>NW_028276428.1:0-616582 GCF_052056855.1 Sturnus vulgaris | reverse complement strand
CCCACCTTTTGGGTGAAGGAAAGAAGAAGACAAGGTCCTCTAGGAAGAGTAAAAAGCATACTTTCAAGAGACATTCAGAGATGTCTGCTGATGCCATGCAATTACCGTGTAATCAGCAGAAATGTGTTGGAAAAACACCCATCAGTGACTTCACAAGAAAGCCACACTCAAGACAGGTAAAGAACAGAAGCATAAAACCCCAAAGGTATGAAATGGACAGATTTTCATTGGGAATGAGCAACTCCTGAATTCTTGGTTCTAGAACTAGGGGCTTGTAATAAATAGACTGTCTCCTTGCCAAACGTAAATTTGGTGTCATGAACTGCTCACTGCCCGTTGAAGTGCAGGGCTAGTAGACTAATATTTGCCATGGCAGGCATATTGTATGGCTTTCCTGTTAAAAAGAAATTGGTTTTGCTCATAGCAATCTAGATATGTACCCAGTCTGACACCTATTTTTTAGGCTATATTTCCAAGTAAATGGCTTCCACGATGATGCAGTAAGTTTATGTCATGAACAGGAATGAAGTGATTGCATGCATCCTTTTTTACCCTAAGCCAGCTGCTGAATAATGAGACAGAGACTCTCACTGACGCCAAGGAGTGCCCGTGCTTTTGGGAAAAGCACTGGGCAGATAAAGCCTATTTCCACATTTCTTGCTAGCGTCTCCTTCAAAGTTCATGGGTTTGCTCATCTTTTAGAGCTGTTCTAGATGTCTTTGTAGTTTACATGTACTAAATGTAGCAGGTATTGCTTTCATGGCGTCCTACTAGATTTGAAGTTGGGATCTACTCAGGCTTCAATGTCTCAGAAGAAGCAACGTTGATTCTTTGAATTCCGTTCTTGAACGTGAGAATGCTACTTATGTAGTTAATGAATTAATTAAATCGAATTCACTTGAATGGAAAAATTGTCTTGTTCATGTAGATTTTAACTTGGGAAATTGATATTTGAGTTCTACTTTTCATTGTTGTTGCTTTTCTGTATTGTTTGATTGCACAGATAGCAGATGTACTGACCAAGTATTGTGTGAAACTGGAGGAAATGTCCTTCCTCTTGGCAGCTGATGTTCACAAGCTCATTAACGCTAAGGCCATGGTAAATGTTTTACCTGGGGCAAGATAGCAGTCTGAATATTCCTAGAATGTCTTTCTTTCCCCAGATGAAATTCATTTTTTCTGCCTATCAGTCACTGAAATATAGAAGAAATTTCTACTTGGCAGGGTATTGGTTATCATTTGTGTTCTTTTCTCCCCTCATTTTCTGTAGAAGAGACAATTTTTGGTTTGTTTTTGCATGTTGAAGCAGAGGAAGAAGAAGATGAGGAGAGGATTCCTTGTAAAAGTGAAGAAAATGAGCATGCAGAACAGGGACTAAGCATTATGCAGGTAAGCGAGCAAGAGAATAAGTTTGAAAGTGAAGGCAGTTTTGTCCAAAAGAAGGAGGAATAGGACGTCTTTTTGCTGAGAATGAATAGAAAGGTTTTTTGCATTTAGTTTGTATACGAAGCGCACAGGGCTCTAGATCCTTTTGTGGGAAAATGGAGTGTGTAAAGTTGCCAGTCATTTTGGAGCGAATTTGGAGGGTGAATTTGGGGTGCCAGGTGAATTTTGGGTCGAATTCTGGGGATTTGGGGTTTCCCAGGTGAATTTCTGAAGTGAAAAGGTTCAAAAAGGTTTTTTTTTGAAAGCAAGTTAAAGCCAGAAGGTTATTGAAAATTAATAGATGTGATGCAAGTAGGTAATATGCAGACGATACACAGCGAGACAAATCATGGGAAAAATACAGTGGTAACACATGAGTGTGTGAGGATGGGATCAGTATAGCTAAGGCTCAGTTGAAGCTGAATTTGGAAAAGCATGCCAAAACTAAGAATAATAAAGGCACCTACGGGTATTTCAGTGGGAAAAGGAAGATGAAAAGAAACCTATCACACCTCCCCTATTCCCCCCCCCCCACCCCCATAAGCCAGACAGGACTAGTGACAACAGACAAGGAGAAGGCTGAGGTACTCAACAAGTGTTGGTCTCAATTTTTACTGCCAGTCACTATTTCCACATCTCTCAGGTTATTGGACTGGTGGACTTGATTCTAACCCATAGTACCAGGTCAGCTTTCAGACCACTTGAGGAACCTGAGCATGCAAGACCATGGCACCCACCCAGAGGCATGTCAGGGCCCTGAGAGAACTGGCAGCTGTAGTTGCTAAGGTGCTTCCTCCATCATATTTGAGAAATCAAGGCAACCAGCTGAAGTCTCCAGACACTGTGTTGTATTGACTCCAATCCTCTTGGTCTTTTTTGTAAATCTTAGAGCTCTGAGTCAATTTCTGCAGAGGATTCCCAATGCAGTTTCAAAAATGGAATCTTTGTTACTGGTCCTCATGTTGATCTTGGATATTTCCATTTTCTGCACTCCTTTATTTTCGAAACATTTGTAATGACTGAAAAGAAAGCTGAGACGAGGCATTATGCTCTTTCCAGTGATAGAAATGGACCTGTATTCTTTTCAGACAAATATATTTTTGCTGTGTCTAAGCACATGTGCATACCTGTGTTTGATTTATGTGTCCAGGTTTTGGCAGTGGGGCAGCCACAGGGCCGTCCTGTGACAATGGCCCAGGTGCTGCCCCGTCCCGCTTTCTTCCAACTGGCTCCACTTCAGGATGTCCTCCCTGCTGAGAGAAGAGGCTGGGACAGCACCTTTAGAAATGTGACTTTCTGGGTTTTTTTTGTTTCGTTTTGTTTTGTTATTTTTAAAGTTACTAAAAACCTTCACCCTGATTTTTTGTGTTGGGTTTGGGGCTTTTTTTTTCAGTTTTGGGTGGGTTTTTTGGTGGGCTTTTTTGGGGGCTTTTTTTGTCTCTTTGGGGATTATTGGTTGGGGGGTTTTGTGTGTTTGTTTGGTCTGCTTTTTTTGTTTGTTTTTTTATTACGGTTTTGTAGAGTTTTTTTAAGCAAATTGATTGGAAAACTGAATAGTCCTCCACTATAGTCTCCTGGATTCACCTGAGACTCTTCCTAGGCATCTCCCTGATCTTTTTTGCAATGAGTCTCACATCATTCTCCTGAAGAAACTGTCTGCTTATGGTTTGCATGGGTGGGCTGTTTGCTGGGTGACAAACTGGGTGATGGCCAGGCCCACAGAGTGGTGGGAAATAGAGTTCATCCAGCTGGTCCCCAAGGCTCAGTCTTGGGCCCAGTCCTGTTTAATATCTTGCTCAGTGATCTGGACAAGGGGATAGAGTACACGCCCAGGAAGTTCACAGATGATGCAAAGTTGGCTGGTAGCGTTTTTTTTCTTCTGGAGGACAGCAGGCTCTGCTTCTTCTTCCTCCTGTTCCGAGGTCGCTGCTCCTTCTTCATCCCTCATTAAGTGTGCTGATTTTGTCACTTGGATGAGAAAACAAACAATTTTAGCAACAATACTGGTGGCAGGGTACAAGAAAGGAAGAGTTCACATGAATCCCCCCCCCAACAACAGACAATACCTGATGGCTCCTCTGCCCAGCTTACTGACTACACCGGAACCCATTGTCCCCCAAAGATACTCCCTTCTCCCTGCCCCCAGCCATGATGTGAGATGGAATAGAATAACTAAGATTAAGATTCTCCCTATATAACTCCATCATACTTCGATTCTGGGAAAAACAATTCTTGAAGTTCTATCATTTCAGATCATTTGAATTTGAATTGGCATACTAAAAAGTCTAGCCAGAAACTCATGACAATATTAATAGCTCATTCTAGAATGTCCGAGATGATAGACACTTCTTTCAAGAGAATGTGATACCTCACGTGACTTCTCCAGAATTTAAATGAACAGCGGGAGTAGTCTACAAGATTCTTGCTGCCATCTGGATTTCCTGGTTTTTGGCTGGTCTATGTAAGCCAACCAGCTATTCAGCAGAGGGAATATTAGTGTGCTACTTGATGGTATGTGAGATGGAACACAGTAATTTATGGCTTTTTGCATAGTGATGAAGCTGTAAAGAAAGCTCCGTAATGCTCTGACAAGGAGGCTGCTGGACTTCAAGCAGCAAAGGCCCAAAACGAACCAGTGAAAAGGTGTCATTGAAAAAAAAAAAAAAAAAAAAAAAGCCAGGTGGGGAGCAAAGTGATACTTAAGGGCAGTTTACTGAAAGAGGAAATCTAGTGAAAAAAAGGTCCAAGAGTGAAGGAATAACAGGGAAAATGAAACTAAGGAAGGAAATCAATCTCAGCTAATCATTTCAGAAGCTAACAAGTTGTCATTGCAATGATGCATAAAGTGAGAAATTATAAATATGTCTGCGCCAAAATCTGAATTATGAACTTTATTGCATTCTGTCTTTCACGGAATCATACAACAGTCTGTGATTAAAGATCACCTAGTCCTACTTCCTTGCCAGGTAGATCTTACAGTAGATCAAATTGCTCAAGACTAGCCAAACTGATAAGGAGCACTCTCAATGATGGGGCATCCACAACTTCTCTGGAACAGCCGTTTGAGTGTCTCACCAGCTTCATTGTAGAAAAGCTTTTCCTTTTAGCCAATCTAAACCTAGTCTCAGTTTGAAAGCATGTCCCCTTGTCCTTTCTCTGCAAACCTTCCTAAAAAGTCTTTCTCCATTGGTCTTATACCCTCTTTACATATTCAAAGGCCACAATACTGTCTCTCCAGAAACCTCTCTTCTCCAGGCTAAAAGATCCTATTTTTCACAAGAACCAGGTCATAAACTGAAATGGAAGACATCTCAGGAGATCAGATCATCCAACAGCTCAGCGTAAGAATAGCTCTGAAGTCAGATCAACTAGCTTAGGGCTGTGTCTGTTTGAATTTTGAAAATTAGCAGGACTTGAAATGCTTCAAGGAAGAGAACTCTGGGTGGCTCCAGAAACAGCCTGAGAAACTCGAGCAAACTCGAAACCTCAGAAACTACCACTGCTTTCTCTCCCTCAGCCCAAGCAGTCCCAAAGAAGAAGTGTTCCCAGCAGGCTGGGATAGCACGCATATACACTACATATACATGACAGGCATCGCCAGCAGCCACATCCTGCTCCTTTCTGTGGCTGGCAAGAGTGAGACTGGATGTTTACATGTGGGCAACCTGGGTCCCTCCAGCAGCTCACACACTCAGCCTGCCCAGTGACCCCACTGAATTCCAGTATTCGCAGTGTGCCAAGGCCACAGCACTACTCCGCTTGCTGGCACAGACCATCACACGCCTCCTAAATCAGTCAGGACTCCCCTGGTCCCACAGCCAGCACCCCACTTGCTCTCCCCCAGGCCACTGCCATTGTTCACCAACTTCTCCACTTTGATCTTTGCTGGTGCTCTCAACACTGGCACACCCAGATGTTCTGCAGCTGTTGTCTCCTGGTGGAAAGGACTTGTAAAGCCGTGTTTCCACACAGGACTTCCACAACCTTTCAAAGCAACCTTTTCTGGGGTATGAACAATCTCATTCAAATGTCAACATTTCTTTTCCCATATGTGAAATCAGAATTTCCTTCTTCCGGGCATGCCCAAAACAAGGCACAAACTACATTGTGCCTTCTGTTTCACATGCTGAGTCGTTTGTAAACAATGCTAGGAGAATACCTGTTTTGATCCAAGCTAATCTCTGGCCCTTATAGTGCTTTCGGTAGTTAGTTTTGCTTTGCTATTTACTTGATGTCCCATTGAATTGTTGAATCATAAACAGACTATCTGTCTGTATAGCAGCATAGCAGTGATGAATAAATGCAAGAGAAGGAGCAAGGTGATTGTTTGCTAGACTCTTCCTAGAAACTGAGAAATCTGTTACTTAATGCTGACCACAGCAGATGGAGGAAGCATCCTACATGATGTCAAAGCAATGAAGCTGTAATCACTTTTATGATTACAGTCAAGGCACTGCTTTTGCCACCATAAGTGGAGTGCAGGGAATCTTAAAAGACGACACTCTAACTGTTGTCCATGCTCACTGAGAAAATAATGCTTTTACAGCAGAGCAGGTCTCACCGCAGCTAAATCATGGCTTCAACTGTACACCGCCTTCAAAAAAGCCCACAAAAACACAAATGAAAGGATTTGGAACCCAAGGGAATCTCGGATTGTGACATCAGCTCACTTTGGATTCTTTCCAAATTCTCAATTCCATTTTCTTCCCAGCCAATTATCCCACCTAACCTGAGATGTAACTTATGGATATCTAACACATCTAGTTACCTTAGAATTAGATTGCCACTAGGCAAAAAGACAGAAACAAGCAGTTAAGTTCAGACTGAAACCAAGGGTGTTTAGAACAGCAATACTTGGACGTAACTATTCTTGATCAAACCAAAACTTTTAGGACTTACCCATGTATTTTTGGAGGTGGAAAAAGTCCCTAGGGAGCTCACACTCAGTGCCTGGAGAGACGCTCTCGCTGGTTTTTCAAGGACCGATTCGTCACAGCAGAGGCAGCAGAGCACAAGATGGCCGAAGAGAAGGGGCAGTGTAGAATTCTCGGTCTGTCTCTGTCTCCACTCAGTGTAGAACGTCCTTGTCCTGGCACATTGTCGTGTGCGATATGTCCCTCCGGGTCTTCGGTCCTTGCGAAGCTCTATGTACTGCGAGCGCTGCTACTTGCAGCTGAGAAGGACCGCGGAGCTAGCGGCGAATTCGGAGAGCGCTAAGCACCAAGTCAAGAAGCGAGACGTGTCCCTGCAACGCGGTGCTAAGAGCAGCTTCCTCGCGGCGGGGGCGAGCTCCGGCCACGAGACATTCTCGTCCTAGCAACGGATCTCTGTGAAGGGCGTAGGCGAAAAGCTTTCGATTTCCATTCGAACTGCGAGAAAGGCAGACTGTTACACGGAGCTCTGAGAACAAAGGTGCACGCCCTAAGCGGGCTTGGGCAGAAGCAGCGTTCTCGAGCTCTTGGCTGCCCGCACACTGCTGGGTATGTGGCGCCCCTGCGGCGGCTTCTGGCCGCCGACAAGTGAAAGCGGAGCAAGGCGTGGGCGAGGGCGGTGAACGAAGCGGCTAAGTGCCGTGCTTGTGTGCACCACGTTAGAGGCTACTAGGAGAGGAAGGTGGTTGACTCTCGCTTGCCTTCCCAAGTGCCCTTAGCAGTCGGAAGGAGCAAGCTGAAGCACTGCTGCTTGTGCTGCTCCTTGGTTCCCTTGCAGCCCGCTCTGAAAGCATTGGCGGTCACTTCTAGGCGCCGAGTTGCACACACACAGCACCACGCTAAGTGCCGCGGAGAAGGGAAATCCAGAGTGCAGCGAGGAGCTGGACGTGGCTTACGTGCAGTAAGGAGAAGGTGAACCTAAGCACAGCCTCTTCAATCTGGCCGCCTCTGCTCTGGTAGCAACTTTTGCAAGTCGGCAAAGGGAGACGCGAGTATGTAGAACGGAGGGCAGCGAGACGCCGTGTGTTATGCGCCCTTTCAGGGCTGCTGACAGGGGGCTACTTTAAGAACGCCTTCTTCGTCCTCGCGTCCTTCTCGCTTCGCTCTAGCTGCAAGGAGTACAGCACAGCGAAGGAGTGAGGACGGGCACTGCCCCAGCTTTTGCCCTGGCGTGCAACGGCTGTGTGCTGCTTTTCCAAGCAGCAAGAGCACTGAGAAGTGAAAGCGATTGTGAAGGAGCTCTTTGGCTGCTCGTGTGCTCTTCGCTGCACTGCGCCGCTCGCAAGCGGCTTCGTTCTTCGGCGTCTGCCGTCCGGAGAGAGCTGAACTGCAGCGGTCAGTTTCAGCTCTGCCCAACAGCGCGCTCTCAGTTCTGCGGACAAGCACGCCCTGTTGCCTTGGCTCCGAGTGCAAAGTCCCTAGCGAGCACTCACTCAGTGCAATGCACCCAGAAAGACGCTCTCGCTCGTCTTTCAAGGAGCGATTCCTAACAGCACAAGCAGCAGAGGCACAAACTGGATGACGAGAAGGGACAATGTAGAACACGTCTCTGTCCTGGCACATTGTCGTGTGCGATACGTCCCTCCGGGTCTTCGGTCCTTGCGAAGCTCTATGTACTGCGAGCGCAGCTACTTGAAGCTGAGACGGACCGCGGAGCTAGCAGCGAATTCGGAGAGCGCTAAGCACGAAGTCAAGAAGCGAGACGTGTCCCTGCAACGCGGTGCTAAGAGCAGCTTCCTGGCGGCGGGGGCGAGCTCCGGCCACAAGACATTCTCGTCCTAGCAACGGATATCTGTGAAGGGCGTAGGCGAAAAGCTTTCGATTTCCATTCGAACTGCGAGAAAGGCAGACTGTTACACGGAGCTCTGAGAACAAAGGTGCACGCCCTAGGCTGGCTTGGGCAGAAGCAGCGTTCTCGAGCTCTTGGCTGCCCGCACACTGCTGGGTATGTGGCGCCCCTGCGGCGGCTTCTGGCCGCCGACAAGTGAAAGCGGAGCCAGGCGTGGGCGAGGGCGGTGAACGAAGCGGCTAAGTGCCGTGCTTGTGTGCACCACGTTAGAGGCTACTAGGAGAGGAAGGTGGTTGACTCTCGCTTGCCTTCCCAAGTGCCCTTAGCAGTCGGAAGGAGCAAGCTGAAGCACTGCTGCTTGTGCTGCTCCTTGGTTCCCTTGCAGCCCGCTCTGAAAGCATTGGCAGTCGCTTCTAGGCGCCGAGTTGCACACACACAGCACCACGCTAAGTGCCGCGGAGAAGGGAAATCCAGAGTGCAGCGAGGAGCTGGACGTGGCTTACGTGCAGTAAGGAGAAGGTGAACCTAAGCACAGCCTCTTCAATCGGGCCGCCTCTGCTCTGGTAGCAACTTTTGCAAGACGGCAAAGGGAGACGCGAGTATGTAGAACGGAGGGCAGCGAGACGCCGTGTGTTATGCGCCCTTTCAGGGCTGCTGACAAGGGGCTACTTTAAGAGCGCCTTGTCCTTCCTCGCGTCCATCTGGCTTCGCTCTAGCTGCAAGGAGTACAGCACAGCGAAGGAGTGAAGACGGGCACTGCCCCAGCTTTTGCCCTGGCCTGCCTGTGCTCCGCCTTTAGCTGCACACCAGAACAATGGCATTTCTTTCCCGCAAGGTAAAAAGGGCTTTAGTGTAGCCTTAGGAATGGCAAGTGCCTAGGCATTAAGTTGAGCGACCACGTATGAGGGAGTCTTTAGAGGTTTCCTCTCCCATGGCGCAGGTTTATTCTCATTTTCGTGCTGAACTGAAAAGTCCGGGCATGGCAAGTCTGCCCTGCCTTGTGCAGAGACGAACACAAATGTGGGGCTATGATCCTCTGTGTTCGGAGCTCTGCTTCCGGGTGTGTGGGCCGCCATGAGCCCGCAGCAGCCGCCGAGGACAGTGTGGATTGTGGATGAGGCTGGGCTGGCGCCCCCCCCCCCCCGCTGGTCTGACAGCGGCAGGAGCTGCGTCGGAGCGGCATTGCCTGAGGGCCCCATGGGGGGCGGGGAGAGAGCCGGGATTGACCCCGAACGACACCGGAAGCGATATCCGTAGGGCCCGGAAGGCCAGCGTTGCCATCGAGTTTGGCCGGTAGGAGGCTTCTAAGGTGCTTTGAAAGGTGGAGCTTCTTTGCTCTAGGACAGTCTGGGAGAGCTGAGGGTGTCCAATCTGGAGAACAGAAGGCTCCAGGGAGACCTTCGAGCCCCTTGCAGTGCCTGCTGGGGCTCCAAGATAGCTGGGGAGGGACTTTGGAAAAGGTTCTGGACTCGCAGGACAAGGGGGAATAGCTTCAAACTGCCAGAGGGCTGGGGTAGATGGGATATTGGAAAGGAATTCTTCCTTGTGTGGGTGCTGAGGCCTGGCACATGTTGCTCAAAGAGGCTGTGTAGGAGCCCCATGGCAGGAAGTGTCCAGGGCCAGGCTGGAGCAGACATGGAGCAACCTGGACTAGTGGAAAAGTGTCCCTGCCCATGTCAGGATGTGGGAAGAAGAGACTCTGTCTCTAAGGTCGCTTCCAGTCCAAACCATTCTGGGATTCTAGGATTCATGGAAGGCCCTTTTCCAAGTGAAGTGTTGTATCTCTTGGCTCCCAGCTTGTAGTTGCCAGTTCTTCTGGAAGCAGGCGTGGCGAAGCAGCTGTGATGAGCCATGGGTTCTCAATAGGACGAGTGTGATATATTTGCAGAGAGGAAGGCTGCAGACAGATCTTCAAGGTCCAGGTAAAATAAGCAAAGGATTGAATAAAAGCCAAAGGTTGGTTGTGTTAGTTTGCTGGCTGTTGAAATGGCCCCAGGTCATTTTCAACATTTCTAATTTGGATTTGTTTGAGTAAAAAATGAATGTGTTACCTCCAGCGTAGGCTCTCCAATGCATCTCCATGTGCTCCCATCTCTTTGTTGTATATCGGGTTCTATTAACTGAAGACAGAATCATAACACAGTAGTAAAACATTTAGAGGCGTAGTTAGCCAGCTTCAGGAGTTTTCAACTCTGCTGTTGACTTTTCTGGTAACTGTAGGCAAGGCAACACAATCCAGTTACTCCACTTTCCACTTTCTTTTCCTCTCTGAGGAAAAGATGATCTTTTTTTTTTTTTTTTTTTTTTCTTCTCATTTTGAAAATAGCCTTGAATGAAGAGAGTTATGCATGTGGCATGTAGGATTCATTACTTTACCTTTCTCTTCTGCTGTCTTTCGCGTACTAGTCTTTTTAAAATTTTTTTGTCGCTGTTCTCCATTCAGTAGGTTTGAAAGAATTCTAATTGTTGAGATGATGGTTCTTTGAAGGCTCACTTAGCCCACCTTTTGGGTGAAGGAAAGAAGAAGACAAGGTCCTCTAGGAAGAGTAAAAAGCATACTTTCAAGAGACATTCAGAGATGTCTGCTGATGCCATGCAATTACCGTGTAATCAGCAGAAATGTGTTGGAAAAACACCCATCAGTGACTTCACAAGAAAGCCACACTCAAGACAGGTAAAGAACAGAAGCATAAAACCCCAAAGGTATGAAATGGACAGATTTTCATTGGGAATGAGCAACTCCTGAATTCTTGGTTCTAGAACTAGGGGCTTGTAATAAATAGACTGTCTCCTTGCCAAACGTAAATTTGGTGTCATGAACTGCTCACTGCCCGTTGAAGTGCAGGGCTAGTAGACTAATATTTGCCATGGCAGGCATATTGTATGGCTTTCCTGTTAAAAAGAAATTGGTTTTGCTCATAGCAATCTAGATATGTACCCAGTCTGACACCTATTTTTTAGGCTATATTTCCAAGTAAATGGCTTCCACGATGATGCAGTAAGTTTATGTCATGAACAGGAATGAAGTGATTGCATGCATCCTTTTTTACCCTAAGCCAGCTGCTGAATAATGAGACAGAGACTCTCACTGACGCCAAGGAGTGCCCGTGCTTTTGGGAAAAGCACTGGGCAGATAAAGCCTATTTCCACATTTCTTGCTAGCGTCTCCTTCAAAGTTCATGGGTTTGCTCATCTTTTAGAGCTGTTCTAGATGTCTTTGTAGTTTACATGTACTAAATGTAGCAGGTATTGCTTTCATGGCGTCCTACTAGATTTGAAGTTGGGATCTACTCAGGCTTCAATGTCTCAGAAGAAGCAACGTTGATTCTTTGAATTCCGTTCTTGAACGTGAGAATGCTACTTATGTAGTTAATGAATTAATTAAATCGAATTCACTTGAATGGAAAAATTGTCTTGTTCATGTAGATTTTAACTTGGGAAATTGATATTTGAGTTCTACTTTTCATTGTTGTTGCTTTTCTGTATTGTTTGATTGCACAGATAGCAGATGTACTGACCAAGTATTGTGTGAAACTGGAGGAAATGTCCTTCCTCTTGGCAGCTGATGTTCACAAGCTCATTAACGCTAAGGCCATGGTAAATGTTTTACCTGGGGCAAGATAGCAGTCTGAATATTCCTAGAATGTCTTTCTTTCCCCAGATGAAATTCATTTTTTCTGCCTATCAGTCACTGAAATATAGAAGAAATTTCTACTTGGCAGGGTATTGGTTATCATTTGTGTTCTTTTCTCCCCTCATTTTCTGTAGAAGAGACAATTTTTGGTTTGTTTTTGCATGTTGAAGCAGAGGAAGAAGAAGATGAGGAGAGGATTCCTTGTAAAAGTGAAGAAAATGAGCATGCAGAACAGGGACTAAGCATTATGCAGGTAAGCGAGCAAGAGAATAAGTTTGAAAGTGAAGGCAGTTTTGTCCAAAAGAAGGAGGAATAGGACGTCTTTTTGCTGAGAATGAATAGAAAGGTTTTTTGCATTTAGTTTGTATACGAAGCGCACAGGGCTCTAGATCCTTTTGTGGGAAAATGGAGTGTGTAAAGTTGCCAGTCATTTTGGAGCGAATTTGGAGGGTGAATTTGGGGTGCCAGGTGAATTTTGGGTCGAATTCTGGGGATTTGGGGTTTCCCAGGTGAATTTCTGAAGTGAAAAGGTTCAAAAAGGTTTTTTTTTGAAAGCAAGTTAAAGCCAGAAGGTTATTGAAAATTAATAGATGTGATGCAAGTAGGTAATATGCAGACGATACACAGCAAGACAAATCATGGGAAAAATACAGTGGTAACACATGAGTGTGTGAGGATGGGATCAGTATAGCTAAGGCTCAGTTGAAGCTGAATTTGGAAAAGCATGCCAAAACTAAGAATAATAAAGGCACCTACGGGTATTTCAGTGGGAAAAGGAAGATGAAAAGAAACCTATCACACCTCCCCTATTCCCCCCCCCCCACCCCCATAAGCCAGACAGGACTAGTGACAACAGACAAGGAGAAGGCTGAGGTACTCAACAAGTGTTGGTCTCAATTTTTACTGCCAGTCACTATTTCCACATCTCTCAGGTTATTGGACTGGTGGACTTGATTCTAACCCATAGTACCAGGTCAGCTTTCAGACCACTTGAGGAACCTGAGCATGCAAGACCATGGCACCCACCCAGAGGCATGTCAGGGCCCTGAGAGAACTGGCAGCTGTAGTTGCTAAGGTGCTTCCTCCATCATATTTGAGAAATCAAGGCAACCAGCTGAAGTCTCCAGACACTGTGTTGTATTGACTCCAATCCTCTTGGTCTTTTTTGTAAATCTTAGAGCTCTGAGTCAATTTCTGCAGAGGATTCCCAATGCAGTTTCAAAAATGGAATCTTTGTTACTGGTCCTCATGTTGATCTTGGATATTTCCATTTTCTGCACTCCTTTATTTTCGAAACATTTGTAATGACTGAAAAGAAAGCTGAGACGAGGCATTATGCTCTTTCCAGTGATAGAAATGGACCTGTATTCTTTTCAGACAAATATATTTTTGCTGTGTCTAAGCACATGTGCATACCTGTGTTTGATTTATGTGTCCAGGTTTTGGCAGTGGGGCAGCCACAGGGCCGTCCTGTGACAATGGCCCAGGTGCTGCCCCGTCCCGCTTTCTTCCAACTGGCTCCACTTCAGGATGTCCTCCCTGCTGAGAGAAGAGGCTGGGACAGCACCTTTAGAAATGTGACTTTCTGGGTTTTTTTTGTTTCGTTTTGTTTTGTTATTTTTAAAGTTACTAAAAACCTTCACCCTGATTTTTTGTGTTGGGTTTGGGGCTTTTTTTTTCAGTTTTGGGTGGGTTTTTTGGTGGGCTTTTTTGGGGGCTTTTTTTGTCTCTTTGGGGATTATTGGTTGGGGGGTTTTGTGTGTTTGTTTGGTCTGCTTTTTTTGTTTGTTTTTTTATTACGGTTTTGTAGAGTTTTTTTAAGCAAATTGATTGGAAAACTGAATAGTCCTCCACTATAGTCTCCTGGATTCACCTGAGACTCTTCCTAGGCATCTCCCTGATCTTTTTTGCAATGAGTCTCACATCATTCTCCTGAAGAAACTGTCTGCTTATGGTTTGCATGGGTGGGCTGTTTGCTGGGTGACAAACTGGGTGATGGCCAGGCCCACAGAGTGGTGGGAAATAGAGTTCATCCAGCTGGTCCCCAAGGCTCAGTCTTGGGCCCAGTCCTGTTTAATATCTTGCTCAGTGATCTGGACAAGGGGATAGAGTACACGCCCAGGAAGTTCACAGATGATGCAAAGTTGGCTGGTAGCGTTTTTTTTCTTCTGGAGGACAGCAGGCTCTGCTTCTTCTTCCTCCTGTTCCGAGGTCGCTGCTCCTTCTTCATCCCTCATTAAGTGTGCTGATTTTGTCACTTGGATGAGAAAACAAACAATTTTAGCAACAATACTGGTGGCAGGGTACAAGAAAGGAAGAGTTCACATGAATCCCCCCCCCAACAACAGACAATACCTGATGGCTCCTCTGCCCAGCTTACTGACTACACCGGAACCCATTGTCCCCCAAAGATACTCCCTTCTCCCTGCCCCCAGCCATGATGTGAGATGGAATAGAATAACTAAGATTAAGATTCTCCCTATATAACTCCATCATACTTCGATTCTGGGAAAAACAATTCTTGAAGTTCTATCATTTCAGATCATTTGAATTTGAATTGGCATACTAAAAAGTCTAGCCAGAAACTCATGACAATATTAATAGCTCATTCTAGAATGTCCGAGATGATAGACACTTCTTTCAAGAGAATGTGATACCTCACGTGACTTCTCCAGAATTTAAATGAACAGCGGGAGTAGTCTACAAGATTCTTGCTGCCATCTGGATTTCCTGGTTTTTGGCTGGTCTATGTAAGCCAACCAGCTATTCAGCAGAGGGAATATTAGTGTGCTACTTGATGGTATGTGAGATGGAACACAGTAATTTATGGCTTTTTGCATAGTGATGAAGCTGTAAAGAAAGCTCCGTAATGCTCTGACAAGGAGGCTGCTGGACTTCAAGCAGCAAAGGCCCAAAACGAACCAGTGAAAAGGTGTCATTGAAAAAAAAAAAAAAAAAAAAAAAGCCAGGTGGGGAGCAAAGTGATACTTAAGGGCAGTTTACTGAAAGAGGAAATCTAGTGAAAAAAAGGTCCAAGAGTGAAGGAATAACAGGGAAAATGAAACTAAGGAAGGAAATCAATCTCAGCTAATCATTTCAGAAGCTAACAAGTTGTCATTGCAATGATGCATAAAGTGAGAAATTATAAATATGTCTGCGCCAAAATCTGAATTATGAACTTTATTGCATTCTGTCTTTCACGGAATCATACAACAGTCTGTGATTAAAGATCACCTAGTCCTACTTCCTTGCCAGGTAGATCTTACAGTAGATCAAATTGCTCAAGACTAGCCAAACTGATAAGGAGCACTCTCAATGATGGGGCATCCACAACTTCTCTGGAACAGCCGTTTGAGTGTCTCACCAGCTTCATTGTAGAAAAGCTTTTCCTTTTAGCCAATCTAAACCTAGTCTCAGTTTGAAAGCATGTCCCCTTGTCCTTTCTCTGCAAACCTTCCTAAAAAGTCTTTCTCCATTGGTCTTATACCCTCTTTACATATTCAAAGGCCACAATACTGTCTCTCCAGAAACCTCTCTTCTCCAGGCTAAAAGATCCTATTTTTCACAAGAACCAGGTCATAAACTGAAATGGAAGACATCTCAGGAGATCAGATCATCCAACAGCTCAGCGTAAGAATAGCTCTGAAGTCAGATCAACTAGCTTAGGGCTGTGTCTGTTTGAATTTTGAAAATTAGCAGGACTTGAAATGCTTCAAGGAAGAGAACTCTGGGTGGCTCCAGAAACAGCCTGAGAAACTCGAGCAAACTCGAAACCTCAGAAACTACCACTGCTTTCTCTCCCTCAGCCCAAGCAGTCCCAAAGAAGAAGTGTTCCCAGCAGGCTGGGATAGCACGCATATACACTACATATACATGACAGGCATCGCCAGCAGCCACATCCTGCTCCTTTCTGTGGCTGGCAAGAGTGAGACTGGATGTTTACATGTGGGCAACCTGGGTCCCTCCAGCAGCTCACACACTCAGCCTGCCCAGTGACCCCACTGAATTCCAGTATTCGCAGTGTGCCAAGGCCACAGCACTACTCCGCTTGCTGGCACAGACCATCACACGCCTCCTAAATCAGTCAGGACTCCCCTGGTCCCACAGCCAGCACCCCACTTGCTCTCCCCCAGGCCACTGCCATTGTTCACCAACTTCTCCACTTTGATCTTTGCTGGTGCTCTCAACACTGGCACACCCAGATGTTCTGCAGCTGTTGTCTCCTGGTGGAAAGGACTTGTAAAGCCGTGTTTCCACACAGGACTTCCACAACCTTTCAAAGCAACCTTTTCTGGGGTATGAACAATCTCATTCAAATGTCAACATTTCTTTTCCCATATGTGAAATCAGAATTTCCTTCTTCCGGGCATGCCCAAAACAAGGCACAAACTACATTGTGCCTTCTGTTTCACATGCTGAGTCGTTTGTAAACAATGCTAGGAGAATACCTGTTTTGATCCAAGCTAATCTCTGGCCCTTATAGTGCTTTCGGTAGTTAGTTTTGCTTTGCTATTTACTTGATGTCCCATTGAATTGTTGAATCATAAACAGACTATCTGTCTGTATAGCAGCATAGCAGTGATGAATAAATGCAAGAGAAGGAGCAAGGTGATTGTTTGCTAGACTCTTCCTAGAAACTGAGAAATCTGTTACTTAATGCTGACCACAGCAGATGGAGGAAGCATCCTACATGATGTCAAAGCAATGAAGCTGTAATCACTTTTATGATTACAGTCAAGGCACTGCTTTTGCCACCATAAGTGGAGTGCAGGGAATCTTAAAAGACGACACTCTAACTGTTGTCCATGCTCACTGAGAAAATAATGCTTTTACAGCAGAGCAGGTCTCACCGCAGCTAAATCATGGCTTCAACTGTACACCGCCTTCAAAAAAGCCCACAAAAACACAAATGAAAGGATTTGGAACCCAAGGGAATCTCGGATTGTGACATCAGCTCACTTTGGATTCTTTCCAAATTCTCAATTCCATTTTCTTCCCAGCCAATTATCCCACCTAACCTGAGATGTAACTTATGGATATCTAACACATCTAGTTACCTTAGAATTAGATTGCCACTAGGCAAAAAGACAGAAACAAGCAGTTAAGTTCAGACTGAAACCAAGGGTGTTTAGAACAGCAATACTTGGACGTAACTATTCTTGATCAAACCAAAACTTTTAGGACTTACCCATGTATTTTTGGAGGTGGAAAAAGTCCCTAGGGAGCTCACACTCAGTGCCTGGAGAGACGCTCTCGCTGGTTTTTCAAGGACCGATTCGTCACAGCAGAGGCAGCAGAGCACAAGATGGCCGAAGAGAAGGGGCAGTGTAGAATTCTCGGTCTGTCTCTGTCTCCACTCAGTGTAGAACGTCCTTGTCCTGGCACATTGTCGTGTGCGATATGTCCCTCCGGGTCTTCGGTCCTTGCGAAGCTCTATGTACTGCGAGCGCTGCTACTTGCAGCTGAGAAGGACCGCGGAGCTAGCGGCGAATTCGGAGAGCGCTAAGCACCAAGTCAAGAAGCGAGACGTGTCCCTGCAACGCGGTGCTAAGAGCAGCTTCCTCGCGGCGGGGGCGAGCTCCGGCCACGAGACATTCTCGTCCTAGCAACGGATCTCTGTGAAGGGCGTAGGCGAAAAGCTTTCGATTTCCATTCGAACTGCGAGAAAGGCAGACTGTTACACGGAGCTCTGAGAACAAAGGTGCACGCCCTAAGCGGGCTTGGGCAGAAGCAGCGTTCTCGAGCTCTTGGCTGCCCGCACACTGCTGGGTATGTGGCGCCCCTGCGGCGGCTTCTGGCCGCCGACAAGTGAAAGCGGAGCAAGGCGTGGGCGAGGGCGGTGAACGAAGCGGCTAAGTGCCGTGCTTGTGTGCACCACGTTAGAGGCTACTAGGAGAGGAAGGTGGTTGACTCTCGCTTGCCTTCCCAAGTGCCCTTAGCAGTCGGAAGGAGCAAGCTGAAGCACTGCTGCTTGTGCTGCTCCTTGGTTCCCTTGCAGCCCGCTCTGAAAGCATTGGCGGTCACTTCTAGGCGCCGAGTTGCACACACACAGCACCACGCTAAGTGCCGCGGAGAAGGGAAATCCAGAGTGCAGCGAGGAGCTGGACGTGGCTTACGTGCAGTAAGGAGAAGGTGAACCTAAGCACAGCCTCTTCAATCTGGCCGCCTCTGCTCTGGTAGCAACTTTTGCAAGTCGGCAAAGGGAGACGCGAGTATGTAGAACGGAGGGCAGCGAGACGCCGTGTGTTATGCGCCCTTTCAGGGCTGCTGACAGGGGGCTACTTTAAGAACGCCTTCTTCGTCCTCGCGTCCTTCTCGCTTCGCTCTAGCTGCAAGGAGTACAGCACAGCGAAGGAGTGAGGACGGGCACTGCCCCAGCTTTTGCCCTGGCGTGCAACGGCTGTGTGCTGCTTTTCCAAGCAGCAAGAGCACTGAGAAGTGAAAGCGATTGTGAAGGAGCTCTTTGGCTGCTCGTGTGCTCTTCGCTGCACTGCGCCGCTCGCAAGCGGCTTCGTTCTTCGGCGTCTGCCGTCCGGAGAGAGCTGAACTGCAGCGGTCAGTTTCAGCTCTGCCCAACAGCGCGCTCTCAGTTCTGCGGACAAGCACGCCCTGTTGCCTTGGCTCCGAGTGCAAAGTCCCTAGCGAGCACTCACTCAGTGCAATGCACCCAGAAAGACGCTCTCGCTCGTCTTTCAAGGAGCGATTCCTAACAGCACAAGCAGCAGAGGCACAAACTGGATGACGAGAAGGGACAATGTAGAACACGTCTCTGTCCTGGCACATTGTCGTGTGCGATACGTCCCTCCGGGTCTTCGGTCCTTGCGAAGCTCTATGTACTGCGAGCGCAGCTACTTGAAGCTGAGACGGACCGCGGAGCTAGCAGCGAATTCGGAGAGCGCTAAGCACGAAGTCAAGAAGCGAGACGTGTCCCTGCAACGCGGTGCTAAGAGCAGCTTCCTCGCGGCGGGGGCGAGCTCCGGCCACAAGACATTCTCGTCCTGGCAACGGATCTCTGTGAAGGGCGTAGGCGAAAAGCTTTCGATTTCCATTCGAACTGCGAGAAAGGCAGACTGTTACACGGAGCTCTGAGAACAAAGGTGCACGCCCTAAGCGGGCTTGGGCAGAAGCAGCGTTCTCGAGCTCTTGGCTGCCCGCACACTGCTGGGTATGTGGCGCCCCTGCGGCGGCTTCTGGCCGCCGACAAGTGAAAGCGGAGCAAGGCGTGGGCGAAGGCGAGGGCGAGGGCGGTGAACGAAGCGGCTATGTGCCGTGCTTGTGTGCACCACGTTAGAGGCTACTAGGAGAGGAAGGTGGTTGACTCTCGCTTGCCTTCCCAAGTGCCCTTAGCAGTCGGAAGGAGCAAGCTGAAGCACTGCTGCTTGTGCTGCTCTTTGGTTCCCTTGCAGCCCTCTGTGAAAGTATTGGCGGTCACTTCTAGGCGCCGAGTTGCACACACACAGCACCACGCTAAGTGCCGCGGAGAAGGGAAATCCAGAGTGCAGCGAGGAGCTGGACGTGGCTTACGTGCAGTAAGGAGAAGGTGAACCTAAGCACAGCCTCTTCAATCTGGCCGCCTCTGCTCTGGTAGCAACTTTTGCAAGTCAGCAAAGGGAGACGCGAGTATGTAGAACGGAGGGCAGCGAGACGCCGTGTGTTATGCGCCCTTTCAGGGCTGCTGACAAGGGGCTACTTTAAGAACGCCTTCTTCGTCCTCGCGTCCTTCTCGCTTCGCTCTAGCTGCAAGGAGTACAGCACAGCGAAGGAGTGAGGACGGGCACTGCCCCAGCTTTTGCCCTGGCGTGCAACGGCTGTGTGCTGCTTTTCCAAGCAGCAAGAGCACTGAGAAGTGAAAGCGATTGTGAAGGAGCTCTTTGGCTGCTCGTGTGCTCTTCGCTGCACTGCGCCGCTCGCAAGCGGCTTCGTTCTTCGGCGTCTGCCGTCCGGAGAGAGCTGAACTGCAGCGGTCAGTTTCAGCTCTGCCCAACAGCGTGCTCTCAGTTCTGCGGACAAGCACGCCCTGTTGCCTTGGCTCCGAGTGCAAAGTCCCTAGCGAGCACTCACTCAGTGCAATGCACCCAGAAAGACGCTCTCGCTCGTCTTTCAAGGAGCGATTCCTAACAGCAGAAGCAGCAGAGGCACAAACTGGATGACGAGAAGGGACAATGTAGAACACGTCTCTGTCCTGGCACATTGTCGTGTGCGATACGTCCCTTCGGGTCTTCGGTCCTTGCGAAGCTCTATGTACTGCGAGCGCAGCTACTTGAAGCTGAGACGGACCGCGGAGCTAGCAGCGAATTCGGAGAGCGCTAAGCACGAAGTCAAGAAGCGAGACGTGTCCCTGCAACGCGGTGCTAAGAGCAGCTTCTTGGCGGCGGGGGCGAGCCCCGGCCACGAGACATTCTCGTCCTGGCAACGGATCTCTGTGAAGGGCGTAGGCGAAAAGCTTTCGATTTCCATTCGAACTGCGAGAAAGGCAGACTGTTACACGACGGATCTCTGTGAAGGGCGTAGGCGAAAAGCTTTCGATTTCCATTCGAACTGCGAGAAAGGCAGACTGTTACACGGAGCTCTGAGAACAAAGGTGCACGCCCTAGGCGGGCTTGGGCAGAAGCAGCGTTCTCGAGCTCTTGGCTGCCCGCACACTGCTGGGTATGTGGCGCCCCTGCGGCGGCTTCTGGCCGCCGACAAGTGAAAGCGGAGCAAGGCGTGGGCGAGGGCGAGGGCGGTGAACGAAGCGGCTAAGTGCCGTGCTTGTGTGCACCACGTTAGAGGCTACTAGGAGAGGAAGGTGGTTGACTCTCGCTTGCCTTCCCAAGTGCCCTTAGCAGTCGGAAGGAGCAAGCTGAAGCACTGCTGCTTGTGCTGCTCCTTGGTTCCCTTGCAGCCCGCTCTGAAAGCATTGGCGGTCACTTCTAGGCGCCGAGTTGCACACACACAGCACCACGCTAAGTGCCGCGGAGAAGGGAAATCCAGAGTGCAGCGAGGAGCTGGACGTGGCTTACGTGCAGTAAGGAGAAGGTGAACCTAAGCACAGCCTCTTCAATCTGGCCGCCTCTGCTCTGGTAGCAACTTTTGCAAGTCGGCAAAGGGAGACGCGAGTATGTAGAACGGAGGGCAGCGAGACGCCGTGTGTTATGCGCCCTTTCAGGGCTGCTGACAGGGGGCTACTTTAAGAACGCCTTCTTCGTCCTCGCGTCCTTCTCGCTTCGCTCTAGCTGCAAGGAGTACAGCACAGCGAAGGAGTGAGGACGGGCACTGCCCCAGCTTTTGCCCTGGCGTGCAACGGCTGTGTGCTGCTTTTCCAAGCAGCAAGAGCACTGAGAAGTGAAAGCGATTGTGAAGGAGCTCTTTGGCTGCTCGTGTGCTCTTCGCTGCACTGCGCCGCTCGCAAGCGGCTTCGTTCTTCGGCGTCTGCCGTCCGGAGAGAGCTGAACTGCAGCGGTCAGTTTCAGCTCTGCCCAACAGCGCGCTCTCAGTTCTGCGGACAAGCACGCCCTGTTGCCTTGGCTCCGAGTGCAAAGTCCCTAGCGAGCACTCACTCAGTGCAATGCACCCAGAAAGACGCTCTCGCTCGTCTTTCAAGGAGCGATTCCTAACAGCACAAGCAGCAGAGGCACAAACTGGATGACGAGAAGGGACAATGTAGAACACGTCTCTGTCCTGGCACATTGTCGTGTGCGATACGTCCCTCCGGGTCTTCGGTCCTTGCGAAGCTCTATGTACTGCGAGCGCAGCTACTTGAAGCTGAGACGGACCGCGGAGCTAGCAGCGAATTCGGAGAGCGCTAAGCACGAAGTCAAGAAGCGAGACGTGTCCCTGCAACGCGGTGCTAAGAGCAGCTTCCTCGCGGCGGGGGCGAGCTCCGGCCACAAGACATTCTCGTCCTGGCAACGGATCTCTGTGAAGGGCGTAGGCGAAAAGCTTTCGATTTCCATTCGAACTGCGAGAAAGGCAGACTGTTACACGGAGCTCTGAGAACAAAGGTGCACGCCCTAAGCGGGCTTGGGCAGAAGCAGCGTTCTCGAGCTCTTGGCTGCCCGCACACTGCTGGGTATGTGGCGCCCCTGCGGCGGCTTCTGGCCGCCGACAAGTGAAAGCGGAGCAAGGCGTGGGCGAAGGCGAGGGCGAGGGCGGTGAACGAAGCGGCTATGTGCCGTGCTTGTGTGCACCACGTTAGAGGCTACTAGGAGAGGAAGGTGGTTGACTCTCGCTTGCCTTCCCAAGTGCCCTTAGCAGTCGGAAGGAGCAAGCTGAAGCACTGCTGCTTGTGCTGCTCTTTGGTTCCCTTGCAGCCCTCTGTGAAAGTATTGGCGGTCACTTCTAGGCGCCGAGTTGCACACACACAGCACCACGCTAAGTGCCGCGGAGAAGGGAAATCCAGAGTGCAGCGAGGAGCTGGACGTGGCTTACGTGCAGTAAGGAGAAGGTGAACCTAAGCACAGCCTCTTCAATCTGGCCGCCTCTGCTCTGGTAGCAACTTTTGCAAGTCAGCAAAGGGAGACGCGAGTATGTAGAACGGAGGGCAGCGAGACGCCGTGTGTTATGCGCCCTTTCAGGGCTGCTGACAAGGGGCTACTTTAAGAACGCCTTCTTCGTCCTCGCGTCCTTCTCGCTTCGCTCTAGCTGCAAGGAGTACAGCACAGCGAAGGAGTGAGGACGGGCACTGCCCCAGCTTTTGCCCTGGCGTGCAACGGCTGTGTGCTGCTTTTCCAAGCAGCAAGAGCACTGAGAAGTGAAAGCGATTGTGAAGGAGCTCTTTGGCTGCTCGTGTGCTCTTCGCTGCACTGCGCCGCTCGCAAGCGGCTTCGTTCTTCGGCGTCTGCCGTCCGGAGAGAGCTGAACTGCAGCGGTCAGTTTCAGCTCTGCCCAACAGCGTGCTCTCAGTTCTGCGGACAAGCACGCCCTGTTGCCTTGGCTCCGAGTGCAAAGTCCCTAGCGAGCACTCACTCAGTGCAATGCACCCAGAAAGACGCTCTCGCTCGTCTTTCAAGGAGCGATTCCTAACAGCAGAAGCAGCAGAGGCACAAACTGGATGACGAGAAGGGACAATGTAGAACACGTCTCTGTCCTGGCACATTGTCGTGTGCGATACGTCCCTTCGGGTCTTCGGTCCTTGCGAAGCTCTATGTACTGCGAGCGCAGCTACTTGAAGCTGAGACGGACCGCGGAGCTAGCAGCGAATTCGGAGAGCGCTAAGCACGAAGTCAAGAAGCGAGACGTGTCCCTGCAACGCGGTGCTAAGAGCAGCTTCTTGGCGGCGGGGGCGAGCCCCGGCCACGAGACATTCTCGTCCTGGCAACGGATCTCTGTGAAGGGCGTAGGCGAAAAGCTTTCGATTTCCATTCGAACTGCGAGAAAGGCAGACTGTTACACGACGGATCTCTGTGAAGGGCGTAGGCGAAAAGCTTTCGATTTCCATTCGAACTGCGAGAAAGGCAGACTGTTACACGGAGCTCTGAGAACAAAGGTGCACGCCCTAGGCGGGCTTGGGCAGAAGCAGCGTTCTCGAGCTCTTGGCTGCCCGCACACTGCTGGGTATGTGGCGCCCCTGCGGCGGCTTCTGGCCGCCGACAAGTGAAAGCGGAGCAAGGCGTGGGCGAGGGCGAGGGCGGTGAACGAAGCGGCTATGTGCCGTGCTTGTGTGCACCACGTTAGAGGCTACTAGGAGAGGAAGGTGGTTGACTCTCGCTTGCCTTCCCAAGTGCCCTTAGCAGTCGGAAGGAGCAAGCTGAAGCACTGCTGCTTGTGCTGCTCTTTGGTTCCCTTGCAGCCCTCTGTGAAAGTATTGGCGGTCACTTCTAGGCGCCGAGTTGCACACACACAGCACCACGCTAAGTGCCGCGGAGAAGGGAAATCCAGAGTGCAGCGAGGAGCTTGACGTGGCTTACGTGCAGTAAGGAGAAGGTGAACCTAAGCACAGCCTCTTCAATCTGGCCGCCTCTGCTCTGGTAGCAACTTTTGCAAGTCGGCAAAGGGAGACGCGAGTATGTAGAACGGAGGGCAGCGAGACGCCGTGTGTTATGCGCCCTTTCAGGGCTGCTGACAGGGGGCTACTTTAAGAACGCCTTCTTCGTCCTCGCGTCCTTCTCGCTTCGCTCTAGCTGCAAGGAGTACAGCACAGCGAAGGAGTGAGGACGGGCACTGCCCCAGCTTTTGCCCTGGCGTGCAACGGCTGTGTGCTGCTTTTCCAAGCAGCAAGAGCACTGAGAAGTGAAAGCGATTGTGAAGGAGCTCTTTGGCTGCTCGTGTGCTCTTCGCTGCACTGCGCCGCTCGCAAGCGGCTTCGTTCTTCGGCGTCTGCCGTCCGGAGAGAGCTGAACTGCAGCGGTCAGTTTCAGCTCTGCCCAACAGCGCGCTCTCAGTTCTGCGGACAAGCACGCCCTGTTGCCTTGGCTCCGAGTGCAAAGTCCCTAGCGAGCACTCACTCAGTGCAATGCACCCAGAAAGACGCTCTCGCTCGTCTTTCAAGGAGCGATTCCTAACAGCACAAGCAGCAGAGGCACAAACTGGATGACGAGAAGGGACAATGTAGAACACGTCTCTGTCCTGGCACATTGTCGTGTGCGATACGTCCCTCCGGGTCTTCGGTCCTTGCGAAGCTCTATGTACTGCGAGCGCAGCTACTTGAAGCTGAGACGGACCGCGGAGCTAGCAGCGAATTCGGAGAGCGCTAAGCACGAAGTCAAGAAGCGAGACGTGTCCCTGCAACGCGGTGCTAAGAGCAGCTTCCTGGCGGCGGGGGCGAGCTCCGGCCACAAGACATTCTCGTCCTGGCAACGGATATCTGTGAAGGGCGTAGGCGAAAAGCTTTCGATTTCCATTCGAACTGCGAGAAAGGCAGACTGTTACACGGAGCTCTGAGAACAAAGGTGCACGCCCTAGGCTGGCTTGGGCAGAAGCAGCGTTCTCGAGCTCTTGGCTGCCCGCACACTGCTGGGTATGTGGCGCCCCTGCGGCGGCTTCTGGCCGCCGACAAGTGAAAGCGGAGCCAGGCGTGGGCGAGGGCGGTGAACGAAGCGGCTAAGTGCCGTGCTTGTGTGCACCACGTTAGAGGCTACTAGGAGAGGAAGGTGGTTGACTCTCGCTTGCCTTCCCAAGTGCCCTTAGCAGTCGGAAGGAGCAAGCTGAAGCACTGCTGCTTGTGCTGCTCCTTGGTTCCCTTGCAGCCCGCTCTGAAAGCATTGGCAGTCGCTTCTAGGCGCCGAGTTGCACACACACAGCACCACGCTAAGTGCCGCGGAGAAGGGAAATCCAGAGTGCAGCGAGGAGCTGGACGTGGCTTACGTGCAGTAAGGAGAAGGTGAACCTAAGCACAGCCTCTTCAATCGGGCCGCCTCTGCTCTGGTAGCAACTTTTGCAAGACGGCAAAGGGAGACGCGAGTATGTAGAACGGAGGGCAGCGAGACGCCGTGTGTTATGCGCCCTTTCAGGGCTGCTGACAAGGGGCTACTTTAAGAGCGCCTTGTCCTTCCTCGCGTCCATCTGGCTTCGCTCTAGCTGCAAGGAGTACAGCACAGCGAAGGAGTGAAGACGGGCACTGCCCCAGCTTTTGCCCTGGCCTGCCTGTGCTCCGCCTTTAGCTGCACACCAGAACAATGGCATTTCTTTCCCGCAAGGTAAAAAGGGCTTTAGTGTAGCCTTAGGAATGGCAAGTGCCTAGGCATTAAGTTGAGCGACCACGTATGAGGGAGTCTTTAGAGGTTTCCTCTCCCATGGCGCAGGTTTATTCTCATTTTCGTGCTGAACTGAAAAGTCCGGGCATGGCAAGTCTGCCCTGCCTTGTGCAGAGACGAACACAAATGTGGGGCTATGATCCTCTGTGTTCGGAGCTCTGCTTCCGGGTGTGTGGGCCGCCATGAGCCCGCAGCAGCCGCCGAGGACAGTGTGGATTGTGGATGAGGCTGGGCTGGCGCCCCCCCCCCCCCGCTGGTCTGACAGCGGCAGGAGCTGCGTCGGAGCGGCATTGCCTGAGGGCCCCATGGGGGGCGGGGAGAGAGCCGGGATTGACCCCGAACGACACCGGAAGCGATATCCGTAGGGCCCGGAAGGCCAGCGTTGCCATCGAGTTTGGCCGGTAGGAGGCTTCTAAGGTGCTTTGAAAGGTGGAGCTTCTTTGCTCTAGGACAGTCTGGGAGAGCTGAGGGTGTCCAATCTGGAGAACAGAAGGCTCCAGGGAGACCTTCGAGCCCCTTGCAGTGCCTGCTGGGGCTCCAAGATAGCTGGGGAGGGACTTTGGAAAAGGTTCTGGACTCGCAGGACAAGGGGGAATAGCTTCAAACTGCCAGAGGGCTGGGGTAGATGGGATATTGGAAAGGAATTCTTCCTTGTGTGGGTGCTGAGGCCTGGCACATGTTGCTCAAAGAGGCTGTGTAGGAGCCCCATGGCAGGAAGTGTCCAGGGCCAGGCTGGAGCAGACATGGAGCAACCTGGACTAGTGGAAAAGTGTCCCTGCCCATGTCAGGATGTGGGAAGAAGAGACTCTGTCTCTAAGGTCGCTTCCAGTCCAAACCATTCTGGGATTCTAGGATTCATGGAAGGCCCTTTTCCAAGTGAAGTGTTGTATCTCTTGGCTCCCAGCTTGTAGTTGCCAGTTCTTCTGGAAGCAGGCGTGGCGAAGCAGCTGTGATGAGCCATGGGTTCTCAATAGGACGAGTGTGATATATTTGCAGAGAGGAAGGCTGCAGACAGATCTTCAAGGTCCAGGTAAAATAAGCAAAGGATTGAATAAAAGCCAAAGGTTGGTTGTGTTAGTTTGCTGGCTGTTGAAATGGCCCCAGGTCATTTTCAACATTTCTAATTTGGATTTGTTTGAGTAAAAAATGAATGTGTTACCTCCAGCGTAGGCTCTCCAATGCATCTCCATGTGCTCCCATCTCTTTGTTGTATATCGGGTTCTATTAACTGAAGACAGAATCATAACACAGTAGTAAAACATTTAGAGGCGTAGTTAGCCAGCTTCAGGAGTTTTCAACTCTGCTGTTGACTTTTCTGGTAACTGTAGGCAAGGCAACACAATCCAGTTACTCCACTTTCCACTTTCTTTTCCTCTCTGAGGAAAAGATGATCTTTTTTTTTTTTTTTTTTTTTCTTCTCATTTTGAAAATAGCCTTGAATGAAGAGAGTTATGCATGTGGCATGTAGGATTCATTACTTTACCTTTCTCTTCTGCTGTCTTTCGCGTACTAGTCTTTTTAAAATTTTTTTGTCGCTGTTCTCCATTCAGTAGGTTTGAAAGAATTCTAATTGTTGAGATGATGGTTCTTTGAAGGCTCACTTAGCCCACCTTTTGGGTGAAGGAAAGAAGAAGACAAGGTCCTCTAGGAAGAGTAAAAAGCATACTTTCAAGAGACATTCAGAGATGTCTGCTGATGCCATGCAATTACCGTGTAATCAGCAGAAATGTGTTGGAAAAACACCCATCAGTGACTTCACAAGAAAGCCACACTCAAGACAGGTAAAGAACAGAAGCATAAAACCCCAAAGGTATGAAATGGACAGATTTTCATTGGGAATGAGCAACTCCTGAATTCTTGGTTCTAGAACTAGGGGCTTGTAATAAATAGACTGTCTCCTTGCCAAACGTAAATTTGGTGTCATGAACTGCTCACTGCCCGTTGAAGTGCAGGGCTAGTAGACTAATATTTGCCATGGCAGGCATATTGTATGGCTTTCCTGTTAAAAAGAAATTGGTTTTGCTCATAGCAATCTAGATATGTACCCAGTCTGACACCTATTTTTTAGGCTATATTTCCAAGTAAATGGCTTCCACGATGATGCAGTAAGTTTATGTCATGAACAGGAATGAAGTGATTGCATGCATCCTTTTTTACCCTAAGCCAGCTGCTGAATAATGAGACAGAGACTCTCACTGACGCCAAGGAGTGCCCGTGCTTTTGGGAAAAGCACTGGGCAGATAAAGCCTATTTCCACATTTCTTGCTAGCGTCTCCTTCAAAGTTCATGGGTTTGCTCATCTTTTAGAGCTGTTCTAGATGTCTTTGTAGTTTACATGTACTAAATGTAGCAGGTATTGCTTTCATGGCGTCCTACTAGATTTGAAGTTGGGATCTACTCAGGCTTCAATGTCTCAGAAGAAGCAACGTTGATTCTTTGAATTCCGTTCTTGAACGTGAGAATGCTACTTATGTAGTTAATGAATTAATTAAATCGAATTCACTTGAATGGAAAAATTGTCTTGTTCATGTAGATTTTAACTTGGGAAATTGATATTTGAGTTCTACTTTTCATTGTTGTTGCTTTTCTGTATTGTTTGATTGCACAGATAGCAGATGTACTGACCAAGTATTGTGTGAAACTGGAGGAAATGTCCTTCCTCTTGGCAGCTGATGTTCACAAGCTCATTAACGCTAAGGCCATGGTAAATGTTTTACCTGGGGCAAGATAGCAGTCTGAATATTCCTAGAATGTCTTTCTTTCCCCAGATGAAATTCATTTTTTCTGCCTATCAGTCACTGAAATATAGAAGAAATTTCTACTTGGCAGGGTATTGGTTATCATTTGTGTTCTTTTCTCCCCTCATTTTCTGTAGAAGAGACAATTTTTGGTTTGTTTTTGCATGTTGAAGCAGAGGAAGAAGAAGATGAGGAGAGGATTCCTTGTAAAAGTGAAGAAAATGAGCATGCAGAACAGGGACTAAGCATTATGCAGGTAAGCGAGCAAGAGAATAAGTTTGAAAGTGAAGGCAGTTTTGTCCAAAAGAAGGAGGAATAGGACGTCTTTTTGCTGAGAATGAATAGAAAGGTTTTTTGCATTTAGTTTGTATACGAAGCGCACAGGGCTCTAGATCCTTTTGTGGGAAAATGGAGTGTGTAAAGTTGCCAGTCATTTTGGAGCGAATTTGGAGGGTGAATTTGGGGTGCCAGGTGAATTTTGGGTCGAATTCTGGGGATTTGGGGTTTCCCAGGTGAATTTCTGAAGTGAAAAGGTTCAAAAAGGTTTTTTTTTGAAAGCAAGTTAAAGCCAGAAGGTTATTGAAAATTAATAGATGTGATGCAAGTAGGTAATATGCAGACGATACACAGCGAGACAAATCATGGGAAAAATACAGTGGTAACACATGAGTGTGTGAGGATGGGATCAGTATAGCTAAGGCTCAGTTGAAGCTGAATTTGGAAAAGCATGCCAAAACTAAGAATAATAAAGGCACCTACGGGTATTTCAGTGGGAAAAGGAAGATGAAAAGAAACCTATCACACCTCCCCTATTCCCCCCCCCCCACCCCCATAAGCCAGACAGGACTAGTGACAACAGACAAGGAGAAGGCTGAGGTACTCAACAAGTGTTGGTCTCAATTTTTACTGCCAGTCACTATTTCCACATCTCTCAGGTTATTGGACTGGTGGACTTGATTCTAACCCATAGTACCAGGTCAGCTTTCAGACCACTTGAGGAACCTGAGCATGCAAGACCATGGCACCCACCCAGAGGCATGTCAGGGCCCTGAGAGAACTGGCAGCTGTAGTTGCTAAGGTGCTTCCTCCATCATATTTGAGAAATCAAGGCAACCAGCTGAAGTCTCCAGACACTGTGTTGTATTGACTCCAATCCTCTTGGTCTTTTTTGTAAATCTTAGAGCTCTGAGTCAATTTCTGCAGAGGATTCCCAATGCAGTTTCAAAAATGGAATCTTTGTTACTGGTCCTCATGTTGATCTTGGATATTTCCATTTTCTGCACTCCTTTATTTTCGAAACATTTGTAATGACTGAAAAGAAAGCTGAGACGAGGCATTATGCTCTTTCCAGTGATAGAAATGGACCTGTATTCTTTTCAGACAAATATATTTTTGCTGTGTCTAAGCACATGTGCATACCTGTGTTTGATTTATGTGTCCAGGTTTTGGCAGTGGGGCAGCCACAGGGCCGTCCTGTGACAATGGCCCAGGTGCTGCCCCGTCCCGCTTTCTTCCAACTGGCTCCACTTCAGGATGTCCTCCCTGCTGAGAGAAGAGGCTGGGACAGCACCTTTAGAAATGTGACTTTCTGGGTTTTTTTTGTTTCGTTTTGTTTTGTTATTTTTAAAGTTACTAAAAACCTTCACCCTGATTTTTTGTGTTGGGTTTGGGGCTTTTTTTTTCAGTTTTGGGTGGGTTTTTTGGTGGGCTTTTTTGGGGGCTTTTTTTGTCTCTTTGGGGATTATTGGTTGGGGGGTTTTGTGTGTTTGTTTGGTCTGCTTTTTTTGTTTGTTTTTTTATTACGGTTTTGTAGAGTTTTTTTAAGCAAATTGATTGGAAAACTGAATAGTCCTCCACTATAGTCTCCTGGATTCACCTGAGACTCTTCCTAGGCATCTCCCTGATCTTTTTTGCAATGAGTCTCACATCATTCTCCTGAAGAAACTGTCTGCTTATGGTTTGCATGGGTGGGCTGTTTGCTGGGTGACAAACTGGGTGATGGCCAGGCCCACAGAGTGGTGGGAAATAGAGTTCATCCAGCTGGTCCCCAAGGCTCAGTCTTGGGCCCAGTCCTGTTTAATATCTTGCTCAGTGATCTGGACAAGGGGATAGAGTACACGCCCAGGAAGTTCACAGATGATGCAAAGTTGGCTGGTAGCGTTTTTTTTCTTCTGGAGGACAGCAGGCTCTGCTTCTTCTTCCTCCTGTTCCGAGGTCGCTGCTCCTTCTTCATCCCTCATTAAGTGTGCTGATTTTGTCACTTGGATGAGAAAACAAACAATTTTAGCAACAATACTGGTGGCAGGGTACAAGAAAGGAAGAGTTCACATGAATCCCCCCCCCAACAACAGACAATACCTGATGGCTCCTCTGCCCAGCTTACTGACTACACCGGAACCCATTGTCCCCCAAAGATACTCCCTTCTCCCTGCCCCCAGCCATGATGTGAGATGGAATAGAATAACTAAGATTAAGATTCTCCCTATATAACTCCATCATACTTCGATTCTGGGAAAAACAATTCTTGAAGTTCTATCATTTCAGATCATTTGAATTTGAATTGGCATACTAAAAAGTCTAGCCAGAAACTCATGACAATATTAATAGCCCATTCTAGAATGTCCGAGATGATAGACACTTCTTTCAAGAGAATGTGATACCTCACGTGACTTCTCCAGAATTTAAATGAACAGCGGGAGTAGTCTACAAGATTCTTGCTGCCATCTGGATTTCCTGGTTTTTGGCTGGTCTATGTAAGCCAACCAGCTATTCAGCAGAGGGAATATTAGTGTGCTACTTGATGGTATGTGAGATGGAACACAGTAATTTATGGCTTTTTGCATAGTGATGAAGCTGTAAAGAAAGCTCCGTAATGCTCTGACAAGGAGGCTGCTGGACTTCAAGCAGCAAAGGCCCAAAACGAACCAGTGAAAAGGTGTCATTGAAAAAAAAAAAAAAAAAAAAAAAGCCAGGTGGGGAGCAAAGTGATACTTAAGGGCAGTTTACTGAAAGAGGAAATCTAGTGAAAAAAAGGTCCAAGAGTGAAGGAATAACAGGGAAAATGAAACTAAGGAAGGAAATCAATCTCAGCTAATCATTTCAGAAGCTAACAAGTTGTCATTGCAATGATGCATAAAGTGAGAAATTATAAATATGTCTGCGCCAAAATCTGAATTATGAACTTTATTGCATTCTGTCTTTCACGGAATCATACAACAGTCTGTGATTAAAGATCACCTAGTCCTACTTCCTTGCCAGGTAGATCTTACAGTAGATCAAATTGCTCAAGACTAGCCAAACTGATAAGGAGCACTCTCAATGATGGGGCATCCACAACTTCTCTGGAACAGCCGTTTGAGTGTCTCACCAGCTTCATTGTAGAAAAGCTTTTCCTTTTAGCCAATCTAAACCTAGTCTCAGTTTGAAAGCATGTCCCCTTGTCCTTTCTCTGCAAACCTTCCTAAAAAGTCTTTCTCCATTGGTCTTATACCCTCTTTACATATTCAAAGGCCACAATACTGTCTCTCCAGAAACCTCTCTTCTCCAGGCTAAAAGATCCTATTTTTCACAAGAACCAGGTCATAAACTGAAATGGAAGACATCTCAGGAGATCAGATCATCCAACAGCTCAGCGTAAGAATAGCTCTGAAGTCAGATCAACTAGCTTAGGGCTGTGTCTGTTTGAATTTTGAAAATTAGCAGGACTTGAAATGCTTCAAGGAAGAGAACTCTGGGTGGCTCCAGAAACAGCCTGAGAAACTCGAGCAAACTCGAAACCTCAGAAACTACCACTGCTTTCTCTCCCTCAGCCCAAGCAGTCCCAAAGAAGAAGTGTTCCCAGCAGGCTGGGATAGCACGCATATACACTACATATACATGACAGGCATCGCCAGCAGCCACATCCTGCTCCTTTCTGTGGCTGGCAAGAGTGAGACTGGATGTTTACATGTGGGCAACCTGGGTCCCTCCAGCAGCTCACACACTCAGCCTGCCCAGTGACCCCACTGAATTCCAGTATTCGCAGTGTGCCAAGGCCACAGCACTACTCCGCTTGCTGGCACAGACCATCACACGCCTCCTAAATCAGTCAGGACTCCCCTGGTCCCACAGCCAGCACCCCACTTGCTCTCCCCCAGGCCACTGCCATTGTTCACCAACTTCTCCACTTTGATCTTTGCTGGTGCTCTCAACACTGGCACACCCAGATGTTCTGCAGCTGTTGTCTCCTGGTGGAAAGGACTTGTAAAGCCGTGTTTCCACACAGGACTTCCACAACCTTTCAAAGCAACCTTTTCTGGGGTATGAACAATCTCATTCAAATGTCAACATTTCTTTTCCCATATGTGAAATCAGAATTTCCTTCTTCCGGGCATGCCCAAAACAAGGCACAAACTACATTGTGCCTTCTGTTTCACATGCTGAGTCGTTTGTAAACAATGCTAGGAGAATACCTGTTTTGATCCAAGCTAATCTCTGGCCCTTATAGTGCTTTCGGTAGTTAGTTTTGCTTTGCTATTTACTTGATGTCCCATTGAATTGTTGAATCATAAACAGACTATCTGTCTGTATAGCAGCATAGCAGTGATGAATAAATGCAAGAGAAGGAGCAAGGTGATTGTTTGCTAGACTCTTCCTAGAAACTGAGAAATCTGTTACTTAATGCTGACCACAGCAGATGGAGGAAGCATCCTACATGATGTCAAAGCAATGAAGCTGTAATCACTTTTATGATTACAGTCAAGGCACTGCTTTTGCCACCATAAGTGGAGTGCAGGGAATCTTAAAAGACGACACTCTAACTGTTGTCCATGCTCACTGAGAAAATAATGCTTTTACAGCAGAGCAGGTCTCACCGCAGCTAAATCATGGCTTCAACTGTACACCGCCTTCAAAAAAGCCCACAAAAACACAAATGAAAGGATTTGGAACCCAAGGGAATCTCGGATTGTGACATCAGCTCACTTTGGATTCTTTCCAAATTCTCAATTCCATTTTCTTCCCAGCCAATTATCCCACCTAACCTGAGATGTAACTTATGGATATCTAACACATCTAGTTACCTTAGAATTAGATTGCCACTAGGCAAAAAGACAGAAACAAGCAGTTAAGTTCAGACTGAAACCAAGGGTGTTTAGAACAGCAATACTTGGACGTAACTATTCTTGATCAAACCAAAACTTTTAGGACTTACCCATGTATTTTTGGAGGTGGAAAAAGTCCCTAGGGAGCTCACACTCAGTGCCTGGAGAGACGCTCTCGCTGGTTTTTCAAGGACCGATTCGTCACAGCAGAGGCAGCAGAGCACAAGATGGCCGAAGAGAAGGGGCAGTGTAGAATTCTCGGTCTGTCTCTGTCTCCACTCAGTGTAGAACGTCCTTGTCCTGGCACATTGTCGTGTGCGATATGTCCCTCCGGGTCTTCGGTCCTTGCGAAGCTCTATGTACTGCGAGCGCTGCTACTTGCAGCTGAGAAGGACCGCGGAGCTAGCGGCGAATTCGGAGAGCGCTAAGCACCAAGTCAAGAAGCGAGACGTGTCCCTGCAACGCGGTGCTAAGAGCAGCTTCCTCGCGGCGGGGGCGAGCTCCGGCCACGAGACATTCTCGTCCTAGCAACGGATCTCTGTGAAGGGCGTAGGCGAAAAGCTTTCGATTTCCATTCGAACTGCGAGAAAGGCAGACTGTTACACGGAGCTCTGAGAACAAAGGTGCACGCCCTAAGCGGGCTTGGGCAGAAGCAGCGTTCTCGAGCTCTTGGCTGCCCGCACACTGCTGGGTATGTGGCGCCCCTGCGGCGGCTTCTGGCCGCCGACAAGTGAAAGCGGAGCAAGGCGTGGGCGAGGGCGGTGAACGAAGCGGCTAAGTGCCGTGCTTGTGTGCACCACGTTAGAGGCTACTAGGAGAGGAAGGTGGTTGACTCTCGCTTGCCTTCCCAAGTGCCCTTAGCAGTCGGAAGGAGCAAGCTGAAGCACTGCTGCTTGTGCTGCTCCTTGGTTCCCTTGCAGCCCGCTCTGAAAGCATTGGCGGTCACTTCTAAGCGCCGAGTTGCACACACACAGCACCACGCTAAGTGCCGCGGAGAAGGGAAATCCAGAGTGCAGCGAGGAGCTGGACGTGGCTTACGTGCAGTAAGGAGAAGGTGAACCTAAGCACAGCCTCTTCAATCTGGCCGCCTCTGCTCTGGTAGCAACTTTTGCAAGTCGGCAAAGGGAGACGCGAGTATGTAGAACGGAGGGCAGCGAGACGCCGTGTGTTATGCGCCCTTTCAGGGCTGCTGACAAGGGGCTACTTTAAGAACGCCTTCTTCGTCCTCGCGTCCTTCTCGCTTCGCTCTAGCTGCAAGGAGTACAGCACAGCGAAGGAGTGAGGACGGGCACTGCCCCAGCTTTTGCCCTGGCGTGCAACGGCTGTGTGCTGCTTTTCCAAGCAGCAAGAGCACTGAGAAGTGAAAGCGATTGTGAAGGAGCTCTTTGGCTGCTCGTGTGCTCTTCGCTGCACTGCGCCGCTCGCAAGCGGCTTCGTTCTTCGGCGTCTGCCGTCCGGAGAGAGCTGAACTGCAGCGGTCAGTTTCAGCTCTGCCCAACAGCGCGCTCTCAGTTCTGCGGACAAGCACGCCCTGTTGCCTTGGCTCCGAGTGCAAAGTCCCTAGCGAGCACTCACTCAGTGCAATGCACCCAGAAAGACGCTCTCGCTCGTCTTTCAAGGAGCGATTCCTAACAGCAGAAGCAGCAGAGGCACAAACTGGATGACGAGAAGGGACAATGTAGAACACGTCTCTGTCCTGGCACATTGTCGTGTGCGATACGTCCCTCCGGGTCTTCGGTCCTTGCGAAGCTCTATGTACTGCGAGCGCAGCTACTTGAAGCTGAGACGGACCGCGGAGCTAGCAGCGAATTCGGAGAGCGCTAAGCACGAAGTCAAGAAGCGAGACATGTCCCTGCAACGCGGTGCTAAGAGCAGCTTCCTGGCGGCGGGGGCGAGCCCCGGCCACGAGACATTCTCGTCCTGGCAACGGATCTCTGTGAAGGGCGTAGGCGAAAAGCTTTCGATTTCCATTCGAACTGCGAGAAAGGCAGACTGTTACACGGAGCTCTGAGAACAAACGTGCACGCCCTAGGCGGGCTTGGGCAGAAGCAGCGTTCTCGAGCGCTTGGCTGCCCGCACACTGATGGGTATGTGGCGCCCCTGCGGCGGCTTCTGGCCGCCGCCAAAAGAAAGCGGAGCAAGGCGTGGGCGAGGGCGAGGGCGGTGAACGAAGCGGCTATGTGCCGTGCTTGTGTGCACCACGTTAGAGGCTACTAGGAGAGGAAGGTGGTTGACTCTCGCTTGCCTTCCCAAGTGCCCTTAGCAGTCGGAAGGAGCAAGCTGAAGCACTGCTGCTTGTGCTGCTCCTTGGTTCCCTTGCAGCCCGCTCTGAAAGCATTGGCGGTCACTTCTAGGCGCCGAGTTGCACACACACAGCACCACGCTAAGTGCCGCGGAGAAGGGAAATCCAGAGTGCAGCGAGGAGCTTGACGTGGCTTACGTGCAGTAAGGAGAAGGTGAACCTAAGCACAGCCTCTTCAATCTGGCCGCCTCTGCTCTGGTAGCAACTTTTGCAAGTCGGCAAAGGGAGACGCGAGTATGTAGAACGGAGGGCAGCGAGACGCCGTGTGTTATGCGCCCTTTCAGGGCTGCTGACAGGGGGCTACTTTAAGAACGCCTTCTTCGTCCTCGCGTCCTTCTCGCTTCGCTCTAGCTGCAAGGAGTACAGCACAGCGAAGGAGTGAGGACGGGCACTGCCCCAGCTTTTGCCCTGGCGTGCAACGGCTGTGTGCTGCTTTTTCCAAGCAGCAAGAGCACTGAGAAGTGAAAGCGATTGTGAAGGAGCTCTTTGGCTGCTCGTGTGCTCTTCGCTGCACTGCGCCGCTCGCAAGCGGCTTCGTTCTTCGGCGTCTGCCGTCCGGAGAGAGCTGAACTGCAGCGGTCAGTTTCAGCTCTGCCCAACAGCGTGCTCTCAGTTCTGCGGACAAGCACGCCCTGTTGCCTTGGTTCCGAGTGCAAAGTCCCTAGCGAGCACTCACTCAGTGCAATGCACCCAGAAAGACGCTCTCGCTCGTCTTTCAAGGAGCGATTCCTAACAGCAGAAACAGCAGAGGCACAAACTGGATGACGAGAAGGGACAATGTAGAACACGTCTCTGTCCTGGCACATTGTCGTGTGCGATACGTCCCTCCGGGTCTTCGGTCCTTGCGAAGCTCTATGTACTGCGAGCGCAGCTACTTGCAGCTGAGACGGACCGCGGAGCTAGCAGCGAATTCGGAGAGCGCTAAGCACGAAGTCAAGAAGCGAGACGTGTCCCTGCAACGCGGTGCTAAGAGCAGCTTCCTGGCGTCGGGGGCGAGCCCCGGCCACGAGACATTCTCGTCCTGGCAACGGATCTCTGTGAAGGGCGTAGGCGAAAAGCTTTCGATTTCCATTCGAACTGCGAGAAAGGCAGACTGTTACACGGAGCTCTGAGAACAAAGGTGCACGCCCTAGGCGGGCTTGGGCAGAAGCAGCGTTCTCGAGCTCTTGGCTGCCCGCACACTGCTGGGTATGTGGCGCCCCTGCGGCGGCTCCTGGCCGCCGACAAGTGAAAGCGGAGCAAGGCGTGGGCGAAGGCGAGGGCGAGGGCGGTGAACGAAGCGGCTATGTGCCGTGCTTGTGTGCACCACGTTAGAGGCTACTAGGAGAGGAAGGTGGTTGACTCTCGCTTGCCTTCCCAAGTGCCCTTAGCAGTCGGAAGGAGCAAGCTGAAGCACTGCTGCTTGTGCTGCTCCTTGGTTCCCTTGCAGCCCGCTCTGAAAGCATTGGCGGTCACTTCTAGGCGCCGAGTTGCACACACACAGCACCACGCTAAGTGCCGCGGAGAAGGGAAATCCAGAGTGCAGCGAGGAGCTGGACGTGGCTTACGTGCAGTAAGGAGAAGGTGAACCTAAGCACAGCCTCTTCAATCTGGCCGCCTCTGCTCTGGTAGCAACTTTTGCAAGTCGGCAAAGGGAGACGCGAGTATGTAGAACGGAGGGCAGCGAGACGCCGTGTGTTATGCGCCCTTTCAGGGCTGCTGACAGGGGGCTACTTTAAGAACGCCTTCTTCGTCCTCGCGTCCTTCTCGCTTCGCTCTAGCTGCAAGGAGTACAGCACAGCGAAGGAGTGAGGACGGGCACTGCCCCAGCTTTTGCCCTGGCGTGCAACGGCTGTGTGCTGCTTTTCCAAGCAGCAAGAGCACTGAGAAGTGAAAGCGATTGTGAAGGAGCTCTTTGGCTGCTCGTGTGCTCTTCGCTGCACTGCGCCGCTCGCAAGCGGCTTCGTTCTTCGGCGTCTGCCGTCCGGAGAGAGCTGAACTGCAGCGGTCAGTTTCAGCTCTGCCCAACAGCGTGCTCTCAGTTCTGCGGACAAGCACGCCCTGTTGCCTTGGCTCCGAGTGCAAAGTCCCTAGCGAGCACTCACTCAGTGCAATGCACCCAGAAAGACGCTCTCGCTCGTCTTTCAAGGAGCGATTCCTAACAGCAGAAGCAGCAGAGGCACAAACTGGATGACGAGAAGGGACAATGTAGAACACGTCTCTGTCCTGGCACATTGTCGTGTGCGATACGTCCCTCCGGGTCTTCGGTCCTTGCGAAGCTCTATGTACTGCGAGCGCAGCTACTTGAAGCTGAGACGGACCGCGGAGCTAGCAGCGAATTCGGAGAGCGCTAAGCACGAAGTCAAGAAGCGAGACATGTCCCTGCAACGCGGTGCTAAGAGCAGCTTCCTGGCGGCGGGGGCGAGCCCCGGCCACGAGACATTCTCGTCCTGGCAACGGATCTCTGTGAAGGGCGTAGGCGAAAAGCTTTCGATTTCCATTCGAACTGCGAGAAAGGCAGACTGTTAAACGGAGCTCTGAGAACAAAGGTGCACGCCCTAGGCGGGCTTGGGCAGAAGCAGCGTTCTCGAGCTCTTGGCTGCCCGCACACTGCTGGGTATGTGGCGCCCCTGCGGCGGCTTCTGGCCGCCGCCAAATGAAAGCGGAGCAAGGCGTGGGCGAGGGCGGTGAACGAAGCGGCTAAGTGCCGTGCTTGTGTGCACCACGTTAGAGGCTACTAGGAGAGGAAGGTGGTTGACTCTCGCTTGCCTTCCCAAGTGCCCTTAGCAGTCGGAAGGAGCAAGCTGAAGCACTGCTGCTTGTGCTGCTCCTTGGTTCCCTTGCAGCCCGCTCTGAAAGCATTGGCGGTCACGTCTAGGCGCCGAGTTGCACACACACAGCACCACGCTAAGTGCCGCGGAGAAGGGAAATCCAGAGTGCAGCGAGGAGCTTGACGTGGCTTACGTGCAGTAAGGAGAAGGTGAACCTAAGCACAGCCTCTTCAATCTGGCCGCCTCTGCTCTGGTAGCAACTTTTGCAAGTCGGCAAAGGGAGACGCGAGTATGTAGAACGGAGGGCAGCGAGACGCCGTGTGTTATGCGCCCTTTCAGGGCTGCTGACAGGGGGCTACTTTAAGAACGCCTTCTTCGTCCTCGCGTCCTTCTCGCTTCGCTCTAGCTGCAAGGAGTACAGCACAGCGAAGGAGTGAGGACGGGCACTGCCCCAGCTTTTGCCCTGGCGTGCAACGGCTGTGTGCTGCTTTTCCAAGCAGCAAGAGCACTGAGAAGTGAAAGCGATTGTGAAGGAGCTCTTTGGCTGCTCGTGTGCTCTTCGCTGCACTGCGCCGCTCGCAAGCGGCTTCGTTCTTCGGCGTCTGCCGTCCGGAGAGAGCTGAACTGCAGCGGTCAGTTTCAGCTCTGCCCAACAGCGTGCTCTCAGTTCTGCGGACAAGCACGCCCTGTTGCCTTGGCTCCGAGTGCAAAGTCCCTAGCGAGCACTCACTCAGTGCAATGCACCCAGAAAGACGCTCTCGCTCGTCTTTCAAGGAGCGATTCCTAACAGCACAAGCAGCAGAGGCACAAACTGGATGACGAGAAGGGACAATGTAGAACACGTCTCTGTCCTGGCACATTGTCGTGTGCGATACGTCCCTCCGGGTCTTCGGTCCTTGCGAAGCTCTATGTACTGCGAGCGCAGCTACTTGAAGCTGAGACGGACCGCGGAGCTAGCAGCGAATTCGGAGAGCGCTAAGCACGAAGTCAAGAAGCGAGACGTGTCCCTGCAACGCGGTGCTAAGAGCAGCTTCCTGGCGGCGGGGGCGAGCCCCGGCCACGAGACATTCTCGTCCTGGCAACGGATCTCTGTGAAGGGCGTAGGCGAAAAGCTTTCGATTTCCATTCGAACTGCGAGAAAGGCAGACTGTTACACGGAGCTCTGAGAACAAAGGTGCACGCCCTAAGCGGGCTTGGGCAGAAGCAGCGTTCTCGAGCTCTTGGCTGCCCGCACACTGCTGGGTATGTGGCGCCCCTGCGGCGGCTTCTGGCCGCCGGCAAGTGAAAGCGGAGCAAGGCGTGGGCGAGGGCGAGGGCGAGGGCGGTGAACGAAGCGGCTAAGTGCCGTGCTTGTGTGCACCACGTTACAGGCTACTAGGAGAGGAAGGTGGTTGACTCTCGCTTGCCTTCCCAAGTGCCCTTAGCAGTCGGAAGGAGCAAGCTGAAGCACTGCTGCTTGTGCTGCTCGTTGGTTCCCTTGCAGCCCGCTCTGAAAGCATTGGCGGTCACGTCTAGGCGCCGAGTTGCACACACACAGCACCACGCTAAGTGCCGCGGAGAAGGGAAATCCAGAGTGCAGCGAGGAGCTTGACGTGGCTTACGTGCAGTAAGGAGAAGGTGAACCTAAGCACAGCCTCTTCAATCTGGCCGCCTCTGCTCTGGTAGCAACTTTTGCAAGTCGGCAAAGGGAGACGCGAGTATGTAGAACGGAGGGCAGCGAGACGCCGTGTGTTATGCGCCCTTTCAGGGCTGCTGACAGGGGGCTACTTTAAGAACGCCTTCTTCGTCCTCGCGTCCTTCTCGCTTCGCTCTAGCTGCAAGGAGTACAGCACAGCGAAGGAGTGAGGACGGGCACTGCCCCAGCTTTTGCCCTGGCGTGCAACGGCTGTGTGCTGCTTTTCCAAGCAGCAAGAGCACTGAGAAGTGAAAGCGATTGTGAAGGAGCTCTTTGGCTGCTCGTGTGCTCTTCGCTGCACTGCGCCGCTCGCAAGCGGCTTCGTTCTTCGGCGTCTGCCGTCCGGAGAGAGCTGAACTGCAGCGGTCAGTTTCAGCTCTGCCCAACAGCGCGCTCTCAGTTCTGCGGACAAGCACGCCCTGTTGCCTTGGCTCCGAGTGCAAAGTCCCTAGCGAGCACTCACTCAGTGCAATGCACCCAGAAAGACGCTCTCGCTCGTCTTTCAAGGAGCGATTCCTAACAGCAGAAGAAGCAGAGGCACAAACTGGATGACGAGAAGGGACAATGTAGAACACGTCTCTGTCCTGGCACATTGTCGTGTGCGATACGTCCCTCCGGGTCTTCGGTCCTTGCGAAGCTCTATGTACTGCGAGCGCAGCTACTTGAAGCTGAGACGGACCGCGGAGCTAGCAGCGAATTCGGAGAGCGCTAAGCACGAAGTCAAGAAGCGAGACGTGTCCCTGCAACGCGGTGCTAAGAGCAGCTTCCTGGCGGCGGGGGCGAGCCCCGGCCACGAGACATTCTCGTCCTGGCAACGGATCTCTGTGAAGGGCGTAGACGAAAAGCTTTCGATTTCCATTCGAACTGCGAGAAAGGCAGACTGTTACACGGAGCTCTGAGAACAAAGGTGCACGCCCTAGGCGGGCTTGGGCAGAAGCAGCGTTCTCGAGCTCTTGGCTGCCCGCACACTGCTGGGTATGTGGCGCCCCTGCGGCGGCTCCTGGCCGCCGACAAGTGAAAGCGGAGCAAGGCGTGGGCGAAGGCGAGGGCGAGGGCGGTGAACGAAGCGGCTATGTGCCGTGCTTGTGTGCACCACGTTAGAGGCTACTAGGAGAGGAAGGTGGTTGACTCTCGCTTGCCTTCCCAAGTGCCCTTAGCAGTCGGAAGGAGCAAGCTGAAGCACTGCTGCTTGTGCTGCTCCTTGGTTCCCTTGCAGCCCGCTCTGAAAGCATTGGCGGTCACTTCTAGGCGCCGAGTTGCACACACACAGCACCACGCTAAGTGCCGCGGAGAAGGGAAATCCAGAGTGCAGCGAGGAGCTTGACGTGGCTTACGTGCAGTAAGGAGAAGGTGAACCTAAGCACAGCCTCTTCAATCTGGCCGCCTCTGCTCTGGTAGCAACTTTTGCAAGTCGGCAAAGGGAGACGCGAGTATGTAGAACGGAGGGCAGCGAGACGCCGTGTGTTATGCGCCCTTTCAGGGCTGCTGACAGGGGGCTACTTTTAGAACGCCTTCTTCGTCCTCGCGTCCTTCTCGCTTCGCTCTAGCTGCAAGGAGTACAGCACAGCGAAGGAGTGAGGACGGGCACTGCCCCAGCTTTTGCCCTGGCGTGCAACGGCTGTGTGCTGCTTTTCCAAGCAGCAAGAGCACTGAGAAGTGAAAGCGATTGTGAAGGAGCTCTTTGGCTGCTCGTGTGCTCTTCGCTGCACTGCGCCGCTCGCAAGCGGCTTCGTTCTTCGGCGTCTGCCGTCCGGAGAGAGCTGAACTGCAGCGGTCAGTTTCAGCTCTGCCCAACAGCGTGCTCTCAGTTCTGCGGACAAGCACGCCCTGTTGCCTTGGCTCCGAGTGCAAAGTCCCTAGCGAGCACTCACTCAGTGCAATGCACCCAGAAAGACGCTCTCGCTCGTCTTTCAAGGAGCGATTCCTAACAGCAGAAGCAGCAGAGGCACAAACTGGATGACGAGAAGGGACAATGTAGAACACGTCTCTGTCCTGGCACATTGTCGTGTGCGATACGTCCCTCCGGGTCTTCGGTCCTTGCGAAGCTCTATGTACTGCGAGCGCAGCTACTTGAAGCTGAGACGGACCGCGGAGCTAGCAGCGAATTCGGAGAGCGCTAAGCACGAAGTCAAGAAGCGAGACGTGTCCCTGCAACGCGGTGCTAAGAGCAGCTTCCTGGCGGCGGGGGCGAGCCCCGGCCACGAGACATTCTCGTCCTGGCAACGGATCTCTGTGAAGGGCGTAGGCGAAAAGCTTTCGATTTCCATTCGAACTGCGAGAAAGGCAGACTGTTACACGGAGCTCTGAGAACAAAGGTGCACGCCCTAGGCGGGCTTGGGCAGAAGCAGCGTTCTCGAGCTCTTGGCTGCCCGCACACTGCTGGGTATGTGGCGCCCCTGCGGCGGCTTCTGGCCGCCGACAAGTGAAAGCGGAGCAAGGCGTGGGCGAGGGCGAGGGCGGTGAACGAAGCGGCTATGTGCCGTGCTTGTGTGCACCACGTTAGAGGCTACTAGGAGAGGAAGGTGGTTGACTCTCGCTTGCCTTCCCAAGTGCCCTTAGCAGTCGGAAGGAGCAAGCTGAAGCACTGCTGCTTGTGCTGCTCTTTGGTTCCCTTGCAGCCCTCTGTGAAAGTATTGGCGGTCACTTCTAGGCGCCGAGTTGCACACACACAGCACCACGCTAAGTGCCGCGGAGAAGGGAAATCCAGAGTGCAGCGAGGAGCTTGACGTGGCTTACGTGCAGTAAGGAGAAGGTGAACCTAAGCACAGCCTCTTCAATCTGGCCGCCTCTGCTCTGGTAGCAACTTTTGCAAGTCGGCAAAGGGAGACGCGAGTATGTAGAACGGAGGGCAGCGAGACGCCGTGTGTTATGCGCCCTTTCAGGGCTGCTGACAGGGGGCTACTTTAAGAACGCCTTCTTCGTCCTCGCGTCCTTCTCGCTTCGCTCTAGCTGCAAGGAGTACAGCACAGCGAAGGAGTGAGGACGGGCACTGCCCCAGCTTTTGCCCTGGCGTGCAACGGCTGTGTGCTGCTTTTCCAAGCAGCAAGAGCACTGAGAAGTGAAAGCGATTGTGAAGGAGCTCTTTGGCTGCTCGTGTGCTCTTCGCTGCACTGCGCCGCTCGCAAGCGGCTTCGTTCTTCGGCGTCTGCCGTCCGGAGAGAGCTGAACTGCAGCGGTCAGTTTCAGCTCTGCCCAACAGCGCGCTCTCAGTTCTGCGGACAAGCACGCCCTGTTGCCTTGGCTCCGAGTGCAAAGTCCCTAGCGAGCACTCACTCAGTGCAATGCACCCAGAAAGACGCTCTCGCTCGTCTTTCAAGGAGCGATTCCTAACAGCACAAGCAGCAGAGGCACAAACTGGATGACGAGAAGGGACAATGTAGAACACGTCTCTGTCCTGGCACATTGTCGTGTGCGATACGTCCCTCCGGGTCTTCGGTCCTTGCGAAGCTCTATGTACTGCGAGCGCAGCTACTTGAAGCTGAGACGGACCGCGGAGCTAGCAGCGAATTCGGAGAGCGCTAAGCACGAAGTCAAGAAGCGAGACGTGTCCCTGCAACGCGGTGCTAAGAGCAGCTTCCTGGCGGCGGGGGCGAGCTCCGGCCACAAGACATTCTCGTCCTAGCAACGGATATCTGTGAAGGGCGTAGGCGAAAAGCTTTCGATTTCCATTCGAACTGCGAGAAAGGCAGACTGTTACACGGAGCTCTGAGAACAAAGGTGCACGCCCTAGGCTGGCTTGGGCAGAAGCAGCGTTCTCGAGCTCTTGGCTGCCCGCACACTGCTGGGTATGTGGCGCCCCTGCGGCGGCTTCTGGCCGCCGACAAGTGAAAGCGGAGCCAGGCGTGGGCGAGGGCGGTGAACGAAGCGGCTAAGTGCCGTGCTTGTGTGCACCACGTTAGAGGCTACTAGGAGAGGAAGGTGGTTGACTCTCGCTTGCCTTCCCAAGTGCCCTTAGCAGTCGGAAGGAGCAAGCTGAAGCACTGCTGCTTGTGCTGCTCCTTGGTTCCCTTGCAGCCCGCTCTGAAAGCATTGGCAGTCGCTTCTAGGCGCCGAGTTGCACACACACAGCACCACGCTAAGTGCCGCGGAGAAGGGAAATCCAGAGTGCAGCGAGGAGCTGGACGTGGCTTACGTGCAGTAAGGAGAAGGTGAACCTAAGCACAGCCTCTTCAATCTGGCCGCCTCTGCTCTGGTAGCAACTTTTGCAAGACGGCAAAGGGAGACGCGAGTATGTAGAACGGAGGGCAGCGAGACGCCGTGTGTTATGCGCCCTTTCAGGGCTGCTGACAAGGGGCTACTTTAAGAGCGCCTTGTCCTTCCTCGCGTCCATCTGGCTTCGCTCTAGCTGCAAGGAGTACAGCACAGCGAAGGAGTGAAGACGGGCACTGCCCCAGCTTTTGCCCTGGCCTGCCTGTGCTCCGCCTTTAGCTGCACACCAGAACAATGGCATTTCTTTCCCGCAAGGTAAAAAGGGCTTTAGTGTAGCCTTAGGAATGGCAAGTGCCTAGGCATTAAGTTGAGCGACCACGTATGAGGGAGTCTTTAGAGGTTTCCTCTCCCATGGCGCAGGTTTATTCTCATTTTCGTGCTGAACTGAAAAGTCCGGGCATGGCAAGTCTGCCCTGCCTTGTGCAGAGACGAACACAAATGTGGGGCTATGATCCTCTGTGTTCGGAGCTCTGCTTCCGGGTGTGTGGGCCGCCATGAGCCCGCAGCAGCCGCCGAGGACAGTGTGGATTGTGGATGAGGCTGGGCTGGCGCCCCCCCCCCCCCGCTGGTCTGACAGCGGCAGGAGCTGCGTCGGAGCGGCATTGCCTGAGGGCCCCATGGGGGGCGGGGAGAGAGCCGGGATTGACCCCGAACGACACCGGAAGCGATATCCGTAGGGCCCGGAAGGCCAGCGTTGCCATCGAGTTTGGCCGGTAGGAGGCTTCTAAGGTGCTTTGAAAGGTGGAGCTTCTTTGCTCTAGGACAGTCTGGGAGAGCTGAGGGTGTCCAATCTGGAGAACAGAAGGCTCCAGGGAGACCTTCGAGCCCCTTGCAGTGCCTGCTGGGGCTCCAAGATAGCTGGGGAGGGACTTTGGAAAAGGTTCTGGACTCGCAGGACAAGGGGGAATAGCTTCAAACTGCCAGAGGGCTGGGGTAGATGGGATATTGGAAAGGAATTCTTCCTTGTGTGGGTGCTGAGGCCTGGCACATGTTGCTCAAAGAGGCTGTGTAGGAGCCCCATGGCAGGAAGTGTCCAGGGCCAGGCTGGAGCAGACATGGAGCAACCTGGACTAGTGGAAAAGTGTCCCTGCCCATGTCAGGATGTGGGAAGAAGAGACTCTGTCTCTAAGGTCGCTTCCAGTCCAAACCATTCTGGGATTCTAGGATTCATGGAAGGCCCTTTTCCAAGTGAAGTGTTGTATCTCTTGGCTCCCAGCTTGTAGTTGCCAGTTCTTCTGGAAGCAGGCGTGGCGAAGCAGCTGTGATGAGCCATGGGTTCTCAATAGGACGAGTGTGATATATTTGCAGAGAGGAAGGCTGCAGACAGATCTTCAAGGTCCAGGTAAAATAAGCAAAGGATTGAATAAAAGCCAAAGGTTGGTTGTGTTAGTTTGCTGGCTGTTGAAATGGCCCCAGGTCATTTTCAACATTTCTAATTTGGATTTGTTTGAGTAAAAAATGAATGTGTTACCTCCAGCGTAGGCTCTCCAATGCATCTCCATGTGCTCCCATCTCTTTGTTGTATATCGGGTTCTATTAACTGAAGACAGAATCATAACACAGTAGTAAAACATTTAGAGGCGTAGTTAGCCAGCTTCAGGAGTTTTCAACTCTGCTGTTGACTTTTCTGGTAACTGTAGGCAAGGCAACACAATCCAGTTACTCCACTTTCCACTTTCTTTTCCTCTCTGAGGAAAAGATGATCTTTTTTTTTTTTTTTTTTTTTCTTCTCATTTTGAAAATAGCCTTGAATGAAGAGAGTTATGCATGTGGCATGTAGGATTCATTACTTTACCTTTCTCTTCTGCTGTCTTTCGCGTACTAGTCTTTTTAAAATTTTTTTGTCGCTGTTCTCCATTCAGTAGGTTTGAAAGAATTCTAATTGTTGAGATGATGGTTCTTTGAAGGCTCACTTAGCCCACCTTTTGGGTGAAGGAAAGAAGAAGACAAGGTCCTCTAGGAAGAGTAAAAAGCATACTTTCAAGAGACATTCAGAGATGTCTGCTGATGCCATGCAATTACCGTGTAATCAGCAGAAATGTGTTGGAAAAACACCCATCAGTGACTTCACAAGAAAGCCACACTCAAGACAGGTAAAGAACAGAAGCATAAAACCCCAAAGGTATGAAATGGACAGATTTTCATTGGGAATGAGCAACTCCTGAATTCTTGGTTCTAGAACTAGGGGCTTGTAATAAATAGACTGTCTCCTTGCCAAACGTAAATTTGGTGTCATGAACTGCTCACTGCCCGTTGAAGTGCAGGGCTAGTAGACTAATATTTGCCATGGCAGGCATATTGTATGGCTTTCCTGTTAAAAAGAAATTGGTTTTGCTCATAGCAATCTAGATATGTACCCAGTCTGACACCTATTTTTTAGGCTATATTTCCAAGTAAATGGCTTCCACGATGATGCAGTAAGTTTATGTCATGAACAGGAATGAAGTGATTGCATGCATCCTTTTTTACCCTAAGCCAGCTGCTGAATAATGAGACAGAGACTCTCACTGACGCCAAGGAGTGCCCGTGCTTTTGGGAAAAGCACTGGGCAGATAAAGCCTATTTCCACATTTCTTGCTAGCGTCTCCTTCAAAGTTCATGGGTTTGCTCATCTTTTAGAGCTGTTCTAGATGTCTTTGTAGTTTACATGTACTAAATGTAGCAGGTATTGCTTTCATGGCGTCCTACTAGATTTGAAGTTGGGATCTACTCAGGCTTCAATGTCTCAGAAGAAGCAACGTTGATTCTTTGAATTCCGTTCTTGAACGTGAGAATGCTACTTATGTAGTTAATGAATTAATTAAATCGAATTCACTTGAATGGAAAAATTGTCTTGTTCATGTAGATTTTAACTTGGGAAATTGATATTTGAGTTCTACTTTTCATTGTTGTTGCTTTTCTGTATTGTTTGATTGCACAGATAGCAGATGTACTGACCAAGTATTGTGTGAAACTGGAGGAAATGTCCTTCCTCTTGGCAGCTGATGTTCACAAGCTCATTAACGCTAAGGCCATGGTAAATGTTTTACCTGGGGCAAGATAGCAGTCTGAATATTCCTAGAATGTCTTTCTTTCCCCAGATGAAATTCATTTTTTCTGCCTATCAGTCACTGAAATATAGAAGAAATTTCTACTTGGCAGGGTATTGGTTATCATTTGTGTTCTTTTCTCCCCTCATTTTCTGTAGAAGAGACAATTTTTGGTTTGTTTTTGCATGTTGAAGCAGAGGAAGAAGAAGATGAGGAGAGGATTCCTTGTAAAAGTGAAGAAAATGAGCATGCAGAACAGGGACTAAGCATTATGCAGGTAAGCGAGCAAGAGAATAAGTTTGAAAGTGAAGGCAGTTTTGTCCAAAAGAAGGAGGAATAGGACGTCTTTTTGCTGAGAATGAATAGAAAGGTTTTTTGCATTTAGTTTGTATACGAAGCGCACAGGGCTCTAGATCCTTTTGTGGGAAAATGGAGTGTGTAAAGTTGCCAGTCATTTTGGAGCGAATTTGGAGGGTGAATTTGGGGTGCCAGGTGAATTTTGGGTCGAATTCTGGGGATTTGGGGTTTCCCAGGTGAATTTCTGAAGTGAAAAGGTTCAAAAAGGTTTTTTTTTGAAAGCAAGTTAAAGCCAGAAGGTTATTGAAAATTAATAGATGTGATGCAAGTAGGTAATATGCAGACGATACACAGCGAGACAAATCATGGGAAAAATACAGTGGTAACACATGAGTGTGTGAGGATGGGATCAGTATAGCTAAGGCTCAGTTGAAGCTGAATTTGGAAAAGCATGCCAAAACTAAGAATAATAAAGGCACCTACGGGTATTTCAGTGGGAAAAGGAAGATGAAAAGAAACCTATCACACCTCCCCTATTCCCCCCCCCCCACCCCCATAAGCCAGACAGGACTAGTGACAACAGACAAGGAGAAGGCTGAGGTACTCAACAAGTGTTGGTCTCAATTTTTACTGCCAGTCACTATTTCCACATCTCTCAGGTTATTGGACTGGTGGACTTGATTCTAACCCATAGTACCAGGTCAGCTTTCAGACCACTTGAGGAACCTGAGCATGCAAGACCATGGCACCCACCCAGAGGCATGTCAGGGCCCTGAGAGAACTGGCAGCTGTAGTTGCTAAGGTGCTTCCTCCATCATATTTGAGAAATCAAGGCAACCAGCTGAAGTCTCCAGACACTGTGTTGTATTGACTCCAATCCTCTTGGTCTTTTTTGTAAATCTTAGAGCTCTGAGTCAATTTCTGCAGAGGATTCCCAATGCAGTTTCAAAAATGGAATCTTTGTTACTGGTCCTCATGTTGATCTTGGATATTTCCATTTTCTGCACTCCTTTATTTTCGAAACATTTGTAATGACTGAAAAGAAAGCTGAGACGAGGCATTATGCTCTTTCCAGTGATAGAAATGGACCTGTATTCTTTTCAGACAAATATATTTTTGCTGTGTCTAAGCACATGTGCATACCTGTGTTTGATTTATGTGTCCAGGTTTTGGCAGTGGGGCAGCCACAGGGCCGTCCTGTGACAATGGCCCAGGTGCTGCCCCGTCCCGCTTTCTTCCAACTGGCTCCACTTCAGGATGTCCTCCCTGCTGAGAGAAGAGGCTGGGACAGCACCTTTAGAAATGTGACTTTCTGGGTTTTTTTTGTTTCGTTTTGTTTTGTTATTTTTAAAGTTACTAAAAACCTTCACCCTGATTTTTTGTGTTGGGTTTGGGGCTTTTTTTTTCAGTTTTGGGTGGGTTTTTTGGTGGGCTTTTTTGGGGGCTTTTTTTGTCTCTTTGGGGATTATTGGTTGGGGGGTTTTGTGTGTTTGTTTGGTCTGCTTTTTTTGTTTGTTTTTTTATTACGGTTTTGTAGAGTTTTTTTAAGCAAATTGATTGGAAAACTGAATAGTCCTCCACTATAGTCTCCTGGATTCACCTGAGACTCTTCCTAGGCATCTCCCTGATCTTTTTTGCAATGAGTCTCACATCATTCTCCTGAAGAAACTGTCTGCTTATGGTTTGCATGGGTGGGCTGTTTGCTGGGTGACAAACTGGGTGATGGCCAGGCCCACAGAGTGGTGGGAAATAGAGTTCATCCAGCTGGTCCCCAAGGCTCAGTCTTGGGCCCAGTCCTGTTTAATATCTTGCTCAGTGATCTGGACAAGGGGATAGAGTACACGCCCAGGAAGTTCACAGATGATGCAAAGTTGGCTGGTAGCGTTTTTTTTCTTCTGGAGGACAGCAGGCTCTGCTTCTTCTTCCTCCTGTTCCGAGGTCGCTGCTCCTTCTTCATCCCTCATTAAGTGTGCTGATTTTGTCACTTGGATGAGAAAACAAACAATTTTAGCAACAATACTGGTGGCAGGGTACAAGAAAGGAAGAGTTCACATGAATCCCCCCCCCAACAACAGACAATACCTGATGGCTCCTCTGCCCAGCTTACTGACTACACCGGAACCCATTGTCCCCCAAAGATACTCCCTTCTCCCTGCCCCCAGCCATGATGTGAGATGGAATAGAATAACTAAGATTAAGATTCTCCCTATATAACTCCATCATACTTCGATTCTGGGAAAAACAATTCTTGAAGTTCTATCATTTCAGATCATTTGAATTTGAATTGGCATACTAAAAAGTCTAGCCAGAAACTCATGACAGTATTAATAGCTCATTCTAGAATGTCCGAGATGATAGACACTTCTTTCAAGAGAATGTGATACCTCACGTGACTTCTCCAGAATTTAAATGAACAGCGGGAGTAGTCTACAAGATTCTTGCTGCCATCTGGATTTCCTGGTTTTTGGCTGGTCTATGTAAGCCAACCAGCTATTCAGCAGAGGGAATATTAGTGTGCTACTTGATGGTATGTGAGATGGAACACAGTAATTTATGGCTTTTTGCATAGTGATGAAGCTGTAAAGAAAGCTCCGTAATGCTCTGACAAGGAGGCTGCTGGACTTCAAGCAGCAAAGGCCCAAAACGAACCAGTGAAAAGGTGTCATTGAAAAAAAAAAAAAAAAAAAAAAAGCCAGGTGGGGAGCAAAGTGATACTTAAGGGCAGTTTACTGAAAGAGGAAATCTAGTGAAAAAAAGGTCCAAGAGTGAAGGAATAACAGGGAAAATGAAACTAAGGAAGGAAATCAATCTCAGCTAATCATTTCAGAAGCTAACAAGTTGTCATTGCAATGATGCATAAAGTGAGAAATTATAAATATGTCTGCGCCAAAATCTGAATTATGAACTTTATTGCATTCTGTCTTTCACGGAATCATACAACAGTCTGTGATTAAAGATCACCTAGTCCTACTTCCTTGCCAGGTAGATCTTACAGTAGATCAAATTGCTCAAGACTAGCCAAACTGATAAGGAGCACTCTCAATGATGGGGCATCCACAACTTCTCTGGAACAGCCGTTTGAGTGTCTCACCAGCTTCATTGTAGAAAAGCTTTTCCTTTTAGCCAATCTAAACCTAGTCTCAGTTTGAAAGCATGTCCCCTTGTCCTTTCTCTGCAAACCTTCCTAAAAAGTCTTTCTCCATTGGTCTTATACCCTCTTTACATATTCAAAGGCCACAATACTGTCTCTCCAGAAACCTCTCTTCTCCAGGCTAAAAGATCCTATTTTTCACAAGAACCAGGTCATAAACTGAAATGGAAGACATCTCAGGAGATCAGATCATCCAACAGCTCAGCGTAAGAATAGCTCTGAAGTCAGATCAACTAGCTTAGGGCTGTGTCTGTTTGAATTTTGAAAATTAGCAGGACTTGAAATGCTTCAAGGAAGAGAACTCTGGGTGGCTCCAGAAACAGCCTGAGAAACTCGAGCAAACTCGAAACCTCAGAAACTACCACTGCTTTCTCTCCCTCAGCCCAAGCAGTCCCAAAGAAGAAGTGTTCCCAGCAGGCTGGGATAGCACGCATATACACTACATATACATGACAGGCATCGCCAGCAGCCACATCCTGCTCCTTTCTGTGGCTGGCAAGAGTGAGACTGGATGTTTACATGTGGGCAACCTGGGTCCCTCCAGCAGCTCACACACTCAGCCTGCCCAGTGACCCCACTGAATTCCAGTATTCGCAGTGTGCCAAGGCCACAGCACTACTCCGCTTGCTGGCACAGACCATCACACGCCTCCTAAATCAGTCAGGACTCCCCTGGTCCCACAGCCAGCACCCCACTTGCTCTCCCCCAGGCCACTGCCATTGTTCACCAACTTCTCCACTTTGATCTTTGCTGGTGCTCTCAACACTGGCACACCCAGATGTTCTGCAGCTGTTGTCTCCTGGTGGAAAGGACTTGTAAAGCCGTGTTTCCACACAGGACTTCCACAACCTTTCAAAGCAACCTTTTCTGGGGTATGAACAATCTCATTCAAATGTCAACATTTCTTTTCCCATATGTGAAATCAGAATTTCCTTCTTCCGGGCATGCCCAAAACAAGGCACAAACTACATTGTGCCTTCTGTTTCACATGCTGAGTCGTTTGTAAACAATGCTAGGAGAATACCTGTTTTGATCCAAGCTAATCTCTGGCCCTTATAGTGCTTTCGGTAGTTAGTTTTGCTTTGCTATTTACTTGATGTCCCATTGAATTGTTGAATCATAAACAGACTATCTGTCTGTATAGCAGCATAGCAGTGATGAATAAATGCAAGAGAAGGAGCAAGGTGATTGTTTGCTAGACTCTTCCTAGAAACTGAGAAATCTGTTACTTAATGCTGACCACAGCAGATGGAGGAAGCATCCTACATGATGTCAAAGCAATGAAGCTGTAATCACTTTTATGATTACAGTCAAGGCACTGCTTTTGCCACCATAAGTGGAGTGCAGGGAATCTTAAAAGACGACACTCTAACTGTTGTCCATGCTCACTGAGAAAATAATGCTTTTACAGCAGAGCAGGTCTCACCGCAGCTAAATCATGGCTTCAACTGTACACCGCCTTCAAAAAAGCCCACAAAAACACAAATGAAAGGATTTGGAACCCAAGGGAATCTCGGATTGTGACATCAGCTCACTTTGGATTCTTTCCAAATTCTCAATTCCATTTTCTTCCCAGCCAATTATCCCACCTAACCTGAGATGTAACTTATGGATATCTAACACATCTAGTTACCTTAGAATTAGATTGCCACTAGGCAAAAAGACAGAAACAAGCAGTTAAGTTCAGACTGAAACCAAGGGTGTTTAGAACAGCAATACTTGGACGTAACTATTCTTGATCAAACCAAAACTTTTAGGACTTACCCATGTATTTTTGGAGGTGGAAAAAGTCCCTAGGGAGCTCACACTCAGTGCCTGGAGAGACGCTCTCGCTGGTTTTTCAAGGACCGATTCGTCACAGCAGAGGCAGCAGAGCACAAGATGGCCGAAGAGAAGGGGCAGTGTAGAATTCTCGGTCTGTCTCTGTCTCCACTCAGTGTAGAACGTCCTTGTCCTGGCACATTGTCGTGTGCGATATGTCCCTCCGGGTCTTCGGTCCTTGCGAAGCTCTATGTACTGCGAGCGCTGCTACTTGCAGCTGAGAAGGACCGCGGAGCTAGCGGCGAATTCGGAGAGCGCTAAGCACCAAGTCAAGAAGCGAGACGTGTCCCTGCAACGCGGTGCTAAGAGCAGCTTCCTCGCGGCGGGGGCGAGCTCCGGCCACGAGACATTCTCGTCCTAGCAACGGATCTCTGTGAAGGGCGTAGGCGAAAAGCTTTCGATTTCCATTCGAACTGCGAGAAAGGCAGACTGTTACACGGAGCTCTGAGAACAAAGGTGCACGCCCTAAGCGGGCTTGGGCAGAAGCAGCGTTCTCGAGCTCTTGGCTGCCCGCACACTGCTGGGTATGTGGCGCCCCTGCGGCGGCTTCTGGCCGCCGACAAGTGAAAGCGGAGCAAGGCGTGGGCGAGGGCGGTGAACGAAGCGGCTAAGTGCCGTGCTTGTGTGCACCACGTTAGAGGCTACTAGGAGAGGAAGGTGGTTGACTCTCGCTTGCCTTCCCAAGTGCCCTTAGCAGTCGGAAGGAGCAAGCTGAAGCACTGCTGCTTGTGCTGCTCCTTGGTTCCCTTGCAGCCCGCTCTGAAAGCATTGGCGGTCACTTCTAGGCGCCGAGTTGCACACACACAGCACCACGCTAAGTGCCGCGGAGAAGGGAAATCCAGAGTGCAGCGAGGAGCTGGACGTGGCTTACGTGCAGTAAGGAGAAGGTGAACCTAAGCACAGCCTCTTCAATCTGGCCGCCTCTGCTCTGGTAGCAACTTTTGCAAGTCGGCAAAGGGAGACGCGAGTATGTAGAACGGAGGGCAGCGAGACGCCGTGTGTTATGCGCCCTTTCAGGGCTGCTGACAAGGGGCTACTTTAAGAACGCCTTCTTCGTCCTCGCGTCCTTCTCGCTTCGCTCTAGCTGCAAGGAGTACAGCACAGCGAAGGAGTGAGGACGGGCACTGCCCCAGCTTTTGCCCTGGCGTGCAACGGCTGTGTGCTGCTTTTCCAAGCAGCAAGAGCACTGAGAAGTGAAAGCGATTGTGAAGGAGCTCTTTGGCTGCTCGTGTGCTCTTCGCTGCACTGCGCCGCTCGCAAGCGGCTTCGTTCTTCGGCGTCTGCCGTCCGGAGAGAGCTGAACTGCAGCGGTCAGTTTCAGCTCTGCCCAACAGCGTGCTCTCAGTTCTGCGGACAAGCACGCCCTGTTGCCTTGGCTCCGAGTGCAAAGTCCCTAGCGAGCACTCACTCAGTGCAATGCACCCAGAAAGACGCTCTCGCTCGTCTTTCAAGGAGCGATTCCTAACAGCAGAAGCAGCAGAGGCACAAACTGGATGACGAGAAGGGACAATGTAGAACACGTCTCTGTCCTGGCACATTGTCGTGTGCGATACGTCCCTCCGGGTCTTCGGTCCTTGCGAAGCTCTATGTACTGCGAGCGCAGCTACTTGAAGCTGAGACGGACCGCGGAGCTAGCAGCGAATTCGGAGAGCGCTAAGCACGAAGTCAAGAAGCGAGACATGTCCCTGCAACGCGGTGCTAAGAGCAGCTTCCTGGCGGCGGGGGCGAGCCCCGGCCACGAGACATTCTCGTCCTGGCAACGGATCTCTGTGAAGGGCGTAGGCGAAAAGCTTTCGATTTCCATTCGAACTGCGAGAAAGGCAGACTGTTACACGGAGCTCTGAGAACAAACGTGCACGCCCTAGGCGGGCTTGGGCAGAAGCAGCGTTCTCGAGCGCTTGGCTGCCCGCACACTGATGGGTATGTGGCGCCCCTGCGGCGGCTTCTGGCCGCCGCCAAATGAAAGCGGAGCAAGGCGTGGGCGAGGGCGAGGGCGGTGAACGAAGCGGCTATGTGCCGTGCTTGTGTGCACCACGTTACAGGCTACTAGGAGAGGAAGGTGGTTGACTCTCGCTTGCCTTCCCAAGTGCCCTTAGCAGTCGGAAGGAGCAAGCTGAAGCACTGCTGCTTGTGCTGCTCCTTGGTTCCCTTGCAGCCCGCTCTGAAAGCATTGGCGGTCACTTCTAGGCGCCGAGTTGCACACACACAGCACCACGCTAAGTGCCGCGGAGAAGGGAAATCCAGAGTGCAGCGAGGAGCTTGACGTGGCTTACGTGCAGTAAGGAGAAGGTGAACCTAAGCACAGCCTCTTCAATCTGGCCGCCTCTGCTCTGGTAGCAACTTTTGCAAGTCGGCAAAGGGAGACGCGAGTATGTAGAACGGAGGGCAGCGAGACGCCGTGTGTTATGCGCCCTTTCAGGGCTGCTGACAGGGGGCTACTTTAAGAACGCCTTCTTCGTCCTCGCGTCCTTCTCGCTTCGCTCTAGCTGCAAGGAGTACAGCACAGCGAAGGAGTGAGGACGGGCACTGCCCCAGCTTTTGCCCTGGCGTGCAACGGCTGTGTGCTGCTTTTCCAAGCAGCAAGAGCACTGAGAAGTGAAAGCGATTGTGAAGGAGCTCTTTGGCTGCTCGTGTGCTCTTCGCTGCACTGCGCCGCTCGCAAGCGGCTTCGTTCTTCGGCGTCTGCCGTCCGGAGAGAGCTGAACTGCAGCGGTCAGTTTCAGCTCTGCCCAACAGCGCGCTCTCAGTTCTGCGGACAAGCACGCCCTGTTGCCTTGGCTCCGAGTGCAAAGTCCCTAGCGAGCACTCACTCAGTGCAATGCACCCAGAAAGACGCTCTCGCTCGTCTTTCAAGGAGCGATTCCTAACAGCAGAAGAAGCAGAGGCACAAACTGGATGACGAGAAGGGACAATGTAGAACACGTCTCTGTCCTGGCACATTGTCGTGTGCGATACGTCCCTCCGGGTCTTCGGTCCTTGCGAAGCTCTATGTACTGCGAGCGCAGCTACTTGCAGCTGAGACGGACCGCGGAGCTAGCAGCGAATTCGGAGAGCGCTAAGCACGAAGTCAAGAAGCGAGACGTGTCCCTGCAACGCGGTGCTAAGAGCAGCTTCCTGGCGGCGGGGGCGAGCCCCGGCCACGAGACATTCTCGTCCTGGCAACGGATCTCTGTGAAGGGCGTAGGCGAAAAGCTTTCGATTTCCATTCGAACTGCGAGAAAGGCAGACTGTTACACGGAGCTCTGAGAACAAAGGTGCACGCCCTAGGCGGGCTTGGGCAGAAGCAGCGTTCTCGAGCTCTTGGCTGCCCGCACACTGCTGGGTATGTGGCGCCCCTGCGGCGGCTTCTGGCCGCCGACAAGTGAAAGCGGAGCAAGGCGTGGGCGAAGGCGAGGGCGAGGGCGGTGAACGAAGCGGCTATGTGCCGTGCTTGTGTGCACCACGTTAGAGGCTACTAGGAGAGGAAGGTGGTTGACTCTCGCTTGCCTTCCCAAGTGCCCTTAGCAGTCGGAAGGAGCAAGCTGAAGCACTGCTGCTTGTGCTGCTCCTTGGTTCCCTTGCAGCCCGCTCTGAAAGCATTGGCGGTCACTTCTAGGCGCCGAGTTGCACACACACAGCACCACGCTAAGTGCCGCGGAGAAGGGAAATCCAGAGTGCAGCGAGGAGCTTGACGTGGCTTACGTGCAGTAAGGAGAAGGTGAACCTAAGCACAGCCTCTTCAATCTGGCCGCCTCTGCTCTGGTAGCAACTTTTGCAAGTCGGCAAAGGGAGACGCGAGTATGTAGAACGGAGGGCAGCGAGACGCCGTGTGTTATGCGCCCTTTCAGGGCTGCTGACAGGGGGCTACTTTAAGAACGCCTTCTTCGTCCTCGCGTCCTTCTCGCTTCGCTCTAGCTGCAAGGAGTACAGCACAGCGAAGGAGTGAGGACGGGCACTGCCCCAGCTTTTGCCCTGGCGTGCAACGGCTGTGTGCTGCTTTTCCAAGCAGCAAGAGCACTGAGAAGTGAAAGCGATTGTGAAGGAGCTCTTTGGCTGCTCGTGTGCTCTTCGCTGCACTGCGCCGCTCGCAAGCGGCTTCGTTCTTCGGCGTCTGCCGTCCGGAGAGAGCTGAACTGCAGCGGTCAGTTTCAGCTCTGCCCAACAGCGTGCTCTCAGTTCTGCGGACAAGCACGCCCTGTTGCCTTGGCTCCGAGTGCAAAGTCCCTAGCGAGCACTCACTCAGTGCAATGCACCCAGAAAGACGCTCTCGCTCGTCTTTCAAGGAGCGATTCCTAACAGCAGAAGCAGCAGAGGCACAAACTGGATGACGAGAAGGGACAATGTAGAACACGTCTCTGTCCTGGCACATTGTCGTGTGCGATACGTCCCTCCGGGTCTTCGGTCCTTGCGAAGCTCTATGTACTGCGAGCGCAGCTACTTGAAGCTGAGACGGACCGCGGAGCTAGCAGCGAATTCGGAGAGCGCTAAGCACGAAGTCAAGAAGCGAGACATGTCCCTGCAACGCGGTGCTAAGAGCAGCTTCCTGGCGGCGGGGGCGAGCCCCGGCCACGAGACATTCTCGTCCTGGCAACGGATCTCTGTGAAGGGCGTAGGCGAAAAGCTTTCGATTTCCATTCGAACTGCGAGAAAGGCAGACTGTTAAACGGAGCTCTGAGAACAAAGGTGCACGCCCTAGGCGGGCTTGGGCAGAAGCAGCGTTCTCGAGCTCTTGGCTGCCCGCACACTGCTGGGTATGTGGCGCCCCTGCGGCGGCTTCTGGCCGCCGACAAGTGAAAGCGGAGCAAGGCGTGGGCGAGGGCGGTGAACGAAGCGGCTAAGTGCCGTGCTTGTGTGCACCACGTTAGAGGCTACTAGGAGAGGAAGGTGGTTGACTCTCGCTTGCCTTCCCAAGTGCCCTTAGCAGTCGGAAGGAGCAAGCTGAAGCACTGCTGCTTGTGCTGCTCCTTGGTTCCCTTGCAGCCCGCTCTGAAAGCATTGGCGGTCACGTCTAGGCGCCGAGTTGCACACACACAGCACCACGCTAAGTGCCGCGGAGAAGGGAAATCCAGAGTGCAGCGAGGAGCTTGACGTGGCTTACGTGCAGTAAGGAGAAGGTGAACCTAAGCACAGCCTCTTCAATCTGGCCGCCTCTGCTCTGGTAGCAACTTTTGCAAGTCGGCAAAGGGAGACGCGAGTATGTAGAACGGAGGGCAGCGAGACGCCGTGTGTTATGCGCCCTTTCAGGGCTGCTGACAGGGGGCTACTTTAAGAACGCCTTCTTCGTCCTCGCGTCCTTCTCGCTTCGCTCTAGCTGCAAGGAGTACAGCACAGCGAAGGAGTGAGGACGGGCACTGCCCCAGCTTTTGCCCTGGCGTGCAACGGCTGTGTGCTGCTTTTCCAAGCAGCAAGAGCACTGAGAAGTGAAAGCGATTGTGAAGGAGCTCTTTGGCTGCTCGTGTGCTCTTCGCTGCACTGCGCCGCTCGCAAGCGGCTTCGTTCTTCGGCGTCTGCCGTCCGGAGAGAGCTGAACTGCAGCGGTCAGTTTCAGCTCTGCCCAACAGCGTGCTCTCAGTTCTGCGGACAAGCACGCCCTGTTGCCTTGGCTCCGAGTGCAAAGTCCCTAGCGAGCACTCACTCAGTGCAATGCACCCAGAAAGACGCTCTCGCTCGTCTTTCAAGGAGCGATTCCTAACAGCACAAGCAGCAGAGGCACAAACTGGATGACGAGAAGGGACAATGTAGAACACGTCTCTGTCCTGGCACATTGTCGTGTGCGATACGTCCCTCCGGGTCTTCGGTCCTTGCGAAGCTCTATGTACTGCGAGCGCAGCTACTTGAAGCTGAGACGGACCGCGGAGCTAGCAGCGAATTCGGAGAGCGCTAAGCACGAAGTCAAGAAGCGAGACGTGTCCCTGCAACGCGGTGCTAAGAGCAGCTTCCTGGCGGCGGGGGCGAGCCCCGGCCACGAGACATTCTCGTCCTGGCAACGGATCTCTGTGAAGGGCGTAGGCGAAAAGCTTTCGATTTCCATTCGAACTGCGAGAAAGGCAGACTGTTACACGGAGCTCTGAGAACAAAGGTGCACGCCCTAGGCGGGCTTGGGCAGAAGCAGCGTTCTCGAGCTCTTGGCTGCCCGCACACTGCTGGGTATGTGGCGCCCCTGCGGCGGCTCCTGGCCGCCGACAAGTGAAAGCGGAGCAAGGCGTGGGCGAAGGCGAGGGCGAGGGCGGTGAACGAAGCGGCTATGTGCCGTGCTTGTGTGCACCACGTTAGAGGCTACTAGGAGAGGAAGGTGGTTGACTCTCGCTTGCCTTCCCAAGTGCCCTTAGCAGTCGGAAGGAGCAAGCTGAAGCACTGCTGCTTGTGCTGCTCCTTGGTTCCCTTGCAGCCCGCTCTGAAAGCATTGGCGGTCACTTCTAGGCGCCGAGTTGCACACACACAGCACCACGCTAAGTGCCGCGGAGAAGGGAAATCCAGAGTGCAGCGAGGAGCTGGACGTGGCTTACGTGCAGTAAGGAGAAGGTGAACCTAAGCACAGCCTCTTCAATCTGGCCGCCTCTGCTCTGGTAGCAACTTTTGCAAGTCGGCAAAGAAAGACGCGAGTATGTAGAACGGAGGGCAGCGAGACGCCGTGTGTTATGCGCCCTTTCAGGGCTGCTGACAGGGGGCTACTTTAAGAACGCCTTCTTCGTCCTCGCGTCCTTCTCGCTTCGCTTTAGCTGCAAGGAGTACAGCACAGCGAAGGAGTGAGGACGGGCACTGCCCCAGCTTTTGCCCTGGCGTGCAACGGCTGTGTGCTGCTTTTCCAAGCAGCAAGAGCACTGAGAAGTGAAAGCGATTGTGAAGGAGCTCTTTGGCTGCTCGTGTGCTCTTCGCTGCACTGCGCCGCTCGCAAGCGGCTTCGTTCTTCGGCGTCTGCCGTCCGGAGAGAGCTGAACTGCAGCGGTCAGTTTCAGCTCTGCCCAACAGCGTGCTCTCAGTTCTGCGGACAAGCACGCCCTGTTGCCTTGGCTCCGAGTGCAAAGTCCCTAGCGAGCACTCACTCAGTGCAATGCACCCAGAAAGACGCTCTCGCTCGTCTTTCAAGGAGCGATTCCTAACAGCAGAAGCAGCAGAGGCACAAACTGGATGACGAGAAGGGACAATGTAGAACACGTCTCTGTCCTGGCACATTGTCGTGTGCGATACGTCCCTCCGGGTCTTCGGTCCTTGCGAAGCTCTATGTACTGCGAGCGCAGCTACTTGAAGCTGAGACGGACCGCGGAGCTAGCAGCGAATTCGGAGAGCGCTAAGCACGAAGTCAAGAAGCGAGACGTGTCCCTGCAACGCGGTGCTAAGAGCAGCTTCCTGGCGGCGGGGGCGAGCCCCGGCCACGAGACATTCTCGTCCTGGCAACGGATCTCTGTGAAGGGCGTAGGCGAAAAGCTTTCGATTTCCATTCGAACTGCGAGAAAGGCAGACTGTTAAACGGAGCTCTGAGAACAAAGGTGCACGCCCTAGGCGGGCTTGGGCAGAAGCAGCGTTCTCGAGCTCTTGGCTGCCCGCACACTGCTGGGTATGTGGCGCCCCTGCGGCGGCTTCTGGCCGCCGACAAGTGAAAGCGGAGCCAGGCGTGGGCGAGGGCGAGGGCGAGGGCGGTGAACGAAGCGGCTATGTGCCGTGCTTGTGTGCACCACGTTAGAGGCTACTAGGAGAGGAAGGTGGTTGACTCTCGCTTGCCTTCCCAAGTGCCCTTAGCAGTCGGAAGGAGCAAGCTGAAGCACTGCTGCTTGTGCTGCTCTTTGGTTCCCTTGCAGCCCTCTGTGAAAGTATTGGCGGTCACTTCTAGGCGCCGAGTTGCACACACACAGCACCACGCTAAGTGCCGCGGAGAAGGGAAATCCAGAGTGCAGCGAGGAGCTTGACGTGGCTTACGTGCAGTAAGGAGAAGGTGAACCTAAGCACAGCCTCTTCAATCTGGCCGCCTCTGCTCTGGTAGCAACTTTTGCAAGTCGGCAAAGGGAGACGCGAGTATGTAGAACGGAGGGCAGCGAGACGCCGTGTGTTATGCGCCCTTTCAGGGCTGCTGACAAGGGGCTACTTTAAGAACGCCTTCTTCGTCCTCGCGTCCTTCTCGCTTCGCTCTAGCTGCAAGGAGTACAGCACAGCGAAGGAGTGAGGACGGGCACTGCCCCAGCTTTTGCCCTGGCGTGCAACGGCTGTGTGCTGCTTTTCCAAGCAGCAAGAGCACTGAGAAGTGAAAGCGATTGTGAAGGAGCTCTTTGGCTGCTCGTGTGCTCTTCGCTGCACTGCGCCGCTCGCAAGCGGCTTCGTTCTTCGGCGTCTGCCGTCCGGAGAGAGCTGAACTGCAGCGGTCAGTTTCAGCTCTGCCCAACAGCGCGCTCTCAGTTCTGCGGACAAGCACGCCCTGTTGCCTTGGCTCCGAGTGCAAAGTCCCTAGCGAGCACTCACTCAGTGCAATGCACCCAGAAAGACGCTCTCGCTCGTCTTTCAAGGAGCGATTCCTAACAGCAGAAGCAGCAGAGGCACAAACTGGATGACGAGAAGGGACAATGTAGAACACGTCTCTGTCCTGGCACATTGTCGTGTGCGATACGTCCCTCCGGGTCTTCGGTCCTTGCGAAGCTCTATGTACTGCGAGCGCAGCTACTTGAAGCTGAGACGGACCGCGGAGCTAGCAGCGAATTCGGAGAGCGCTAAGCACGAAGTCAAGAAGCGAGACGTGTCCCTGCAACGCGGTGCTAAGAGCAGCTTCCTGGCGGCGGGGGCGAGCCCCGGCCACGAGACATTCTCGTCCTGGCAACGGATCTCTGTGAAAGGCGTAGGCGAAAAGCTTTCGATTTCCATTCGAACTGCGAGAAAGGCAGACTGTTACACGGAGCTCTGAGAACAAAGGTGCACGCCCTAAGCGGGCTTGGGCAGAAGCAGCGTTCTCGAGCTCTTGGCTGCCCGCACACTGCTGGGTATGTGGCGCCCCTGCGGCGGCTTCTGGCCGCCGACAAGTGAAAGCGGAGCCAGGCGTGGGCGAGGGCGGTGAACGAAGCGGCTATGTGCCGTGCTTGTGTGCACCACGTTAGAGGCTACTAGGAGAGGAAGGTGGTTGACTCTCGCTTGCCTTCCCAAGTGCCCTTAGCAGTCGGAAGGAGCAAGCTGAAGCACTGCTGCTTGTGCTGCTCCTTGGTTCCCTTGCAGCCCGCTCTGAAAGCATTGGCGGTCACTTCTAGGCGCCGAGTTGCACACACACAGCACCACGCTAAGTGCCGCGGAGAAGGGAAATCCAGAGTGCAGCGAGGAGCTTGACGTGGCTTACGTGCAGTAAGGAGAAGGTGAACCTAAGCACAGCCTCTTCAATCTGGCCGCCTCTGCTCTGGTAGCAACTTTTGCAAGTCGGCAAAGGGAGACGCGAGTATGTAGAACGGAGGGCAGCGAGACGCCGTGTGTTATGCGCCCTTTCAGGGCTGCTGACAGGGGGCTACTTTAAGAACGCCTTCTTCGTCCTCGCGTCCTTCTCGCTTCGCTCTAGCTGCAAGGAGTACAGCACAGCGAAGGAGTGAGGACGGGCACTGCCCCAGCTTTTGCCCTGGCGTGCAACGGCTGTGTGCTGCTTTTCCAAGCAGCAAGAGCACTGAGAAGTGAAAGCGATTGTGAAGGAGCTCTTTGGCTGCTCGTGTGCTCTTCGCTGCACTGCGCCGCTCGCAAGCGGCTTCGTTCTTCGGCGTCTGCCGTCCGGAGAGAGCTGAACTGCAGCGGTCAGTTTCAGCTCTGCCCAACAGCGTGCTCTCAGTTCTGCGGACAAGCACGCCCTGTTGCCTTGGCTCCGAGTGCAAAGTCCCTAGCGAGCACTCACTCAGTGCAATGCACCCAGAAAGACGCTCTCGCTCGTCTTTCAAGGAGCGATTCCTAACAGCAGAAGCAGCAGAGGCACAAACTGGATGACGAGAAGGGACAATGTAGAACACGTCTCTGTCCTGGCACATTGTCGTGTGCGATACGTCCCTCCGGGTCTTCGGTCCTTGCGAAGCTCTATGTACTGCGAGCGCAGCTACTTGAAGCTGAGACGGACCGCGGAGCTAGCAGCGAATTCGGAGAGCGCTAAGCACGAAGTCAAGAAGCGAGACGTGTCCCTGCAACGCGGTGCTAAGAGCAGCTTCCTGGCGGCGGGGGCGAGCCCCGGCCACGAGACATTCTCGTCCTGGCAACGGATCTCTGTGAAGGGCGTAGGCGAAAAGCTTTCGATTTCCATTCGAACTGCGAGAAAGGCAGACTGTTACACGGAGCTCTGAGAACAAAGGTGCACGCCCTAGGCGGGCTTGGGCAGAAGCAGCGTTCTCGAGCTCTTGGCTGCCCGCACACTGCTGGGTATGTGGCGCCCCTGCGGCGGCTTCTGGCCGCCGACAAGTGAAAGCGGAGCAAGGCGTGGGCGAAGGCGAGGGCGAGGGCGGTGAACGAAGCGGCTATGTGCCGTGCTTGTGTGCACCACGTTAGAGGCTACTAGGAGAGGAAGGTGGTTGACTCTCGCTTGCCTTCCCAAGTGCCCTTAGCAGTCGGAAGGAGCAAGCTGAAGCACTGCTGCTTGTGCTGCTCCTTGGTTCCCTTGCAGCCCTCTGTGAAAGTATTGGCGGTCACTTCTAGGCGCCGAGTTGCACACACACAGCACCACGCTAAGTGCCGCGGAGAAGGGAAATCCAGAGTGCAGCGAGGAGCTTGACGTGGCTTACGTGCAGTAAGGAGAAGGTGAACCTAAGCACAGCCTCTTCAATCTGGCCGCCTCTGCTCTGGTAGCAACTTTTGCAAGTCGGCAAAGGGAGACGCGAGTATGTAGAACGGAGGGCAGCGAGACGCCGTGTGTTATGCGCCCTTTCAGGGCTGCTGACAAGGGGCTACTTTAAGAACGCCTTCTTCGTCCTCGCGTCCTTCTCGCTTCGCTCTAGCTGCAAGGAGTACAGCACAGCGAAGGAGTGAGGACGGGCACTGCCCCAGCTTTTGCCCTGGCGTGCAACGGCTGTGTGCTGCTTTTCCAAGCAGCAAGAGCACTGAGAAGTGAAAGCGATTGTGAAGGAGCTCTTTGGCTGCTCGTGTGCTCTTCGCTGCACTGCGCCGCTCGCAAGCGGCTTCGTTCTTCGGCGTCTGCCGTCCGGAGAGAGCTGAACTGCAGCGGTCAGTTTCAGCTCTGCCCAACAGCGCGCTCTCAGTTCTGCGGACAAGCACGCCCTGTTGCCTTGGCTCCGAGTGCAAAGTCCCTAGCGAGCACTCACTCAGTGCAATGCACCCAGAAAGACGCTCTCGCTCGTCTTTCAAGGAGCGATTCCTAACAGCACAAGCAGCAGAGGCACAAACTGGATGACGAGAAGGGACAATGTAGAACACGTCTCTGTCCTGGCACATTGTCGTGTGCGATACGTCCCTCCGGGTCTTCGGTCCTTGCGAAGCTCTATGTACTGCGAGCGCAGCTACTTGAAGCTGAGACGGACCGCGGAGCTAGCAGCGAATTCGGAGAGCGCTAAGCACGAAGTCAAGAAGCGAGACGTGTCCCTGCAACGCGGTGCTAAGAGCAGCTTCCTGGCGGCGGGGGCGAGCCCCGGCCACGAGACATTCTCGTCCTGGCAACGGATCTCTGTGAAGGGCGTAGGCGAAAAGCTTTCGATTTCCATTCGAACTGCGAGAAAGGCAGACTGTTACACGGAGCTCTGAGAACAAAGGTGCACGCCCTAAGCGGGCTTGGGCAGAAGCAGCGTTCTCGAGCTCTTGGCTGCCCGCACACTGCTGGGTATGTGGCGCCCCTGCGGCGGCTTCTGGCCGCCGACAAGTGAAAGCGGAGCCAGGCGTGGGCGAGGGCGGTGAACGAAGCGGCTAAGTGCCGTGCTTGTGTGCACCACGTTAGAGGCTACTAGGAGAGGAAGGTGGTTGACTCTCGCTTGCCTTCCCAAGTGCCCTTAGCAGTCGGAAGGAGCAAGCTGAAGCACTGCTGCTTGTGCTGCTCCTTGGTTCCCTTGCAGCCCGCTCTGAAAGCATTGGCGGTCACTTCTAGGCGCCGAGTTGCACACACACAGCACCACGCTAAGTGCCGCGGAGAAGGGAAATCCAGAGTGCAGCGAGGAGCTTGACGTGGCTTACGTGCAGTAAGGAGAAGGTGAACCTAAGCACAGCCTCTTCAATCTGGCCGCCTCTGCTCTGGTAGCAACTTTTGCAAGTCGGCAAAGGGAGACGCGAGTATGTAGAACGGAGGGCAGCGAGACGCCGTGTGTTATGCGCCCTTTCAGGGCTGCTGACAGGGGGCTACTTTAAGAACGCCTTCTTCGTCCTCGCGTCCTTCTCGCTTCGCTCTAGCTGCAAGGAGTACAGCACAGCGAAGGAGTGAGGACGGGCACTGCCCCAGCTATTGCCCTGGCGTGCAACGGCTGTGTGCTGCTTTTCCAAGCAGCAAGAGCACTGAGAAGTGAAAGCGATTGTGAAGGAGCTCTTTGGCTGCTCGTGTGCTCTTCGCTGCACTGCGCCGCTCGCAAGCGGCTTCGTTCTTCGGCGTCTGCCGTCCGGAGAGAGCTGAACTGCAGCGGTCAGTTTCAGCTCTGCCCAACAGCGTGCTCTCAGTTCTGCGGACAAGCACGCCCTGTTGCCTTGGCTCCGAGTGCAAAGTCCCTAGCGAGCACTCACTCAGTGCAATGCACCCAGAAAGACGCTCTCGCTCGTCTTTCAAGGAGCGATTCCTAACAGCAGAAGCAGCAGAGGCACAAACTGGATGACGAGAAGGGACAATGTAGAACACGTCTCTGTCCTGGCACATTGTCGTGTGCGATACGTCCCTTCGGGTCTTCGGTCCTTGCGAAGCTCTATGTACTGCGAGCGCAGCTACTTGCAGCTGAGACGGACCGCGGAGCTAGCAGCGAATTCGGAGAGCGCTAAGCACGAAGTCAAGAAGCGAGACGTGTCCCTGCAACGCGGTGCTAAGAGCAGCTTCCTCGCGGCGGGGGCGAGCCCCGGCCACGAGACATTCTCGTCCTGGCAACGGATCTCTGTGAAGGGCGTAGGCGAAAAGCTTTCGATTTCCATTCGAACTGCGAGAAAGGCAGACTGTTACACGACGGATCTCTGTGAAGGGCGTAGGCGAAAAGCTTTCGATTTCCATTCGAACTGCGAGAAAGGCAGACTGTTACACGGAGCTCTGAGAACAAAGGTGCACGCCCTAGGCGGGCTTGGGCAGAAGCAGCGTTCTCGAGCTCTTGGCTGCCCGCACACTGCTGGGTATGTGGCGCCCCTGCGGCGGCTTCTGGCCGCCGACAAGTGAAAGCGGAGCAAGGCGTGGGCGAGGGCGAGGGCGGTGAACGAAGCGGCTATGTGCCGTGCTTGTGTGCACCACGTTAGAGGCTACTAGGAGAGGAAGGTGGTTGACTCTCGCTTGCCTTCCCAAGTGCCCTTAGCAGTCGGAAGGAGCAAGCTGAAGCACTGCTGCTTGTGCTGCTCTTTGGTTCCCTTGCAGCCCTCTGTGAAAGTATTGGCGGTCACTTCTAGGCGCCGAGTTGCACACACACAGCACCACGCTAAGTGCCGCGGAGAAGGGAAATCCAGAGTGCAGCGAGGAGCTTGACGTGGCTTACGTGCAGTAAGGAGAAGGTGAACCTAAGCACAGCCTCTTCAATCTGGCCGCCTCTGCTCTGGTAGCAACTTTTGCAAGTCGGCAAAGGGAGACGCGAGTATGTAGAACGGAGGGCAGCGAGACGCCGTGTGTTATGCGCCCTTTCAGGGCTGCTGACAGGGGGCTACTTTAAGAACGCCTTCTTCGTCCTCGCGTCCTTCTCGCTTCGCTCTAGCTGCAAGGAGTACAGCACAGCGAAGGAGTGAGGACGGGCACTGCCCCAGCTTTTGCCCTGGCGTGCAACGGCTGTGTGCTGCTTTTCCAAGCAGCAAGAGCACTGAGAAGTGAAAGCGATTGTGAAGGAGCTCTTTGGCTGCTCGTGTGCTCTTCGCTGCACTGCGCCGCTCGCAAGCGGCTTCGTTCTTCGGCGTCTGCCGTCCGGAGAGAGCTGAACTGCAGCGGTCAGTTTCAGCTCTGCCCAACAGCGCGCTCTCAGTTCTGCGGACAAGCACGCCCTGTTGCCTTGGCTCCGAGTGCAAAGTCCCTAGCGAGCACTCACTCAGTGCAATGCACCCAGAAAGACGCTCTCGCTCGTCTTTCAAGGAGCGATTCCTAACAGCACAAGCAGCAGAGGCACAAACTGGATGACGAGAAGGGACAATGTAGAACACGTCTCTGTCCTGGCACATTGTCGTGTGCGATACGTCCCTCCGGGTCTTCGGTCCTTGCGAAGCTCTATGTACTGCGAGCGCAGCTACTTGAAGCTGAGACGGACCGCGGAGCTAGCAGCGAATTCGGAGAGCGCTAAGCACGAAGTCAAGAAGCGAGACGTGTCCCTGCAACGCGGTGCTAAGAGCAGCTTCCTGGCGGCGGGGGCGAGCTCCGGCCACAAGACATTCTCGTCCTAGCAACGGATATCTGTGAAGGGCGTAGGCGAAAAGCTTTCGATTTCCATTCGAACTGCGAGAAAGGCAGACTGTTACACGGAGCTCTGAGAACAAAGGTGCACGCCCTAGGCTGGCTTGGGCAGAAGCAGCGTTCTCGAGCTCTTGGCTGCCCGCACACTGCTGGGTATGTGGCGCCCCTGCGGCGGCTTCTGGCCGCCGACAAGTGAAAGCGGAGCCAGGCGTGGGCGAGGGCGGTGAACGAAGCGGCTAAGTGCCGTGCTTGTGTGCACCACGTTAGAGGCTACTAGGAGAGGAAGGTGGTTGACTCTCGCTTGCCTTCCCAAGTGCCCTTAGCAGTCGGAAGGAGCAAGCTGAAGCACTGCTGCTTGTGCTGCTCCTTGGTTCCCTTGCAGCCCGCTCTGAAAGCATTGGCAGTCGCTTCTAGGCGCCGAGTTGCACACACACAGCACCACGCTAAGTGCCGCGGAGAAGGGAAATCCAGAGTGCAGCGAGGAGCTGGACGTGGCTTACGTGCAGTAAGGAGAAGGTGAACCTAAGCACAGCCTCTTCAATCGGGCCGCCTCTGCTCTGGTAGCAACTTTTGCAAGACGGCAAAGGGAGACGCGAGTATGTAGAACGGAGGGCAGCGAGACGCCGTGTGTTATGCGCCCTTTCAGGGCTGCTGACAAGGGGCTACTTTAAGAGCGCCTTGTCCTTCCTCGCGTCCATCTGGCTTCGCTCTAGCTGCAAGGAGTACAGCACAGCGAAGGAGTGAAGACGGGCACTGCCCCAGCTTTTGCCCTGGCCTGCCTGTGCTCCGCCTTTAGCTGCACACCAGAACAATGGCATTTCTTTCCCGCAAGGTAAAAAGGGCTTTAGTGTAGCCTTAGGAATGGCAAGTGCCTAGGCATTAAGTTGAGCGACCACGTATGAGGGAGTCTTTAGAGGTTTCCTCTCCCATGGCGCAGGTTTATTCTCATTTTCGTGCTGAACTGAAAAGTCCGGGCATGGCAAGTCTGCCCTGCCTTGTGCAGAGACGAACACAAATGTGGGGCTATGATCCTCTGTGTTCGGAGCTCTGCTTCCGGGTGTGTGGGCCGCCATGAGCCCGCAGCAGCCGCCGAGGACAGTGTGGATTGTGGATGAGGCTGGGCTGGCCCCCCCCCCCCCCCGCTGGTCTGACAGCGGCAGGAGCTGCGTCGGAGCGGCATTGCCTGAGGGCCCCATGGGGGGCGGGGAGAGAGCCGGGATTGACCCCGAACGACACCGGAAGCGATATCCGTAGGGCCCGGAAGGCCAGCGTTGCCATCGAGTTTGGCCGGTAGGAGGCTTCTAAGGTGCTTTGAAAGGTGGAGCTTCTTTGCTCTAGGACAGTCTGGGAGAGCTGAGGGTGTCCAATCTGGAGAACAGAAGGCTCCAGGGAGACCTTCGAGCCCCTTGCAGTGCCTGCTGGGGCTCCAAGATAGCTGGGGAGGGACTTTGGAAAAGGTTCTGGACTCGCAGGACAAGGGGGAATAGCTTCAAACTGCCAGAGGGCTGGGGTAGATGGGATATTGGAAAGGAATTCTTCCTTGTGTGGGTGCTGAGGCCTGGCACATGTTGCTCAAAGAGGCTGTGTAGGAGCCCCATGGCAGGAAGTGTCCAGGGCCAGGCTGGAGCAGACATGGAGCAACCTGGACTAGTGGAAAAGTGTCCCTGCCCATGTCAGGATGTGGGAAGAAGAGACTCTGTCTCTAAGGTCGCTTCCAGTCCAAACCATTCTGGGATTCTAGGATTCATGGAAGGCCCTTTTCCAAGTGAAGTGTTGTATCTCTTGGCTCCCAGCTTGTAGTTGCCAGTTCTTCTGGAAGCAGGCGTGGCGAAGCAGCTGTGATGAGCCATGGGTTCTCAATAGGACGAGTGTGATATATTTGCAGAGAGGAAGGCTGCAGACAGATCTTCAAGGTCCAGGTAAAATAAGCAAAGGATTGAATAAAAGCCAAAGGTTGGTTGTGTTAGTTTGCTGGCTGTTGAAATGGCCCCAGGTCATTTTCAACATTTCTAATTTGGATTTGTTTGAGTAAAAAATGAATGTGTTACCTCCAGCGTAGGCTCTCCAATGCATCTCCATGTGCTCCCATCTCTTTGTTGTATATCGGGTTCTATTAACTGAAGACAGAATCATAACACAGTAGTAAAACATTTAGAGGCGTAGTTAGCCAGCTTCAGGAGTTTTCAACTCTGCTGTTGACTTTTCTGGTAACTGTAGGCAAGGCAACACAATCCAGTTACTCCACTTTCCACTTTCTTTTCCTCTCTGAGGAAAAGATGATCTTTTTTTTTTTTTTTTTTTTTTCTTCTCATTTTGAAAATAGCCTTGAATGAAGAGAGTTATGCATGTGGCATGTAGGATTCATTACTTTACCTTTCTCTTCTGCTGTCTTTCGCGTACTAGTCTTTTTAAAATTTTTTTGTCGCTGTTCTCCATTCAGTAGGTTTGAAAGAATTCTAATTGTTGAGATGATGGTTCTTTGAAGGCTCACTTAGCCCACCTTTTGGGTGAAGGAAAGAAGAAGACAAGGTCCTCTAGGAAGAGTAAAAAGCATACTTTCAAGAGACATTCAGAGATGTCTGCTGATGCCATGCAATTACCGTGTAATCAGCAGAAATGTGTTGGAAAAACACCCATCAGTGACTTCACAAGAAAGCCACACTCAAGACAGGTAAAGAACAGAAGCATAAAACCCCAAAGGTATGAAATGGACAGATTTTCATTGGGAATGAGCAACTCCTGAATTCTTGGTTCTAGAACTAGGGGCTTGTAATAAATAGACTGTCTCCTTGCCAAACGTAAATTTGGTGTCATGAACTGCTCACTGCCCGTTGAAGTGCAGGGCTAGTAGACTAATATTTGCCATGGCAGGCATATTGTATGGCTTTCCTGTTAAAAAGAAATTGGTTTTGCTCATAGCAATCTAGATATGTACCCAGTCTGACACCTATTTTTTAGGCTATATTTCCAAGTAAATGGCTTCCACGATGATGCAGTAAGTTTATGTCATGAACAGGAATGAAGTGATTGCATGCATCCTTTTTTACCCTAAGCCAGCTGCTGAATAATGAGACAGAGACTCTCACTGACGCCAAGGAGTGCCCGTGCTTTTGGGAAAAGCACTGGGCAGATAAAGCCTATTTCCACATTTCTTGCTAGCGTCTCCTTCAAAGTTCATGGGTTTGCTCATCTTTTAGAGCTGTTCTAGATGTCTTTGTAGTTTACATGTACTAAATGTAGCAGGTATTGCTTTCATGGCGTCCTACTAGATTTGAAGTTGGGATCTACTCAGGCTTCAATGTCTCAGAAGAAGCAACGTTGATTCTTTGAATTCCGTTCTTGAACGTGAGAATGCTACTTATGTAGTTAATGAATTAATTAAATCGAATTCACTTGAATGGAAAAATTGTCTTGTTCATGTAGATTTTAACTTGGGAAATTGATATTTGAGTTCTACTTTTCATTGTTGTTGCTTTTCTGTATTGTTTGATTGCACAGATAGCAGATGTACTGACCAAGTATTGTGTGAAACTGGAGGAAATGTCCTTCCTCTTGGCAGCTGATGTTCACAAGCTCATTAACGCTAAGGCCATGGTAAATGTTTTACCTGGGGCAAGATAGCAGTCTGAATATTCCTAGAATGTCTTTCTTTCCCCAGATGAAATTCATTTTTTCTGCCTATCAGTCACTGAAATATAGAAGAAATTTCTACTTGGCAGGGTATTGGTTATCATTTGTGTTCTTTTCTCCCCTCATTTTCTGTAGAAGAGACAATTTTTGGTTTGTTTTTGCATGTTGAAGCAGAGGAAGAAGAAGATGAGGAGAGGATTCCTTGTAAAAGTGAAGAAAATGAGCATGCAGAACAGGGACTAAGCATTATGCAGGTAAGCGAGCAAGAGAATAAGTTTGAAAGTGAAGGCAGTTTTGTCCAAAAGAAGGAGGAATAGGACGTCTTTTTGCTGAGAATGAATAGAAAGGTTTTTTGCATTTAGTTTGTATACGAAGCGCACAGGGCTCTAGATCCTTTTGTGGGAAAATGGAGTGTGTAAAGTTGCCAGTCATTTTGGAGCGAATTTGGAGGGTGAATTTGGGGTGCCAGGTGAATTTTGGGTCGAATTCTGGGGATTTGGGGTTTCCCAGGTGAATTTCTGAAGTGAAAAGGTTCAAAAAGGTTTTTTTTTGAAAGCAAGTTAAAGCCAGAAGGTTATTGAAAATTAATAGATGTGATGCAAGTAGGTAATATGCAGACGATACACAGCGAGACAAATCATGGGAAAAATACAGTGGTAACACATGAGTGTGTGAGGATGGGATCAGTATAGCTAAGGCTCAGTTGAAGCTGAATTTGGAAAAGCATGCCAAAACTAAGAATAATAAAGGCACCTACGGGTATTTCAGTGGGAAAAGGAAGATGAAAAGAAACCTATCACACCTCCCCTATTCCCCCCCCCCCACCCCCATAAGCCAGACAGGACTAGTGACAACAGACAAGGAGAAGGCTGAGGTACTCAACAAGTGTTGGTCTCAATTTTTACTGCCAGTCACTATTTCCACATCTCTCAGGTTATTGGACTGGTGGACTTGATTCTAACCCATAGTACCAGGTCAGCTTTCAGACCACTTGAGGAACCTGAGCATGCAAGACCATGGCACCCACCCAGAGGCATGTCAGGGCCCTGAGAGAACTGGCAGCTGTAGTTGCTAAGGTGCTTCCTCCATCATATTTGAGAAATCAAGGCAACCAGCTGAAGTCTCCAGACACTGTGTTGTATTGACTCCAATCCTCTTGGTCTTTTTTGTAAATCTTAGAGCTCTGAGTCAATTTCTGCAGAGGATTCCCAATGCAGTTTCAAAAATGGAATCTTTGTTACTGGTCCTCATGTTGATCTTGGATATTTCCATTTTCTGCACTCCTTTATTTTCGAAACATTTGTAATGACTGAAAAGAAAGCTGAGACGAGGCATTATGCTCTTTCCAGTGATAGAAATGGACCTGTATTCTTTTCAGACAAATATATTTTTGCTGTGTCTAAGCACATGTGCATACCTGTGTTTGATTTATGTGTCCAGGTTTTGGCAGTGGGGCAGCCACAGGGCCGTCCTGTGACAATGGCCCAGGTGCTGCCCCGTCCCGCTTTCTTCCAACTGGCTCCACTTCAGGATGTCCTCCCTGCTGAGAGAAGAGGCTGGGACAGCACCTTTAGAAATGTGACTTTCTGGGTTTTTTTTTGTTTCGTTTTGTTTTGTTATTTTTAAAGTTACTAAAAACCTTCACCCTGATTTTTTGTGTTGGGTTTGGGGCTTTTTTTTTCAGTTTTGGGTGGGTTTTTTGGTGGGCTTTTTTGGGGGCTTTTTTTGTCTCTTTGGGGATTATTGGTTGGGGGGTTTTGTGTGTTTGTTTGGTCTGCTTTTTTTGTTTGTTTTTTTATTACGGTTTTGTAGAGTTTTTTTAAGCAAATTGATTGGAAAACTGAATAGTCCTCCACTATAGTCTCCTGGATTCACCTGAGACTCTTCCTAGGCATCTCCCTGATCTTTTTTGCAATGAGTCTCACATCATTCTCCTGAAGAAACTGTCTGCTTATGGTTTGCATGGGTGGGCTGTTTGCTGGGTGACAAACTGGGTGATGGCCAGGCCCACAGAGTGGTGGGAAATAGAGTTCATCCAGCTGGTCCCCAAGGCTCAGTCTTGGGCCCAGTCCTGTTTAATATCTTGCTCAGTGATCTGGACAAGGGGATAGAGTACACGCCCAGGAAGTTCACAGATGATGCAAAGTTGGCTGGTAGCGTTTTTTTTCTTCTGGAGGACAGCAGGCTCTGCTTCTTCTTCCTCCTGTTCCGAGGTCGCTGCTCCTTCTTCATCCCTCATTAAGTGTGCTGATTTTGTCACTTGGATGAGAAAACAAACAATTTTAGCAACAATACTGGTGGCAGGGTACAAGAAAGGAAGAGTTCACATGAATCCCCCCCCCAACAACAGACAATACCTGATGGCTCCTCTGCCCAGCTTACTGACTACACCGGAACCCATTGTCCCCCAAAGATACTCCCTTCTCCCTGCCCCCAGCCATGATGTGAGATGGAATAGAATAACTAAGATTAAGATTCTCCCTATATAACTCCATCATACTTCGATTCTGGGAAAAACAATTCTTGAAGTTCTATCATTTCAGATCATTTGAATTTGAATTGGCATACTAAAAAGTCTAGCCAGAAACTCATGACAATATTAATAGCCCATTCTAGAATGTCCGAGATGATAGACACTTCTTTCAAGAGAATGTGATACCTCACGTGACTTCTCCAGAATTTAAATGAACAGCGGGAGTAGTCTACAAGATTCTTGCTGCCATCTGGATTTCCTGGTTTTTGGCTGGTCTATGTAAGCCAACCAGCTATTCAGCAGAGGGAATATTAGTGTGCTACTTGATGGTATGTGAGATGGAACACAGTAATTTATGGCTTTTTGCATAGTGATGAAGCTGTAAAGAAAGCTCCGTAATGCTCTGACAAGGAGGCTGCTGGACTTCAAGCAGCAAAGGCCCAAAACGAACCAGTGAAAAGGTGTCATTGAAAAAAAAAAAAAAAAAAAAAAAGCCAGGTGGGGAGCAAAGTGATACTTAAGGGCAGTTTACTGAAAGAGGAAATCTAGTGAAAAAAAGGTCCAAGAGTGAAGGAATAACAGGGAAAATGAAACTAAGGAAGGAAATCAATCTCAGCTAATCATTTCAGAAGCTAACAAGTTGTCATTGCAATGATGCATAAAGTGAGAAATTATAAATATGTCTGCGCCAAAATCTGAATTATGAACTTTATTGCATTCTGTCTTTCACGGAATCATACAACAGTCTGTGATTAAAGATCACCTAGTCCTACTTCCTTGCCAGGTAGATCTTACAGTAGATCAAATTGCTCAAGACTAGCCAAACTGATAAGGAGCACTCTCAATGATGGGGCATCCACAACTTCTCTGGAACAGCCGTTTGAGTGTCTCACCAGCTTCATTGTAGAAAAGCTTTTCCTTTTAGCCAATCTAAACCTAGTCTCAGTTTGAAAGCATGTCCCCTTGTCCTTTCTCTGCAAACCTTCCTAAAAAGTCTTTCTCCATTGGTCTTATACCCTCTTTACATATTCAAAGGCCACAATACTGTCTCTCCAGAAACCTCTCTTCTCCAGGCTAAAAGATCCTATTTTTCACAAGAACCAGGTCATAAACTGAAATGGAAGACATCTCAGGAGATCAGATCATCCAACAGCTCAGCGTAAGAATAGCTCTGAAGTCAGATCAACTAGCTTAGGGCTGTGTCTGTTTGAATTTTGAAAATTAGCAGGACTTGAAATGCTTCAAGGAAGAGAACTCTGGGTGGCTCCAGAAACAGCCTGAGAAACTCGAGCAAACTCGAAACCTCAGAAACTACCACTGCTTTCTCTCCCTCAGCCCAAGCAGTCCCAAAGAAGAAGTGTTCCCAGCAGGCTGGGATAGCACGCATATACACTACATATACATGACAGGCATCGCCAGCAGCCACATCCTGCTCCTTTCTGTGGCTGGCAAGAGTGAGACTGGATGTTTACATGTGGGCAACCTGGGTCCCTCCAGCAGCTCACACACTCAGCCTGCCCAGTGACCCCACTGAATTCCAGTATTCGCAGTGTGCCAAGGCCACAGCACTACTCCGCTTGCTGGCACAGACCATCACACGCCTCCTAAATCAGTCAGGACTCCCCTGGTCCCACAGCCAGCACCCCACTTGCTCTCCCCCAGGCCACTGCCATTGTTCACCAACTTCTCCACTTTGATCTTTGCTGGTGCTCTCAACACTGGCACACCCAGATGTTCTGCAGCTGTTGTCTCCTGGTGGAAAGGACTTGTAAAGCCGTGTTTCCACACAGGACTTCCACAACCTTTCAAAGCAACCTTTTCTGGGGTATGAACAATCTCATTCAAATGTCAACATTTCTTTTCCCATATGTGAAATCAGAATTTCCTTCTTCCGGGCATGCCCAAAACAAGGCACAAACTACATTGTGCCTTCTGTTTCACATGCTGAGTCGTTTGTAAACAATGCTAGGAGAATACCTGTTTTGATCCAAGCTAATCTCTGGCCCTTATAGTGCTTTCGGTAGTTAGTTTTGCTTTGCTATTTACTTGATGTCCCATTGAATTGTTGAATCATAAACAGACTATCTGTCTGTATAGCAGCATAGCAGTGATGAATAAATGCAAGAGAAGGAGCAAGGTGATTGTTTGCTAGACTCTTCCTAGAAACTGAGAAATCTGTTACTTAATGCTGACCACAGCAGATGGAGGAAGCATCCTACATGATGTCAAAGCAATGAAGCTGTAATCACTTTTATGATTACAGTCAAGGCACTGCTTTTGCCACCATAAGTGGAGTGCAGGGAATCTTAAAAGACGACACTCTAACTGTTGTCCATGCTCACTGAGAAAATAATGCTTTTACAGCAGAGCAGGTCTCACCGCAGCTAAATCATGGCTTCAACTGTACACCGCCTTCAAAAAAGCCCACAAAAACACAAATGAAAGGATTTGGAACCCAAGGGAATCTCGGATTGTGACATCAGCTCACTTTGGATTCTTTCCAAATTCTCAATTCCATTTTCTTCCCAGCCAATTATCCCACCTAACCTGAGATGTAACTTATGGATATCTAACACATCTAGTTACCTTAGAATTAGATTGCCACTAGGCAAAAAGACAGAAACAAGCAGTTAAGTTCAGACTGAAACCAAGGGTGTTTAGAACAGCAATACTTGGACGTAACTATTCTTGATCAAACCAAAACTTTTAGGACTTACCCATGTATTTTTGGAGGTGGAAAAAGTCCCTAGGGAGCTCACACTCAGTGCCTGGAGAGACGCTCTCGCTGGTTTTTCAAGGACCGATTCGTCACAGCAGAGGCAGCAGAGCACAAGATGGCCGAAGAGAAGGGGCAGTGTAGAATTCTCGGTCTGTCTCTGTCTCCACTCAGTGTAGAACGTCCTTGTCCTGGCACATTGTCGTGTGCGATATGTCCCTCCGGGTCTTCGGTCCTTGCGAAGCTCTATGTACTGCGAGCGCTGCTACTTGCAGCTGAGAAGGACCGTGGAGCTAGCGGCGAATTCGGAGAGCGCTAAGCACGAAGTCAAGAAGCGAGACGTGTCCCTGCAACGCGGTGCTAAGAGCAGCTTCCTGGCGGCGGGGGCGAGCCCCGGCCACGAGACATTCTCGTCCTGGCAACGGATCTCTGTGAAGGGCGTAGGCGAAAAGCTTTCGTTTTCCATTCGAACTGCGAGAGAGGCAGACTGTTACACGGAGCTCTGAGAACAAAGGTGCACGCCCTAGGCTGGCTTGGGCAGAAGCAGCGTTCTCGAGCTCTTGGCTGCCCGCACACTGCTGGGTATGTGGCGCCCCTGCAGCGGCTTCTGGCCGCCGGCAAGTGAAAGCGGAGCAAGGCGTGGGCGAGGGCGAGGGCGGTGAACGAAGCGGCTAAGTGCCGTGCTTGTGTGCACCACGTTAGAGGCTACTAGGAGAGGAAGGTGGTTGACTCTCGCTTGCCTTCCCAAGTGCCCTTAGCAGTCGGAAGGAGCAAGCTGAAGCACTGCTGCTTGTGCTACTCCTTGGTTCCCTTGCAGCCCGCTCTGAAAGCATTGGCGGTCACTTCTAGGCGCCGAGTTGCACACACACAGCACCACGCTAAGTGCCGCGGAGAAGGGAAATCCAGAGTGCAGCGAGGAGCTTGACGTGGCTTACGTGCAGTAAGGAGAAGGTGAACCTAAGCACAGCCTCTTCAATCTGGCCGCCTCTGCTCTGGTAGCAACTTTTGCAAGTCGGCAAAGGGAGACGCGAGTATGTAGAACGGAGGGCAGCGAGACGCCGTGTGTTATGCGCCCTTTCAGGGCTGCTGACAGGGGGCTACTTTAAGAACGCCTTCTTCGTCCTCGCGTCCTTCTCGCTTCGCTCTAGCTGCAAGGAGTACAGCACAGCGAAGGAGTGAGGACGGGCACTGCCCCAGCTTTTGCCCTGGCGTGCAACGGCTGTGTGCTGCTTTTCCAAGCAGCAAGAGCACTGAGAAGTGAAAGCGATTGTGAAGGAGCTCTTTGGCTGCTCGTGTGCTCTTCGCTGCACTGCGCCGCTCGCAAGCGGCTTCGTTCTTCGGCGTCTGCCGTCCGGAGAGAGCTGAACTGCAGCGGTCAGTTTCAGCTCTGCCCAACAGCGTGCTCTCAGTTCTGCGGACAAGCACGCCCTGTTGCCTTGGCTCCGAGTGCAAAGTCCCTAGCGAGCACTCACTCAGTGCAATGCACCCAGAAAGACGCTCTCGCTCGTCTTTCAAGGAGCGATTCCTAACAGCACAAGCAGCAGAGGCACAAACTGGATGACGAGAAGGGACAATGTAGAACACGTCTCTGTCCTGGCACATTGTCGTGTGCGATACGTCCCTCCGGGTCTTCGGTCCTTGCGAAGCTCTATGTACTGCGAGCGCAGCACCTTGAAGCTGAGACGGACCGCGGAGCTAGCAGCGAATTCGGAGAGCGCTAAGCACGAAGTCAAGAAGCGAGACGTGTCCCTGCAACGCGGTGCTAAGAGCAGCTTCCTCGCGGCGGGGGCGAGCTCCGGCCACAAGACATTCTCGTCCTAGCAACGGATCTCTGTGAAGGGCGTAGGCGAAAACCTTTCGATTTCCATTCGAACTGCGAGAAAGGCAGACTGTTACACGACGGATCTCTGTGAAGGGCGTAGGCGAAAAGCTTTCGATTTCCATTCGAACTGCGAGAAAGGCAGACTGTTACACGGAGCTCTGAGAACAAAGGTGCACGCCCTAGGCGGGCTTGGGCAGAAGCAGCGTTCTCGAGCTCTTGGCTGCCCGCACACTGCTGGGTATGTGGCGCCCCTGCGGCGGCTTCTGGCCGCCGACAAGTGAAAGCGGAGCAAGGCGTGGGCGAGGGCGAGGGCGAGGGCGGTGAACGAAGCGGCTATGTGCCGTGCTTGTGTGCACCACGTTAGAGGCTACTAGGAGAGGAAGGTGGTTGACTCTCGCTTGCCTTCCCAAGTGCCCTTAGCAGTCGGAAGGAGCAAGCTGAAGCACTGCTGCTTGTGCTGCTCTTTGGTTCCCTTGCAGCCCTCTGTGAAAGTATTGGCGGTCACTTCTAGGCGCCGAGTTGCACACACACAGCACCACGCTAAGTGCCGCGGAGAAGGGAAATCCAGAGTGCAGCGAGGAGCTGGACGTGGCTTACGTGCAGTAAGGAGAAGGTGAACCTAAGCACAGCCTCTTCAATCTGGCCGCCTCTGCTCTGGTAGCAACTTTTGCAAGTCAGCAAAGGGAGACGCGAGTATGTAGAACGGAGGGCAGCGAGACGCCGTGTGTTATGCGCCCTTTCAGGGCTGCTGACAAGGGGCTACTTTAAGAACGCCTTCTTCGTCCTCGCGTCCTTCTCGCTTCGCTCTAGCTGCAAGGAGTACAGCACAGCGAAGGAGTGAGGACGGGCACTGCCCCAGCTTTTGCCCTGGCGTGCAACGGCTGTGTGCTGCTTTTCCAAGCAGCAAGAGCACTGAGAAGTGAAAGCGATTGTGAAGGAGCTCTTTGGCTGCTCGTGTGCTCTTCGCTGCACTGCGCCGCTCGCAAGCGGCTTCGTTCTTCGGCGTCTGCCGTCCGGAGAGAGCTGAACTGCAGCGGTCAGTTTCAGCTCTGCCCAACAGCGTGCTCTCAGTTCTGCGGACAAGCACGCCCTGTTGCCTTGGCTCCGAGTGCAAAGTCCCTAGCGAGCACTCACTCAGTGCAATGCACCCAGAAAGACGCTCTCGCTCGTCTTTCAAGGAGCGATTCCTAACAGCAGAAGCAGCAGAGGCACAAACAGGATGACGAGAAGGGACAATGTAGAACACGTCTCTGTCCTGGCACATTGTCGTGTGCGATACGTCCCTCCGGGTCTTCGGTCCTTGCGAAGCTCTATGTACTGCGAGCGCAGCTACTTGAAGCTGAGACGGACCGCGGAGCTAGCAGCGAATTCGGAGAGCGCTAAGCACGAAGTCAAGAAGCGAGACGTGTCCCTGCAACGCGGTGCTAAGAGCAGCTTCCTCGCGGCGGGGGCGAGCTCCGGCCACAAGACATTCTCGTCCTGGCAACGGATCTCTGTGAAGGGCGTAGGCGAAAACCTTTCGATTTCCATTCGAACTGCGAGAAAGGCAGACTGTTACACGGAGCTCTGAGAACAAAGGTGCACGCCCTAAGCGGGCTTGGGCAGAAGCAGCGTTCTCGAGCTCTTGGCTGCCCGCACACTGCTGGGTATGTGGCGCCCCTGCGGCGGCTTCTGGCCGCCGACAAGTGAAAGCGGAGCAAGGCGTGGGCGAGGGCGCTGAACGAAGCGGCTAAGTGCCGTGCTTGTGTGCACCACGTTAGAGGCTACTAGGAGAGGAAGGTGGTTGACTCTCGCTTGCCTTCCCAAGTGCCCTTAGCAGTCGGAAGGAGCAAGCTGAAGCACTGCTGCTTGTGCTGCTCCTTGGTTCCCTTGCAGCCCGCTCTGAAAGCATTGGCGGTCACTTCTAGGCGCCGAGTTGCACACACACAGCACCACGCTAAGTGCCGCGGAGAAGGGAAATCCAGAGTGCAGCGAGGAGCTTGACGTGGCTTACGTGCAGTAAGGAGAAGGTGAACCTAAGCACAGCCTCTTCAATCTGGCCGCCTCTGCTCTGGTAGCAACTTTTGCAAGTCGGCAAAGGGAGACGCGAGTATGTAGAACGGAGGGCAGCGAGACGCCGTGTGTTATGCGCCCTTTCAGGGCTGCTGACAGGGGGCTACTTTAAGAACGCCTTCTTCGTCCTCGCGTCCTTCTCGCTTCGCTCTAGCTGCAAGGAGTACAGCACAGCGAAGGAGTGAGGACGGGCACTGCCCCAGCTTTTGCCCTGGCGTGCAACGGCTGTGTGCTGCTTTTCCAAGCAGCAAGAGCACTGAGAAGTGAAAGCGATTGTGAAGGAGCTCTTTGGCTGCTCGTGTGCTCTTCGCTGCACTGCGCCGCTCGCAAGCGGCTTCGTTCTTCGGCGTCTGCCGTCCGGAGAGAGCTGAACTGCAGCGGTCAGTTTCAGCTCTGCCCAACAGCGTGCTCTCAGTTCTGCGGACAAGCACGCCCTGTTGCCTTGGCTCCGAGTGCAAAGTCCCTAGCGAGCACTCACTCAGTGCAATGCACCCAGAAAGACGCTCTCGCTCGTCTTTCAAGGAGCGATTCCTAACAGCAGAAGCAGCAGAGGCACAAACAGGATGACGAGAAGGGACAATGTAGAACACGTCTCTGTCCTGGCACATTGTCGTGTGCGATACGTCCCTCCGGGTCTTCGGTCCTTGCGAAGCTCTATGTACTGCGAGCGCAGCTACTTGCAGCTGAGACGGACCGCGGAGCTAGCAGCGAATTCGGAGAGCGCTAAGCACGAAGTCAAGAAGCGAGACGTGTCCCTGCAACGCGGTGCTAAGAGCAGCTTCTTCGCGGCGGGGGCGAGCTCCGGCCACAAGACATTCTCGTCCTAGCAACGGATCTCTGTGAAGGGCGTAGGCGAAAACCTTTCGATTTCCATTCGAACTGCGAGAAAGGCAGACTGTTACACGACGGATCTCTGTGAAGGGCGTAGGCGAAAAGCTTTCGATTTCCATTCGAACTGCGAGAAAGGCAGACTGTTACACGGAGCTCTGAGAACAAAGGTGCACGCCCTAGGCGGGCTTGGGCAGAAGCACTGTTCTCGAGCTCTTGGCTGCCCGCACACTGCTGGGTATGTGGCGCCCCTGCGGCGGCTTCTGGCCGCCGACAAGTGAAAGCGGAGCAAGGCGTGGGCGAGGGCGAGGGCGGTGAACGAAGCGGCTATGTGCCGTGCTTGTGTGCACCACGTTAGAGGCTACTAGGAGAGGAAGGTGGTTGACTCTCGCTTGCCTTCCCAAGTGCCCTTAGCAGTCGGAAGGAGCAAGCTGAAGCACTGCTGCTTGTGCTGCTCCTTGGTTCCCTTGCAGCCCGCTCTGAAAGCATTGGCGGTCACTTCTAGGCGCCGAGTTGCACACACACAGCACCACGCTAAGTGCCGCGGAGAAGGGAAATCCAGAGTGCAGCGAGGAGCTGGACGTGGCTTACGTGCAGTAAGGAGAAGGTGAACCTAAGCACAGCCTCTTCAATCTGGCCGCCTCTGCTCTGGTAGCAACTTTTGCAAGACGGCAAAGGGAGACGCGAGTATGTAGAACGGAGGGCAGCGAGACGCCGTGTGTTATGCGCCCTTTCAGGGCTGCTGACAAGGGGCTACTTTAAGAACGCCTTCTTCGTCCTCGCGTCCTTCTCGCTTCGCTCTAGCTGCAAGGAGTACAGCACAGCGAAGGAGTGAGGACGGGCACTGCCCCAGCTTTTGCCCTGGCGTGCAACGGCTGTGTGCTGCTTTTCCAAGCAGCAAGAGCACTGAGAAGTGAAAGCGATTGTGAAGGAGCTCTTTGGCTGCTCGTGTGCTCTTCGCTGCACTGCGCCGCTCGCAAGCGGCTTCGTTCTTCGGCGTCTGCCGTCCGGAGAGAGCTGAACTGCAGCGGTCAGTTTCAGCTCTGCCCAACAGCGTGCTCTCAGTTCTGCGGACAAGCACGCCCTGTTGCCTTGGCTCCGAGTGCAAAGTCCCTAGCGAGCACTCACTCAGTGCAATGCACCCAGAAAGACTCTCTCGCTCGTCTTTCAAGGAGCGATTCCTAACAGCAGAAGCAGCAGAGGCACAAACTGGATGACGAGAAGGGACAATGTAGAACACGTCTCTGTCCTGGCACATTGTCGTGTGCGATACGTCCCTCCGGGTCTTCGGTCCTTGCGAAGCTCTATGTACTGCGAGCGCAGCTACTTGCAGCTGAGACGGACCGCGGAGCTAGCAGCGAATTCGGAGAGCGCTAAGCACGAAGTCAAGAAGCGAGACGTGTCCCTGCAACGCGGTGCTAAGAGCAGCTTCCTCGCGGCGGGGGCGAGCTCCGGCCACAAGACATTCTCGTCCTAGCAACGGATCTCTGTGAAGGGCGTAGGCGAAAACCTTTCGATTTCCATTCGAACTGCGAGAAAGGCAGACTGTTACACGACGGATCTCTGTGAAGGGCGTAGGCGAAAAGCTTTCGATTTCCATTCGAACTGCGAGAAAGGCAGACTGTTACACGGAGCTCTGAGAACAAAGGTGCACGCCCTAGGCGGGCTTGGGCAGAAGCAGCGTTCTCGAGCTCTTGGCTGCCCGCACACTGCTGGGTATGTGGCGCCCCTGCGGCGGCTTCTGGCCGCCGACAAGTGAAAGCGGAGCAAGGCGTGGGCGAGGGCGAGGGCGAGGGCGGTGAACGAAGCGGCTATGTGCCGTGCTTGTGTGCACCACGTTAGAGGCTACTAGGAGAGGAAGGTGGTTGACTCTCGCTTGCCTTCCCAAGTGCCCTTAGCAGTCGGAAGGAGCAAGCTGAAGCACTGCTGCTTGTGCTGCTCCTTGGTTCCCTTGCAGCCCTCTGTGAAAGTATTGGCGGTCACTTCTAGGCGCCGAGTTGCACACACACAGCACCACGCTAAGTGCCGCGGAGAAGGGAAATCCAGAGTGCAGCGAGGAGCTGGACGTGGCTTACGTGCAGTAAGGAGAAGGTGAACCTAAGCACAGCCTCTTCAATCTGGCCGCCTCTGCTCTGGTAGCAACTTTTGCAAGTCGGCAAAGGGAGACGCGAGTATGTAGAACGGAGGGCAGCGAGACGCCGTGTGTTATGCGCCCTTTCAGGGCTGCTGACAAGGGGCTACTTTAAGAACGCCTTCTTCGTCCTCGCGTCCTTCTCGCTTCGCTCTAGCTGCAAGGAGTACAGCACAGCGAAGGAGTGAGGACGGGCACTGCCCCAGCTTTTGCCCTGGCGTGCAACGGCTGTGTGCTGCTTTTCCAAGCAGCAAGAGCACTGAGAAGTGAAAGCGATTGTGAAGGAGCTCTTTGGCTGCTCGTGTGCTCTTCGCTGCACTGCGCCGCTCGCAAGCGGCTTCGTTCTTCGGCGTCTGCCGTCCGGAGAGAGCTGAACTGCAGCGGTCAGTTTCAGCTCTGCCCAACAGCGTGCTCTCAGTTCTGCGGACAAGCACGCCCTGTTGCCTTGGCTCCGAGTGCAAAGTCCCTAGCGAGCACTCACTCAGTGCAATGCACCCAGAAAGACTCTCTCGCTCGTCTTTCAAGGAGCGATTCCTAACAGCAGAAGCAGCAGAGGCACAAACAGGATGACGAGAAGGGACAATGTAGAACACGTCTCTGTCCTGGCACATTGTCGTGTGCGATACGTCCCTCCGGGTCTTCGGTCCTTGCGAAGCTCTATGTACTGCGAGCGCAGCTACTTGAAGCTGAGACGGACCGCGGAGCTAGCAGCGAATTCGGAGAGCGCTAAGCACGAAGTCAAGAAGCGAGACGTGTCCCTGCAACGCGGTGCTAAGAGCAGCTTCCTCGCGGCGGGGGCGAGCTCCGGCCACAAGACATTCTCGTCCTGGCAACGGATCTCTGTGAAGGGCGTAGGCGAAAACCTTTCGATTTCCATTCGAACTGCGAGAAAGGCAGACTGTTACACGGAGCTCTGAGAACAAAGGTGCACGCCCTAAGCGGGCTTGGGCAGAAGCAGCGTTCTCGAGCTCTTGGCTGCCCGCACACTGCTGGGTATGTGGCGCCCCTGCGGCGGCTTCTGGCCGCCGACAAGTGAAAGCGGAGCAAGGCGTGGGCGAGGGCGCTGAACGAAGCGGCTAAGTGCCGTGCTTGTGTGCACCACGTTAGAGGCTACTAGGAGAGGAAGGTGGTTGACTCTCGCTTGCCTTCCCAAGTGCCCTTAGCAGTCGGAAGGAGCAAGCTGAAGCACTGCTGCTTGTGCTGCTCCTTGGTTCCCTTGCAGCCCGCTCTGAAAGCATTGGCGATCACTTCTAGGCGCCGAGTTGCACACACACAGCACCACGCTAAGTGCCGCGGAGAAGGGAAATCCAGAGTGCAGCGAGGAGCTGGACGTGGCTTACGTGCAGTAAGGAGAAGGTGAACCTAAGCACAGCCTCTTCAATCTGGCCGCCTCTGCTCTGGTAGCAACTTTTGCAAGACGGCAAAGGGAGACGCGAGTATGTAGAACGGAGGGCAGCGAGACGCCGTGTGTTATGCGCCCTTTCAGGGCTGCTGACAAGGGGCTACTTTAAGAACGCCTTCTTCGTCCTCGCGTCCTTCTCGCTTCGCTCTAGCTGCAAGGAGTACAGCACAGCGAAGGAGTGAGGACGGGCACTGCCCCAGCTTTTGCCCTGGCGTGCAACGGCTGTGTGCTGCTTTTCCAAGCAGCAAGAGCACTGAGAAGTGAAAGCGATTGTGAAGGAGCTCTTTGGCTGCTCGTGTGCTCTTCGCTGCACTGCGCCGCTCGCAAGCGGCTTCGTTCTTCGGCGTCTGCCGTCCGGAGAGAGCTGAACTGCAGCGGTCAGTTTCAGCTCTGCCCAACAGCGTGCTCTCAGTTCTGCGGACAAGCACGCCCTGTTGCCTTGGCTCCGAGTGCAAAGTCCCTAGCGAGCACTCACTCAGTGCAATGCACCCAGAAAGACTCTCTCGCTCGTCTTTCAAGGAGCGATTCCTAACAGCAGAAGCAGCAGAGGCACAAACTGGATGACGAGAAGGGACAATGTAGAACACGTCTCTGTCCTGGCACATTGTCGTGTGCGATACGTCCCTCCGGGTCTTCGGTCCTTGCGAAGCTCTATGTACTGCGAGCGCAGCTACTTGCAGCTGAGACGGACCGCGGAGCTAGCAGCGAATTCGGAGAGCGCTAAGCACGAAGTCAAGAAGCGAGACGTGTCCCTGCAACGCGGTGCTAAGAGCAGCTTCCTCGCGGCGGGGGCGAGCTCCGGCCACAAGACATTCTCGTCCTAGCAACGGATCTCTGTGAAGGGCGTAGGCGAAAACCTTTCGATTTCCATTCGAACTGCGAGAAAGGCAGACTGTTACACGACGGATCTCTGTGAAGGGCGTAGGCGAAAAGCTTTCGATTTCCATTCGAACTGCGAGAAAGGCAGACTGTTACACGGAGCTCTGAGAACAAAGGTGCACGCCCTAGGCGGGCTTGGGCAGAAGCAGCGTTCTCGAGCTCTTGGCTGCCCGCACACTGCTGGGTATGTGGCGCCCCTGCGGCGGCTTCTGGCCGCCGACAAGTGAAAGCGGAGCAAGGCGTGGGCGAGGGCGAGGGCGAGGGCGGTGAACGAAGCGGCTATGTGCCGTGCTTGTGTGCACCACGTTAGAGGCTACTAGGAGAGGAAGGTGGTTGACTCTCGCTTGCCTTCCCAAGTGCCCTTAGCAGTCGGAAGGAGCAAGCTGAAGCACTGCTGCTTGTGCTGCTCCTTGGTTCCCTTGCAGCCCTCTGTGAAAGTATTGGCGGTCACTTCTAGGCGCCGAGTTGCACACACACAGCACCACGCTAAGTGCCGCGGAGAAGGGAAATCCAGAGTGCAGCGAGGAGCTGGACGTGGCTTACGTGCAGTAAGGAGAAGGTGAACCTAAGCACAGCCTCTTCAATCTGGCCGCCTCTGCTCTGGTAGCAACTTTTGCAAGTCGGCAAAGGGAGACGCGAGTATGTAGAACGGAGGGCAGCGAGACGCCGTGTGTTATGCGCCCTTTCAGGGCTGCTGACAAGGGGCTACTTTAAGAACGCCTTCTTCGTCCTCGCGTCCTTCTCGCTTCGCTCTAGCTGCAAGGAGTACAGCACAGCGAAGGAGTGAGGACGGGCACTGCCCCAGCTTTTGCCCTGGCGTGCAACGGCTGTGTGCTGCTTTTCCAAGCAGCAAGAGCACTGAGAAGTGAAAGCGATTGTGAAGGAGCTCTTTGGCTGCTCGTGTGCTCTTCGCTGCACTGCGCCGCTCGCAAGCGGCTTCGTTCTTCGGCGTCTGCCGTCCGGAGAGAGCTGAACTGCAGCGGTCAGTTTCAGCTCTGCCCAACAGCGTGCTCTCAGTTCTGCGGACAAGCACGCCCTGTTGCCTTGGCTCCGAGTGCAAAGTCCCTAGCGAGCACTCACTCAGTGCAATGCACCCAGAAAGACGCTCTCGCTCGTCTTTCAAGGAGCGATTCCTAACAGCAGAAGCAGCAGAGGCACAAACAGGATGACGAGAAGGGACAATGTAGAACACGTCTCTGTCCTGGCACATTGTCGTGTGCGATACGTCCCTCCGGGTCTTCGGTCCTTGCGAAGCTCTATGTACTGCGAGCGCAGCTACTTGCAGCTGAGACGGACCGCGGAGCTAGCAGCGAATTCGGAGAGCGCTAAGCACGAAGTCAAGAAGCGAGACGTGTCCCTGCAACGCGGTGCTAAGAGCAGCTTCCTCGCGGCGGGGGCGAGCTCCGGCCACAAGACATTCTCGTCCTAGCAACGGATCTCTGTGAAGGGCGTAGGCGAAAACCTTTCGATTTCCATTCGAACTGCGAGAAAGGCAGACTGTTACACGACGGATCTCTGTGAAGGGCGTAGGCGAAAAGCTTTCGATTTCCATTCGAACTGCGAGAAAGGCAGACTGTTACACGGAGCTCTGAGAACAAAGGTGCACGCCCTAGGCGGGCTTGGGCAGAAGCACTGTTCTCGAGCTCTTGGCTGCCCGCACACTGCTGGGTATGTGGCGCCCCTGCGGCGGCTTCTGGCCGCCGACAAGTGAAAGCGGAGCAAGGCGTGGGCGAGGGCGAGGGCGGTGAACGAAGCGGCTATGTGCCGTGCTTGTGTGCACCACGTTAGAGGCTACTAGGAGAGGAAGGTGGTTGACTCTCGCTTGCCTTCCCAAGTGCCCTTAGCAGTCGGAAGGAGCAAGCTGAAGCACTGCTGCTTGTGCTGCTCCTTGGTTCCCTTGCAGCCCGCTCTGAAAGCATTGGCGGTCACTTCTAGGCGCCGAGTTGCACACACACAGCACCACGCTAAGTGCCGCGGAGAAGGGAAATCCAGAGTGCAGCGAGGAGCTGGACGTGGCTTACGTGCAGTAAGGAGAAGGTGAACCTAAGCACAGCCTCTTCAATCTGGCCGCCTCTGCTCTGGTAGCAACTTTTGCAAGACGGCAAAGGGAGACGCGAGTATGTAGAACGGAGGGCAGCGAGACGCCGTGTGTTATGCGCCCTTTCAGGGCTGCTGACAAGGGGCTACTTTAAGAACGCCTTCTTCGTCCTCGCGTCCTTCTCGCTTCGCTCTAGCTGCAAGGAGTACAGCACAGCGAAGGAGTGAGGACGGGCACTGCCCCAGCTTTTGCCCTGGCGTGCAACGGCTGTGTGCTGCTTTTCCAAGCAGCAAGAGCACTGAGAAGTGAAAGCGATTGTGAAGGAGCTCTTTGGCTGCTCGTGTGCTCTTCGCTGCACTGCGCCGCTCGCAAGCGGCTTCGTTCTTCGGCGTCTGCCGTCCGGAGAGAGCTGAACTGCAGCGGTCAGTTTCAGCTCTGCCCAACAGCGTGCTCTCAGTTCTGCGGACAAGCACGCCCTGTTGCCTTGGCTCCGAGTGCAAAGTCCCTAGCGAGCACTCACTCAGTGCAATGCACCCAGAAAGACTCTCTCGCTCGTCTTTCAAGGAGCGATTCCTAACAGCAGAAGCAGCAGAGGCACAAACTGGATGACGAGAAGGGACAATGTAGAACACGTCTCTGTCCTGGCACATTGTCGTGTGCGATACGTCCCTCCGGGTCTTCGGTCCTTGCGAAGCTCTATGTACTGCGAGCGCAGCTACTTGCAGCTGAGACGGACCGCGGAGCTAGCAGCGAATTCGGAGAGCGCTAAGCACGAAGTCAAGAAGCGAGACGTGTCCCTGCAACGCGGTGCTAAGAGCAGCTTCCTCGCGGCGGGGGCGAGCTCCGGCCACAAGACATTCTCGTCCTAGCAACGGATCTCTGTGAAGGGCGTAGGCGAAAACCTTTCGATTTCCATTCGAACTGCGAGAAAGGCAGACTGTTACACGACGGATCTCTGTGAAGGGCGTAGGCGAAAAGCTTTCGATTTCCATTCGAACTGCGAGAAAGGCAGACTGTTACACGGAGCTCTGAGAACAAAGGTGCACGCCCTAGGCGGGCTTGGGCAGAAGCAGCGTTCTCGAGCTCTTGGCTGCCCGCACACTGCTGGGTATGTGGCGCCCCTGCGGCGGCTTCTGGCCGCCGACAAGTGAAAGCGGAGCAAGGCGTGGGCGAGGGCGAGGGCGGTGAACGAAGCGGCTATGTGCCGTGCTTGTGTGCACCACGTTAGAGGCTACTAGGAGAGGAAGGTGGTTGACTCTCGCTTGCCTTCCCAAGTGCCCTTAGCAGTCGGAAGGAGCAAGCTGAAGCACTGCTGCTTGTGCTGCTCCTTGGTTCCCTTGCAGCCCGCTCTGAAAGCATTGGCGGTCACTTCTAGGCGCCGAGTTGCACACACACAGCACCACGCTAAGTGCCGCGGAGAAGGGAAATCCAGAGTGCAGCGAGGAGCTGGACGTGGCTTACGTGCAGTAAGGAGAAGGTGAACCTAAGCACAGCCTCTTCAATCTGGCCGCCTCTGCTCTGGTAGCAACTTTTGCAAGACGGCAAAGGGAGACGCGAGTATGTAGAACGGAGGGCAGCGAGACGCCGTGTGTTATGCGCCCTTTCAGGGCTGCTGACAAGGGGCTACTTTAAGAACGCCTTCTTCGTCCTCGCGTCCTTCTCGCTTCGCTCTAGCTGCAAGGAGTACAGCACAGCGAAGGAGTGAGGACGGGCACTGCCCCAGCTTTTGCCCTGGCGTGCAACGGCTGTGTGCTGCTTTTCCAAGCAGCAAGAGCACTGAGAAGTGAAAGCGATTGTGAAGGAGCTCTTTGGCTGCTCGTGTGCTCTTCGCTGCACTGCGCCGCTCGCAAGCGGCTTCGTTCTTCGGCGTCTGCCGTCCGGAGAGAGCTGAACTGCAGCGGTCAGTTTCAGCTCTGCCCAACAGCGTGCTCTCAGTTCTGCGGACAAGCACGCCCTGTTGCCTTGGCTCCGAGTGCAAAGTCCCTAGCGAGCACTCACTCAGTGCAATGCACCCAGAAAGACTCTCTCGCTCGTCTTTCAAGGAGCGATTCCTAACAGCACAAGCAGCAGAGGCACAAACAGGATGACGAGAAGGGACAATGTAGAACACGTCTCTGTCCTGGCACATTGTCGTGTGCGATACGTCCCTCCGGGTCTTCGGTCCTTGCGAAGCTCTATGCACTGCGAGCGCAGCTACTTGAAGCTGAGACGGACCGCGGAGCTAGCAGCGAATTCGGAGAGCGCTAAGCACGAAGTCAAGAAGCGAGACGTGTCCCTGCAACGCGGTGCTAAGAGCAGCTTCCTCGCGGCGGGGGCGAGCTCCGGCCACAAGACATTCTCGTCCTGGCAACGGATCTCTGTGAAGGGCGTAGGCGAAAAGCTTTCGATTTCCATTCGAACTGCGAGAAAGGCAGACTGTTACACGGAGCTCTGAGAACAAAGGTGCACGCCCTAAGCGGGCTTGGGCAGAAGCAGCGTTCTCGAGCTCTTGGCTGCCCGCACACTGCTGGGTATGTGGCGCCCCTGCGGCGGCTTCTGGCCGCCGACAAGTGAAAGCGGAGCAAGGCGTGGGCGAGGGCGCTGAACGAAGCGGCTAAGTGCCGTGCTTGTGTGCACCACGTTAGAGGCTACTAGGAGAGGAAGGTGGTTGACTCTCGCTTGCCTTCCCAAGTGCCCTTAGCAGTCGGAAGGAGCAAGCTGAAGCACTGCTGCTTGTGCTGCTCCTTGGTTCCCTTGCAGCCCGCTCTGAAAGCATTGGCGGTCACTTCTAGGCGCCGAGTTGCACACACACAGCACCACGCTAAGTGCCGCGGAGAAGGGAAATCCAGAGTGCAGCGAGGAGCTTGACGTGGCTTACGTGCAGTAAGGAGAAGGTGAACCTAAGCACAGCCTCTTCAATCTGGCCGCCTCTGCTCTGGTAGCAACTTTTGCAAGTCGGCAAAGGGAGACGCGAGTATGTAGAACGGAGGGCAGCGAGACGCCGTGTGTTATGCGCCCTTTCAGGGCTGCTGACAGGGGGCTACTTTAAGAACGCCTTCTTCGTCCTCGCGTCCTTCTCGCTTCGCTCTAGCTGCAAGGAGTACAGCACAGCGAAGGAGTGAGGACGGGCACTGCCCCAGCTTTTGCCCTGGCGTGCAACGGCTGTGTGCTGCTTTTCCAAGCAGCAAGAGCACTGAGAAGTGAAAGCGATTGTGAAGGAGCTCTTTGGCTGCTCGTGTGCTCTTCGCTGCACTGCGCCGCTCGCAAGCGGCTTCGTTCTTCGGCGTCTGCCGTCCGGAGAGAGCTGAACTGCAGCGGTCAGTTTCAGCTCTGCCCAACAGCGTGCTCTCAGTTCTGCGGACAAGCACGCCCTGTTGCCTTGGCTCCGAGTGCAAAGTCCCTAGCGAGCACTCACTCAGTGCAATGCACCCAGAAAGACGCTCTCGCTCGTCTTTCAAGGAGCGATTCCTAACAGCAGAAGCAGCAGAGGCACAAACTGGATGACGAGAAGGGACAATGTAGAACACGTCTCTGTCCTGGCACATTGTCGTGTGCGATACGTCCCTCCGGGTCTTCGGTCCTTGCGAAGCTCTATGTACTGCGAGCGCAGCTACTTGCAGCTGAGACGGACCGCGGAGCTAGCAGCGAATTCGGAGAGCGCTAAGCACGAAGTCAAGAAGCGAGACGTGTCCCTGCAACGCGGTGCTAAGAGCAGCTTCCTGGCGGCGGGGGCGAGCTCCGGCCACAAGACATTCTCGTCCTAGCAACGGATCTCTGTGAAGGGCGTAGGCGAAAACCTTTCGATTTCCATTCGAACTGCGAGAAAGGCAGACTGTTACACGACGGATCTCTGTGAAGGGCGTAGGCGAAAAGCTTTCGATTTCCATTCGAACTGCGAGAAAGGCAGACTGTTACACGGAGCTCTGAGAACAAAGGTGCACGCCCTAGGCGGGCTTGGGCAGAAGCACTGTTCTCGAGCTCTTGGCTGCCCGCACACTGCTGGGTATGTGGCGCCCCTGCGGCGGCTTCTGGCCGCCGACAAGTGAAAGCGGAGCAAGGCGTGGGCGAGGGCGAGGGCGGTGAACGAAGCGGCTATGTGCCGTGCTTGTGTGCACCACGTTAGAGGCTACTAGGAGAGGAAGGTGGTTGACTCTCGCTTGCCTTCCCAAGTGCCCTTAGCAGTCGGAAGGAGCAAGCTGAAGCACTGCTGCTTGTGCTGCTCCTTGGTTCCCTTGCAGCCCGCTCTGAAAGCATTGGCGGTCACTTCTAGGCGCCGAGTTGCACACACACAGCACCACGCTAAGTGCCGCGGAGAAGGGAAATCCAGAGTGCAGCGAGGAGCTGGACGTGGCTTACGTGCAGTAAGGAGAAGGTGAACCTAAGCACAGCCTCTTCAATCTGGCCGCCTCTGCTCTGGTAGCAACTTTTGCAAGACGGCAAAGGGAGACGCGAGTATGTAGAACGGAGGGCAGCGAGACGCCGTGTGTTATGCGCCCTTTCAGGGCTGCTGACAAGGGGCTACTTTAAGAACGCCTTCTTCGTCCTCGCGTCCTTCTCGCTTCGCTCTAGCTGCAAGGAGTACAGCACAGCGAAGGAGTGAGGACGGGCACTGCCCCAGCTTTTGCCCTGGCGTGCAACGGCTGTGTGCTGCTTTTCCAAGCAGCAAGAGCACTGAGAAGTGAAAGCGATTGTGAAGGAGCTCTTTGGCTGCTCGTGTGCTCTTCGCTGCACTGCGCCGCTCGCAAGCGGCTTCGTTCTTCGGCGTCTGCCGTCCGGAGAGAGCTGAACTGCAGCGGTCAGTTTCAGCTCTGCCCAACAGCGTGCTCTCAGTTCTGCGGACAAGCACGCCCTGTTGCCTTGGCTCCGAGTGCAAAGTCCCTAGCGAGCACTCACTCAGTGCAATGCACCCAGAAAGACGCTCTCGCTCGTCTTTCAAGGAGCGATTCCTAACAGCACAAGCAGCAGAGGCACAAACTGGATGACGAGAAGGGACAATGTAGAACACGTCTCTGTCCTGGCACATTGTCGTGTGCGATACGTCCCTCCGGGTCTTCGGTCCTTGCGAAGCTCTATGTACTGCGAGCGCAGCTACTTGAAGCTGAGACGGACCGCGGAGCTAGCAGCGAATTCGGAGAGCGCTAAGCACGAAGTCAAGAAGCGAGACGTGTCCCTGCAACGCGGTGCTAAGAGCAGCTTCCTGGCGGCGGGGGCGAGCCCCGGCCACGAGACATTCTCGTCCTGGCAACGGATCTCTGTGAAGGGCGTAGGCGAAAAGCTTTCGATTTCCATTCGAACTGCGAGAAAGGCAGACTGTTACACGGAGCTCTGAGAACAAAGGTGCACGCCCTAAGCGGGCTTGGGCAGAAGCAGCGTTCTCGAGCTCTTGGCTGCCCGCACACTGCTGGGTATGTGGCGCCCCTGCGGCGGCTTCTGGCCGCCGACAAGTGAAAGCGGAGCCAGGCGTGGGCGAGGGCGGTGAACGAAGCGGCTAAGTGCCGTGCTTGTGTGCACCACGTTAGAGGCTACTAGGAGAGGAAGGTGGTTGACTCTCGCTTGCCTTCCCAAGTGCCCTTAGCAGTCGGAAGGAGCAAGCTGAAGCACTGCTGCTTGTGCTGCTCCTTGGTTCCCTTGCAGCCCGCTCTGAAAGCATTGGCGGTCACTTCTAGGCGCCGAGTTGCACACACACAGCACCACGCTAAGTGCCGCGGAGAAGGGAAATCCAGAGTGCAGCGAGGAGCTTGACGTGGCTTACGTGCAGTAAGGAGAAGGTGAACCTAAGCACAGCCTCTTCAATCTGGCCGCCTCTGCTCTGGTAGCAACTTTTGCAAGTCGGCAAAGGGAGACGCGAGTATGTAGAACGGAGGGCAGCGAGACGCCGTGTGTTATGCGCCCTTTCAGGGCTGCTGACAGGGGGCTACTTTAAGAACGCCTTCTTCGTCCTCGCGTCCTTCTCGCTTCGCTCTAGCTGCAAGGAGTACAGCACAGCGAAGGAGTGAGGACGGGCACTGCCCCAGCTTTTGCCCTGGCGTGCAACGGCTGTGTGCTGCTTTTCCAAGCAGCAAGAGCACTGAGAAGTGAAAGCGATTGTGAAGGAGCTCTTTGGCTGCTCGTGTGCTCTTCGCTGCACTGCGCCGCTCGCAAGCGGCTTCGTTCTTCGGCGTCTGCCGTCCGGAGAGAGCTGAACTGCAGCGGTCAGTTTCAGCTCTGCCCAACAGCGTGCTCTCAGTTCTGCGGACAAGCACGCCCTGTTGCCTTGGCTCCGAGTGCAAAGTCCCTAGCGAGCACTCACTCAGTGCAATGCACCCAGAAAGACGCTCTCGCTCGTCTTTCAAGGAGCGATTCCTAACAGCACAAGCAGCAGAGGCACAAACTGGATGACGAGAAGGGACAATGTAGAACACGTCTCTGTCCTGGCACATTGTCGTGTGCGATACGTCCCTCCGGGTCTTCGGTCCTTGCGAAGCTCTATGTACTGCGAGCGCAGCTACTTGCAGCTGAGACGGACCGCGGAGCTAGCAGCGAATTCGGAGAGCGCTAAGCACGAAGTCAAGAAGCGAGACGTGTCCCTGCAACGCGGTGCTAAGAGCAGCTTCCTGGCGGCGGGGGCGAGCCCCGGCCACGAGACATTCTCGTCCTGGCAACGGATCTCTGTGAAGGGCGTAGGCGAAAAGCTTTCGATTTCCATTCGAACTGCGAGAAAGGCAGACTGTTACACGGAGCTCTGAGAACAAAGGTGCACGCCCTAAGCGGGCTTGGGCAGAAGCAGCGTTCTCGAGCTCTTGGCTGCCCGCACACTGCTGGGTATGTGGCGCCCCTGCGGCGGCTTCTGGCCGCCGACAAGTGAAAGCGGAGCAAGGCGTGGGCGAAGGCGAGGGCGAGGGCGGTGAACGAAGCGGCTATGTGCCGTGCTTGTGTGCACCACGTTAGAGGCTACTAGGAGAGGAAGGTGGTTGACTCTCGCTTGCCTTCCCAAGTGCCCTTAGCAGTCGGAAGGAGCAAGCTGAAGCACTGCTGCTTGTGCTGCTCCTTGGTTCCCTTGCAGCCCGCTCTGAAAGCATTGGCGGTCACTTCTAGGCGCCGAGTTGCACACACACAGCACCACGCTAAGTGCCGCGGAGAAGGGAAATCCAGAGTGCAGCGAGGAGCTTGACGTGGCTTACGTGCAGTAAGGAGAAGGTGAACCTAAGCACAGCCTCTTCAATCTGGCCGCCTCTGCTCTGGTAGCAACTTTTGCAAGTCGGCAAAGGGAGACGCGAGTATGTAGAACGGAGGGCAGCGAGACGCCGTGTGTTATGCGCCCTTTCAGGGCTGCTGACAGGGGGCTACTTTAAGAACGCCTTCTTCGTCCTCGCGTCCTTCTCGCTTCGCTCTAGCTGCAAGGAGTACAGCACAGCGAAGGAGTGAGGACGGGCACTGCCCCAGCTTTTGCCCTGGCGTGCAACGGCTGTGTGCTGCTTTTCCAAGCAGCAAGAGCACTGAGAAGTGAAAGCGATTGTGAAGGAGCTCTTTGGCTGCTCGTGTGCTCTTCGCTGCACTGCGCCGCTCGCAAGCGGCTTCGTTCTTCGGCGTCTGCCGTCCGGAGAGAGCTGAACTGCAGCGGTCAGTTTCAGCTCTGCCCAACAGCGCGCTCTCAGTTCTGCGGACAAGCACGCCCTGTTGCCTTGGCTCCGAGTGCAAAGTCCCTAGCGAGCACTCACTCAGTGCAATGCACCCAGAAAGACGCTCTCGCTCGTCTTTCAAGGAGCGATTCCTAACAGCACAAGCAGCAGAGGCACAAACTGGATGACGAGAAGGGACAATGTAGAACACGTCTCTGTCCTGGCACATTGTCGTGTGCGATACGTCCCTCCGGGTCTTCGGTCCTTGCGAAGCTCTATGTACTGCGAGCGCAGCTACTTGAAGCTGAGACGGACCGCGGAGCTAGCAGCGAATTCGGAGAGCGCTAAGCACGAAGTCAAGAAGCGAGACGTGTCCCTGCAACGCGGTGCTAAGAGCAGCTTCCTCGCGGCGGGGGCGAGCTCCGGCCACAAGACATTCTCGTCCTGGCAACGGATCTCTGTGAAGGGCGTAGGCGAAAAGCTTTCGATTTCCATTCGAACTGCGAGAAAGGCAGACTGTTACACGGAGCTCTGAGAACAAAGGTGCACGCCCTAAGCGGGCTTGGGCAGAAGCAGCGTTCTCGAGCTCTTGGCTGCCCGCACACTGCTGGGTATGTGGCGCCCCTGCGGCGGCTTCTGGCCGCCGACAAGTGAAAGCGGAGCAAGGCGTGGGCGAGGGCGGTGAACGAAGCGGCTAAGTGCCGTGCTTGTGTGCACCACGTTAGAGGCTACTAGGAGAGGAAGGTGGTTGACTCTCGCTTGCCTTCCCAAGTGCCCTTAGCAGTCGGAAGGAGCAAGCTGAAGCACTGCTGCTTGTGCTGCTCCTTGGTTCCCTTGCAGCCCGCTCTGAAAGCATTGGCGGTCACTTCTAGGCGCCGAGTTGCACACACACAGCACCACGCTAAGTGCCGCGGAGAAGGGAAATCCAGAGTGCAGCGAGGAGCTTGACGTGGCTTACGTGCAGTAAGGAGAAGGTGAACCTAAGCACAGCCTCTTCAATCTGGCCGCCTCTGCTCTGGTAGCAACTTTTGCAAGTCGGCAAAGGGAGACGCGAGTATGTAGAACGGAGGGCAGCGAGACGCCGTGTGTTATGCGCCCTTTCAGGGCTGCTGACAGGGGGCTACTTTAAGAACGCCTTCTTCGTCCTCGCGTCCTTCTCGCTTCGCTCTAGCTGCAAGGAGTACAGCACAGCGAAGGAGTGAGGACGGGCACTGCCCCAGCTTTTGCCCTGGCGTGCAACGGCTGTGTGCTGCTTTTCCAAGCAGCAAGAGCACTGAGAAGTGAAAGCGATTGTGAAGGAGCTCTTTGGCTGCTCGTGTGCTCTTCGCTGCACTGCGCCGCTCGCAAGCGGCTTCGTTCTTCGGCGTCTGCCGTCCGGAGAGAGCTGAACTGCAGCGGTCAGTTTCAGCTCTGCCCAACAGCGTGCTCTCAGTTCTGCGGACAAGCACGCCCTGTTGCCTTGGCTCCGAGTGCAAAGTCCCTAGCGAGCACTCACTCAGTGCAATGCACCCAGAAAGACGCTCTCGCTCGTCTTTGAAGGAGCGATTCCTAACAGCACAAGCAGCAGAGGCACAAACTGGATGACGAGAAGGGACAATGTAGAACACGTCTCTGTCCTGGCACATTGTCGTGTGCGATACGTCCCTCCGGGTCTTCGGTCCTTGCGAAGCTCTATGTACTGCGAGCGCAGCTACTTGAAGCTGAGACGGACCGCGGAGCTAGCAGCGAATTCGGAGAGCGCTAAGCACGAAGTCAAGAAGCGAGACGTGTCCCTGCAACGCGGTGCTAAGAGCAGCTTCCTGGCGGCGGGGGCGAGCCCCGGCCACGAGACATTCTCGTCCTGGCAACGGATCTCTGTGAAGGGCGTAGGCGAAAAGCTTTCGATTTCCATTCGAACTGCGAGAAAGGCAGACTGTTACACGGAGCTCTGAGAACAAAGGTGCACGCCCTAGGCGGGCTTGGGCAGAAGCAGCGTTCTCGAGCTCTTGGCTGCCCGCACACTGCTGGGTATGTGGCGCCCCTGCGGCGGCTTCTGGCCGCCGACAAGTGAAAGCGGAGCAAGGCGTGGGCGAAGGCGAGGGCGAGGGCGGTGAACGAAGCGGCTATGTGCCGTGCTTGTGTGCACCACGTTAGAGGCTACTAGGAGAGGAAGGTGGTTGACTCTCGCTTGCCTTCCCAAGTGCCCTTAGCAGTCGGAAGGAGCAAGCTGAAGCACTGCTGCTTGTGCTGCTCCTTGGTTCCCTTGCAGCCCGCTCTGAAAGCATTGGCGGTCACTTCTAGGCGCCGAGTTGCACACACACAGCACCACGCTAAGTGCCGCGGAGAAGGGAAATCCAGAGTGCAGCGAGGAGCTTGACGTGGCTTACGTGCAGTAAGGAGAAGGTGAACCTAAGCACAGCCTCTTCAATCTGGCCGCCTCTGCTCTGGTAGCAACTTTTGCAAGTCGGCAAAGGGAGACGCGAGTATGTAGAACGGAGGGCAGCGAGACGCCGTGTGTTATGCGCCCTTTCAGGGCTGCTGACAGGGGGCTACTTTAAGAACGCCTTCTTCGTCCTCGCGTCCTTCTCGCTTCGCTCTAGCTGCAAGGAGTACAGCACAGCGAAGGAGTGAGGACGGGCACTGCCCCAGCTTTTGCCCTGGCGTGCAACGGCTGTGTGCTGCTTTTCCAAGCAGCAAGAGCACTGAGAAGTGAAAGCGATTGTGAAGGAGCTCTTTGGCTGCTCGTGTGCTCTTCGCTGCACTGCGCCGCTCGCAAGCGGCTTCGTTCTTCGGCGTCTGCCGTCCGGAGAGAGCTGAACTGCAGCGGTCAGTTTCAGCTCTGCCCAACAGCGTGCTCTCAGTTCTGCGGACAAGCACGCCCTGTTGCCTTGGCTCCGAGTGCAAAGTCCCTAGCGAGCACTCACTCAGTGCAATGCACCCAGAAAGACGCTCTCGCTCGTCTTTCAAGGAGCGATTCCTAACAGCAGAAGCAGCAGAGGCACAAACTGGATGACGAGAAGGGACAATGTAGAACACGTCTCTGTCCTGGCACATTGTCGTGTGCGATACGTCCCTCCGGGTCTTCGGTCCTTGCGAAGCTCTATGTACTGCGAGCGCAGCTACTTGAAGCTGAGACGGACCGCGGAGCTAGCAGCGAATTCGGAGAGCGCTAAGCACGAAGTCAAGAAGCGAGACGTGTCCCTGCAACGCGGTGCTAAGAGCAGCTTCCTGGCGGCGGGGGCGAGCCCCGGCCACGAGACATTCTCGTCCTGGCAACGGATCTCTGTGAAGGGCGTAGGCGAAAAGCTTTCGATTTCCATTCGAACTGCGAGAAAGGCAGACTGTTACACGGAGCTCTGAGAACAAAGGTGCACGCCCTAGGCGGGCTTGGGCAGAAGCAGCGTTCTCGAGCTCTTGGCTGCCCGCACACTGCTGGGTATGTGGCGCCCCTGCGGCGGCTTCTGGCCGCCGACAAGTGAAAGCGGAGCAAGGCGTGGGCGAAGGCGAGGGCGAGGGCGGTGAACGAAGCGGCTATGTGCCGTGCTTGTGTGCACCACGTTAGAGGCTACTAGGAGAGGAAGGTGGTTGACTCTCGCTTGCCTTCCCAAGTGCCCTTAGCAGTCGGAAGGAGCAAGCTGAAGCACTGCTGCTTGTGCTGCTCCTTGGTTCCCTTGCAGCCCGCTCTGAAAGCATTGGCGGTCACTTCTAGGCGCCGAGTTGCACACACACAGCACCACGCTAAGTGCCGCGGAGAAGGGAAATCCAGAGTGCAGCGAGGAGCTTGACGTGGCTTACGTGCAGTAAGGAGAAGGTGAACCTAAGCACAGCCTCTTCAATCTGGCCGCCTCTGCTCTGGTAGCAACTTTTGCAAGTCGGCAAAGGGAGACGCGAGTATGTAGAACGGAGGGCAGCGAGACGCCGTGTGTTATGCGCCCTTTCAGGGCTGCTGACAGGGGGCTACTTTAAGAACGCCTTCTTCGTCCTCGCGTCCTTCTCGCTTCGCTCTAGCTGCAAGGAGTACAGCACAGCGAAGGAGTGAGGACGGGCACTGCCCCAGCTTTTGCCCTGGCGTGCAACGGCTGTGTGCTGCTTTTCCAAGCAGCAAGAGCACTGAGAAGTGAAAGCGATTGTGAAGGAGCTCTTTGGCTGCTCGTGTGCTCTTCGCTGCACTGCGCCGCTCGCAAGCGGCTTCGTTCTTCGGCGTCTGCCGTCCGGAGAGAGCTGAACTGCAGCGGTCAGTTTCAGCTCTGCCCAACAGCGCGCTCTCAGTTCTGCGGACAAGCACGCCCTGTTGCCTTGGCTCCGAGTGCAAAGTCCCTAGCGAGCACTCACTCAGTGCAATGCACCCAGAAAGACGCTCTCGCTCGTCTTTCAAGGAGCGATTCCTAACAGCACAAGCAGCAGAGGCACAAACTGGATGACGAGAAGGGACAATGTAGAACACGTCTCTGTCCTGGCACATTGTCGTGTGCGATACGTCCCTCCGGGTCTTCGGTCCTTGCGAAGCTCTATGTACTGCGAGCGCAGCTACTTGAAGCTGAGACGGACCGCGGAGCTAGCAGCGAATTCGGAGAGCGCTAAGCACGAAGTCAAGAAGCGAGACGTGTCCCTGCAACGCGGTGCTAAGAGCAGCTTCCTCGCGGCGGGGGCGAGCTCCGGCCACAAGACATTCTCGTCCTGGCAACGGATCTCTGTGAAGGGCGTAGGCGAAAACCTTTCGATTTCCATTCGAACTGCGAGAAAGGCAGACTGTTACACGGAGCTCTGAGAACAAAGGTGCACGCCCTAAGCGGGCTTGGGCAGAAGCAGCGTTCTCGAGCTCTTGGCTGCCCGCACACTGCTGGGTATGTGGCGCCCCTGCGGCGGCTTCTGGCCGCCGACAAGTGAAAGCGGAGCAAGGCGTGGGCGAGGGCGGTGAACGAAGCGGCTAAGTGCCGTGCTTGTGTGCACCACGTTAGAGGCTACTAGGAGAGGAAGGTGGTTGACTCTCGCTTGCCTTCCCAAGTGCCCTTAGCAGTCGGAAGGAGCAAGCTGAAGCACTGCTGCTTGTGCTGCTCCTTGGTTCCCTTGCAGCCCGCTCTGAAAGCATTGGCGGTCACTTCTAGGCGCCGAGTTGCACACACACAGCACCACGCTAAGTGCCGCGGAGAAGGGAAATCCAGAGTGCAGCGAGGAGCTTGACGTGGCTTACGTGCAGTAAGGAGAAGGTGAACCTAAGCACAGCCTCTTCAATCTGGCCGCCTCTGCTCTGGTAGCAACTTTTGCAAGTCGGCAAAGGGAGACGCGAGTATGTAGAACGGAGGGCAGCGAGACGCCGTGTGTTATGCGCCCTTTCAGGGCTGCTGACAGGGGGCTACTTTAAGAACGCCTTCTTCGTCCTCGCGTCCTTCTCGCTTCGCTCTAGCTGCAAGGAGTACAGCACAGCGAAGGAGTGAGGACGGGCACTGCCCCAGCTTTTGCCCTGGCGTGCAACGGCTGTGTGCTGCTTTTCCAAGCAGCAAGAGCACTGAGAAGTGAAAGCGATTGTGAAGGAGCTCTTTGGCTGCTCGTGTGCTCTTCGCTGCACTGCGCCGCTCGCAAGCGGCTTCGTTCTTCGGCGTCTGCCGTCCGGAGAGAGCTGAACTGCAGCGGTCAGTTTCAGCTCTGCCCAACAGCGTGCTCTCAGTTCTGCGGACAAGCACGCCCTCTTGCCTTGGCTCCGAGTGCAAAGTCCCTAGCGAGCACTCACTCAGTGCAATGCACCCAGAAAGACGCTCTCGCTCGTCTTTGAAGGAGCGATTCCTAACAGCACAAGCAGCAGAGGCACAAACTGGATGACGAGAAGGGACAATGTAGAACACGTCTCTGTCCTGGCACATTGTCGTGTGCGATACGTCCCTCCGGGTCTTCGGTCCTTGCGAAGCTCTATGTACTGCGAGCGCAGCTACTTGAAGCTGAGACGGACCGCGGAGCTAGCAGCGAATTCGGAGAGCGCTAAGCACGAAGTCAAGAAGCGAGACGTGTCCCTGCAACGCGGTGCTAAGAGCAGCTTCCTGGCGGCGGGGGCGAGCCCCGGCCACGAGACATTCTCGTCCTGGCAACGGATCTCTGTGAAGGGCGTAGGCGAAAAGCTTTCGATTTCCATTCGAACTGCGAGAAAGGCAGACTGTTACACGGAGCTCTGAGAACAAAGGTGCACGCCCTAGGCGGGCTTGGGCAGAAGCAGCGTTCTCGAGCTCTTGGCTGCCCGCACACTGCTGGGTATGTGGCGCCCCTGCGGCGGCTTCTGGCCGCCGACAAGTGAAAGCGGAGCAAGGCGTGGGCGAAGGCGAGGGCGAGGGCGGTGAACGAAGCGGCTATGTGCCGTGCTTGTGTGCACCACGTTAGAGGCTACTAGGAGAGGAAGGTGGTTGACTCTCGCTTGCCTTCCCAAGTGCCCTTAGCAGTCGGAAGGAGCAAGCTGAAGCACTGCTGCTTGTGCTGCTCCTTGGTTCCCTTGCAGCCCGCTCTGAAAGCATTGGCGGTCACTTCTAGGCGCCGAGTTGCACACACACAGCACCACGCTAAGTGCCGCGGAGAAGGGAAATCCAGAGTGCAGCGAGGAGCTTGACGTGGCTTACGTGCAGTAAGGAGAAGGTGAACCTAAGCACAGCCTCTTCAATCTGGCCGCCTCTGCTCTGGTAGCAACTTTTGCAAGTCGGCAAAGGGAGACGCGAGTATGTAGAACGGAGGGCAGCGAGACGCCGTGTGTTATGCGCCCTTTCAGGGCTGCTGACAGGGGGCTACTTTAAGAACGCCTTCTTCGTCCTCGCGTCCTTCTCGCTTCGCTCTAGCTGCAAGGAGTACAGCACAGCGAAGGAGTGAGGACGGGCACTGCCCCAGCTTTTGCCCTGGCGTGCAACGGCTGTGTGCTGCTTTTCCAAGCAGCAAGAGCACTGAGAAGTGAAAGCGATTGTGAAGGAGCTCTTTGGCTGCTCGTGTGCTCTTCGCTGCACTGCGCCGCTCGCAAGCGGCTTCGTTCTTCGGCGTCTGCCGTCCGGAGAGAGCTGAACTGCAGCGGTCAGTTTCAGCTCTGCCCAACAGCGTGCTCTCAGTTCTGCGGACAAGCACGCCCTGTTGCCTTGGCTCCGAGTGCAAAGTCCCTAGCGAGCACTCACTCAGTGCAATGCACCCAGAAAGACGCTCTCGCTCGTCTTTCAAGGAGCGATTCCTAACAGCAGAAGCAGCAGAGGCACAAACTGGATGACGAGAAGGGACAATGTAGAACACGTCTCTGTCCTGGCACATTGTCGTGTGCGATACGTCCCTCCGGGTCTTCGGTCCTTGCGAAGCTCTATGTACTGCGAGCGCAGCTACTTGAAGCTGAGACGGACCGCGGAGCTAGCAGCGAATTCGGAGAGCGCTAAGCACGAAGTCAAGAAGCGAGACGTGTCCCTGCAACGCGGTGCTAAGAGCAGCTTCCTGGCGGCGGGGGCGAGCCCCGGCCACGAGACATTCTCGTCCTGGCAACGGATCTCTGTGAAGGGCGTAGGCGAAAAGCTTTCGATTTCCATTCGAACTGCGAGAAAGGCAGACTGTTACACGGAGCTCTGAGAACAAAGGTGCACGCCCTAGGCGGGCTTGGGCAGAAGCAGCGTTCTCGAGCTCTTGGCTGCCCGCACACTGCTGGGTATGTGGCGCCCCTGCGGCGGCTTCTGGCCGCCGACAAGTGAAAGCGGAGCAAGGCGTGGGCGAGGGCGAGGGCGAGGGCGGTGAACGAAGCGGCTATGTGCCGTGCTTGTGTGCACCACGTTAGAGGCTACTAGGAGAGGAAGGTGGTTGACTCTCGCTTGCCTTCCCAAGTGCCCTTAGCAGTCGGAAGGAGCAAGCTGAAGCACTGCTGCTTGTGCTGCTCTTTGGTTCCCTTGCAGCCCTCTGTGAAAGTATTGGCGGTCACTTCTAGGCGCCGAGTTGCACACACACAGCACCACGCTAAGTGCCGCGGAGAAGGGAAATCCAGAGTGCAGCGAGGAGCTGGACGTGGCTTACGTGCAGTAAGGAGAAGGTGAACCTAAGCACAGCCTCTTCAATCTGGCCGCCTCTGCTCTGGTAGCAACTTTTGCAAGTCAGCAAAGGGAGACGCGAGTATGTAGAACGGAGGGCAGCGAGACGCCGTGTGTTATGCGCCCTTTCAGGGCTGCTGACAAGGGGCTACTTTAAGAACGCCTTCTTCGTCCTCGCGTCCTTCTCGCTTCGCTCTAGCTGCAAGGAGTACAGCACAGCGAAGGAGTGAGGACGGGCACTGCCCCAGCTTTTGCCCTGGCGTGCAACGGCTGTGTGCTGCTTTTCCAAGCAGCAAGAGCACTGAGAAGTGAAAGCGATTGTGAAGGAGCTCTTTGGCTGCTCGTGTGCTCTTCGCTGCACTGCGCCGCTCGCAAGCGGCTTCGTTCTTCGGCGTCTGCCGTCCGGAGAGAGCTGAACTGCAGCGGTCAGTTTCAGCTCTGCCCAACAGCGTGCTCTCAGTTCTGCGGACAAGCACGCCCTGTTGCCTTGGCTCCGAGTGCAAAGTCCCTAGCGAGCACTCACTCAGTGCAATGCACCCAGAAAGACGCTCTCGCTCGTCTTTCAAGGAGCGATTCCTAACAGCAGAAGCAGCAGAGGCACAAACAGGATGACGAGAAGGGACAATGTAGAACACGTCTCTGTCCTGGCACATTGTCGTGTGCGATACGTCCCTCCGGGTCTTCGGTCCTTGCGAAGCTCTATGTACTGCGAGCGCAGCTACTTGAAGCTGAGACGGACCGCGGAGCTAGCAGCGAATTCGGAGAGCGCTAAGCACGAAGTCAAGAAGCGAGACGTGTCCCTGCAACGCGGTGCTAAGAGCAGCTTCCTCGCGGCGGGGGCGAGCTCCGGCCACAAGACATTCTCGTCCTGGCAACGGATCTCTGTGAAGGGCGTAGGCGAAAACCTTTCGATTTCCATTCGAACTGCGAGAAAGGCAGACTGTTACACGGAGCTCTGAGAACAAAGGTGCACGCCCTAAGCGGGCTTGGGCAGAAGCAGCGTTCTCGAGCTCTTGGCTGCCCGCACACTGCTGGGTATGTGGCGCCCCTGCGGCGGCTTCTGGCCGCCGACAAGTGAAAGCGGAGCAAGTCGTGGGCGAGGGCGCTGAACGAAGCGGCTAAGTGCCGTGCTTGTGTGCACCACGTTAGAGGCTACTAGGAGAGGAAGGTGGTTGACTCTCGCTTGCCTTCCCAAGTGCCCTTAGCAGTCGGAAGGAGCAAGCTGAAGCACTGCTGCTTGTGCTGCTCCTTGGTTCCCTTGCAGCCCGCTCTGAAAGCATTGGCGGTCACTTCTAGGCGCCGAGTTGCACACACACAGCACCACGCTAAGTGCCGCGGAGAAGGGAAATCCAGAGTGCAGCGAGGAGCTTGACGTGGCTTACGTGCAGTAAGGAGAAGGTGAACCTAAGCACAGCCTCTTCAATCTGGCCGCCTCTGCTCTGGTAGCAACTTTTGCAAGTCGGCAAAGGGAGACGCGAGTATGTAGAACGGAGGCAGCGAGACGCCGTGTGTTATGCGCCCTTTCAGGGCTGCTGACAGGGGGCTACTTTAAGAACGCCTTCTTCGTCCTCGCGTCCTTCTCGCTTCGCTCTAGCTGCAAGGAGTACAGCACAGCGAAGGAGTGAGGACGGGCACTGCCCCAGCTTTTGCCCTGGCGTGCAACGGCTGTGTGCTGCTTTTCCAAGCAGCAAGAGCACTGAGAAGTGAAAGCGATTGTGAAGGAGCTCTTTGGCTGCTCGTGTGCTCTTCGCTGCACTGCGCCGCTCGCAAGCGGCTTCGTTCTTCGGCGTCTGCCGTCCGGAGAGAGCTGAACTGCAGCGGTCAGTTTCAGCTCTGCCCAACAGCGTGCTCTCAGTTCTGCGGACAAGCACGCCCTGTTGCCTTGGCTCCGAGTGCAAAGTCCCTAGCGAGCACTCACTCAGTGCAATGCACCCAGAAAGACGCTCTCGCTCGTCTTTCAAGGAGCGATTCCTAACAGCAGAAGCAGCAGAGGCACAAACAGGATGACGAGAAGGGACAATGTAGAACACGTCTCTGTCCTGGCACATTGTCGTGTGCGATACGTCCCTCCGGGTCTTCGGTCCTTGCGAAGCTCTATGTACTGCGAGCGCAGCTACTTGCAGCTGAGACGGACCGCGGAGCTAGCAGCGAATTCGGAGAGCGCTAAGCACGAAGTCAAGAAGCGAGACGTGTCCCTGCAACGCGGTGCTAAGAGCAGCTTCTTCGCGGCGGGGGCGAGCTCCGGCCACAAGACATTCTCGTCCTAGCAACGGATCTCTGTGAAGGGCGTAGGCGAAAACCTTTCGATTTCCATTCGAACTGCGAGAAAGGCAGACTGTTACACGACGGATCTCTGTGAAGGGCGTAGGCGAAAAGCTTTCGATTTCCATTCGAACTGCGAGAAAGGCAGACTGTTACACGGAGCTCTGAGAACAAAGGTGCACGCCCTAGGCGGGCTTGGGCAGAAGCACTGTTCTCGAGCTCTTGGCTGCCCGCACACTGCTGGGTATGTGGCGCCCCTGCGGCGGCTTCTGGCCGCCGACAAGTGAAAGCGGAGCAAGGCGTGGGCGAGGGCGAGGGCGGTGAACGAAGCGGCTATGTGCCGTGCTTGTGTGCACCACGTTAGAGGCTACTAGGAGAGGAAGGTGGTTGACTCTCGCTTGCCTTCCAAGTGCCCTTAGCAGTCGGAAGGAGCAAGCTGAAGCACTGCTGCTTGTGCTGCTCCTTGGTTCCCTTGCAGCCCGCTCTGAAAGCATTGGCGGTCACTTCTAGGCGCCGAGTTGCACACACACAGCACCACGCTAAGTGCCGCGGAGAAGGGAAATCCAGAGTGCAGCGAGGAGCTGGACGTGGCTTACGTGCAGTAAGGAGAAGGTGAACCTAAGCACAGCCTCTTCAATCTGGCCGCCTCTGCTCTGGTAGCAACTTTTGCAAGACGGCAAAGGGAGACGCGAGTATGTAGAACGGAGGGCAGCGAGACGCCGTGTGTTATGCGCCCTTTCAGGGCTGCTGACAAGGGGCTACTTTAAGAACGCCTTCTTCGTCCTCGCGTCCTTCTCGCTTCGCTCTAAAGCTGCAAGGAGTACAGCACAGCGAAGGAGTGAGGACGGGCACTGCCCCAGCTTTTGCCCTGGCGTGCAACGGCTGTGTGCTGCTTTTCCAAGCAGCAAGAGCACTGAGAAGTGAAAGCGATTGTGAAGGAGCTCTTTGGCTGCTCGTGTGCTCTTCGCTGCACTGCGCCGCTCGCAAGCGGCTTCGTTCTTCGGCGTCTGCCGTCCGGAGAGAGCTGAACTGCAGCGGTCAGTTTCAGCTCTGCCCAACAGCGTGCTCTCAGTTCTGCGGACAAGCACGCCCTGTTGCCTTGGCTCCGAGTGCAAAGTCCCTAGCGAGCACTCACTCAGTGCAATGCACCCAGAAAGACTCTCTCGCTCGTCTTTCAAGGAGCGATTCCTAACAGCAGAAGCAGCAGAGGCACAAACTGGATGACGAGAAGGGACAATGTAGAACACGTCTCTGTCCTGGCACATTGTCGTGTGCGATACGTCCCTCCGGGTCTTCGGTCCTTGCGAAGCTCTATGTACTGCGAGCGCAGCTACTTGCAGCTGAGACGGACCGCGGAGCTAGCAGCGAATTCGGAGAGCGCTAAGCACGAAGTCAAGAAGCGAGACGTGTCCCTGCAACGCGGTGCTAAGAGCAGCTTCCTCGCGGCGGGGGCGAGCTCCGGCCACAAGACATTCTCGTCCTAGCAACGGATCTCTGTGAAGGGCGTAGGCGAAAACCTTTCGATTTCCATTCGAACTGCGAGAAAGGCAGACTGTTACACGACGGATCTCTGTGAAGGGCGTAGGCGAAAAGCTTTCGATTTCCATTCGAACTGCGAGAAAGGCAGACTGTTACACGGAGCTCTGAGAACAAAGGTGCACGCCCTAGGCGGGCTTGGGCAGAAGCAGCGTTCTCGAGCTCTTGGCTGCCCGCACACTGCTGGGTATGTGGCGCCCCTGCGGCGGCTTCTGGCCGCCGACAAGTGAAAGCGGAGCAAGGCGTGGGCGAGGGCGAGGGCGAGGGCGGTGAACGAAGCGGCTATGTGCCGTGCTTGTGTGCACCACGTTAGAGGCTACTAGGAGAGGAAGGTGGTTGACTCTCGCTTGCCTTCCCAAGTGCCCTTAGCAGTCGGAAGGAGCAAGCTGAAGCACTGCTGCTTGTGCTGCTCCTTGGTTCCCTTGCAGCCCTCTGTGAAAGTATTGGCGGTCACTTCTAGGCGCCGAGTTGCACACACACAGCACCACGCTAAGTGCCGCGGAGAAGGGAAATCCAGAGTGCAGCGAGGAGCTGGACGTGGCTTACGTGCAGTAAGGAGAAGGTGAACCTAAGCACAGCCTCTTCAATCTGGCCGCCTCTGCTCTGGTAGCAACTTTTGCAAGTCGGCAAAGGGAGACGCGAGTATGTAGAACGGAGGGCAGCGAGACGCCGTGTGTTATGCGCCCTTTCAGGGCTGCTGACAAGGGGCTACTTTAAGAACGCCTTCTTCGTCCTCGCGTCCTTCTCGCTTCGCTCTAGCTGCAAGGAGTACAGCACAGCGAAGGAGTGAGGACGGGCACTGCCCCAGCTTTTGCCCTGGCGTGCAACGGCTGTGTGCTGCTTTTCCAAGCAGCAAGAGCACTGAGAAGTGAAAGCGATTGTGAAGGAGCTCTTTGGCTGCTCGTGTGCTCTTCGCTGCACTGCGCCGCTCGCAAGCGGCTTCGTTCTTCGGCGTCTGCCGTCCGGAGAGAGCTGAACTGCAGCGGTCAGTTTCAGCTCTGCCCAACAGCGTGCTCTCAGTTCTGCGGACAAGCACGCCCTGTTGCCTTGGCTCCGAGTGCAAAGTCCCTAGCGAGCACTCACTCAGTGCAATGCACCCAGAAAGACTCTCTCGCTCGTCTTTCAAGGAGCGATTCCTAACAGCAGAAGCAGCAGAGGCACAAACAGGATGACGAGAAGGGACAATGTAGAACACGTCTCTGTCCTGGCACATTGTCGTGTGCGATACGTCCCTCCGGGTCTTCGGTCCTTGCGAAGCTCTATGTACTGCGAGCGCAGCTACTTGAAGCTGAGACGGACCGCGGAGCTAGCAGCGAATTCGGAGAGCGCTAAGCACGAAGTCAAGAAGCGAGACGTGTCCCTGCAACGCGGTGCTAAGAGCAGCTTCCTCGCGGCGGGGGCGAGCTCCGGCCACAAGACATTCTCGTCCTGGCAACGGATCTCTGTGAAGGGCGTAGGCGAAAACCTTTCGATTTCCATTCGAACTGCGAGAAAGGCAGACTGTTACACGGAGCTCTGAGAACAAAGGTGCACGCCCTAAGCGGGCTTGGGCAGAAGCAGCGTTCTCGAGCTCTTGGCTGCCCGCACACTGCTGGGTATGTGGCGCCCCTGCGGCGGCTTCTGGCCGCCGACAAGTGAAAGCGGAGCAAGGCGTGGGCGAGGGCGCTGAACGAAGCGGCTAAGTGCCGTGCTTGTGTGCACCACGTTAGAGGCTACTAGGAGAGGAAGGTGGTTGACTCTCGCTTGCCTTCCCAAGTGCCCTTAGCAGTCGGAAGGAGCAAGCTGAAGCACTGCTGCTTGTGCTGCTCCTTGGTTCCCTTGCAGCCCGCTCTGAAAGCATTGGCGATCACTTCTAGGCGCCGAGTTGCACACACACAGCACCACGCTAAGTGCCGCGGAGAAGGGAAATCCAGAGTGCAGCGAGGAGCTGGACGTGGCTTACGTGCAGTAAGGAGAAGGTGAACCTAAGCACAGCCTCTTCAATCTGGCCGCCTCTGCTCTGGTAGCAACTTTTGCAAGACGGCAAAGGGAGACGCGAGTATGTAGAACGGAGGGCAGCGAGACGCCGTGTGTTATGCGCCCTTTCAGGGCTGCTGACAAGGGGCTACTTTAAGAACGCCTTCTTCGTCCTCGCGTCCTTCTCGCTTCGCTCTAGCTGCAAGGAGTACAGCACAGCGAAGGAGTGAGGACGGGCACTGCCCCAGCTTTTGCCCTGGCGTGCAACGGCTGTGTGCTGCTTTTCCAAGCAGCAAGAGCACTGAGAAGTGAAAGCGATTGTGAAGGAGCTCTTTGGCTGCTCGTGTGCTCTTCGCTGCACTGCGCCGCTCGCAAGCGGCTTCGTTCTTCGGCGTCTGCCGTCCGGAGAGAGCTGAACTGCAGCGGTCAGTTTCAGCTCTGCCCAACAGCGTGCTCTCAGTTCTGCGGACAAGCACGCCCTGTTGCCTTGGCTCCGAGTGCAAAGTCCCTAGCGAGCACTCACTCAGTGCAATGCACCCAGAAAGACTCTCTCGCTCGTCTTTCAAGGAGCGATTCCTAACAGCAGAAGCAGCAGAGGCACAAACTGGATGACGAGAAGGGACAATGTAGAACACGTCTCTGTCCTGGCACATTGTCGTGTGCGATACGTCCCTCCGGGTCTTCGGTCCTTGCGAAGCTCTATGTACTGCGAGCGCAGCTACTTGCAGCTGAGACGGACCGCGGAGCTAGCAGCGAATTCGGAGAGCGCTAAGCACGAAGTCAAGAAGCGAGACGTGTCCCTGCAACGCGGTGCTAAGAGCAGCTTCCTCGCGGCGGGGGCGAGCTCCGGCCACAAGACATTCTCGTCCTAGCAACGGATCTCTGTGAAGGGCGTAGGCGAAAACCTTTCGATTTCCATTCGAACTGCGAGAAAGGCAGACTGTTACACGACGGATCTCTGTGAAGGGCGTAGGCGAAAAGCTTTCGATTTCCATTCGAACTGCGAGAAAGGCAGACTGTTACACGGAGCTCTGAGAACAAAGGTGCACGCCCTAGGCGGGCTTGGGCAGAAGCAGCGTTCTCGAGCTCTTGGCTGCCCGCACACTGCTGGGTATGTGGCGCCCCTGCGGCGGCTTCTGGCCGCCGACAAGTGAAAGCGGAGCAAGGCGTGGGCGAGGGCGAGGGCGAGGGCGGTGAACGAAGCGGCTATGTGCCGTGCTTGTGTGCACCACGTTAGAGGCTACTAGGAGAGGAAGGTGGTTGACTCTCGCTTGCCTTCCCAAGTGCCCTTAGCAGTCGGAAGGAGCAAGCTGAAGCACTGCTGCTTGTGCTGCTCCTTGGTTCCCTTGCAGCCCTCTGTGAAAGTATTGGCGGTCACTTCTAGGCGCCGAGTTGCACACACACAGCACCACGCTAAGTGCCGCGGAGAAGGGAAATCCAGAGTGCAGCGAGGAGCTGGACGTGGCTTACGTGCAGTAAGGAGAAGGTGAACCTAAGCACAGCCTCTTCAATCTGGCCGCCTCTGCTCTGGTAGCAACTTTTGCAAGTCGGCAAAGGGAGACGCGAGTATGTAGAACGGAGGGCAGCGAGACGCCGTGTGTTATGCGCCCTTTCAGGGCTGCTGACAAGGGGCTACTTTAAGAACGCCTTCTTCGTCCTCGCGTCCTTCTCGCTTCGCTCTAGCTGCAAGGAGTACAGCACAGCGAAGGAGTGAGGACGGGCACTGCCCCAGCTTTTGCCCTGGCGTGCAACGGCTGTGTGCTGCTTTTCCAAGCAGCAAGAGCACTGAGAAGTGAAAGCGATTGTGAAGGAGCTCTTTGGCTGCTCGTGTGCTCTTCGCTGCACTGCGCCGCTCGCAAGCGGCTTCGTTCTTCGGCGTCTGCCGTCCGGAGAGAGCTGAACTGCAGCGGTCAGTTTCAGCTCTGCCCAACAGCGTGCTCTCAGTTCTGCGGACAAGCACGCCCTGTTGCCTTGGCTCCGAGTGCAAAGTCCCTAGCGAGCACTCACTCAGTGCAATGCACCCAGAAAGACGCTCTCGCTCGTCTTTCAAGGAGCGATTCCTAACAGCAGAAGCAGCAGAGGCACAAACAGGATGACGAGAAGGGACAATGTAGAACACGTCTCTGTCCTGGCACATTGTCGTGTGCGATACGTCCCTCCGGGTCTTCGGTCCTTGCGAAGCTCTATGTACTGCGAGCGCAGCTACTTGCAGCTGAGACGGACCGCGGAGCTAGCAGCGAATTCGGAGAGCGCTAAGCACGAAGTCAAGAAGCGAGACGTGTCCCTGCAACGCGGTGCTAAGAGCAGCTTCCTCGCGGCGGGGGCGAGCTCCGGCCACAAGACATTCTCGTCCTAGCAACGGATCTCTGTGAAGGGCGTAGGCGAAAACCTTTCGATTTCCATTCGAACTGCGAGAAAGGCAGACTGTTACACGACGGATCTCTGTGAAGGGCGTAGGCGAAAAGCTTTCGATTTCCATTCGAACTGCGAGAAAGGCAGACTGTTACACGGAGCTCTGAGAACAAAGGTGCACGCCCTAGGCGGGCTTGGGCAGAAGCACTGTTCTCGAGCTCTTGGCTGCCCGCACACTGCTGGGTATGTGGCGCCCCTGCGGCGGCTTCTGGCCGCCGACAAGTGAAAGCGGAGCAAGGCGTGGGCGAGGGCGAGGGCGGTGAACGAAGCGGCTATGTGCCGTGCTTGTGTGCACCACGTTAGAGGCTACTAGGAGAGGAAGGTGGTTGACTCTCGCTTGCCTTCCCAAGTGCCCTTAGCAGTCGGAAGGAGCAAGCTGAAGCACTGCTGCTTGTGCTGCTCCTTGGTTCCCTTGCAGCCCGCTCTGAAAGCATTGGCGGTCACTTCTAGGCGCCGAGTTGCACACACACAGCACCACGCTAAGTGCCGCGGAGAAGGGAAATCCAGAGTGCAGCGAGGAGCTGGACGTGGCTTACGTGCAGTAAGGAGAAGGTGAACCTAAGCACAGCCTCTTCAATCTGGCCGCCTCTGCTCTGGTAGCAACTTTTGCAAGACGGCAAAGGGAGACGCGAGTATGTAGAACGGAGGGCAGCGAGACGCCGTGTGTTATGCGCCCTTTCAGGGCTGCTGACAAGGGGCTACTTTAAGAACGCCTTCTTCGTCCTCGCGTCCTTCTCGCTTCGCTCTAGCTGCAAGGAGTACAGCACAGCGAAGGAGTGAGGACGGGCACTGCCCCAGCTTTTGCCCTGGCGTGCAACGGCTGTGTGCTGCTTTTCCAAGCAGCAAGAGCACTGAGAAGTGAAAGCGATTGTGAAGGAGCTCTTTGGCTGCTCGTGTGCTCTTCGCTGCACTGCGCCGCTCGCAAGCGGCTTCGTTCTTCGGCGTCTGCCGTCCGGAGAGAGCTGAACTGCAGCGGTCAGTTTCAGCTCTGCCCAACAGCGTGCTCTCAGTTCTGCGGACAAGCACGCCCTGTTGCCTTGGCTCCGAGTGCAAAGTCCCTAGCGAGCACTCACTCAGTGCAATGCACCCAGAAAGACTCTCTCGCTCGTCTTTCAAGGAGCGATTCCTAACAGCAGAAGCAGCAGAGGCACAAACTGGATGACGAGAAGGGACAATGTAGAACACGTCTCTGTCCTGGCACATTGTCGTGTGCGATACGTCCCTCCGGGTCTTCGGTCCTTGCGAAGCTCTATGTACTGCGAGCGCAGCTACTTGCAGCTGAGACGGACCGCGGAGCTAGCAGCGAATTCGGAGAGCGCTAAGCACGAAGTCAAGAAGCGAGACGTGTCCCTGCAACGCGGTGCTAAGAGCAGCTTCCTCGCGGCGGGGGCGAGCTCCGGCCACAAGACATTCTCGTCCTAGCAACGGATCTCTGTGAAGGGCGTAGGCGAAAACCTTTCGATTTCCATTCGAACTGCGAGAAAGGCAGACTGTTACACGACGGATCTCTGTGAAGGGCGTAGGCGAAAAGCTTTCGATTTCCATTCGAACTGCGAGAAAGGCAGACTGTTACACGGAGCTCTGAGAACAAAGGTGCACGCCCTAGGCGGGCTTGGGCAGAAGCAGCGTTCTCGAGCTCTTGGCTGCCCGCACACTGCTGGGTATGTGGCGCCCCTGCGGCGGCTTCTGGCCGCCGACAAGTGAAAGCGGAGCAAGGCGTGGGCGAGGGCGAGGGCGAGGGCGGTGAACGAAGCGGCTATGTGCCGTGCTTGTGTGCACCACGTTAGAGGCTACTAGGAGAGGAAGGTGGTTGACTCTCGCTTGCCTTCCCAAGTGCCCTTAGCAGTCGGAAGGAGCAAGCTGAAGCACTGCTGCTTGTGCTGCTCCTTGGTTCCCTTGCAGCCCTCTGTGAAAGTATTGGCGGTCACTTCTAGGCGCCGAGTTGCACACACACAGCACCACGCTAAGTGCCGCGGAGAAGGGAAATCCAGAGTGCAGCGAGGAGCTGGACGTGGCTTACGTGCAGTAAGGAGAAGGTGAACCTAAGCACAGCCTCTTCAATCTGGCCGCCTCTGCTCTGGTAGCAACTTTTGCAAGTCGGCAAAGGGAGACGCGAGTATGTAGAACGGAGGGCAGCGAGACGCCGTGTGTTATGCGCCCTTTCAGGGCTGCTGACAAGGGGCTACTTTAAGAACGCCTTCTTCGTCCTCGCGTCCTTCTCGCTTCGCTCTAGCTGCAAGGAGTACAGCACAGCGAAGGAGTGAGGACGGGCACTGCCCCAGCTTTTGCCCTGGCGTGCAACGGCTGTGTGCTGCTTTTCCAAGCAGCAAGAGCACTGAGAAGTGAAAGCGATTGTGAAGGAGCTCTTTGGCTGCTCGTGTGCTCTTCGCTGCACTGCGCCGCTCGCAAGCGGCTTCGTTCTTCGGCGTCTGCCGTCCGGAGAGAGCTGAACTGCAGCGGTCAGTTTCAGCTCTGCCCAACAGCGTGCTCTCAGTTCTGCGGACAAGCACGCCCTGTTGCCTTGGCTCCGAGTGCAAAGTCCCTAGCGAGCACTCACTCAGTGCAATGCACCCAGAAAGACTCTCTCGCTCGTCTTTCAAGGAGCGATTCCTAACAGCACAAGCAGCAGAGGCACAAACAGGATGACGAGAAGGGACAATGTAGAACACGTCTCTGTCCTGGCACATTGTCGTGTGCGATACGTCCCTCCGGGTCTTCGGTCCTTGCGAAGCTCTATGCACTGCGAGCGCAGCTACTTGAAGCTGAGACGGACCGCGGAGCTAGCAGCGAATTCGGAGAGCGCTAAGCACGAAGTCAAGAAGCGAGACGTGTCCCTGCAACGCGGTGCTAAGAGCAGCTTCCTCGCGGCGGGGGCGAGCTCCGGCCACAAGACATTCTCGTCCTGGCAACGGATCTCTGTGAAGGGCGTAGGCGAAAAGCTTTCGATTTCCATTCGAACTGCGAGAAAGGCAGACTGTTACACGGAGCTCTGAGAACAAAGGTGCACGCCCTAAGCGGGCTTGGGCAGAAGCAGCGTTCTCGAGCTCTTGGCTGCCCGCACACTGCTGGGTATGTGGCGCCCCTGCGGCGGCTTCTGGCCGCCGACAAGTGAAAGCGGAGCAAGGCGTGGGCGAGGGCGCTGAACGAAGCGGCTAAGTGCCGTGCTTGTGTGCACCACGTTAGAGGCTACTAGGAGAGGAAGGTGGTTGACTCTCGCTTGCCTTCCCAAGTGCCCTTAGCAGTCGGAAGGAGCAAGCTGAAGCACTGCTGCTTGTGCTGCTCCTTGGTTCCCTTGCAGCCCGCTCTGAAAGCATTGGCGGTCACTTCTAGGCGCCGAGTTGCACACACACAGCACCACGCTAAGTGCCGCGGAGAAGGGAAATCCAGAGTGCAGCGAGGAGCTTGACGTGGCTTACGTGCAGTAAGGAGAAGGTGAACCTAAGCACAGCCTCTTCAATCTGGCCGCCTCTGCTCTGGTAGCAACTTTTGCAAGTCGGCAAAGGGAGACGCGAGTATGTAGAACGGAGGGCAGCGAGACGCCGTGTGTTATGCGCCCTTTCAGGGCTGCTGACAGGGGGCTACTTTAAGAACGCCTTCTTCGTCCTCGCGTCCTTCTCGCTTCGCTCTAGCTGCAAGGAGTACAGCACAGCGAAGGAGTGAGGACGGGCACTGCCCCAGCTTTTGCCCTGGCGTGCAACGGCTGTGTGCTGCTTTTCCAAGCAGCAAGAGCACTGAGAAGTGAAAGCGATTGTGAAGGAGCTCTTTGGCTGCTCGTGTGCTCTTCGCTGCACTGCGCCGCTCGCAAGCGGCTTCGTTCTTCGGCGTCTGCCGTCCGGAGAGAGCTGAACTGCAGCGGTCAGTTTCAGCTCTGCCCAACAGCGTGCTCTCAGTTCTGCGGACAAGCACGCCCTGTTGCCTTGGCTCCGAGTGCAAAGTCCCTAGCGAGCACTCACTCAGTGCAATGCACCCAGAAAGACGCTCTCGCTCGTCTTTCAAGGAGCGATTCCTAACAGCAGAAGCAGCAGAGGCACAAACTGGATGACGAGAAGGGACAATGTAGAACACGTCTCTGTCCTGGCACATTGTCGTGTGCGATACGTCCCTCCGGGTCTTCGGTCCTTGCGAAGCTCTATGTACTGCGAGCGCAGCTACTTGCAGCTGAGACGGACCGCGGAGCTAGCAGCGAATTCGGAGAGCGCTAAGCACGAAGTCAAGAAGCGAGACGTGTCCCTGCAACGCGGTGCTAAGAGCAGCTTCCTGGCGGCGGGGGCGAGCTCCGGCCACAAGACATTCTCGTCCTAGCAACGGATCTCTGTGAAGGGCGTAGGCGAAAACCTTTCGATTTCCATTCGAACTGCGAGAAAGGCAGACTGTTACACGACGGATCTCTGTGAAGGGCGTAGGCGAAAAGCTTTCGATTTCCATTCGAACTGCGAGAAAGGCAGACTGTTACACGGAGCTCTGAGAACAAAGGTGCACGCCCTAGGCGGGCTTGGGCAGAAGCACTGTTCTCGAGCTCTTGGCTGCCCGCACACTGCTGGGTATGTGGCGCCCCTGCGGCGGCTTCTGGCCGCCGACAAGTGAAAGCGGAGCAAGGCGTGGGCGAGGGCGAGGGCGGTGAACGAAGCGGCTATGTGCCGTGCTTGTGTGCACCACGTTAGAGGCTACTAGGAGAGGAAGGTGGTTGACTCTCGCTTGCCTTCCCAAGTGCCCTTAGCAGTCGGAAGGAGCAAGCTGAAGCACTGCTGCTTGTGCTGCTCCTTGGTTCCCTTGCAGCCCGCTCTGAAAGCATTGGCGGTCACTTCTAGGCGCCGAGTTGCACACACACAGCACCACGCTAAGTGCCGCGGAGAAGGGAAATCCAGAGTGCAGCGAGGAGCTGGACGTGGCTTACGTGCAGTAAGGAGAAGGTGAACCTAAGCACAGCCTCTTCAATCTGGCCGCCTCTGCTCTGGTAGCAACTTTTGCAAGACGGCAAAGGGAGACGCGAGTATGTAGAACGGAGGGCAGCGAGACGCCGTGTGTTATGCGCCCTTTCAGGGCTGCTGACAAGGGGCTACTTTAAGAACGCCTTCTTCGTCCTCGCGTCCTTCTCGCTTCGCTCTAGCTGCAAGGAGTACAGCACAGCGAAGGAGTGAGGACGGGCACTGCCCCAGCTTTTGCCCTGGCGTGCAACGGCTGTGTGCTGCTTTTCCAAGCAGCAAGAGCACTGAGAAGTGAAAGCGATTGTGAAGGAGCTCTTTGGCTGCTCGTGTGCTCTTCGCTGCACTGCGCCGCTCGCAAGCGGCTTCGTTCTTCGGCGTCTGCCGTCCGGAGAGAGCTGAACTGCAGCGGTCAGTTTCAGCTCTGCCCAACAGCGTGCTCTCAGTTCTGCGGACAAGCACGCCCTGTTGCCTTGGCTCCGAGTGCAAAGTCCCTAGCGAGCACTCACTCAGTGCAATGCACCCAGAAAGACTCTCTCGCTCGTCTTTCAAGGAGCGATTCCTAACAGCAGAAGCAGCAGAGGCACAAACTGGATGACGAGAAGGGACAATGTAGAACACGTCTCTGTCCTGGCACATTGTCGTGTGCGATACGTCCCTCCGGGTCTTCGGTCCTTGCGAAGCTCTATGTACTGCGAGCGCAGCTACTTGCAGCTGAGACGGACCGCGGAGCTAGCAGCGAATTCGGAGAGCGCTAAGCACGAAGTCAAGAAGCGAGACGTGTCCCTGCAACGCGGTGCTAAGAGCAGCTTCCTCGCGGCGGGGGCGAGCTCCGGCCACAAGACATTCTCGTCCTAGCAACGGATCTCTGTGAAGGGCGTAGGCGAAAAGCTTTCGATTTCCATTCGAACTGCGAGAAAGGCAGACTGTTACACGGAGCTCTGAGAACAAAGGTGCACGCCCTAAGCGGGCTTGGGCAGAAGCAGCGTTCTCGAGCTCTTGGCTGCCCGCACACTGCTGGGTATGTGGCGCCCCTGCGGCGGCTTCTGGCCGCCGACAAGTGAAAGCGGAGCAAGGCGTGGGCGAAGGCGAGGGCGAGGGCGGTGAACGAAGCGGCTATGTGCCGTGCTTGTGTGCACCACGTTAGAGGCTACTAGGAGAGGAAGGTGGTTGACTCTCGCTTGCCTTCCCAAGTGCCCTTAGCAGTCGGAAGGAGCAAGCTGAAGCACTGCTGCTTGTGCTGCTCCTTGGTTCCCTTGCAGCCCGCTCTGAAAGCATTGGCGGTCACTTCTAGGCGCCGAGTTGCACACACACAGCACCACGCTAAGTGCCGCGGAGAAGGGAAATCCAGAGTGCAGCGAGGAGCTTGACGTGGCTTACGTGCAGTAAGGAGAAGGTGAACCTAAGCACAGCCTCTTCAATCTGGCCGCCTCTGCTCTGGTAGCAACTTTTGCAAGTCGGCAAAGGGAGACGCGAGTATGTAGAACGGAGGGCAGCGAGACGCCGTGTGTTATGCGCCCTTTCAGGGCTGCTGACAAGGGGCTACTTTAAGAACGCCTTCTTCGTCCTCGCGTCCTTCTCGCTTCGCTCTAGCTGCAAGGAGTACAGCACAGCGAAGGAGTGAGGACGGGCACTGCCCCAGCTTTTGCCCTGGCGTGCAACGGCTGTGTGCTGCTTTTCCAAGCAGCAAGAGCACTGAGAAGTGAAAGCGATTGTGAAGGAGCTCTTTGGCTGCTCGTGTGCTCTTCGCTGCACTGCGCCGCTCGCAAGCGGCTTCGTTCTTCGGCGTCTGCCGTCCGGAGAGAGCTGAACTGCAGCGGTCAGTTTCAGCTCTGCCCAACAGCGCGCTCTCAGTTCTGCGGACAAGCACGCCCTGTTGCCTTGGCTCCGAGTGCAAAGTCCCTAGCGAGCACTCACTCAGTGCAATGCACCCAGAAAGACGCTCTCGCTCGTCTTTCAAGGAGCGATTCCTAACAGCAGAAGCAGCAGAGGCACAAACTGGATGACGAGAAGGGACAATGTAGAACACGTCTCTGTCCTGGCACATTGTCGTGTGCGATACGTCCCTCCGGGTCTTCGGTCCTTGCGAAGCTCTATGTACTGCGAGCGCAGCTACTTGAAGCTGAGACGGACCGCGGAGCTAGCAGCGAATTCGGAGAGCGCTAAGCACGAAGTCAAGAAGCGAGACGTGTCCCTGCAACGCGGTGCTAAGAGCAGCTTCCTGGCGGCGGGGGCGAGCCCCGGCCACGAGACATTCTCGTCCTGGCAACGGATCTCTGTGAAGGGCGTAGGCGAAAAGCTTTCGATTTCCATTCGAACTGCGAGAAAGGCAGACTGTTACACGGAGCTCTGAGAACAAAGGTGCACGCCCTAGGCGGGCTTGGGCAGAAGCAGCGTTCTCGAGCTCTTGGCTGCCCGCACACTGCTGGGTATGTGGCGCCCCTGCGGCGGCTTCTGGCCGCCGACAAGTGAAAGCGGAGCAAGGCGTGGGCGAAGGCGAGGGCGAGGGCGGTGAACGAAGCGGCTATGTGCCGTGCTTGTGTGCACCACGTTAGAGGCTACTAGGAGAGGAAGGTGGTTGACTCTCGCTTGCCTTCCCAAGTGCCCTTAGCAGTCGGAAGGAGCAAGCTGAAGCACTGCTGCTTGTGCTGCTCCTTGGTTCCCTTGCAGCCCGCTGTGAAAGCATTGGCGGTCACTTCTAGGCGCCGAGTTGCACACACACAGCACCACGCTAAGTGCCGCGGAGAAGGGAAATCCAGAGTGCAGCGAGGAGCTTGACGTGGCTTACGTGCAGTAAGGAGAAGGTGAACCTAAGCACAGCCTCTTCAATCTGGCCGCCTCTGCTCTGGTAGCAACTTTTGCAAGTCGGCAAAGGGAGACGCGAGTATGTAGAACGGAGGGCAGCGAGACGCCGTGTGTTATGCGCCCTTTCAGGGCTGCTGACAGGGGGCTACTTTAAGAACGCCTTCTTCGTCCTCGCGTCCTTCTCGCTTCGCTCTAGCTGCAAGGAGTACAGCACAGCGAAGGAGTGAGGACGGGCACTGCCCCAGCTTTTGCCCTGGCGTGCAACGGCTGTGTGCTGCTTTTCCAAGCAGCAAGAGCACTGAGAAGTGAAAGCGATTGTGAAGGAGCTCTTTGGCTGCTCGTGTGCTCTTCGCTGCACTGCGCCGCTCGCAAGCGGCTTCGTTCTTCGGCGTCTGCCGTCCGGAGAGAGCTGAACTGCAGCGGTCAGTTTCAGCTCTGCCCAACAGCGCGCTCTCAGTTCTGCGGACAAGCACGCCCTGTTGCCTTGGCTCCGAGTGCAAAGTCCCTAGCGAGCACTCACTCAGTGCAATGCACCCAGAAAGACGCTCTCGCTCGTCTTTCAAGGAGCGATTCCTAACAGCAGAAGCAGCAGAGGCACAAACTGGATGACGAGAAGGGACAATGTAGAACACGTCTCTGTCCTGGCACATTGTCGTGTGCGATACGTCCCTCCGGGTCTTCGGTCCTTGCGAAGCTCTATGTACTGCGAGCGCAGCTACTTGCAGCTGAGACGGACCGCGGAGCTAGCAGCGAATTCGGAGAGCGCTAAGCACGAAGTCAAGAAGCGAGACGTGTCCCTGCAACGCGGTGCTAAGAGCAGCTTCCTCGCGGCGGGGGCGAGCTCCGGCCACAAGACATTCTCGTCCTAGCAACGGATCTCTGTGAAGGGCGTAGGCGAAAAGCTTTCGATTTCCATTCGAACTGCGAGAAAGGCAGACTGTTACACGGAGCTCTGAGAACAAAGGTGCACGCCCTAAGCGGGCTTGGGCAGAAGCAGCGTTCTCGAGCTCTTGGCTGCCCGCACACTGCTGGGTATGTGGCGCCCCTGCGGCGGCTTCTGGCCGCCGACAAGTGAAAGCGGAGCAAGGCGTGGGCGAAGGCGAGGGCGAGGGCGGTGAACGAAGCGGCTATGTGCCGTGCTTGTGTGCACCACGTTAGAGGCTACTAGGAGAGGAAGGTGGTTGACTCTCGCTTGCCTTCCCAAGTGCCCTTAGCAGTCGGAAGGAGCAAGCTGAAGCACTGCTGCTTGTGCTGCTCCTTGGTTCCCTTGCAGCCCGCTCTGAAAGCATTGGCGGTCACTTCTAGGCGCCGAGTTGCACACACACAGCACCACGCTAAGTGCCGCGGAGAAGGGAAATCCAGAGTGCAGCGAGGAGCTTGACGTGGCTTACGTGCAGTAAGGAGAAGGTGAACCTAAGCACAGCCTCTTCAATCTGGCCGCCTCTGCTCTGGTAGCAACTTTTGCAAGTCGGCAAAGGGAGACGCGAGTATGTAGAACGGAGGGCAGCGAGACGCCGTGTGTTATGCGCCCTTTCAGGGCTGCTGACAAGGGGCTACTTTAAGAACGCCTTCTTCGTCCTCGCGTCCTTCTCGCTTCGCTCTAGCTGCAAGGAGTACAGCACAGCGAAGGAGTGAGGACGGGCACTGCCCCAGCTTTTGCCCTGGCGTGCAACGGCTGTGTGCTGCTTTTCCAAGCAGCAAGAGCACTGAGAAGTGAAAGCGATTGTGAAGGAGCTCTTTGGCTGCTCGTGTGCTCTTCGCTGCACTGCGCCGCTCGCAAGCGGCTTCGTTCTTCGGCGTCTGCCGTCCGGAGAGAGCTGAACTGCAGCGGTCAGTTTCAGCTCTGCCCAACAGCGCGCTCTCAGTTCTGCGGACAAGCACGCCCTGTTGCCTTGGCTCCGAGTGCAAAGTCCCTAGCGAGCACTCACTCAGTGCAATGCACCCAGAAAGACGCTCTCGCTCGTCTTTCAAGGAGCGATTCCTAACAGCAGAAGCAGCAGAGGCACAAACTGGATGACGAGAAGGGACAATGTAGAACACGTCTCTGTCCTGGCACATTGTCGTGTGCGATACGTCCCTCCGGGTCTTCGGTCCTTGCGAAGCTCTATGTACTGCGAGCGCAGCTACTTGAAGCTGAGACGGACCGCGGAGCTAGCAGCGAATTCGGAGAGCGCTAAGCACGAAGTCAAGAAGCGAGACGTGTCCCTGCAACGCGGTGCTAAGAGCAGCTTCCTGGCGGCGGGGGCGAGCCCCGGCCACGAGACATTCTCGTCCTGGCAACGGATCTCTGTGAAGGGCGTAGGCGAAAAGCTTTCGATTTCCATTCGAACTGCGAGAAAGGCAGACTGTTACACGGAGCTCTGAGAACAAAGGTGCACGCCCTAGGCGGGCTTGGGCAGAAGCAGCGTTCTCGAGCTCTTGGCTGCCCGCACACTGCTGGGTATGTGGCGCCCCTGCGGCGGCTTCTGGCCGCCGACAAGTGAAAGCGGAGCAAGGCGTGGGCGAAGGCGAGGGCGAGGGCGGTGAACGAAGCGGCTATGTGCCGTGCTTGTGTGCACCACGTTAGAGGCTACTAGGAGAGGAAGGTGGTTGACTCTCGCTTGCCTTCCCAAGTGCCCTTAGCAGTCGGAAGGAGCAAGCTGAAGCACTGCTGCTTGTGCTGCTCCTTGGTTCCCTTGCAGCCCGCTGTGAAAGCATTGGCGGTCACTTCTAGGCGCCGAGTTGCACACACACAGCACCACGCTAAGTGCCGCGGAGAAGGGAAATCCAGAGTGCAGCGAGGAGCTTGACGTGGCTTACGTGCAGTAAGGAGAAGGTGAACCTAAGCACAGCCTCTTCAATCTGGCCGCCTCTGCTCTGGTAGCAACTTTTGCAAGTCGGCAAAGGGAGACGCGAGTATGTAGAACGGAGGGCAGCGAGACGCCGTGTGTTATGCGCCCTTTCAGGGCTGCTGACAGGGGGCTACTTTAAGAACGCCTTCTTCGTCCTCGCGTCCTTCTCGCTTCGCTCTAGCTGCAAGGAGTACAGCACAGCGAAGGAGTGAGGACGGGCACTGCCCCAGCTTTTGCCCTGGCGTGCAACGGCTGTGTGCTGCTTTTCCAAGCAGCAAGAGCACTGAGAAGTGAAAGCGATTGTGAAGGAGCTCTTTGGCTGCTCGTGTGCTCTTCGCTGCACTGCGCCGCTCGCAAGCGGCTTCGTTCTTCGGCGTCTGCCGTCCGGAGAGAGCTGAACTGCAGCGGTCAGTTTCAGCTCTGCCCAACAGCGCGCTCTCAGTTCTGCGGACAAGCACGCCCTGTTGCCTTGGCTCCGAGTGCAAAGTCCCTAGCGAGCACTCACTCAGTGCAATGCACCCAGAAAGACGCTCTCGCTCGTCTTTCAAGGAGCGATTCCTAACAGCAGAAGCAGCAGAGGCACAAACTGGATGACGAGAAGGGACAATGTAGAACACGTCTCTGTCCTGGCACATTGTCTTGTGCGATACGTCCCTCCGGGTCTTCGGTCCTTGCGAAGCTCTATGTACTGCGAGCGCAGCTACTTGAAGCTGAGACGGACCGCGGAGCTAGCAGCGAATTCGGAGAGCGCTAAGCACGAAGTCAAGAAGCGAGACGTGTCCCTGCAACGCGGTGCTAAGAGCAGCTTCCTGGCGGCGGGGGCGAGCCCCGGCCACGAGACATTCTCGTCCTGGCAACGGATCTCTGTGAAGGGCGTAGGCGAAAAGCTTTCGATTTCCATTCGAACTGCGAGAAAGGCAGACTGTTACACGGAGCTCTGAGAACAAAGGTGCACGCCCTAGGCGGGCTTGGGCAGAAGCAGCGTTCTCGAGCTCTTGGCTGCCCGCACACTGCTGGGTATGTGGCGCCCCTGCGGCGGCTTCTGGCCGCCGACAAGTGAAAGCGGAGCAAGGCGTGGGCGAAGGCGAGGGCGAGGGCGGTGAACGAAGCGGCTAAGTGCCGTGCTTGTGTGCACCACGTTAGAGGCTACTAGGAGAGGAAGGTGGTTGACTCTCGCTTGCCTTCCCAAGTGCCCTTAGCAGTCGGAAGGAGCAAGCTGAAGCACTGCTGCTTGTGCTGCTCCTTGGTTCCCTTGCAGCCCGCTCTGAAAGCATTGGCGGTCACTTCTAGGCGCCGAGTTGCACACACACAGCACCACGCTAAGTGCCGCGGAGAAGGGAAATCCAGAGTGCAGCGAGGAGCTTGACGTGGCTTACGTGCAGTAAGGAGAAGGTGAACCTAAGCACAGCCTCTTCAATCTGGCCGCCTCTGCTCTGGTAGCAACTTTTGCAAGTCGGCAAAGGGAGACGCGAGTATGTAGAACGGAGGGCAGCGAGACGCCGTGTGTTATGCGCCCTTTCAGGGCTGCTGACAGGGGGCTACTTTAAGAACGCCTTCTTCGTCCTCGCGTCCTTCTCGCTTCGCTCTAGCTGCAAGGAGTACAGCACAGCGAAGGAGTGAGGACGGGCACTGCCCCAGCTTTTGCCCTGGCGTGCAACGGCTGTGTGCTGCTTTTCCAAGCAGCAAGAGCACTGAGAAGTGAAAGCGATTGTGAAGGAGCTCTTTGGCTGCTCGTGTGCTCTTCGCTGCACTGCGCCGCTCGCAAGCGGCTTCGTTCTTCGGCGTCTGCCGTCCGGAGAGAGCTGAACTGCAGCGGTCAGTTTCAGCTCTGCCCAACAGCGTGCTCTCAGTTCTGCGGACAAGCACGCCCTGTTGCCTTGGCTCCGAGTGCAAAGTCCCTAGCGAGCACTCACTCAGTGCAATGCACCCAGAAAGACGCTCTCGCTCGTCTTTCAAGGAGCGATTCCTAACAGCACAAGCAGCAGAGGCACAAACTGGATGACGAGAAGGGACAATGTAGAACACGTCTCTGTCCTGGCACATTGTCGTGTGCGATACGTCCCTCCGGGTCTTCGGTCCTTGCGAAGCTCTATGTACTGCGAGCGCAGCTACTTGAAGCTGAGACGGACCGCGGAGCTAGCAGCGAATTCGGAGAGCGCTAAGCACGAAGTCAAGAAGCGAGACGTGTCCCTGCAACGCGGTGCTAAGAGCAGCTTCCTGGCGGCGGGGGCGAGCCCCGGCCACGAGACATTCTCGTCCTGGCAACGGATCTCTGTGAAGGGCGTAGGCGAAAAGCTTTCGATTTCCATTCGAACTGCGAGAAAGGCAGACTGTTACACGGAGCTCTGAGAACAAAGGTGCACGCCCTAAGCGGGCTTGGGCAGAAGCAGCGTTCTCGAGCTCTTGGCTGCCCGCACACTGCTGGGTATGTGGCGCCCCTGCGGCGGCTTCTGGCCGCCGACAAGTGAAAGCGGAGCCAGGCGTGGGCGAGGGCGGTGAACGAAGCGGCTAAGTGCCGTGCTTGTGTGCACCACGTTAGAGGCTACTAGGAGAGGAAGGTGGTTGACTCTCGCTTGCCTTCCCAAGCGCCCTTAGCAGTCGGAAGGAGCAAGCTGAAGCACTGCTGCTTGTGCTGCTCCTTGGTTCCCTTGCAGCCCGCTCTGAAAGCATTGGCGGTCACTTCTAGGCGCCGAGTTGCACACACACAGCACCACGCTAAGTGCCGCGGAGAAGGGAAATCCAGAGTGCAGCGAGGAGCTTGACGTGGCTTACGTGCAGTAAGGAGAAGGTGAACCTAAGCACAGCCTCTTCAATCTGGCCGCCTCTGCTCTGGTAGCAACTTTTGCAAGTCGGCAAAGGGAGACGCGAGTATGTAGAACGGAGGGCAGCGAGACGCCGTGTGTTATGCGCCCTTTCAGGGCTGCTGACAGGGGGCTACTTTAAGAACGCCTTCTTCGTCCTCGCGTCCTTCTCGCTTCGCTCTAGCTGCAAGGAGTACAGCACAGCGAAGGAGTGAGGACGGGCACTGCCCCAGCTTTTGCCCTGGCGTGCAACGGCTGTGTGCTGCTTTTCCAAGCAGCAAGAGCACTGAGAAGTGAAAGCGATTGTGAAGGAGCTCTTTGGCTGCTCGTGTGCTCTTCGCTGCACTGCGCCGCTCGCAAGCGGCTTCGTTCTTCGGCGTCTGCCGTCCGGAGAGAGCTGAACTGCAGCGGTCAGTTTCAGCTCTGCCCAACAGCGTGCTCTCAGTTCTGCGGACAAGCACGCCCTGTTGCCTTGGCTCCGAGTGCAAAGTCCCTAGCGAGCACTCACTCAGTGCAATGCACCCAGAAAGACGCTCTCGCTCGTCTTTCAAGGAGCGATTCCTAACAGCAGAAGCAGCAGAGGCACAAACTGGATGACGAGAAGGGACAATGTAGAACACGTCTCTGTCCTGGCACATTGTCGTGTGCGATACGTCCCTCCGGGTCTTCGGTCCTTGCGAAGCTCTATGTACTGCGAGCGCAGCTACTTGCAGCTGAGACGGACCGCGGAGCTAGCAGCGAATTCGGAGAGCGCTAAGCACGAAGTCAAGAAGCGAGACGTGTCCCTGCAACGCGGTGCTAAGAGCAGCTTCCTGGCGGCGGGGGCGAGCCCCGGCCACGAGACATTCTCGTCCTGGCAACGGATCTCTGTGAAGGGCGTAGGCGAAAAGCTTTCGATTTCCATTCGAACTGCGAGAAAGGCAGACTGTTACACGGAGCTCTGAGAACAAAGGTGCACGCCCTAAGCGGGCTTGGGCAGAAGCAGCGTTCTCGAGCTCTTGGCTGCCCGCACACTGCTGGGTATGTGGCGCCCCTGCGGCGGCTTCTGGCCGCCGACAAGTGAAAGCGGAGCCAGGCGTGGGCGAAGGCGAGGGCGAGGGCGGTGAACGAAGCGGCTATGTGCCGTGCTTGTGTGCACCACGTTAGAGGCTACTAGGAGAGGAAGGTGGTTGACTCTCGCTTGCCTTCCCAAGTGCCCTTAGCAGTCGGAAGGAGCAAGCTGAAGCACTGCTGCTTGTGCTGCTCCTTGGTTCCCTTGCAGCCCGCTCTGAAAGCATTGGCGGTCACTTCTAGGCGCCGAGTTGCACACACACAGCACCACGCTAAGTGCCGCGGAGAAGGGAAATCCAGAGTGCAGCGAGGAGCTTGACGTGGCTTACGTGCAGTAAGGAGAAGGTGAACCTAAGCACAGCCTCTTCAATCTGGCCGCCTCTGCTCTGGTAGCAACTTTTGCAAGTCGGCAAAGGGAGACGCGAGTATGTAGAACGGAGGGCAGCGAGACGCCGTGTGTTATGCGCCCTTTCAGGGCTGCTGACAGGGGGCTACTTTAAGAACGCCTTCGTCCTCGCGTCCTTCTCGCTTCGCTCTAGCTGCAAGGAGTACAGCACAGCGAAGGAGTGAGGACGGGCACTGCCCCAGCTTTTGCCCTGGCGTGCAACGGCTGTGTGCTGCTTTTCCAAGCAGCAAGAGCACTGAGAAGTGAAAGCGATTGTGAAGGAGCTCTTTGGCTGCTCGTGTGCTCTTCGCTGCACTGCGCCGCTCGCAAGCGGCTTCGTTCTTCGGCGTCTGCCGTCCGGAGAGAGCTGAACTGCAGCGGTCAGTTTCAGCTCTGCCCAACAGCGCGCTCTCAGTTCTGCGGACAAGCACGCCCTGTTGCCTTGGCTCCGAGTGCAAAGTCCCTAGCGAGCACTCACTCAGTGCAATGCACCCAGAAAGACGCTCTCGCTCGTCTTTCAAGGAGCGATTCCTAACAGCACAAGCAGCAGAGGCACAAACTGGATGACGAGAAGGGACAATGTAGAACACGTCTCTGTCCTGGCACATTGTCGTGTGCGATACGTCCCTCCGGGTCTTCGGTCCTTGCGAAGCTCTATGTACTGCGAGCGCAGCTACTTGAAGCTGAGACGGACCGCGGAGCTAGCAGCGAATTCGGAGAGCGCTAAGCACGAAGTCAAGAAGCGAGACGTGTCCCTGCAACGCGGTGCTAAGAGCAGCTTCCTCGCGGCGGGGGCGAGCTCCGGCCACAAGACATTCTCGTCCTGGCAACGGATCTCTGTGAAGGGCGTAGGCGAAAAGCTTTCGATTTCCATTCGAACTGCGAGAAAGGCAGACTGTTACACGGAGCTCTGAGAACAAAGGTGCACGCCCTAAGCGGGCTTGGGCAGAAGCAGCGTTCTCGAGCTCTTGGCTGCCCGCACACTGCTGGGTATGTGGCGCCCCTGCGGCGGCTTCTGGCCGCCGACAAGTGAAAGCGGAGCAAGGCGTGGGCGAGGGCGGTGAACGAAGCGGCTAAGTGCCGTGCTTGTGTGCACCACGTTAGAGGCTACTAGGAGAGGAAGGTGGTTGACTCTCGCTTGCCTTCCCAAGTGCCCTTAGCAGTCGGAAGGAGCAAGCTGAAGCACTGCTGCTTGTGCTGCTCCTTGGTTCCCTTGCAGCCCGCTCTGAAAGCATTGGCGGTCACTTCTAGGCGCCGAGTTGCACACACACAGCACCACGCTAAGTGCCGCGGAGAAGGGAAATCCAGAGTGCAGCGAGGAGCTTGACGTGGCTTACGTGCAGTAAGGAGAAGGTGAACCTAAGCACAGCCTCTTCAATCTGGCCGCCTCTGCTCTGGTAGCAACTTTTGCAAGTCGGCAAAGGGAGACGCGAGTATGTAGAACGGAGGGCAGCGAGACGCCGTGTGTTATGCGCCCTTTCAGGGCTGCTGACAGGGGGCTACTTTAAGAACGCCTTCTTCGTCCTCGCGTCCTTCTCGCTTCGCTCTAGCTGCAAGGAGTACAGCACAGCGAAGGAGTGAGGACGGGCACTGCCCCAGCTTTTGCCCTGGCGTGCAACGGCTGTGTGCTGCTTTTCCAAGCAGCAAGAGCACTGAGAAGTGAAAGCGATTGTGAAGGAGCTCTTTGGCTGCTCGTGTGCTCTTCGCTGCACTGCGCCGCTCGCAAGCGGCTTCGTTCTTCGGCGTCTGCCGTCCGGAGAGAGCTGAACTGCAGCGGTCAGTTTCAGCTCTGCCCAACAGCGTGCTCTCAGTTCTGCGGACAAGCACGCCCTGTTGCCTTGGCTCCGAGTGCAAAGTCCCTAGCGAGCACTCACTCAGTGCAATGCACCCAGAAAGACGCTCTCGCTCGTCTTTCAAGGAGCGATTCCTAACAGCACAAGCAGCAGAGGCACAAACTGGATGACGAGAAGGGACAATGTAGAACACGTCTCTGTCCTGGCACATTGTCGTGTGCGATACGTCCCTCCGGGTCTTCGGTCCTTGCGAAGCTCTATGTACTGCGAGCGCAGCTACTTGAAGCTGAGACGGACCGCGGAGCTAGCAGCGAATTCGGAGAGCGCTAAGCACGAAGTCAAGAAGCGAGACGTGTCCCTGCAACGCGGTGCTAAGAGCAGCTTCCTGGCGGCGGGGGCGAGCCCCGGCCACGAGACATTCTCGTCCTGGCAACGGATCTCTGTGAAGGGCGTAGGCGAAAAGCTTTCGATTTCCATTCGAACTGCGAGAAAGGCAGACTGTTACACGGAGCTCTGAGAACAAAGGTGCACGCCCTAGGCGGGCTTGGGCAGAAGCAGCGTTCTCGAGCTCTTGGCTGCCCGCACACTGCTGGGTATGTGGCGCCCCTGCGGCGGCTTCTGGCCGCCGACAAGTGAAAGCGGAGCAAGGCGTGGGCGAAGGCGAGGGCGAGGGCGGTGAACGAAGCGGCTATGTGCCGTGCTTGTGTGCACCACGTTAGAGGCTACTAGGAGAGGAAGGTGGTTGACTCTCGCTTGCCTTCCCAAGTGCCCTTAGCAGTCGGAAGGAGCAAGCTGAAGCACTGCTGCTTGTGCTGCTCCTTGGTTCCCTTGCAGCCCGCTCTGAAAGCATTGGCGGTCACTTCTAGGCGCCGAGTTGCACACACACAGCACCACGCTAAGTGCCGCGGAGAAGGGAAATCCAGAGTGCAGCGAGGAGCTTGACGTGGCTTACGTGCAGTAAGGAGAAGGTGAACCTAAGCACAGCCTCTTCAATCTGGCCGCCTCTGCTCTGGTAGCAACTTTTGCAAGTCGGCAAAGGGAGACGCGAGTATGTAGAACGGAGGGCAGCGAGACGCCGTGTGTTATGCGCCCTTTCAGGGCTGCTGACAGGGGGCTACTTTAAGAACGCCTTCTTCGTCCTCGCGTCCTTCTCGCTTCGCTCTAGCTGCAAGGAGTACAGCACAGCGAAGGAGTGAGGACGGGCACTGCCCCAGCTTTTGCCCTGGCGTGCAACGGCTGTGTGCTGCTTTTCCAAGCAGCAAGAGCACTGAGAAGTGAAAGCGATTGTGAAGGAGCTCTTTGGCTGCTCGTGTGCTCTTCGCTGCACTGCGCCGCTCGCAAGCGGCTTCGTTCTTCGGCGTCTGCCGTCCGGAGAGAGCTGAACTGCAGCGGTCAGTTTCAGCTCTGCCCAACAGCGTGCTCTCAGTTCTGCGGACAAGCACGCCCTGTTGCCTTGGCTCCGAGTGCAAAGTCCCTAGCGAGCACTCACTCAGTGCAATGCACCCAGAAAGACGCTCTCGCTCGTCTTTCAAGGAGCGATTCCTAACAGCACAAGCAGCAGAGGCACAAACTGGATGACGAGAAGGGACAATGTAGAACACGTCTCTGTCCTGGCACATTGTCGTGTGCGATACGTCCCTCCGGGTCTTCGGTCCTTGCGAAGCTCTATGTACTGCGAGCGCAGCTACTTGAAGCTGAGACGGACCGCGGAGCTAGCAGCGAATTCGGAGAGCGCTAAGCACGAAGTCAAGAAGCGAGACGTGTCCCTGCAACGCGGTGCTAAGAGCAGCTTCCTGGCGGCGGGGGCGAGCCCCGGCCACGAGACATTCTCGTCCTGGCAACGGATCTCTGTGAAGGGCGTAGGCGAAAAGCTTTCGATTTCCATTCGAACTGCGAGAAAGGCAGACTGTTACACGGAGCTCTGAGAACAAAGGTGCACGCCCTAGGCGGGCTTGGGCAGAAGCAGCGTTCTCGAGCTCTTGGCTGCCCGCACACTGCTGGGTATGTGGCGCCCCTGCGGCGGCTTCTGGCCGCCGACAAGTGAAAGCGGAGCAAGGCGTGGGCGAAGGCGAGGGCGAGGGCGGTGAACGAAGCGGCTATGTGCCGTGCTTGTGTGCACCACGTTAGAGGCTACTAGGAGAGGAAGGTGGTTGACTCTCGCTTGCCTTCCCAAGTGCCCTTAGCAGTCGGAAGGAGCAAGCTGAAGCACTGCTGCTTGTGCTGCTCCTTGGTTCCCTTGCAGCCCGCTCTGAAAGCATTGGCGGTCACTTCTAGGCGCCGAGTTGCACACACACAGCACCACGCTAAGTGCCGCGGAGAAGGGAAATCCAGAGTGCAGCGAGGAGCTTGACGTGGCTTACGTGCAGTAAGGAGAAGGTGAACCTAAGCACAGCCTCTTCAATCTGGCCGCCTCTGCTCTGGTAGCAACTTTTGCAAGTCGGCAAAGGGAGACGCGAGTATGTAGAACGGAGGGCAGCGAGACGCCGTGTGTTATGCGCCCTTTCAGGGCTGCTGACAGGGGGCTACTTTAAGAACGCCTTCTTCGTCCTCGCGTCCTTCTCGCTTCGCTCTAGCTGCAAGGAGTACAGCACAGCGAAGGAGTGAGGACGGGCACTGCCCCAGCTTTTGCCCTGGCGTGCAACGGCTGTGTGCTGCTTTTCCAAGCAGCAAGAGCACTGAGAAGTGAAAGCGATTGTGAAGGAGCTCTTTGGCTGCTCGTGTGCTCTTCGCTGCACTGCGCCGCTCGCAAGCGGCTTCGTTCTTCGGCGTCTGCCGTCCGGAGAGAGCTGAACTGCAGCGGTCAGTTTCAGCTCTGCCCAACAGCGTGCTCTCAGTTCTGCGGACAAGCACGCCCTGTTGCCTTGGCTCCGAGTGCAAAGTCCCTAGCGAGCACTCACTCAGTGCAATGCACCCAGAAAGACGCTCTCGCTCGTCTTTCAAGGAGCGATTCCTAACAGCACAAGCAGCAGAGGCACAAACTGGATGACGAGAAGGGACAATGTAGAACACGTCTCTGTCCTGGCACATTGTCGTGTGCGATACGTCCCTCCGGGTCTTCGGTCCTTGCGAAGCTCTATGTACTGCGAGCGCAGCTACTTGCAGCTGAGACGGACCGCGGAGCTAGCAGCGAATTCGGAGAGCGCTAAGCACGAAGTCAAGAAGCGAGACGTGTCCCTGCAACGCGGTGCTAAGAGCAGCTTCCTGGCGGCGGGGGCGAGCCCCGGCCACGAGACATTCTCGTCCTGGCAACGGATCTCTGTGAAGGGCGTAGGCGAAAAGCTTTCGATTTCCATTCGAACTGCGAGAAAGGCAGACTGTTACACGGAGCTCTGAGAACAAAGGTGCACGCCCTAGGCGGGCTTGGGCAGAAGCAGCGTTCTCGAGCTCTTGGCTGCCCGCACACTGCTGGGTATGTGGCGCCCCTGCGGCGGCTTCTGGCCGCCGACAAGTGAAAGCGGAGCAAGGCGTGGGCGAGGGCGAGGGCGAGGGCGGTGAACGAAGCGGCTATGTGCCGTGCTTGTGTGCACCACGTTAGAGGCTACTAGGAGAGGAAGGTGGTTGACTCTCGCTTGCCTTCCCAAGTGCCCTTAGCAGTCGGAAGGAGCAAGCTGAAGCACTGCTGCTTGTGCTGCTCTTTGGTTCCCTTGCAGCCCGCTCTGAAAGCATTGGCGGTCACTTCTAGGCGCCGAGTTGCACACACACAGCACCACGCTAAGTGCCGCGGAGAAGGGAAATCCAGAGTGCAGCGAGGAGCTTGACGTGGCTTACGTGCAGTAAGGAGAAGGTGAACCTAAGCACAGCCTCTTCAATCTGGCCGCCTCTGCTCTGGTAGCAACTTTTGCAAGTCGGCAAAGGGAGACGCGAGTATGTAGAACGGAGGGCAGCGAGACGCCGTGTGTTATGCGCCCTTTCAGGGCTGCTGACAGGGGGCTACTTTAAGAACGCCTTCTTCGTCCTCGCGTCCTTCTCGCTTCGCTCTAGCTGCAAGGAGTACAGCACAGCGAAGGAGTGAGGACGGGCACTGCCCCAGCTTTTGCCCTGGCGTGCAACGGCTGTGTGCTGCTTTTCCAAGCAGCAAGAGCACTGAGAAGTGAAAGCGATTGTGAAGGAGCTCTTTGGCTGCTCGTGTGCTCTTCGCTGCACTGCGCCGCTCGCAAGCGGCTTCGTTCTTCGGCGTCTGCCGTCCGGAGAGAGCTGAACTGCAGCGGTCAGTTTCAGCTCTGCCCAACAGCGCGCTCTCAGTTCTGCGGACAAGCACGCCCTGTTGCCTTGGCTCCGAGTGCAAAGTCCCTAGCGAGCACTCACTCAGTGCAATGCACCCAGAAAGACGCTCTCGCTCGTCTTTCAAGGAGCGATTCCTAACAGCACAAGCAGCAGAGGCACAAACTGGATGACGAGAAGGGACAATGTAGAACACGTCTCTGTCCTGGCACATTGTCTTGTGCGATACGTCCCTCCGGGTCTTCGGTCCTTGCGAAGCTCTATGTACTGCGAGCGCAGCTACTTGAAGCTGAGACGGACCGCGGAGCTAGCAGCGAATTCGGAGAGCGCTAAGCACGAAGTCAAGAAGCGAGACGTGTCCCTGCAACGCGGTGCTAAGAGCAGCTTCCTGGCGGCGGGGGCGAGCCCCGGCCACGAGACATTCTCGTCCTGGCAACGGATCTCTGTGAAGGGCGTAGGCGAAAAGCTTTCGATTTCCATTCGAACTGCGAGAAAGGCAGACTGTTACACGGAGCTCTGAGAACAAAGGTGCACGCCCTAGGCGGGCTTGGGCAGAAGCAGCGTTCTCGAGCTCTTGGCTGCCCGCACACTGCTGGGTATGTGGCGCCCCTGCGGCGGCTTCTGGCCGCCGACAAGTGAAAGCGGAGCAAGGCGTGGGCGAAGGCGAGGGCGAGGGCGGTGAACGAAGCGGCTATGTGCCGTGCTTGTGTGCACCACGTTAGAGGCTACTAGGAGAGGAAGGTGGTTGACTCTCGCTTGCCTTCCCAAGTGCCCTTAGCAGTCGGAAGGAGCAAGCTGAAGCACTGCTGCTTGTGCTGCTCCTTGGTTCCCTTGCAGCCCGCTCTGAAAGCATTGGCGGTCACTTCTAGGCGCCGAGTTGCACACACACAGCACCACGCTAAGTGCCGCGGAGAAGGGAAATCCAGAGTGCAGCGAGGAGCTTGACGTGGCTTACGTGCAGTAAGGAGAAGGTGAACCTAAGCACAGCCTCTTCAATCTGGCCGCCTCTGCTCTGGTAGCAACTTTTGCAAGTCGGCAAAGGGAGACGCGAGTATGTAGAACGGAGGGCAGCGAGACGCCGTGTGTTATGCGCCCTTTCAGGGCTGCTGACAGGGGGCTACTTTAAGAACGCCTTCTTCGTCCTCGCGTCCTTCTCGCTTCGCTCTAGCTGCAAGGAGTACAGCACAGCGAAGGAGTGAGGACGGGCACTGCCCCAGCTTTTGCCCTGGCGTGCAACGGCTGTGTGCTGCTTTTCCAAGCAGCAAGAGCACTGAGAAGTGAAAGCGATTGTGAAGGAGCTCTTTGGCTGCTCGTGTGCTCTTCGCTGCACTGCGCCGCTCGCAAGCGGCTTCGTTCTTCGGCGTCTGCCGTCCGGAGAGAGCTGAACTGCAGCGGTCAGTTTCAGCTCTGCCCAACAGCGTGCTCTCAGTTCTGCGGACAAGCACGCCCTGTTGCCTTGGCTCCGAGTGCAAAGTCCCTAGCGAGCACTCACTCAGTGCAATGCACCCAGAAAGACGCTCTCGCTCGTCTTTCAAGGAGCGATTCCTAACAGCACAAGCAGCAGAGGCACAAACTGGATGACGAGAAGGGACAATGTAGAACACGTCTCTGTCCTGGCACATTGTCGTGTGCGATACGTCCCTCCGGGTCTTCGGTCCTTGCGAAGCTCTATGTACTGCGAGCGCAGCTACTTGAAGCTGAGACGGACCGCGGAGCTAGCAGCGAATTCGGAGAGCGCTAAGCACGAAGTCAAGAAGCGAGACGTGTCCCTGCAACGCGGTGCTAAGAGCAGCTTCCTGGCGGCGGGGGCGAGCCCCGGCCACGAGACATTCTCGTCCTGGCAACGGATCTCTGTGAAGGGCGTAGGCGAAAAGCTTTCGATTTCCATTCGAACTGCGAGAAAGGCAGACTGTTACACGGAGCTCTGAGAACAAAGGTGCACGCCCTAAGCGGGCTTGGGCAGAAGCAGCGTTCTCGAGCTCTTGGCTGCCCGCACACTGCTGGGTATGTGGCGCCCCTGCGGCGGCTTCTGGCCGCCGACAAGTGAAAGCGGAGCCAGGCGTGGGCGAGGGCGGTGAACGAAGCGGCTAAGTGCCGTGCTTGTGTGCACCACGTTAGAGGCTACTAGGAGAGGAAGGTGGTTGACTCTCGCTTGCCTTCCCAAGTGCCCTTAGCAGTCGGAAGGAGCAAGCTGAAGCACTGCTGCTTGTGCTGCTCCTTGGTTCCCTTGCAGCCCGCTCTGAAAGCATTGGCGGTCACTTCTAGGCGCCGAGTTGCACACACACAGCACCACGCTAAGTGCCGCGGAGAAGGGAAATCCAGAGTGCAGCGAGGAGCTTGACGTGGCTTACGTGCAGTAAGGAGAAGGTGAACCTAAGCACAGCCTCTTCAATCTGGCCGCCTCTGCTCTGGTAGCAACTTTTGCAAGTCGGCAAAGGGAGACGCGAGTATGTAGAACGGAGGGCAGCGAGACGCCGTGTGTTATGCGCCCTTTCAGGGCTGCTGACAGGGGGCTACTTTAAGAACGCCTTCTTCGTCCTCGCGTCCTTCTCGCTTCGCTCTAGCTGCAAGGAGTACAGCACAGCGAAGGAGTGAGGACGGGCACTGCCCCAGCTTTTGCCCTGGCGTGCAACGGCTGTGTGCTGCTTTTCCAAGCAGCAAGAGCACTGAGAAGTGAAAGCGATTGTGAAGGAGCTCTTTGGCTGCTCGTGTGCTCTTCGCTGCACTGCGCCGCTCGCAAGCGGCTTCGTTCTTCGGCGTCTGCCGTCCGGAGAGAGCTGAACTGCAGCGGTCAGTTTCAGCTCTGCCCAACAGCGTGCTCTCAGTTCTGCGGACAAGCACGCCCTGTTGCCTTGGCTCCGAGTGCAAAGTCCCTAGCGAGCACTCACTCAGTGCAATGCACCCAGAAAGACGCTCTCGCTCGTCTTTCAAGGAGCGATTCCTAACAGCAGAAGCAGCAGAGGCACAAACTGGATGACGAGAAGGGACAATGTAGAACACGTCTCTGTCCTGGCACATTGTCGTGTGCGATACGTCCCTCCGGGTCTTCGGTCCTTGCGAAGCTCTATGTACTGCGAGCGCAGCTACTTGCAGCTGAGACGGACCGCGGAGCTAGCAGCGAATTCGGAGAGCGCTAAGCACGAAGTCAAGAAGCGAGACGTGTCCCTGCAACGCGGTGCTAAGAGCAGCTTCCTGGCGGCGGGGGCGAGCCCCGGCCACGAGACATTCTCGTCCTGGCAACGGATCTCTGTGAAGGGCGTAGGCGAAAAGCTTTCGATTTCCATTCGAACTGCGAGAAAGGCAGACTGTTACACGGAGCTCTGAGAACAAAGGTGCACGCCCTAAGCGGGCTTGGGCAGAAGCAGCGTTCTCGAGCTCTTGGCTGCCCGCACACTGCTGGGTATGTGGCGCCCCTGCGGCGGCTTCTGGCCGCCGACAAGTGAAAGCGGAGCAAGGCGTGGGCGAAGGCGAGGGCGAGGGCGGTGAACGAAGCGGCTATGTGCCGTGCTTGTGTGCACCACGTTAGAGGCTACTAGGAGAGGAAGGTGGTTGACTCTCGCTTGCCTTCCCAAGTGCCCTTAGCAGTCGGAAGGAGCAAGCTGAAGCACTGCTGCTTGTGCTGCTCCTTGGTTCCCTTGCAGCCCGCTCTGAAAGCATTGGCGGTCACTTCTAGGCGCCGAGTTGCACACACACAGCACCACGCTAAGTGCCGCGGAGAAGGGAAATCCAGAGTGCAGCGAGGAGCTTGACGTGGCTTACGTGCAGTAAGGAGAAGGTGAACCTAAGCACAGCCTCTTCAATCTGGCCGCCTCTGCTCTGGTAGCAACTTTTGCAAGTCGGCAAAGGGAGACGCGAGTATGTAGAACGGAGGGCAGCGAGACGCCGTGTGTTATGCGCCCTTTCAGGGCTGCTGACAGGGGGCTACTTTAAGAACGCCTTCGTCCTCGCGTCCTTCTCGCTTCGCTCTAGCTGCAAGGAGTACAGCACAGCGAAGGAGTGAGGACGGGCACTGCCCCAGCTTTTGCCCTGGCGTGCAACGGCTGTGTGCTGCTTTTCCAAGCAGCAAGAGCACTGAGAAGTGAAAGCGATTGTGAAGGAGCTCTTTGGCTGCTCGTGTGCTCTTCGCTGCACTGCGCCGCTCGCAAGCGGCTTCGTTCTTCGGCGTCTGCCGTCCGGAGAGAGCTGAACTGCAGCGGTCAGTTTCAGCTCTGCCCAACAGCGCGCTCTCAGTTCTGCGGACAAGCACGCCCTGTTGCCTTGGCTCCGAGTGCAAAGTCCCTAGCGAGCACTCACTCAGTGCAATGCACCCAGAAAGACGCTCTCGCTCGTCTTTCAAGGAGCGATTCCTAACAGCACAAGCAGCAGAGGCACAAACTGGATGACGAGAAGGGACAATGTAGAACACGTCTCTGTCCTGGCACATTGTCGTGTGCGATACGTCCCTCCGGGTCTTCGGTCCTTGCGAAGCTCTATGTACTGCGAGCGCAGCTACTTGAAGCTGAGACGGACCGCGGAGCTAGCAGCGAATTCGGAGAGCGCTAAGCACGAAGTCAAGAAGCGAGACGTGTCCCTGCAACGCGGTGCTAAGAGCAGCTTCCTCGCGGCGGGGGCGAGCTCCGGCCACAAGACATTCTCGTCCTGGCAACGGATCTCTGTGAAGGGCGTAGGCGAAAAGCTTTCGATTTCCATTCGAACTGCGAGAAAGGCAGACTGTTACACGGAGCTCTGAGAACAAAGGTGCACGCCCTAAGCGGGCTTGGGCAGAAGCAGCGTTCTCGAGCTCTTGGCTGCCCGCACACTGCTGGGTATGTGGCGCCCCTGCGGCGGCTTCTGGCCGCCGACAAGTGAAAGCGGAGCAAGGCGTGGGCGAGGGCGGTGAACGAAGCGGCTAAGTGCCGTGCTTGTGTGCACCACGTTAGAGGCTACTAGGAGAGGAAGGTGGTTGACTCTCGCTTGCCTTCCCAAGTGCCCTTAGCAGTCGGAAGGAGCAAGCTGAAGCACTGCTGCTTGTGCTGCTCCTTGGTTCCCTTGCAGCCCGCTCTGAAAGCATTGGCGGTCACTTCTAGGCGCCGAGTTGCACACACACAGCACCACGCTAAGTGCCGCGGAGAAGGGAAATCCAGAGTGCAGCGAGGAGCTTGACGTGGCTTACGTGCAGTAAGGAGAAGGTGAACCTAAGCACAGCCTCTTCAATCTGGCCGCCTCTGCTCTGGTAGCAACTTTTGCAAGTCGGCAAAGGGAGACGCGAGTATGTAGAACGGAGGGCAGCGAGACGCCGTGTGTTATGCGCCCTTTCAGGGCTGCTGACAGGGGGCTACTTTAAGAACGCCTTCTTCGTCCTCGCGTCCTTCTCGCTTCGCTCTAGCTGCAAGGAGTACAGCACAGCGAAGGAGTGAGGACGGGCACTGCCCCAGCTTTTGCCCTGGCGTGCAACGGCTGTGTGCTGCTTTTCCAAGCAGCAAGAGCACTGAGAAGTGAAAGCGATTGTGAAGGAGCTCTTTGGCTGCTCGTGTGCTCTTCGCTGCACTGCGCCGCTCGCAAGCGGCTTCGTTCTTCGGCGTCTGCCGTCCGGAGAGAGCTGAACTGCAGCGGTCAGTTTCAGCTCTGCCCAACAGCGTGCTCTCAGTTCTGCGGACAAGCACGCCCTGTTGCCTTGGCTCCGAGTGCAAAGTCCCTAGCGAGCACTCACTCAGTGCAATGCACCCAGAAAGACGCTCTCGCTCGTCTTTCAAGGAGCGATTCCTAACAGCAGAAGCAGCAGAGGCACAAACTGGATGACGAGAAGGGACAATGTAGAACACGTCTCTGTCCTGGCACATTGTCGTGTGCGATACGTCCCTCCGGGTCTTCGGTCCTTGCGAAGCTCTATGTACTGCGAGCGCAGCTACTTGAAGCTGAGACGGACCGCGGAGCTAGCAGCGAATTCGGAGAGCGCTAAGCACGAAGTCAAGAAGCGAGACGTGTCCCTGCAACGCGGTGCTAAGAGCAGCTTCCTGGCGGCGGGGGCGAGCCCCGGCCACGAGACATTCTCGTCCTGGCAACGGATCTCTGTGAAGGGCGTAGGCGAAAAGCTTTCGATTTCCATTCGAACTGCGAGAAAGGCAGACTGTTACACGGAGCTCTGAGAACAAAGGTGCACGCCCTAGGCGGGCTTGGGCAGAAGCAGCGTTCTCGAGCTCTTGGCTGCCCGCACACTGCTGGGTATGTGGCGCCCCTGCGGCGGCTTCTGGCCGCCGACAAGTGAAAGCGGAGCAAGGCGTGGGCGAAGGCGAGGGCGAGGGCGGTGAACGAAGCGGCTATGTGCCGTGCTTGTGTGCACCACGTTAGAGGCTACTAGGAGAGGAAGGTGGTTGACTCTCGCTTGCCTTCCCAAGTGCCCTTAGCAGTCGGAAGGAGCAAGCTGAAGCACTGCTGCTTGTGCTGCTCCTTGGTTCCCTTGCAGCCCGCTCTGAAAGCATTGGCGGTCACTTCTAGGCGCCGAGTTGCACACACACAGCACCACGCTAAGTGCCGCGGAGAAGGGAAATCCAGAGTGCAGCGAGGAGCTTGACGTGGCTTACGTGCAGTAAGGAGAAGGTGAACCTAAGCACAGCCTCTTCAATCTGGCCGCCTCTGCTCTGGTAGCAACTTTTGCAAGTCGGCAAAGGGAGACGCGAGTATGTAGAACGGAGGGCAGCGAGACGCCGTGTGTTATGCGCCCTTTCAGGGCTGCTGACAGGGGGCTACTTTAAGAACGCCTTCTTCGTCCTCGCGTCCTTCTCGCTTCGCTCTAGCTGCAAGGAGTACAGCACAGCGAAGGAGTGAGGACGGGCACTGCCCCAGCTTTTGCCCTGGCGTGCAACGGCTGTGTGCTGCTTTTCCAAGCAGCAAGAGCACTGAGAAGTGAAAGCGATTGTGAAGGAGCTCTTTGGCTGCTCGTGTGCTCTTCGCTGCACTGCGCCGCTCGCAAGCGGCTTCGTTCTTCGGCGTCTGCCGTCCGGAGAGAGCTGAACTGCAGCGGTCAGTTTCAGCTCTGCCCAACAGCGCGCTCTCAGTTCTGCGGACAAGCACGCCCTGTTGCCTTGGCTCCGAGTGCAAAGTCCCTAGCGAGCACTCACTCAGTGCAATGCACCCAGAAAGACGCTCTCGCTCGTCTTTCAAGGAGCGATTCCTAACAGCACAAGCAGCAGAGGCACAAACTGGATGACGAGAAGGGACAATGTAGAACACGTCTCTGTCCTGGCACATTGTCGTGTGCGATACGTCCCTCCGGGTCTTCGGTCCTTGCGAAGCTCTATGTACTGCGAGCGCAGCTACTTGAAGCTGAGACGGACCGCGGAGCTAGCAGCGAATTCGGAGAGCGCTAAGCACGAAGTCAAGAAGCGAGACGTGTCCCTGCAACGCGGTGCTAAGAGCAGCTTCCTCGCGGCGGGGGCGAGCTCCGGCCACAAGACATTCTCGTCCTGGCAACGGATCTCTGTGAAGGGCGTAGGCGAAAAGCTTTCGATTTCCATTCGAACTGCGAGAAAGGCAGACTGTTACACGGAGCTCTGAGAACAAAGGTGCACGCCCTAAGCGGGCTTGGGCAGAAGCAGCGTTCTCGAGCTCTTGGCTGCCCGCACACTGCTGGGTATGTGGCGCCCCTGCGGCGGCTTCTGGCCGCCGACAAGTGAAAGCGGAGCAAGGCGTGGGCGAGGGCGGTGAACGAAGCGGCTAAGTGCCGTGCTTGTGTGCACCACGTTAGAGGCTACTAGGAGAGGAAGGTGGTTGACTCTCGCTTGCCTTCCCAAGTGCCCTTAGCAGTCGGAAGGAGCAAGCTGAAGCACTGCTGCTTGTGCTGCTCCTTGGTTCCCTTGCAGCCCGCTCTGAAAGCATTGGCGGTCACTTCTAGGCGCCGAGTTGCACACACACAGCACCACGCTAAGTGCCGCGGAGAAGGGAAATCCAGAGTGCAGCGAGGAGCTTGACGTGGCTTACGTGCAGTAAGGAGAAGGTGAACCTAAGCACAGCCTCTTCAATCTGGCCGCCTCTGCTCTGGTAGCAACTTTTGCAAGTCGGCAAAGGGAGACGCGAGTATGTAGAACGGAGGGCAGCGAGACGCCGTGTGTTATGCGCCCTTTCAGGGCTGCTGACAGGGGGCTACTTTAAGAACGCCTTCTTCGTCCTCGCGTCCTTCTCGCTTCGCTCTAGCTGCAAGGAGTACAGCACAGCGAAGGAGTGAGGACGGGCACTGCCCCAGCTTTTGCCCTGGCGTGCAACGGCTGTGTGCTGCTTTTCCAAGCAGCAAGAGCACTGAGAAGTGAAAGCGATTGTGAAGGAGCTCTTTGGCTGCTCGTGTGCTCTTCGCTGCACTGCGCCGCTCGCAAGCGGCTTCGTTCTTCGGCGTCTGCCGTCCGGAGAGAGCTGAACTGCAGCGGTCAGTTTCAGCTCTGCCCAACAGCGTGCTCTCAGTTCTGCGGACAAGCACGCCCTGTTGCCTTGGCTCCGAGTGCAAAGTCCCTAGCGAGCACTCACTCAGTGCAATGCACCCAGAAAGACGCTCTCGCTCGTCTTTGAAGGAGCGATTCCTAACAGCAGAAGCAGCAGAGGCACAAACTGGATGACGAGAAGGGACAATGTAGAACACGTCTCTGTCCTGGCACATTGTCGTGTGCGATACGTCCCTCCGGGTCTTCGGTCCTTGCGAAGCTCTATGTACTGCGAGCGCAGCTACTTGAAGCTGAGACGGACCGCGGAGCTAGCAGCGAATTCGGAGAGCGCTAAGCACGAAGTCAAGAAGCGAGACGTGTCCCTGCAACGCGGTGCTAAGAGCAGCTTCCTGGCGGCGGGGGCGAGCCCCGGCCACGAGACATTCTCGTCCTGGCAACGGATCTCTGTGAAGGGCGTAGGCGAAAAGCTTTCGATTTCCATTCGAACTGCGAGAAAGGCAGACTGTTACACGGAGCTCTGAGAACAAAGGTGCACGCCCTAGGCGGGCTTGGGCAGAAGCAGCGTTCTCGAGCTCTTGGCTGCCCGCACACTGCTGGGTATGTGGCGCCCCTGCGGCGGCTTCTGGCCGCCGACAAGTGAAAGCGGAGCAAGGCGTGGGCGAAGGCGAGGGCGAGGGCGGTGAACGAAGCGGCTATGTGCCGTGCTTGTGTGCACCACGTTAGAGGCTACTAGGAGAGGAAGGTGGTTGACTCTCGCTTGCCTTCCCAAGTGCCCTTAGCAGTCGGAAGGAGCAAGCTGAAGCACTGCTGCTTGTGCTGCTCCTTGGTTCCCTTGCAGCCCGCTCTGAAAGCATTGGCGGTCACTTCTAGGCGCCGAGTTGCACACACACAGCACCACGCTAAGTGCCGCGGAGAAGGGAAATCCAGAGTGCAGCGAGGAGCTTGACGTGGCTTACGTGCAGTAAGGAGAAGGTGAACCTAAGCACAGCCTCTTCAATCTGGCCGCCTCTGCTCTGGTAGCAACTTTTGCAAGTCGGCAAAGGGAGACGCGAGTATGTAGAACGGAGGGCAGCGAGACGCCGTGTGTTATGCGCCCTTTCAGGGCTGCTGACAGGGGGCTACTTTAAGAACGCCTTCTTCGTCCTCGCGTCCTTCTCGCTTCGCTCTAGCTGCAAGGAGTACAGCACAGCGAAGGAGTGAGGACGGGCACTGCCCCAGCTTTTGCCCTGGCGTGCAACGGCTGTGTGCTGCTTTTCCAAGCAGCAAGAGCACTGAGAAGTGAAAGCGATTGTGAAGGAGCTCTTTGGCTGCTCGTGTGCTCTTCGCTGCACTGCGCCGCTCGCAAGCGGCTTCGTTCTTCGGCGTCTGCCGTCCGGAGAGAGCTGAACTGCAGCGGTCAGTTTCAGCTCTGCCCAACAGCGCGCTCTCAGTTCTGCGGACAAGCACGCCCTGTTGCCTTGGCTCCGAGTGCAAAGTCCCTAGCGAGCACTCACTCAGTGCAATGCACCCAGAAAGACGCTCTCGCTCGTCTTTCAAGGAGCGATTCCTAACAGCACAAGCAGCAGAGGCACAAACTGGATGACGAGAAGGGACAATGTAGAACACGTCTCTGTCCTGGCACATTGTCTTGTGCGATACGTCCCTCCGGGTCTTCGGTCCTTGCGAAGCTCTATGTACTGCGAGCGCAGCTACTTGAAGCTGAGACGGACCGCGGAGCTAGCAGCGAATTCGGAGAGCGCTAAGCACGAAGTCAAGAAGCGAGACGTGTCCCTGCAACGCGGTGCTAAGAGCAGCTTCCTGGCGGCGGGGGCGAGCCCCGGCCACGAGACATTCTCGTCCTGGCAACGGATCTCTGTGAAGGGCGTAGGCGAAAAGCTTTCGATTTCCATTCGAACTGCGAGAAAGGCAGACTGTTACACGGAGCTCTGAGAACAAAGGTGCACGCCCTAGGCGGGCTTGGGCAGAAGCAGCGTTCTCGAGCTCTTGGCTGCCCGCACACTGCTGGGTATGTGGCGCCCCTGCGGCGGCTTCTGGCCGCCGACAAGTGAAAGCGGAGCAAGGCGTGGGCGAAGGCGAGGGCGAGGGCGGTGAACGAAGCGGCTATGTGCCGTGCTTGTGTGCACCACGTTAGAGGCTACTAGGAGAGGAAGGTGGTTGACTCTCGCTTGCCTTCCCAAGTGCCCTTAGCAGTCGGAAGGAGCAAGCTGAAGCACTGCTGCTTGTGCTGCTCCTTGGTTCCCTTGCAGCCCGCTCTGAAAGCATTGGCGGTCACTTCTAGGCGCCGAGTTGCACACACACAGCACCACGCTAAGTGCCGCGGAGAAGGGAAATCCAGAGTGCAGCGAGGAGCTTGACGTGGCTTACGTGCAGTAAGGAGAAGGTGAACCTAAGCACAGCCTCTTCAATCTGGCCGCCTCTGCTCTGGTAGCAACTTTTGCAAGTCGGCAAAGGGAGACGCGAGTATGTAGAACGGAGGGCAGCGAGACGCCGTGTGTTATGCGCCCTTTCAGGGCTGCTGACAGGGGGCTACTTTAAGAACGCCTTCTTCGTCCTCGCGTCCTTCTCGCTTCGCTCTAGCTGCAAGGAGTACAGCACAGCGAAGGAGTGAGGACGGGCACTGCCCCAGCTTTTGCCCTGGCGTGCAACGGCTGTGTGCTGCTTTTCCAAGCAGCAAGAGCACTGAGAAGTGAAAGCGATTGTGAAGGAGCTCTTTGGCTGCTCGTGTGCTCTTCGCTGCACTGCGCCGCTCGCAAGCGGCTTCGTTCTTCGGCGTCTGCCGTCCGGAGAGAGCTGAACTGCAGCGGTCAGTTTCAGCTCTGCCCAACAGCGTGCTCTCAGTTCTGCGGACAAGCACGCCCTGTTGCCTTGGCTCCGAGTGCAAAGTCCCTAGCGAGCACTCACTCAGTGCAATGCACCCAGAAAGACGCTCTCGCTCGTCTTTCAAGGAGCGATTCCTAACAGCACAAGCAGCAGAGGCACAAACTGGATGACGAGAAGGGACAATGTAGAACACGTCTCTGTCCTGGCACATTGTCGTGTGCGATACGTCCCTCCGGGTCTTCGGTCCTTGCGAAGCTCTATGTACTGCGAGCGCAGCTACTTGAAGCTGAGACGGACCGCGGAGCTAGCAGCGAATTCGGAGAGCGCTAAGCACGAAGTCAAGAAGCGAGACGTGTCCCTGCAACGCGGTGCTAAGAGCAGCTTCCTGGCGGCGGGGGCGAGCCCCGGCCACGAGACATTCTCGTCCTGGCAACGGATCTCTGTGAAGGGCGTAGGCGAAAAGCTTTCGATTTCCATTCGAACTGCGAGAAAGGCAGACTGTTACACGGAGCTCTGAGAACAAAGGTGCACGCCCTAAGCGGGCTTGGGCAGAAGCAGCGTTCTCGAGCTCTTGGCTGCCCGCACACTGCTGGGTATGTGGCGCCCCTGCGGCGGCTTCTGGCCGCCGACAAGTGAAAGCGGAGCCAGGCGTGGGCGAGGGCGGTGAACGAAGCGGCTAAGTGCCGTGCTTGTGTGCACCACGTTAGAGGCTACTAGGAGAGGAAGGTGGTTGACTCTCGCTTGCCTTCCCAAGTGCCCTTAGCAGTCGGAAGGAGCAAGCTGAAGCACTGCTGCTTGTGCTGCTCCTTGGTTCCCTTGCAGCCCGCTCTGAAAGCATTGGCGGTCACTTCTAGGCGCCGAGTTGCACACACACAGCACCACGCTAAGTGCCGCGGAGAAGGGAAATCCAGAGTGCAGCGAGGAGCTTGACGTGGCTTACGTGCAGTAAGGAGAAGGTGAACCTAAGCACAGCCTCTTCAATCTGGCCGCCTCTGCTCTGGTAGCAACTTTTGCAAGTCGGCAAAGGGAGACGCGAGTATGTAGAACGGAGGGCAGCGAGACGCCGTGTGTTATGCGCCCTTTCAGGGCTGCTGACAGGGGGCTACTTTAAGAACGCCTTCTTCGTCCTCGCGTCCTTCTCGCTTCGCTCTAGCTGCAAGGAGTACAGCACAGCGAAGGAGTGAGGACGGGCACTGCCCCAGCTTTTGCCCTGGCGTGCAACGGCTGTGTGCTGCTTTTCCAAGCAGCAAGAGCACTGAGAAGTGAAAGCGATTGTGAAGGAGCTCTTTGGCTGCTCGTGTGCTCTTCGCTGCACTGCGCCGCTCGCAAGCGGCTTCGTTCTTCGGCGTCTGCCGTCCGGAGAGAGCTGAACTGCAGCGGTCAGTTTCAGCTCTGCCCAACAGCGTGCTCTCAGTTCTGCGGACAAGCACGCCCTGTTGCCTTGGCTCCGAGTGCAAAGTCCCTAGCGAGCACTCACTCAGTGCAATGCACCCAGAAAGACGCTCTCGCTCGTCTTTGAAGGAGCGATTCCTAACAGCACAAGCAGCAGAGGCACAAACTGGATGACGAGAAGGGACAATGTAGAACACGTCTCTGTCCTGGCACATTGTCGTGTGCGATACGTCCCTCCGGGTCTTCGGTCCTTGCGAAGCTCTATGTACTGCGAGCGCAGCTACTTGAAGCTGAGACGGACCGCGGAGCTAGCAGCGAATTCGGAGAGCGCTAAGCACGAAGTCAAGAAGCGAGACGTGTCCCTGCAACGCGGTGCTAAGAGCAGCTTCCTGGCGGCGGGGGCGAGCCCCGGCCACGAGACATTCTCGTCCTGGCAACGGATCTCTGTGAAGGGCGTAGGCGAAAAGCTTTCGATTTCCATTCGAACTGCGAGAAAGGCAGACTGTTACACGGAGCTCTGAGAACAAAGGTGCACGCCCTAGGCGGGCTTGGGCAGAAGCAGCGTTCTCGAGCTCTTGGCTGCCCGCACACTGCTGGGTATGTGGCGCCCCTGCGGCGGCTTCTGGCCGCCGACAAGTGAAAGCGGAGCAAGGCGTGGGCGAAGGCGAGGGCGAGGGCGGTGAACGAAGCGGCTATGTGCCGTGCTTGTGTGCACCACGTTAGAGGCTACTAGGAGAGGAAGGTGGTTGACTCTCGCTTGCCTTCCCAAGTGCCCTTAGCAGTCGGAAGGAGCAAGCTGAAGCACTGCTGCTTGTGCTGCTCCTTGGTTCCCTTGCAGCCCGCTCTGAAAGCATTGGCGGTCACTTCTAGGCGCCGAGTTGCACACACACAGCACCACGCTAAGTGCCGCGGAGAAGGGAAATCCAGAGTGCAGCGAGGAGCTTGACGTGGCTTACGTGCAGTAAGGAGAAGGTGAACCTAAGCACAGCCTCTTCAATCTGGCCGCCTCTGCTCTGGTAGCAACTTTTGCAAGTCGGCAAAGGGAGACGCGAGTATGTAGAACGGAGGGCAGCGAGACGCCGTGTGTTATGCGCCCTTTCAGGGCTGCTGACAGGGGGCTACTTTAAGAACGCCTTCTTCGTCCTCGCGTCCTTCTCGCTTCGCTCTAGCTGCAAGGAGTACAGCACAGCGAAGGAGTGAGGACGGGCACTGCCCCAGCTTTTGCCCTGGCGTGCAACGGCTGTGTGCTGCTTTTCCAAGCAGCAAGAGCACTGAGAAGTGAAAGCGATTGTGAAGGAGCTCTTTGGCTGCTCGTGTGCTCTTCGCTGCACTGCGCCGCTCGCAAGCGGCTTCGTTCTTCGGCGTCTGCCGTCCGGAGAGAGCTGAACTGCAGCGGTCAGTTTCAGCTCTGCCCAACAGCGTGCTCTCAGTTCTGCGGACAAGCACGCCCTGTTGCCTTGGCTCCGAGTGCAAAGTCCCTAGCGAGCACTCACTCAGTGCAATGCACCCAGAAAGACGCTCTCGCTCGTCTTTCAAGGAGCGATTCCTAACAGCAGAAGCAGCAGAGGCACAAACTGGATGACGAGAAGGGACAATGTAGAACACGTCTCTGTCCTGGCACATTGTCGTGTGCGATACGTCCCTCCGGGTCTTCGGTCCTTGCGAAGCTCTATGTACTGCGAGCGCAGCTACTTGAAGCTGAGACGGACCGCGGAGCTAGCAGCGAATTCGGAGAGCGCTAAGCACGAAGTCAAGAAGCGAGACGTGTCCCTGCAACGCGGTGCTAAGAGCAGCTTCCTGGCGGCGGGGGCGAGCCCCGGCCACGAGACATTCTCGTCCTGGCAACGGATCTCTGTGAAGGGCGTAGGCGAAAAGCTTTCGATTTCCATTCGAACTGCGAGAAAGGCAGACTGTTACACGGAGCTCTGAGAACAAAGGTGCACGCCCTAGGCGGGCTTGGGCAGAAGCAGCGTTCTCGAGCTCTTGGCTGCCCGCACACTGCTGGGTATGTGGCGCCCCTGCGGCGGCTTCTGGCCGCCGACAAGTGAAAGCGGAGCAAGGCGTGGGCGAAGGCGAGGGCGAGGGCGGTGAACGAAGCGGCTATGTGCCGTGCTTGTGTGCACCACGTTAGAGGCTACTAGGAGAGGAAGGTGGTTGACTCTCGCTTGCCTTCCCAAGTGCCCTTAGCAGTCGGAAGGAGCAAGCTGAAGCACTGCTGCTTGTGCTGCTCCTTGGTTCCCTTGCAGCCCGCTCTGAAAGCATTGGCGGTCACTTCTAGGCGCCGAGTTGCACACACACAGCACCACGCTAAGTGCCGCGGAGAAGGGAAATCCAGAGTGCAGCGAGGAGCTTGACGTGGCTTACGTGCAGTAAGGAGAAGGTGAACCTAAGCACAGCCTCTTCAATCTGGCCGCCTCTGCTCTGGTAGCAACTTTTGCAAGTCGGCAAAGGGAGACGCGAGTATGTAGAACGGAGGGCAGCGAGACGCCGTGTGTTATGCGCCCTTTCAGGGCTGCTGACAGGGGGCTACTTTAAGAACGCCTTCTTCGTCCTCGCGTCCTTCTCGCTTCGCTCTAGCTGCAAGGAGTACAGCACAGCGAAGGAGTGAGGACGGGCACTGCCCCAGCTTTTGCCCTGGCGTGCAACGGCTGTGTGCTGCTTTTCCAAGCAGCAAGAGCACTGAGAAGTGAAAGCGATTGTGAAGGAGCTCTTTGGCTGCTCGTGTGCTCTTCGCTGCACTGCGCCGCTCGCAAGCGGCTTCGTTCTTCGGCGTCTGCCGTCCGGAGAGAGCTGAACTGCAGCGGTCAGTTTCAGCTCTGCCCAACAGCGCGCTCTCAGTTCTGCGGACAAGCACGCCCTGTTGCCTTGGCTCCGAGTGCAAAGTCCCTAGCGAGCACTCACTCAGTGCAATGCACCCAGAAAGACGCTCTCGCTCGTCTTTCAAGGAGCGATTCCTAACAGCACAAGCAGCAGAGGCACAAACTGGATGACGAGAAGGGACAATGTAGAACACGTCTCTGTCCTGGCACATTGTCGTGTGCGATACGTCCCTCCGGGTCTTCGGTCCTTGCGAAGCTCTATGTACTGCGAGCGCAGCTACTTGAAGCTGAGACGGACCGCGGAGCTAGCAGCGAATTCGGAGAGCGCTAAGCACGAAGTCAAGAAGCGAGACGTGTCCCTGCAACGCGGTGCTAAGAGCAGCTTCCTCGCGGCGGGGGCGAGCTCCGGCCACAAGACATTCTCGTCCTGGCAACGGATCTCTGTGAAGGGCGTAGGCGAAAACCTTTCGATTTCCATTCGAACTGCGAGAAAGGCAGACTGTTACACGGAGCTCTGAGAACAAAGGTGCACGCCCTAAGCGGGCTTGGGCAGAAGCAGCGTTCTCGAGCTCTTGGCTGCCCGCACACTGCTGGGTATGTGGCGCCCCTGCGGCGGCTTCTGGCCGCCGACAAGTGAAAGCGGAGCAAGGCGTGGGCGAGGGCGGTGAACGAAGCGGCTAAGTGCCGTGCTTGTGTGCACCACGTTAGAGGCTACTAGGAGAGGAAGGTGGTTGACTCTCGCTTGCCTTCCCAAGTGCCCTTAGCAGTCGGAAGGAGCAAGCTGAAGCACTGCTGCTTGTGCTGCTCCTTGGTTCCCTTGCAGCCCGCTCTGAAAGCATTGGCGGTCACTTCTAGGCGCCGAGTTGCACACACACAGCACCACGCTAAGTGCCGCGGAGAAGGGAAATCCAGAGTGCAGCGAGGAGCTTGACGTGGCTTACGTGCAGTAAGGAGAAGGTGAACCTAAGCACAGCCTCTTCAATCTGGCCGCCTCTGCTCTGGTAGCAACTTTTGCAAGTCGGCAAAGGGAGACGCGAGTATGTAGAACGGAGGGCAGCGAGACGCCGTGTGTTATGCGCCCTTTCAGGGCTGCTGACAGGGGGCTACTTTAAGAACGCCTTCTTCGTCCTCGCGTCCTTCTCGCTTCGCTCTAGCTGCAAGGAGTACAGCACAGCGAAGGAGTGAGGACGGGCACTGCCCCAGCTTTTGCCCTGGCGTGCAACGGCTGTGTGCTGCTTTTCCAAGCAGCAAGAGCACTGAGAAGTGAAAGCGATTGTGAAGGAGCTCTTTGGCTGCTCGTGTGCTCTTCGCTGCACTGCGCCGCTCGCAAGCGGCTTCGTTCTTCGGCGTCTGCCGTCCGGAGAGAGCTGAACTGCAGCGGTCAGTTTCAGCTCTGCCCAACAGCGTGCTCTCAGTTCTGCGGACAAGCACGCCCTCTTGCCTTGGCTCCGAGTGCAAAGTCCCTAGCGAGCACTCACTCAGTGCAATGCACCCAGAAAGACGCTCTCGCTCGTCTTTGAAGGAGCGATTCCTAACAGCACAAGCAGCAGAGGCACAAACTGGATGACGAGAAGGGACAATGTAGAACACGTCTCTGTCCTGGCACATTGTCGTGTGCGATACGTCCCTCCGGGTCTTCGGTCCTTGCGAAGCTCTATGTACTGCGAGCGCAGCTACTTGAAGCTGAGACGGACCGCGGAGCTAGCAGCGAATTCGGAGAGCGCTAAGCACGAAGTCAAGAAGCGAGACGTGTCCCTGCAACGCGGTGCTAAGAGCAGCTTCCTGGCGGCGGGGGCGAGCCCCGGCCACGAGACATTCTCGTCCTGGCAACGGATCTCTGTGAAGGGCGTAGGCGAAAAGCTTTCGATTTCCATTCGAACTGCGAGAAAGGCAGACTGTTACACGGAGCTCTGAGAACAAAGGTGCACGCCCTAGGCGGGCTTGGGCAGAAGCAGCGTTCTCGAGCTCTTGGCTGCCCGCACACTGCTGGGTATGTGGCGCCCCTGCGGCGGCTTCTGGCCGCCGACAAGTGAAAGCGGAGCAAGGCGTGGGCGAAGGCGAGGGCGAGGGCGGTGAACGAAGCGGCTATGTGCCGTGCTTGTGTGCACCACGTTAGAGGCTACTAGGAGAGGAAGGTGGTTGACTCTCGCTTGCCTTCCCAAGTGCCCTTAGCAGTCGGAAGGAGCAAGCTGAAGCACTGCTGCTTGTGCTGCTCCTTGGTTCCCTTGCAGCCCGCTCTGAAAGCATTGGCGGTCACTTCTAGGCGCCGAGTTGCACACACACAGCACCACGCTAAGTGCCGCGGAGAAGGGAAATCCAGAGTGCAGCGAGGAGCTTGACGTGGCTTACGTGCAGTAAGGAGAAGGTGAACCTAAGCACAGCCTCTTCAATCTGGCCGCCTCTGCTCTGGTAGCAACTTTTGCAAGTCGGCAAAGGGAGACGCGAGTATGTAGAACGGAGGGCAGCGAGACGCCGTGTGTTATGCGCCCTTTCAGGGCTGCTGACAGGGGGCTACTTTAAGAACGCCTTCTTCGTCCTCGCGTCCTTCTCGCTTCGCTCTAGCTGCAAGGAGTACAGCACAGCGAAGGAGTGAGGACGGGCACTGCCCCAGCTTTTGCCCTGGCGTGCAACGGCTGTGTGCTGCTTTTCCAAGCAGCAAGAGCACTGAGAAGTGAAAGCGATTGTGAAGGAGCTCTTTGGCTGCTCGTGTGCTCTTCGCTGCACTGCGCCGCTCGCAAGCGGCTTCGTTCTTCGGCGTCTGCCGTCCGGAGAGAGCTGAACTGCAGCGGTCAGTTTCAGCTCTGCCCAACAGCGTGCTCTCAGTTCTGCGGACAAGCACGCCCTGTTGCCTTGGCTCCGAGTGCAAAGTCCCTAGCGAGCACTCACTCAGTGCAATGCACCCAGAAAGACGCTCTCGCTCGTCTTTCAAGGAGCGATTCCTAACAGCAGAAGCAGCAGAGGCACAAACTGGATGACGAGAAGGGACAATGTAGAACACGTCTCTGTCCTGGCACATTGTCGTGTGCGATACGTCCCTCCGGGTCTTCGGTCCTTGCGAAGCTCTATGTACTGCGAGCGCAGCTACTTGAAGCTGAGACGGACCGCGGAGCTAGCAGCGAATTCGGAGAGCGCTAAGCACGAAGTCAAGAAGCGAGACGTGTCCCTGCAACGCGGTGCTAAGAGCAGCTTCCTGGCGGCGGGGGCGAGCCCCGGCCACGAGACATTCTCGTCCTGGCAACGGATCTCTGTGAAGGGCGTAGGCGAAAAGCTTTCGATTTCCATTCGAACTGCGAGAAAGGCAGACTGTTACACGGAGCTCTGGGAACAAAGGTGCACGCCCTAGGCGGGCTTGGGCAGAAGCAGCGTTCTCGAGCTCTTGGCTGCCCGCACACTGCTGGGTATGTGGCGCCCCTGCGGCGGCTTCTGGCCGCCGACAAGTGAAAGCGGAGCAAGGCGTGGGCGAAGGCGAGGGCGAGGGCGGTGAACGAAGCGGCTATGTGCCGTGCTTGTGTGCACCACGTTAGAGGCTACTAGGAGAGGAAGGTGGTTGACTCTCGCTTGCCTTCCCAAGTGCCCTTAGCAGTCGGAAGGAGCAAGCTGAAGCACTGCTGCTTGTGCTGCTCCTTGGTTCCCTTGCAGCCCGCTCTGAAAGCATTGGCGGTCACTTCTAGGCGCCGAGTTGCACACACACAGCACCACGCTAAGTGCCGCGGAGAAGGGAAATCCAGAGTGCAGCGAGGAGCTTGACGTGGCTTACGTGCAGTAAGGAGAAGGTGAACCTAAGCACAGCCTCTTCAATCTGGCCGCCTCTGCTCTGGTAGCAACTTTTGCAAGTCGGCAAAGGGAGACGCGAGTATGTAGAACGGAGGGCAGCGAGACGCCGTGTGTTATGCGCCCTTTCAGGGCTGCTGACAGGGGGCTACTTTAAGAACGCCTTCTTCGTCCTCGCGTCCTTCTCGCTTCGCTCTAGCTGCAAGGAGTACAGCACAGCGAAGGAGTGAGGACGGGCACTGCCCCAGCTTTTGCCCTGGCGTGCAACGGCTGTGTGCTGCTTTTCCAAGCAGCAAGAGCACTGAGAAGTGAAAGCGATTGTGAAGGAGCTCTTTGGCTGCTCGTGTGCTCTTCGCTGCACTGCGCCGCTCGCAAGCGGCTTCGTTCTTCGGCGTCTGCCGTCCGGAGAGAGCTGAACTGCAGCGGTCAGTTTCAGCTCTGCCCAACAGCGCGCTCTCAGTTCTGCGGACAAGCACGCCCTGTTGCCTTGGCTCCGAGTGCAAAGTCCCTAGCGAGCACTCACTCAGTGCAATGCACCCAGAAAGACGCTCTCGCTCGTCTTTCAAGGAGCGATTCCTAACAGCACAAGCAGCAGAGGCACAAACTGGATGACGAGAAGGGACAATGTAGAACACGTCTCTGTCCTGGCACATTGTCGTGTGCGATACGTCCCTCCGGGTCTTCGGTCCTTGCGAAGCTCTATGTACTGCGAGCGCAGCTACTTGAAGCTGAGACGGACCGCGGAGCTAGCAGCGAATTAGGAGAGCGCTAAGCACGAAGTCAAGAAGCGAGACGTGTCCCTGCAACGCGGTGCTAAGAGCAGCTTCCTGGCGGCGGGGGCGAGCTCCGGCCACGAGACATTCTCGTCCTGGCAACGGATCTCTGTGAAGGGCGTAGGCGAAAAGCTTTCGATTTCCATTCGAACTGCGAGAAAGGCAGACTGTTACACGGAGCTCTGAGAACAAAGGTGCACGCCCTAAGCGGGCTTGGGCAGAAGCAGCGTTCTCGAGCTCTTGGCTGCCCGCACACTGCTGGGTATGTGGCGCCCCTGCGGCGGCTTCTGGCCGCCGACAAGTGAAAGCGGAGCAAGGCGTGGGCGAGGGCGGTGAACGAAGCGGCTAAGTGCCGTGCTTGTGTGCACCACGTTAGAGGCTACTAGGAGAGGAAGGTGGTTGACTCTCGCTTGCCTTCCCAAGTGCCCTTAGCAGTCGGAAGGAGCAAGCTGAAGCACTGCTGCTTGTGCTGCTCCTTGGTTCCCTTGCAGCCCGCTCTGAAAGCATTGGCGGTCACTTCTAGGCGCCGAGTTGCACACACACAGCACCACGCTAAGTGCCGCGGAGAAGGGAAATCCAGAGTGCAGCGAGGAGCTTGACGTGGCTTACGTGCAGTAAGGAGAAGGTGAACCTAAGCACAGCCTCTTCAATCTGGCCGCCTCTGCTCTGGTAGCAACTTTTGCAAGTCGGCAAAGGGAGACGCGAGTATGTAGAACGGAGGGCAGCGAGACGCCGTGTGTTATGCGCCCTTTCAGGGCTGCTGACAGGGGGCTACTTTAAGAACGCCTTCTTCGTCCTCGCGTCCTTCTCGCTTCGCTCTAGCTGCAAGGAGTACAGCACAGCGAAGGAGTGAGGACGGGCACTGCCCCAGCTTTTGCCCTGGCGTGCAACGGCTGTGTGCTGCTTTTCCAAGCAGCAAGAGCACTGAGAAGTGAAAGCGATTGTGAAGGAGCTCTTTGGCTGCTCGTGTGCTCTTCGCTGCACTGCGCCGCTCGCAAGCGGCTTCGTTCTTCGGCGTCTGCCGTCCGGAGAGAGCTGAACTGCAGCGGTCAGTTTCAGCTCTGCCCAACAGCGTGCTCTCAGTTCTGCGGACAAGCACGCCCTGTTGCCTTGGCTCCGAGTGCAAAGTCCCTAGCGAGCACTCACTCAGTGCAATGCACCCAGAAAGACGCTCTCGCTCGTCTTTGAAGGAGCGATTCCTAACAGCACAAGCAGCAGAGGCACAAACTGGATGACGAGAAGGGACAATGTAGAACACGTCTCTGTCCTGGCACATTGTCGTGTGCGATACGTCCCTCCGGGTCTTCGGTCCTTGCGAAGCTCTATGTACTGCGAGCGCAGCTACTTGAAGCTGAGACGGACCGCGGAGCTAGCAGCGAATTCGGAGAGCGCTAAGCACGAAGTCAAGAAGCGAGACGTGTCCCTGCAACGCGGTGCTAAGAGCAGCTTCCTGGCGGCGGGGGCGAGCCCCGGCCACGAGACATTCTCGTCCTGGCAACGGATCTCTGTGAAGGGCGTAGGCGAAAAGCTTTCGATTTCCATTCGAACTGCGAGAAAGGCAGACTGTTACACGGAGCTCTGAGAACAAAGGTGCACGCCCTAGGCGGGCTTGGGCAGAAGCAGCGTTCTCGAGCTCTTGGCTGCCCGCACACTGCTGGGTATGTGGCGCCCCTGCGGCGGCTTCTGGCCGCCGACAAGTGAAAGCGGAGCAAGGCGTGGGCGAAGGCGAGGGCGAGGGCGGTGAACGAAGCGGCTATGTGCCGTGCTTGTGTGCACCACGTTAGAGGCTACTAGGAGAGGAAGGTGGTTGACTCTCGCTTGCCTTCCCAAGTGCCCTTAGCAGTCGGAAGGAGCAAGCTGAAGCACTGCTGCTTGTGCTGCTCCTTGGTTCCCTTGCAGCCCGCTCTGAAAGCATTGGCGGTCACTTCTAGGCGCCGAGTTGCACACACACAGCACCACGCTAAGTGCCGCGGAGAAGGGAAATCCAGAGTGCAGCGAGGAGCTTGACGTGGCTTACGTGCAGTAAGGAGAAGGTGAACCTAAGCACAGCCTCTTCAATCTGGCCGCCTCTGCTCTGGTAGCAACTTTTGCAAGTCGGCAAAGGGAGACGCGAGTATGTAGAACGGAGGGCAGCGAGACGCCGTGTGTTATGCGCCCTTTCAGGGCTGCTGACAGGGGGCTACTTTAAGAACGCCTTCTTCGTCCTCGCGTCCTTCTCGCTTCGCTCTAGCTGCAAGGAGTACAGCACAGCGAAGGAGTGAGGACGGGCACTGCCCCAGCTTTTGCCCTGGCGTGCAACGGCTGTGTGCTGCTTTTCCAAGCAGCAAGAGCACTGAGAAGTGAAAGCGATTGTGAAGGAGCTCTTTGGCTGCTCGTGTGCTCTTCGCTGCACTGCGCCGCTCGCAAGCGGCTTCGTTCTTCGGCGTCTGCCGTCCGGAGAGAGCTGAACTGCAGCGGTCAGTTTCAGCTCTGCCCAACAGCGTGCTCTCAGTTCTGCGGACAAGCACGCCCTGTTGCCTTGGCTCCGAGTGCAAAGTCCCTAGCGAGCACTCACTCAGTGCAATGCACCCAGAAAGACGCTCTCGCTCGTCTTTCAAGGAGCGATTCCTAACAGCAGAAGCAGCAGAGGCACAAACTGGATGACGAGAAGGGACAATGTAGAACACGTCTCTGTCCTGGCACATTGTCGTGTGCGATACGTCCCTCCGGGTCTTCGGTCCTTGCGAAGCTCTATGTACTGCGAGCGCAGCTACTTGAAGCTGAGACGGACCGCGGAGCTAGCAGCGAATTCGGAGAGCGCTAAGCACGAAGTCAAGAAGCGAGACGTGTCCCTGCAACGCGGTGCTAAGAGCAGCTTCCTGGCGGCGGGGGCGAGCCCCGGCCACGAGACATTCTCGTCCTGGCAACGGATCTCTGTGAAGGGCGTAGGCGAAAAGCTTTCGATTTCCATTCGAACTGCGAGAAAGGCAGACTGTTACACGGAGCTCTGAGAACAAAGGTGCACGCCCTAGGCGGGCTTGGGCAGAAGCAGCGTTCTCGAGCTCTTGGCTGCCCGCACACTGCTGGGTATGTGGCGCCCCTGCGGCGGCTTCTGGCCGCCGACAAGTGAAAGCGGAGCAAGGCGTGGGCGAAGGCGAGGGCGAGGGCGGTGAACGAAGCGGCTATGTGCCGTGCTTGTGTGCACCACGTTAGAGGCTACTAGGAGAGGAAGGTGGTTGACTCTCGCTTGCCTTCCCAAGTGCCCTTAGCAGTCGGAAGGAGCAAGCTGAAGCACTGCTGCTTGTGCTGCTCCTTGGTTCCCTTGCAGCCCGCTCTGAAAGCATTGGCGGTCACTTCTAGGCGCCGAGTTGCACACACACAGCACCACGCTAAGTGCCGCGGAGAAGGGAAATCCAGAGTGCAGCGAGGAGCTTGACGTGGCTTACGTGCAGTAAGGAGAAGGTGAACCTAAGCACAGCCTCTTCAATCTGGCCGCCTCTGCTCTGGTAGCAACTTTTGCAAGTCGGCAAAGGGAGACGCGAGTATGTAGAACGGAGGGCAGCGAGACGCCGTGTGTTATGCGCCCTTTCAGGGCTGCTGACAGGGGGCTACTTTAAGAACGCCTTCTTCGTCCTCGCGTCCTTCTCGCTTCGCTCTAGCTGCAAGGAGTACAGCACAGCGAAGGAGTGAGGACGGGCACTGCCCCAGCTTTTGCCCTGGCGTGCAACGGCTGTGTGCTGCTTTTCCAAGCAGCAAGAGCACTGAGAAGTGAAAGCGATTGTGAAGGAGCTCTTTGGCTGCTCGTGTGCTCTTCGCTGCACTGCGCCGCTCGCAAGCGGCTTCGTTCTTCGGCGTCTGCCGTCCGGAGAGAGCTGAACTGCAGCGGTCAGTTTCAGCTCTGCCCAACAGCGCGCTCTCAGTTCTGCGGACAAGCACGCCCTGTTGCCTTGGCTCCGAGTGCAAAGTCCCTAGCGAGCACTCACTCAGTGCAATGCACCCAGAAAGACGCTCTCGCTCGTCTTTCAAGGAGCGATTCCTAACAGCACAAGCAGCAGAGGCACAAACTGGATGACGAGAAGGGACAATGTAGAACACGTCTCTGTCCTGGCACATTGTCGTGTGCGATACGTCCCTCCGGGTCTTCGGTCCTTGCGAAGCTCTATGTACTGCGAGCGCAGCTACTTGAAGCTGAGACGGACCGCGGAGCTAGCAGCGAATTCGGAGAGCGCTAAGCACGAAGTCAAGAAGCGAGACGTGTCCCTGCAACGCGGTGCTAAGAGCAGCTTCCTCGCGGCGGGGGCGAGCCCCGGCCACAAGACATTCTCGTCCTGGCAACGGATCTCTGTGAAGGGCGTAGGCGAAAACCTTTCGATTTCCATTCGAACTGCGAGAAAGGCAGACTGTTACACGGAGCTCTGAGAACAAAGGTGCACGCCCTAAGCGGGCTTGGGCAGAAGCAGCGTTCTCGAGCTCTTGGCTGCCCGCACACTGCTGGGTATGTGGCGCCCCTGCGGCGGCTTCTGGCCGCCGACAAGTGAAAGCGGAGCAAGGCGTGGGCGAGGGCGGTGAACGAAGCGGCTAAGTGCCGTGCTTGTGTGCACCACGTTAGAGGCTACTAGGAGAGGAAGGTGGTTGACTCTCGCTTGCCTTCCCAAGTGCCCTTAGCAGTCGGAAGGAGCAAGCTGAAGCACTGCTGCTTGTGCTGCTCCTTGGTTCCCTTGCAGCCCGCTCTGAAAGCATTGGCGGTCACTTCTAGGCGCCGAGTTGCACACACACAGCACCACGCTAAGTGCCGCGGAGAAGGGAAATCCAGAGTGCAGCGAGGAGCTTGACGTGGCTTACGTGCAGTAAGGAGAAGGTGAACCTAAGCACAGCCTCTTCAATCTGGCCGCCTCTGCTCTGGTAGCAACTTTTGCAAGTCGGCAAAGGGAGACGCGAGTATGTAGAACGGAGGGCAGCGAGACGCCGTGTGTTATGCGCCCTTTCAGGGCTGCTGACAGGGGGCTACTTTAAGAACGCCTTCTTCGTCCTCGCGTCCTTCTCGCTTCGCTCTAGCTGCAAGGAGTACAGCACAGCGAAGGAGTGAGGACGGGCACTGCCCCAGCTTTTGCCCTGGCGTGCAACGGCTGTGTGCTGCTTTTCCAAGCAGCAAGAGCACTGAGAAGTGAAAGCGATTGTGAAGGAGCTCTTTGGCTGCTCGTGTGCTCTTCGCTGCACTGCGCCGCTCGCAAGCGGCTTCGTTCTTCGGCGTCTGCCGTCCGGAGAGAGCTGAACTGCAGCGGTCAGTTTCAGCTCTGCCCAACAGCGTGCTCTCAGTTCTGCGGACAAGCACGCCCTGTTGCCTTGGCTCCGAGTGCAAAGTCCCTAGCGAGCACTCACTCAGTGCAATGCACCCAGAAAGACGCTCTCGCTCGTCTTTGAAGGAGCGATTCCTAACAGCACAAGCAGCAGAGGCACAAACTGGATGACGAGAAGGGACAATGTAGAACACGTCTCTGTCCTGGCACATTGTCGTGTGCGATACGTCCCTCCGGGTCTTCGGTCCTTGCGAAGCTCTATGTACTGCGAGCGCAGCTACTTGAAGCTGAGACGGACCGCGGAGCTAGCAGCGAATTCGGAGAGCGCTAAGCACGAAGTCAAGAAGCGAGACGTGTCCCTGCAACGCGGTGCTAAGAGCAGCTTCCTGGCGGCGGGGGCGAGCCCCGGCCACGAGACATTCTCGTCCTGGCAACGGATCTCTGTGAAGGGCGTAGGCGAAAAGCTTTCGATTTCCATTCGAACTGCGAGAAAGGCAGACTGTTACACGGAGCTCTGAGAACAAAGGTGCACGCCCTAAGCGGGCTTGGGCAGAAGCAGCGTTCTCGAGCTCTTGGCTGCCCGCACACTGCTGGGTATGTGGCGCCCCTGCGGCGGCTTCTGGCCGCCGACAAGTGAAAGCGGAGCAAGGCGTGGGCGAAGGCGAGGGCGAGGGCGGTGAACGAAGCGGCTATGTGCCGTGCTTGTGTGCACCACGTTAGAGGCTACTAGGAGAGGAAGGTGGTTGACTCTCGCTTGCCTTCCCAAGTGCCCTTAGCAGTCGGAAGGAGCAAGCTGAAGCACTGCTGCTTGTGCTGCTCCTTGGTTCCCTTGCAGCCCGCTCTGAAAGCATTGGCGGTCACTTCTAGGCGCCGAGTTGCACACACACAGCACCACGCTAAGTGCCGCGGAGAAGGGAAATCCAGAGTGCAGCGAGGAGCTTGACGTGGCTTACGTGCAGTAAGGAGAAGGTGAACCTAAGCACAGCCTCTTCAATCTGGCCGCCTCTGCTCTGGTAGCAACTTTTGCAAGTCGGCAAAGGGAGACGCGAGTATGTAGAACGGAGGGCAGCGAGACGCCGTGTGTTATGCGCCCTTTCAGGGCTGCTGACAAGGGGCTACTTTAAGAACGCCTTCTTCGTCCTCGCGTCCTTCTCGCTTCGCTCTAGCTGCAAGGAGTACAGCACAGCGAAGGAGTGAGGACGGGCACTGCCCCAGCTTTTGCCCTGGCGTGCAACGGCTGTGTGCTGCTTTTCCAAGCAGCAAGAGCACTGAGAAGTGAAAGCGATTGTGAAGGAGCTCTTTGGCTGCTCGTGTGCTCTTCGCTGCACTGCGCCGCTCGCAAGCGGCTTCGTTCTTCGGCGTCTGCCGTCCGGAGAGAGCTGAACTGCAGCGGTCAGTTTCAGCTCTGCCCAACAGCGTGCTCTCAGTTCTGCGGACAAGCACGCCCTGTTGCCTTGGCTCCGAGTGCAAAGTCCCTAGCGAGCACTCACTCAGTGCAATGCACCCAGAAAGACGCTCTCGCTCGTCTTTGAAGGAGCGATTCCTAACAGCACAAGCAGCAGAGGCACAAACTGGATGACGAGAAGGGACAATGTAGAACACGTCTCTGTCCTGGCACATTGTCGTGTGCGATACGTCCCTCCGGGTCTTCGGTCCTTGCGAAGCTCTATGTACTGCGAGCGCAGCTACTTGAAGCTGAGACGGACCGCGGAGCTAGCAGCGAATTCGGAGAGCGCTAAGCACGAAGTCAAGAAGCGAGACGTGTCCCTGCAACGCGGTGCTAAGAGCAGCTTCCTGGCGGCGGGGGCGAGCCCCGGCCACGAGACATTCTCGTCCTGGCAACGGATCTCTGTGAAGGGCGTAGGCGAAAAGCTTTCGATTTCCATTCGAACTGCGAGAAAGGCAGACTGTTACACGGAGCTCTGAGAACAAAGGTGCACGCCCTAGGCGGGCTTGGGCAGAAGCAGCGTTCTCGAGCTCTTGGCTGCCCGCACACTGCTGGGTATGTGGCGCCCCTGCGGCGGCTTCTGGCCGCCGACAAGTGAAAGCGGAGCAAGGCGTGGGCGACGGCGAGGGCGAGGGCGGTGAACGAAGCGGCTATGTGCCGTGCTTGTGTGCACCACGTTAGAGGCTACTAGGAGAGGAAGGTGGTTGACTCTCGCTTGCCTTCCCAAGTGCCCTTAGCAGTCGGAAGGAGCAAGCTGAAGCACTGCTGCTTGTGCTGCTCTTTGGTTCCCTTGCAGCCCTCTGTGAAAGTATTGGCGGTCACTTCTAGGCGCCGAGTTGCACACACACAGCACCACGCTAAGTGCCGCGGAGAAGGGAAATCCAGAGTGCAGCGAGGAGCTGGACGTGGCTTACGTGCAGTAAGGAGAAGGTGAACCTAAGCACAGCCTCTTCAATCTGGCCGCCTCTGCTCTGGTAGCAACTTTTGCAAGTCAGCAAAGGGAGACGCGAGTATGTAGAACGGAGGGCAGCGAGACGCCGTGTGTTATGCGCCCTTTCAGGGCTGCTGACAAGGGGCTACTTTAAGAACGCCTTCTTCGTCCTCGCGTCCTTCTCGCTTCGCTCTAGCTGCAAGGAGTACAGCACAGCGAAGGAGTGAGGACGGGCACTGCCCCAGCTTTTGCCCTGGCGTGCAACGGCTGTGTGCTGCTTTTCCAAGCAGCAAGAGCACTGAGAAGTGAAAGCGATTGTGAAGGAGCTCTTTGGCTGCTCGTGTGCTCTTCGCTGCACTGCGCCGCTCGCAAGCGGCTTCGTTCTTCGGCGTCTGCCGTCCGGAGAGAGCTGAACTGCAGCGGTCAGTTTCAGCTCTGCCCAACAGCGTGCTCTCAGTTCTGCGGACAAGCACGCCCTGTTGCCTTGGCTCCGAGTGCAAAGTCCCTAGCGAGCACTCACTCAGTGCAATGCACCCAGAAAGACGCTCTCGCTCGTCTTTCAAGGAGCGATTCCTAACAGCACAAGCAGCAGAGGCACAAACTGGATGACGAGAAGGGACAATGTAGAACACGTCTCTGTCCTGGCACATTGTCGTGTGCGATACGTCCCTCCGGGTCTTCGGTCCTTGCGAAGCTCTATGTACTGCGAGCGCAGCTACTTGAAGCTGAGACGGACCGCGGAGCTAGCAGCGAATTCGGAGAGCGCTAAGCACGAAGTCAAGAAGCGAGACGTGTCCCTGCAACGCGGTGCTAAGAGCAGCTTCCTGGCGGCGGGGGCGAGCCCCGGCCACGAGACATTCTCGTCCTGGCAACGGATCTCTGTGAAGGGCGTAGGCGAAAAGCTTTCGATTTCCATTCGAACTGCGAGAAAGGCAGACTGTTACACGGAGCTCTGAGAACAAAGGTGCACGCCCTAGGCGGGCTTGGGCAGAAGCAGCGTTCTCGAGCTCTTGGCTGCCCGCACACTGCTGGGTATGTGGCGCCCCTGCGGCGGCTTCTGGCCGCCGACAAGTGAAAGCGGAGCAAGGCGTGGGCGAAGGCGAGGGCGAGGGCGGTGAACGAAGCGGCTATGTGCCGTGCTTGTGTGCACCACGTTAGAGGCTACTAGGAGAGGAAGGTGGTTGACTCTCGCTTGCCTTCCCAAGTGCCCTTAGCAGTCGGAAGGAGCAAGCTGAAGCACTGCTGCTTGTGCTGCTCCTTGGTTCCCTTGCAGCCCGCTCTGAAAGCATTGGCGGTCACTTCTAGGCGCCGAGTTGCACACACACAGCACCACGCTAAGTGCCGCGGAGAAGGGAAATCCAGAGTGCAGCGAGGAGCTTGACGTGGCTTACGTGCAGTAAGGAGAAGGTGAACCTAAGCACAGCCTCTTCAATCTGGCCGCCTCTGCTCTGGTAGCAACTTTTGCAAGTCGGCAAAGGGAGACGCGAGTATGTAGAACGGAGGGCAGCGAGACGCCGTGTGTTATGCGCCCTTTCAGGGCTGCTGACAAGGGGCTACTTTAAGAACGCCTTCTTCGTCCTCGCGTCCTTCTCGCTTCGCTCTAGCTGCAAGGAGTACAGCACAGCGAAGGAGTGAGGACGGGCACTGCCCCAGCTTTTGCCCTGGCGTGCAACGGCTGTGTGCTGCTTTTCCAAGCAGCAAGAGCACTGAGAAGTGAAAGCGATTGTGAAGGAGCTCTTTGGCTGCTCGTGTGCTCTTCGCTGCACTGCGCCGCTCGCAAGCGGCTTCGTTCTTCGGCGTCTGCCGTCCGGAGAGAGCTGAACTGCAGCGGTCAGTTTCAGCTCTGCCCAACAGCGTGCTCTCAGTTCTGCGGACAAGCACGCCCTGTTGCCTTGGCTCCGAGTGCAAAGTCCCTAGCGAGCACTCACTCAGTGCAATGCACCCAGAAAGACGCTCTCGCTCGTCTTTGAAGGAGCGATTCCTAACAGCACAAGCAGCAGAGGCACAAACTGGATGACGAGAAGGGACAATGTAGAACACGTCTCTGTCCTGGCACATTGTCGTGTGCGATACGTCCCTCCGGGTCTTCGGTCCTTGCGAAGCTCTATGTACTGCGAGCGCAGCTACTTGAAGCTGAGACGGACCGCGGAGCTAGCAGCGAATTCGGAGAGCGCTAAGCACGAAGTCAAGAAGCGAGACGTGTCCCTGCAACGCGGTGCTAAGAGCAGCTTCCTGGCGGCGGGGGCGAGCCCCGGCCACGAGACATTCTCGTCCTGGCAACGGATCTCTGTGAAGGGCGTAGGCGAAAAGCTTTCGATTTCCATTCGAACTGCGAGAAAGGCAGACTGTTACACGGAGCTCTGAGAACAAAGGTGCACGCCCTAGGCGGGCTTGGGCAGAAGCAGCGTTCTCGAGCTCTTGGCTGCCCGCACACTGCTGGGTATGTGGCGCCCCTGCGGCGGCTTCTGGCCGCCGACAAGTGAAAGCGGAGCAAGGCGTGGGCGAAGGCGAGGGCGAGGGCGGTGAACGAAGCGGCTATGTGCCGTGCTTGTGTGCACCACGTTAGAGGCTACTAGGAGAGGAAGGTGGTTGACTCTCGCTTGCCTTCCCAAGTGCCCTTAGCAGTCGGAAGGAGCAAGCTGAAGCACTGCTGCTTGTGCTGCTCCTTGGTTCCCTTGCAGCCCGCTCTGAAAGCATTGGCGGTCACTTCTAGGCGCCGAGTTGCACACACACAGCACCACGCTAAGTGCCGCGGAGAAGGGAAATCCAGAGTGCAGCGAGGAGCTGGACGTGGCTTACGTGCAGTAAGGAGAAGGTGAACCTAAGCACAGCCTCTTCAATCTGGCCGCCTCTGCTCTGGTAGCAACTTTTGCAAGTCAGCAAAGGGAGACGCGAGTATGTAGAACGGAGGGCAGCGAGACGCCGTGTGTTATGCGCCCTTTCAGGGCTGCTGACAAGGGGCTACTTTAAGAACGCCTTCTTCGTCCTCGCGTCCTTCTCGCTTCGCTCTAGCTGCAAGGAGTACAGCACAGCGAAGGAGTGAGGACGGGCACTGCCCCAGCTTTTGCCCTGGCGTGCAACGGCTGTGTGCTGCTTTTCCAAGCAGCAAGAGCACTGAGAAGTGAAAGCGATTGTGAAGGAGCTCTTTGGCTGCTCGTGTGCTCTTCGCTGCACTGCGCCGCTCGCAAGCGGCTTCGTTCTTCGGCGTCTGCCGTCCGGAGAGAGCTGAACTGCAGCGGTCAGTTTCAGCTCTGCCCAACAGCGTGCTCTCAGTTCTGCGGACAAGCACGCCCTGTTGCCTTGGCTCCGAGTGCAAAGTCCCTAGCGAGCACTCACTCAGTGCAATGCACCCAGAAAGACGCTCTCGCTCGTCTTTCAAGGAGCGATTCCTAACAGCAGAAGCAGCAGAGGCACAAACTGGATGACGAGAAGGGACAATGTAGAACACGTCTCTGTCCTGGCACATTGTCGTGTGCGATACGTCCCTCCGGGTCTTCGGTCCTTGCGAAGCTCTATGTACTGCGAGCGCAGCTACTTGAAGCTGAGACGGACCGCGGAGCTAGCAGCGAATTCGGAGAGCGCTAAGCACGAAGTCAAGAAGCGAGACGTGTCCCTGCAACGCGGTGCTAAGAGCAGCTTCCTGGCGGCGGGGGCGAGCCCCGGCCACGAGACATTCTCGTCCTGGCAACGGATCTCTGTGAAGGGCGTAGGCGAAAAGCTTTCGATTTCCATTCGAACTGCGAGAAAGGCAGACTGTTACACGGAGCTCTGAGAACAAAGGTGCACGCCCTAGGCGGGCTTGGGCAGAAGCAGCGTTCTCGAGCTCTTGGCTGCCCGCACACTGCTGGGTATGTGGCGCCCCTGCGGCGGCTTCTGGCCGCCGACAAGTGAAAGCGGAGCAAGGCGTGGGCGAGGGCGAGGGCGAGGGCGGTGAACGAAGCGGCTATGTGCCGTGCTTGTGTGCACCACGTTAGAGGCTACTAGGAGAGGAAGGTGGTTGACTCTCGCTTGCCTTCCCAAGTGCCCTTAGCAGTCGGAAGGAGCAAGCTGAAGCACTGCTGCTTGTGCTGCTCTTTGGTTCCCTTGCAGCCCTCTGTGAAAGTATTGGCGGTCACTTCTAGGCGCCGAGTTGCACACACACAGCACCACGCTAAGTGCCGCGGAGAAGGGAAATCCAGAGTGCAGCGAGGAGCTGGACGTGGCTTACGTGCAGTAAGGAGAAGGTGAACCTAAGCACAGCCTCTTCAATCTGGCCGCCTCTGCTCTGGTAGCAACTTTTGCAAGTCGGCAAAGGGAGACGCGAGTATGTAGAACGGAGGGCAGCGAGACGCCGTGTGTTATGCGCCCTTTCAGGGCTGCTGACAAGGGGCTACTTTAAGAACGCCTTCTTCGTCCTCGCGTCCTTCTCGCTTCGCTCTAGCTGCAAGGAGTACAGCACAGCGAAGGAGTGAGGACGGGCACTGCCCCAGCTTTTGCCCTGGCGTGCAACGGCTGTGTGCTGCTTTTCCAAGCAGCAAGAGCACTGAGAAGTGAAAGCGATTGTGAAGGAGCTCTTTGGCTGCTCGTGTGCTCTTCGCTGCACTGCGCCGCTCGCAAGCGGCTTTGTTCTTCGGCGTCTGCCGTCCGGAGAGAGCTGAACTGCAGCGGTCAGTTTCAGCTCTGCCCAACAGCGTGCTCTCAGTTCTGCGGACAAGCACGCCCTGTTGCCTTGGCTCCGAGTGCAAAGTCCCTAGCGAGCACTCACTCAGTGCAATGCACCCAGAAAGACGCTCTCGCTCGTCTTTCAAGGAGCGATTCCTAACAGCAGAAGCAGCAGAGGCACAAACTGGATGACGAGAAGGGACAATGTAGAACACGTCTCTGTCCTGGCACATTGTCGTGTGCGATACGTCCCTCCGGGTCTTCGGTCCTTGCGAAGCTCTATGTACTGCGAGCGCAGCTACTTGAAGCTGAGACGGACCGCGGAGCTAGCAGCGAATTCGGAGAGCGCTAAGCACGAAGTCAAGAAGCGAGACGTGTCCCTGCAACGCGGTGCTAAGAGCAGCTTCCTGGCGGCGGGGGCGAGCCCCGGCCACGAGACATTCTCGTCCTGGCAACGGATCTCTGTGAAGGGCGTAGGCGAAAAGCTTTCGATTTCCATTCGAACTGCGAGAAAGGCAGACTGTTACACGACGGATCTCTGTGAAGGGCGTAGGCGAAAAGCTTTCGATTTCCATTCGAACTGCGAGAAAGGCAGACTGTTACACGGAGCTCTGAGAACAAAGGTGCACGCCCTAGGCGGGCTTGGGCAGAAGCAGCGTTCTCGAGCTCTTGGCTGCCCGCACACTGCTGGGTATGTGGCGCCCCTGCGGCGGCTTCTGGCCGCCGACAAGTGAAAGCGGAGCAAGGCGTGGGCGAGGGCGAGGGCGGTGAACGAAGCGGCTATGTGCCGTGCTTGTGTGCACCACGTTAGAGGCTACTAGGAGAGGAAGGTGGTTGACTCTCGCTTGCCTTCCCAAGTGCCCTTAGCAGTCGGAAGGAGCAAGCTGAAGCACTGCTGCTTGTGCTGCTCTTTGGTTCCCTTGCAGCCCTCTGTGAAAGTATTGGCGGTCACTTCTAGGCGCCGAGTTGCACACACACAGCACCACGCTAAGTGCCGCGGAGAAGGGAAATCCAGAGTGCAGCGAGGAGCTGGACGTGGCTTACGTGCAGTAAGGAGAAGGTGAACCTAAGCACAGCCTCTTCAATCTGGCCGCCTCTGCTCTGGTAGCAACTTTTGCAAGTCGGCAAAGGGAGACGCGAGTATGTAGAACGGAGGGCAGCGAGACGCCGTGTGTTATGCGCCCTTTCAGGGCTGCTGACAGGGGGCTACTTTAAGAACGCCTTCTTCGTCCTCGCGTCCTTCTCGCTTCGCTCTAGCTGCAAGGAGTACAGCACAGCGAAGGAGTGAGGACGGGCACTGCCCCAGCTTTTGCCCTGGCGTGCAACGGCTGTGTGCTGCTTTTCCAAGCAGCAAGAGCACTGAGAAGTGAAAGCGATTGTGAAGGAGCTCTTTGGCTGCTCGTGTGCTCTTCGCTGCACTGCGCCGCTCGCAAGCGGCTTCGTTCTTCGGCGTCTGCCGTCCGGAGAGAGCTGAACTGCAGCGGTCAGTTTCAGCTCTGCCCAACAGCGTGCTCTCAGTTCTGCGGACAAGCACGCCCTGTTGCCTTGGCTCCGAGTGCAAAGTCCCTAGCGAGCACTCACTCAGTGCAATGCACCCAGAAAGACGCTCTCGCTCGTCTTTCAAGGAGCGATTCCTAACAGCACAAGCAGCAGAGGCACAAACTGGATGACGAGAAGGGACAATGTAGAACACGTCTCTGTCCTGGCACATTGTCGTGTGCGATACGTCCCTCCGGGTCTTCGGTCCTTGCGAAGCTCTATGTACTGCGAGCGCAGCTACTTGAAGCTGAGACGGACCGCGGAGCTAGCAGCGAATTCGGAGAGCGCTAAGCACGAAGTCAAGAAGCGAGACGTGTCCCTGCAACGCGGTGCTAAGAGCAGCTTCCTGGCGGCGGGGGCGAGCTCCGGCCACAAGACATTCTCGTCCTAGCAACGGATATCTGTGAAGGGCGTAGGCGAAAAGCTTTCGATTTCCATTCGAACTGCGAGAAAGGCAGACTGTTACACGGAGCTCTGGGAACAAAGGTGCACGCCCTAGGCTGGCTTGGGCAGAAGCAGCGTTCTCGAGCTCTTGGCTGCCCGCACACTGCTGGGTATGTGGCGCCCCTGCGGCGGCTTCTGGCCGCCGACAAGTGAAAGCGGAGCCAGGCGTGGGCGAGGGCGGTGAACGAAGCGGCTAAGTGCCGTGCTTGTGTGCACCACGTTAGAGGCTACTAGGAGAGGAAGGTGGTTGACTCTCGCTTGCCTTCCCAAGTGCCCTTAGCAGTCGGAAGGAGCAAGCTGAAGCACTGCTGCTTGTGCTGCTCCTTGGTTCCCTTGCAGCCCGCTCTGAAAGCATTGGCAGTCGCTTCTAGGCGCCGAGTTGCACACACACAGCACCACGCTAAGTGCCGCGGAGAAGGGAAATCCAGAGTGCAGCGAGGAGCTGGACGTGGCTTACGTGCAGTAAGGAGAAGGTGAACCTAAGCACAGCCTCTTCAATCGGGCCGCCTCTGCTCTGGTAGCAACTTTTGCAAGACGGCAAAGGGAGACGCGAGTATGTAGAACGGAGGGCAGCGAGACGCCGTGTGTTATGCGCCCTTTCAGGGCTGCTGACAAGGGGCTACTTTAAGAGCGCCTTGTCCTTCCTCGCGTCCATCTGGCTTCGCTCTAGCTGCAAGGAGTACAGCACAGCGAAGGAGTGAAGACGGGCACTGCCCCAGCTTTTGCCCTGGCCTGCCTGTGCTCCGCCTTTAGCTGCACACCAGAACAATGGCATTTCTTTCCCGCAAGGTAAAAAGGGCTTTAGTGTAGCCTTAGGAATGGCAAGTGCCTAGGCATTAAGTTGAGCGACCACGTATGAGGGAGTCTTTAGAGGTTTCCTCTCCCATGGCGCAGGTTTATTCTCATTTTCGTGCTGAACTGAAAAGTCCGGGCATGGCAAGTCTGCCCTGCCTTGTGCAGAGACGAACACAAATGTGGGGCTATGATCCTCTGTGTTCGGAGCTCTGCTTCCGGGTGTGTGGGCCGCCATGAGCCCGCAGCAGCCGCCGAGGACAGTGTGGATTGTGGATGAGGCTGGGCTGGCGCCCCCCCCCCCCCGCTGGTCTGACAGCGGCAGGAGCTGCGTCGGAGCGGCATTGCCTGAGGGCCCCATGGGGGGCGGGGAGAGAGCCGGGATTGACCCCGAACGACACCGGAAGCGATATCCGTAGGGCCCGGAAGGCCAGCGTTGCCATCGAGTTTGGCCGGTAGGAGGCTTCTAAGGTGCTTTGAAAGGTGGAGCTTCTTTGCTCTAGGACAGTCTGGGAGAGCTGAGGGTGTCCAATCTGGAGAACAGAAGGCTCCAGGGAGACCTTCGAGCCCCTTGCAGTGCCTGCTGGGGCTCCAAGATAGCTGGGGAGGGACTTTGGAAAAGGTTCTGGACTCGCAGGACAAGGGGGAATAGCTTCAAACTGCCAGAGGGCTGGGGTAGATGGGATATTGGAAAGGAATTCTTCCTTGTGTGGGTGCTGAGGCCTGGCACATGTTGCTCAAAGAGGCTGTGTAGGAGCCCCATGGCAGGAAGTGTCCAGGGCCAGGCTGGAGCAGACATGGAGCAACCTGGACTAGTGGAAAAGTGTCCCTGCCCATGTCAGGATGTGGGAAGAAGAGACTCTGTCTCTAAGGTCGCTTCCAGTCCAAACCATTCTGGGATTCTAGGATTCATGGAAGGCCCTTTTCCAAGTGAAGTGTTGTATCTCTTGGCTCCCAGCTTGTAGTTGCCAGTTCTTCTGGAAGCAGGCGTGGCGAAGCAGCTGTGATGAGCCATGGGTTCTCAATAGGACGAGTGTGATATATTTGCAGAGAGGAAGGCTGCAGACAGATCTTCAAGGTCCAGGTAAAATAAGCAAAGGATTGAATAAAAGCCAAAGGTTGGTTGTGTTAGTTTGCTGGCTGTTGAAATGGCCCCAGGTCATTTTCAACATTTCTAATTTGGATTTGTTTGAGTAAAAAATGAATGTGTTACCTCCAGCGTAGGCTCTCCAATGCATCTCCATGTGCTCCCATCTCTTTGTTGTATATCGGGTTCTATTAACTGAAGACAGAATCATAACACAGTAGTAAAACATTTAGAGGCGTAGTTAGCCAGCTTCAGGAGTTTTCAACTCTGCTGTTGACTTTTCTGGTAACTGTAGGCAAGGCAACACAATCCAGTTACTCCACTTTCCACTTTCTTTTCCTCTCTGAGGAAAAGATGATCTTTTTTTTTTTTTTTTTTTTCTTCTCATTTTGAAAATAGCCTTGAATGAAGAGAGTTATGCATGTGGCATGTAGGATTCATTACTTTACCTTTCTCTTCTGCTGTCTTTCGCGTACTAGTCTTTTTAAAATTTTTTTGTCGCTGTTCTCCATTCAGTAGGTTTGAAAGAATTCTAATTGTTGAGATGATGGTTCTTTGAAGGCTCACTTAGCCCACCTTTTGGGTGAAGGAAAGAAGAAGACAAGGTCCTCTAGGAAGAGTAAAAAGCATACTTTCAAGAGACATTCAGAGATGTCTGCTGATGCCATGCAATTACCGTGTAATCAGCAGAAATGTGTTGGAAAAACACCCATCAGTGACTTCACAAGAAAGCCACACTCAAGACAGGTAAAGAACAGAAGCATAAAACCCCAAAGGTATGAAATGGACAGATTTTCATTGGGAATGAGCAACTCCTGAATTCTTGGTTCTAGAACTAGGGGCTTGTAATAAATAGACTGTCTCCTTGCCAAACGTAAATTTGGTGTCATGAACTGCTCACTGCCCGTTGAAGTGCAGGGCTAGTAGACTAATATTTGCCATGGCAGGCATATTGTATGGCTTTCCTGTTAAAAAGAAATTGGTTTTGCTCATAGCAATCTAGATATGTACCCAGTCTGACACCTATTTTTTAGGCTATATTTCCAAGTAAATGGCTTCCAAGATGATGCAGTAAGTTTATGTCATGAACAGGAATGAAGTGATTGCATGCATCCTTTTTTACCCTAAGCCAGCTGCTGAATAATGAGACAGAGACTCTCACTGACGCCAAGGAGTGCCCGTGCTTTTGGGAAAAGCACTGGGCAGATAAAGCCTATTTCCACATTTCTTGCTAGCGTCTCCTTCAAAGTTCATGGGTTTGCTCATCTTTTAGAGCTGTTCTAGATGTCTTTGTAGTTTACATGTACTAAATGTAGCAGGTATTGCTTTCATGGCGTCCTACTAGATTTGAAGTTGGGATCTACTCAGGCTTCAATGTCTCAGAAGAAGCAACGTTGATTCTTTGAATTCCGTTCTTGAACGTGAGAATGCTACTTATGTAGTTAATGAATTAATTAAATCGAATTCACTTGAATGGAAAAATTGTCTTGTTCATGTAGATTTTAACTTGGGAAATTGATATTTGAGTTCTACTTTTCATTGTTGTTGCTTTTCTGTATTGTTTGATTGCACAGATAGCAGATGTACTGACCAAGTATTGTGTGAAACTGGAGGAAATGTCCTTCCTCTTGGCAGCTGATGTTCACAAGCTCATTAACGCTAAGGCCATGGTAAATGTTTTACCTGGGGCAAGATAGCAGTCTGAATATTCCTAGAATGTCTTTCTTTCCCCAGATGAAATTCATTTTTTCTGCCTATCAGTCACTGAAATATAGAAGAAATTTCTACTTGGCAGGGTATTGGTTATCATTTGTGTTCTTTTCTCCCCTCATTTTCTGTAGAAGAGACAATTTTTGGTTTGTTTTTGCATGTTGAAGCAGAGGAAGAAGAAGATGAGGAGAGGATTCCTTGTAAAAGTGAAGAAAATGAGCATGCAGAACAGGGACTAAGCATTATGCAGGTAAGCGAGCAAGAGAATAAGTTTGAAAGTGAAGGCAGTTTTGTCCAAAAGAAGGAGGAATAGGACGTCTTTTTGCTGAGAATGAATAGAAAGGGTTTTTGCATTTAGTTTGTATACGAAGCGCACAGGGCTCTAGATCCTTTTGTGGGAAAATGGAGTGTGTAAAGTTGCCAGTCATTTTGGAGCGAATTTGGAGGGTGAATTTGGGGTGCCAGGTGAATTTTGGGTCGAATTCTGGGGATTTGGGGTTTCCCAGGTGAATTTCTGAAGTGAAAAGGTTCAAAAAGGTTTTTTTTTGAAAGCAAGTTAAAGCCAGAAGGTTATTGAAAATTAATAGATGTGATGCAAGTAGGTAATATGCAGACGATACACAGCGAGACAAATCATGGGAAAAATACAGTGGTAACACATGAGTGTGTGAGGATGGGATCAGTATAGCTAAGGCTCAGTTGAAGCTGAATTTGGAAAAGCATGCCAAAACTAAGAATAATAAAGGCACCTACGGGTATTTCAGTGGGAAAAGGAAGATGAAAAGAAACCTATCACACCTCCCCTATTCCCCCCCCCCCACCCCCATAAGCCAGACAGGACTAGTGACAACAGACAAGGAGAAGGCTGAGGTACTCAACAAGTGTTGGTCTCAATTTTTACTGCCAGTCACTATTTCCACATCTCTCAGGTTATTGGACTGGTGGACTTGATTCTAACCCATAGTACCAGGTCAGCTTTCAGACCACTTGAGGAACCTGAGCATGCAAGACCATGGCACCCACCCAGAGGCATGTCAGGGCCCTGAGAGAACTGGCAGCTGTAGTTGCTAAGGTGCTTCCTCCATCATATTTGAGAAATCAAGGCAACCAGCTGAAGTCTCCAGACACTGTGTTGTATTGACTCCAATCCTCTTGGTCTTTTTTGTAAATCTTAGAGCTCTGAGTCAATTTCTGCAGAGGATTCCCAATGCAGTTTCAAAAATGGAATCTTTGTTACTGGTCCTCATGTTGATCTTGGATATTTCCATTTTCTGCACTCCTTTATTTTCGAAACATTTGTAATGACTGAAAAGAAAGCTGAGACGAGGCATTATGCTCTTTCCAGTGATAGAAATGGACCTGTATTCTTTTCAGACAAATATATTTTTGCTGTGTCTAAGCACATGTGCATACCTGTGTTTGATTTATGTGTCCAGGTTTTGGCAGTGGGGCAGCCACAGGGCCGTCCTGTGACAATGGCCCAGGTGCTGCCCCGTCCCGCTTTCTTCCAACTGGCTCCACTTCAGGATGTCCTCCCTGCTGAGAGAAGAGGCTGGGACAGCACCTTTAGAAATGTGACTTTCTGGGTTTTTTTTGTTTCGTTTTGTTTTGTTATTTTTAAAGTTACTAAAAACCTTCACCCTGATTTTTTGTGTTGGGTTTGGGGCTTTTTTTTTCAGTTTTGGGTGGGTTTTTTGGTGGGCTTTTTTGGGGGCTTTTTTTGTTTCTTTGGGGATTATTGGTTGGGGGGTTTTGTGTGTTTGTTTGGTCTGCTTTTTTTGTTTGTTTTTTTATTACGGTTTTGTAGAGTTTTTTTAAGCAAATTGATTGGAAAACTGAATAGTCCTCCACTATAGTCTCCTGGATTCACCTGAGACTCTTCCTAGGCATCTCCCTGATCTTTTTTGCAATGAGTCTCACATCATTCTCCTGAAGAAACTGTCTGCTTATGGTTTGCATGGGTGGGCTGTTTGCTGGGTGACAAACTGGGTGATGGCCAGGCCCACAGAGTGGTGGGAAATAGAGTTCATCCAGCTGGTCCCCAAGGCTCAGTCTTGGGCCCAGTCCTGTTTAATATCTTGCTCAGTGATCTGGACAAGGGGATAGAGTACACGCCCAGGAAGTTCACAGATGATGCAAAGTTGGCTGGTAGCGTTTTTTTTCTTCTGGAGGACAGCAGGCTCTGCTTCTTCTTCCTCCTGTTCCGAGGTCGCTGCTCCTTCTTCATCCCTCATTAAGTGTGCTGATTTTGTCACTTGGATGAGAAAACAAACAATTTTAGCAACAATACTGGTGGCAGGGTACAAGAAAGGAAGAGTTCACATGAATCCCCCCCCCAACAACAGACAATACCTGATGGCTCCTCTGCCCAGCTTACTGACTACACCGGAACCCATTGTCCCCCAAAGATACTCCCTTCTCCCTGCCCCCAGCCATGATGTGAGATGGAATAGAATAACTAAGATTAAGATTCTCCCTATATAACTCCATCATACTTCGATTCTGGGAAAAACAATTCTTGAAGTTCTATCATTTCAGATCATTTGAATTTGAATTGGCATACTAAAAAGTCTAGCCAGAAACTCATGACAATATTAATAGCTCATTCTAGAATGTCCGAGATGATAGACACTTCTTTCAAGAGAATGTGATACCTCACGTGACTTCTCCAGAATTTAAATGAACAGCGGGAGTAGTCTACAGGATTCTTGCTGCCATCTGGATTTCCTGGTTTTTGGCTGGTCTATGTAAGCCAACCAGCTATTCAGCAGAGGGAATATTAGTGTGCTACTTGATGGTATGTGAGATGGAACACAGTAATTTATGGCTTTTTGCATAGTGATGAAGCTGTAAAGAAAGCTCCGTAATGCTCTGACAAGGAGGCTGCTGGACTTCAAGCAGCAAAGGCCCAAAACGAACCAGTGAAAAGGTGTCATTGAAAAAAAAAAAAAAAAAAAAAAAGCCAGGTGGGGAGCAAAGTGATACTTAAGGGCAGTTTACTGAAAGAGGAAATCTAGTGAAAAAAAGGTCCAAGAGTGAAGGAATAACAGGGAAAATGAAACTAAGGAAGGAAATCAATCTCAGCTAATCATTTCAGAAGCTAACAAGTTGTCATTGCAATGATGCATAAAGTGAGAAATTATAAATATGTCTGCGCCAAAATCTGAATTATGAACTTTATTGCATTCTGTCTTTCACGGAATCATACAACAGTCTGTGATTAAAGATCACCTAGTCCTACTTCCTTGCCAGGTAGATCTTACAGTAGATCAAATTGCTCAAGACTAGCCAAACTGATAAGGAGCACTCTCAATGATGGGGCATCCACAACTTCTCTGGAACAGCCGTTTGAGTGTCTCACCAGCTTCATTGTAGAAAAGCTTTTCCTTTTAGCCAATCTAAACCTAGTCTCAGTTTGAAAGCATGTCCCCTTGTCCTTTCTCTGCAAACCTTCCTAAAAAGTCTTTCTCCATTGGTCTTATACCCTCTTTACATATTCAAAGGCCACAATACTGTCTCTCCAGAAACCTCTCTTCTCCAGGCTAAAAGATCCTATTTTTCACAAGAACCAGGTCATAAACTGAAATGGAAGACATCTCAGGAGATCAGATCATCCAACAGCTCAGCGTAAGAATAGCTCTGAAGTCAGATCAACTAGCTTAGGGCTGTGTCTGTTTGAATTTTGAAAATTAGCAGGACTTGAAATGCTTCAAGGAAGAGAACTCTGGGTGGCTCCAGAAACAGCCTGAGAAACTCGAGCAAACTCGAAACCTCAGAAACTACCACTGCTTTCTCTCCCTCAGCCCAAGCAGTCCCAAAGAAGAAGTGTTCCCAGCAGGCTGGGATAGCACGCATATACACTACATATACATGACAGGCATCGCCAGCAGCCACATCCTGCTCCTTTCTGTGGCTGGCAAGAGTGAGACTGGATGTTTACATGTGGGCAACCTGGGTCCCTCCAGCAGCTCACACACTCAGCCTGCCCAGTGACCCCACTGAATTCCAGTATTCGCAGTGTGCCAAGGCCACAGCACTACTCCGCTTGCTGGCACAGACCATCACACGCCTCCTAAATCAGTCAGGACTCCCCTGGTCCCACAGCCAGCACCCCACTTGCTCTCCCCCAGGCCACTGCCATTGTTCACCAACTTCTCCACTTTGATCTTTGCTGGTGCTCTCAACACTGGCACACCCAGATGTTCTGCAGCTGTTGTCTCCTGGTGGAAAGGACTTGTAAAGCCGTGTTTCCACACAGGACTTCCACAACCTTTCAAAGCAACCTTTTCTGGGGTATGAACAATCTCATTCAAATGTCAACATTTCTTTTCCCATATGTGAAATCAGAATTTCCTTCTTCCGGGCATGCCCAAAACAAGGCACAAACTACATTGTGCCTTCTGTTTCACATGCTGAGTCGTTTGTAAACAATGCTAGGAGAATACCTGTTTTGATCCAAGCTAATCTCTGGCCCTTATAGTGCTTTCGGTAGTTAGTTTTGCTTTGCTATTTACTTGATGTCCCATTGAATTGTTGAATCATAAACAGACTATCTGTCTGTATAGCAGCATAGCAGTGATGAATAAATGCAAGAGAAGGAGCAAGGTGATTGTTTGCTAGACTCTTCCTAGAAACTGAGAAATCTGTTACTTAATGCTGACCACAGCAGATGGAGGAAGCATCCTACATGATGTCAAAGCAATGAAGCTGTAATCACTTTTATGATTACAGTCAAGGCACTGCTTTTGCCACCATAAGTGGAGTGCAGGGAATCTTAAAAGACGACACTCTAACTGTTGTCCATGCTCACTGAGAAAATAATGCTTTTACAGCAGAGCAGGTCTCACCGCAGCTAAATCATGGCTTCAACTGTACACCGCCTTCAAAAAAGCCCACAAAAACACAAATGAAAGGATTTGGAACCCAAGGGAATCTCGGATTGTGACATCAGCTCACTTTGGATTCTTTCCAAATTCTCAATTCCATTTTCTTCCCAGCCAATTATCCCACCTAACCTGAGATGTAACTTATGGATATCTAACACATCTAGTTACCTTAGAATTAGATTGCCACTAGGCAAAAAGACAGAAACAAGCAGTTAAGTTCAGACTGAAACCAAGGGTGTTTAGAACAGCAATACTTGGACGTAACTATTCTTGATCAAACCAAAACTTTTAGGACTTACCCATGTATTTTTGGAGGTGGAAAAAGTCCCTAGGGAGCTCACACTCAGTGCCTGGAGAGACGCTCTCGCTGGTTTTTCAAGGACCGATTCGTCACAGCAGAGGCAGCAGAGCACAAGATGGCCGAAGAGAAGGGGCAGTGTAGAATTCTCGGTCTGTCTCTGTCTCCACTCAGTGTAGAACGTCCTTGTCCTGGCACATTGTCGTGTGCGATACGTCCCTCCGGGTCTTCGGTCCTTGCGAAGCTCTATGTACTGCGAGCGCAGCTACTTGAAGCTGAGACGGACCGCGGAGCTAGCAGCGAATTCGGAGAGCGCTAAGCACGAAGTCAAGAAGCGAGACGTGTCCCTGCAACGCGGTGCTAAGAGCAGCTTCCTCGCGGCGGGGGCGAGCTCCGGCCACAAGACATTCTCGTCCTAGCAACGGATCTCTGTGAAGGGCGTAGGCGAAAAGCTTTCGATTTCCATTCGAACTGCGAGAAAGGCAGACTGTTACACGGAGCTCTGAGAACAAAGGTGCACGCCCTAAGCGGGCTTGGGCAGAAGCAGCGTTCTCGAGCTCTTGGCTGCCCGCACACTGCTGGGTATGTGGCGCCCCTGCGGCGGCTTCTGGCCGCCGACAAGTGAAAGCGGAGCAAGGCGTGGGCGAGGGCGCTGAACGAAGCGGCTAAGTGCCGTGCTTGTGTGCACCACGTTAGAGGCTACTAGGAGAGGAAGGTGGTTGACTCTCGCTTGCCTTCCCAAGTGCCCTTAGCAGTCGGAAGGAGCAAGCTGAAGCACTGCTGCTTGTGCTGCTCCTTGGTTCCCTTGCAGCCCGCTCTGAAAGCATTGGCGGTCACTTCTAGGCGCCGAGTTGCACACACACAGCACCACGCTAAGTGCCGCGGAGAAGGGAAATCCAGAGTGCAGCGAGGAGCTTGACGTGGCTTACGTGCAGTAAGGAGAAGGTGAACCTAAGCACAGCCTCTTCAATCTGGCCGCCTCTGCTCTGGTAGCAACTTTTGCAAGTCGGCAAAGGGAGACGCGAGTATGTAGAACGGAGGGCAGCGAGACGCCGTGTGTTATGCGCCCTTTCAGGGCTGCTGACAAGGGGCTACTTTAAGAACGCCTTCTTCGTCCTCGCGTCCTTCTCGCTTCGCTCTAGCTGCAAGGAGTACAGCACAGCGAAGGAGTGAGGACGGGCACTGCCCCAGCTTTTGCCCTGGCGTGCAACGGCTGTGTGCTGCTTTTCCAAGCAGCAAGAGCACTGAGAAGTGAAAGCGATTGTGAAGGAGCTCTTTGGCTGCTCGTGTGCTCTTCGCTGCACTGCGCCGCTCGCAAGCGGCTTCGTTCTTCGGCGTCTGCCGTCCGGAGAGAGCTGAACTGCAGCGGTCAGTTTCAGCTCTGCCCAACAGCGTGCTCTCAGTTCTGCGGACAAGCACGCCCTGTTGCCTTGGCTCCGAGTGCAAAGTCCCTAGCGAGCACTCACTCAGTGCAATGCACCCAGAAAGACTCTCTCGCTCGTCTTTCAAGGAGCGATTCCTAACAGCAGAAGCAGCAGAGGCACAAACAGGATGACGAGAAGGGACAATGTAGAACACGTCTCTGTCCTGGCACATTGTCGTGTGCGATACGTCCCTCCGGGTCTTCGGTCCTTGCGAAGCTCTATGTACTGCGAGCGCAGCTACTTGCAGCTGAGACGGACCGCGGAGCTAGCAGCGAATTCGGAGAGCGCTAAGCACGAAGTCAAGAAGCGAGACGTGTCCCTGCAACGCGGTGCTAAGAGCAGCTTCCTCGCGGCGGGGGCGAGCTCCGGCCACAAGACATTCTCGTCCTAGCAACGGATCTCTGTGAAGGGCGTAGGCGAAAAGCTTTCGATTTCCATTCGAACTGCGAGAAAGGCAGACTGTTACACGACGGATCTCTGTGAAGGGCGTAGGCGAAAAGCTTTCGATTTCCATTCGAACTGCGAGAAAGGCAGACTGTTACACGGAGCTCTGAGAACAAAGGTGCACGCCCTAGGCGGGCTTGGGCAGAAGCAGCGTTCTCGAGCTCTTGGCTGCCCGCACACTGCTGGGTATGTGGCGCCCCTGCGGCGGCTTCTGGCCGCCGACAAGTGAAAGCGGAGCAAGGCGTGGGCGAGGGCGAGGGCGGTGAACGAAGCGGCTATGTGCCGTGCTTGTGTGCACCACGTTAGAGGCTACTAGGAGAGGAAGGTGGTTGACTCTCGCTTGCCTTCCCAAGTGCCCTTAGCAGTCGGAAGGAGCAAGCTGAAGCACTGCTGCTTGTGCTGCTCTTTGGTTCCCTTGCAGCCCTCTGTGAAAGTATTGGCGGTCACTTCTAGGCGCCGAGTTGCACACACACAGCACCACGCTAAGTGCCGCGGAGAAGGGAAATCCAGAGTGCAGCGAGGAGCTGGACGTGGCTTACGTGCAGTAAGGAGAAGGTGAACCTAAGCACAGCCTCTTCAATCTGGCCGCCTCTGCTCTGGTAGCAACTTTTGCAAGTCGGCAAAGGGAGACGCGAGTATGTAGAACGGAGGGCAGCGAGACGCCGTGTGTTATGCGCCCTTTCAGGGCTGCTGACAAGGGGCTACTTTAAGAACGCCTTCTTCGTCCTCGCGTCCTTCTCGCTTCGCTCTAGCTGCAAGGAGTACAGCACAGCGAAGGAGTGAGGACGGGCACTGCCCCAGCTTTTGCCCTGGCGTGCAACGGCTGTGTGCTGCTTTTCCAAGCAGCAAGAGCACTGAGAAGTGAAAGCGATTGTGAAGGAGCTCTTTGGCTGCTCGTGTGCTCTTCGCTGCACTGCGCCGCTCGCAAGCGGCTTCGTTCTTCGGCGTCTGCCGTCCGGAGAGAGCTGAACTGCAGCGGTCAGTTTCAGCTCTGCCCAACAGCGTGCTCTCAGTTCTGCGGACAAGCACGCCCTGTTGCCTTGGCTCCGAGTGCAAAGTCCCTAGCGAGCACTCACTCAGTGCAATGCACCCAGAAAGACTCTCTCGCTCGTCTTTCAAGGAGCGATTCCTAACAGCAGAAGCAGCAGAGGCACAAACAGGATGACGAGAAGGGACAATGTAGAACACGTCTCTGTCCTGGCACATTGTCGTGTGCGATACGTCCCTCCGGGTCTTCGGTCCTTGCGAAGCTCTATGTACTGCGAGCGCAGCTACTTGAAGCTGAGACGGACCGCGGAGCTAGCAGCGAATTCGGAGAGCGCTAAGCACGAAGTCAAGAAGCGAGACGTGTCCCTGCAACGCGGTGCTAAGAGCAGCTTCCTCGCGGCGGGGGCGAGCTCCGGCCACAAGACATTCTCGTCCTGGCAACGGATCTCTGTGAAGGGCGTAGGCGAAAAGCTTTCGATTTCCATTCGAACTGCGAGAAAGGCAGACTGTTACACGGAGCTCTGAGAACAAAGGTGCACGCCCTAAGCGGGCTTGGGCAGAAGCAGCGTTCTCGAGCTCTTGGCTGCCCGCACACTGCTGGGTATGTGGCGCCCCTGCGGCGGCTTCTGGCCGCCGACAAGTGAAAGCGGAGCAAGGCGTGGGCGAGGGCGCTGAACGAAGCGGCTAAGTGCCGTGCTTGTGTGCACCACGTTAGAGGCTACTAGGAGAGGAAGGTGGTTGACTCTCGCTTGCCTTCCCAAGTGCCCTTAGCAGTCGGAAGGAGCAAGCTGAAGCACTGCTGCTTGTGCTGCTCCTTGGTTCCCTTGCAGCCCGCTCTGAAAGCATTGGCGGTCACTTCTAGGCGCCGAGTTGCACACACACAGCACCACGCTAAGTGCCGCGGAGAAGGGAAATCCAGAGTGCAGCGAGGAGCTGGACGTGGCTTACGTGCAGTAAGGAGAAGGTGAACCTAAGCACAGCCTCTTCAATCTGGCCGCCTCTGCTCTGGTAGCAACTTTTGCAAGTCAGCAAAGGGAGACGCGAGTATGTAGAACGGAGGGCAGCTAGACGCCGTGTGTTATGCGCCCTTTCAGGGCTGCTGACAGGGGGCTACTTTAAGAACGCCTTCTTCGTCCTCGCGTCCTTCTCGCTTCGCTCTAGCTGCAAGGAGTACAGCACAGCGAAGGAGTGAGGACGGGCACTGCCCCAGCTTTTGCCCTGGCGTGCAACGGCTGTGTGCTGCTTTTCCAAGCAGCAAGAGCACTGAGAAGTGAAAGCGATTGTGAAGGAGCTCTTTGGCTGCTCGTGTGCTCTTCGCTGCACTGCGCCGCTCGCAAGCGGCTTCGTTCTTCGGCGTCTGCCGTCCGGAGAGAGCTGAACTGCAGCGGTCAGTTTCAGCTCTGCCCAACAGCGTGCTCTCAGTTCTGCGGACAAGCACGCCCTGTTGCCTTGGCTCCGAGTGCAAAGTCCCTAGCGAGCACTCACTCAGTGCAATGCACCCAGAAAGACGCTCTCGCTCGTCTTTCAAGGAGCGATTCCTAACAGCAGAAGCAGCAGAGGCACAAACTGGATGACGAGAAGGGACAATGTAGAACACGTCTCTGTCCTGGCACATTGTCGTGTGCGATACGTCCCTCCGGGTCTTCGGTCCTTGCGAAGCTCTATGTACTGCGAGCGCAGCTACTTGCAGCTGAGACGGACCGCGGAGCTAGCAGCGAATTCGGAGAGCGCTAAGCACGAAGTCAAGAAGCGAGACGTGTCCCTGCAACGCGGTGCTAAGAGCAGCTTCCTCGCGGCGGGGGCGAGCTCCGGCCACAAGACATTCTCGTCCTAGCAACGGATCTCTGTGAAGGGCGTAGGCGAAAACCTTTCGATTTCCATTCGAACTGCGAGAAAGGCAGACTGTTACACGACGGATCTCTGTGAAGGGCGTAGGCGAAAAGCTTTCGATTTCCATTCGAACTGCGAGAAAGGCAGACTGTTACACGGAGCTCTGAGAACAAAGGTGCACGCCCTAGGCGGGCTTGGGCAGAAGCAGCGTTCTCGAGCTCTTGGCTGCCCGCACACTGCTGGGTATGTGGCGCCCCTGCGGCGGCTTCTGGCCGCCGACAAGTGAAAGTGGAGCAAGGCGTGGGCGAGGGCGAGGGCGGTGAACGAAGCGGCTATGTGCCGTGCTTGTGTGCACCACGTTAGAGGCTACTAGGAGAGGAAGGTGGTTGACTCTCGCTTGCCTTCCCAAGTGCCCTTAGCAGTCGGAAGGAGCAAGCTGAAGCACTGCTGCTTGTGCTGCTCCTTGGTTCCCTTGCAGCCCGCTCTGAAAGCATTGGCGGTCACTTCTAGGCGCCGAGTTGCACACACACAGCACCACGCTAAGTGCCGCGGAGAAGGGAAATCCAGAGTGCAGCGAGGAGCTTGACGTGGCTTACGTGCAGTAAGGAGAAGGTGAACCTAAGCACAGCCTCTTCAATCTGGCCGCCTCTGCTCTGGTAGCAACTTTTGCAAGTCGGCAAAGGGAGACGCGAGTATGTAGAACGGAGGGCAGCGAGACGCCGTGTGTTATGCGCCCTTTCAGGGCTGCTGACAGGGGGCTACTTTAAGAACGCCTTCTTCGTCCTCGCGTCCTTCTCGCTTCGCTCTAGCTGCAAGGAGTACAGCACAGCGAAGGAGTGAGGACGGGCACTGCCCCAGCTTTTGCCCTGGCGTGCAACGGCTGTGTGCTGCTTTTCCAAGCAGCAAGAGCACTGAGAAGTGAAAGCGATTGTGAAGGAGCTCTTTGGCTGCTCGTGTGCTCTTCGCTGCACTGCGCCGCTCGCAAGCGGCTTCGTTCTTCGGCGTCTGCCGTCCGGAGAGAGCTGAACTGCAGCGGTCAGTTTCAGCTCTGCCCAACAGCGTGCTCTCAGTTCTGCGGACAAGCACGCCCTGTTGCCTTGGCTCCGAGTGCAAAGTCCCTAGCGAGCACTCACTCAGTGCAATGCACCCAGAAAGACGCTCTCGCTCGTCTTTCAAGGAGCGATTCCTAACAGCAGAAGCAGCAGAGGCACAAACTGGATGACGAGAAGGGACAATGTAGAACACGTCTCTGTCCTGGCACATTGTCGTGTGCGATACGTCCCTCCGGGTCTTCGGTCCTTGCGAAGCTCTATGTACTGCGAGCGCAGCTACTTGAAGCTGAGACGGACCGCGGAGCTAGCAGCGAATTCGGAGAGCGCTAAGCACGAAGTCAAGAAGCGAGACATGTCCCTGCAACGCGGTGCTAAGAGCAGCTTCCTCGCGGCGGAGGCGAGCTCCGGCCACAAGACATTCTCGTCCTGGCAACGGATCTCTGTGAAGGGCGTAGGCGAAAACCTTTCGATTTCCATTCGAACTGCGAGAAAGGCAGACTGTTACACGACGGATCTCTGTGAAGGGCGTAGGCGAAAAGCTTTCGATTTCCATTCGAACTGCGAGAAAGGCAGACTGTTACACGGAGCTCTGAGAACAAAGGTGCACGCCCTAGGCGGGCTTGGGCAGAAGCAGCGTTCTCGAGCTCTTGGCTGCCCGCACACTGCTGGGTATGTGGCGCCCCTGCGGCGGCTTCTGGCCGCCGACAAGTGAAAGCGGAGCAAGGCGTGGGCGAGGGCGAGGGCGCTGAACGAAGCGGCTAAGTGCCGTGCTTGTGTGCACCACGTTAGAGGCTACTAGGAGAGGAAGGTGGTTGACTCTCGCTTGCCTTCCCAAGTGCCCTTAGCAGTCGGAAGGAGCAAGCTGAAGCACTGCTGCTTGTGCTGCTCCTTGGTTCCCTTGCAGCCCGCTCTGAAAGCATTGGCGGTCACTTCTAGGCGCCGAGTTGCACACACACAGCACCACGCTAAGTGCCGCGGAGAAGGGAAATCCAGAGTGCAGCGAGGAGCTTGACGTGGCTTACGTGCAGTAAGGAGAAGGTGAACCTAAGCACAGCCTCTTCAATCTGGCCGCCTCTGCTCTGGTAGCAACTTTTGCAAGTCGGCAAAGGGAGACGCGAGTATGTAGAACGGAGGGCAGCGAGACGCCGTGTGTTATGCGCCCTTTCAGGGCTGCTGACAGGGGGCTACTTTAAGAACGCCTTCTTCGTCCTCGCGTCCTTCTCGCTTCGCTCTAGCTGCAAGGAGTACAGCACAGCGAAGGAGTGAGGACGGGCACTGCCCCAGCTTTTGCCCTGGCGTGCAACGGCTGTGTGCTGCTTTTCCAAGCAGCAAGAGCACTGAGAAGTGAAAGCGATTGTGAAGGAGCTCTTTGGCTGCTCGTGTGCTCTTCGCTGCACTGCGCCGCTCGCAAGCGGCTTCGTTCTTCGGCGTCTGCCGTCCGGAGAGAGCTGAACTGCAGCGGTCAGTTTCAGCTCTGCCCAACAGCGTGCTCTCAGTTCTGCGGACAAGCACGCCCTGTTGCCTTGGCTCCGAGTGCAAAGTCCCTAGCGAGCACTCACTCAGTGCAATGCACCCAGAAAGACGCTCTCGCTCGTCTTTCAAGGAGCGATTCCTAACAGCAGAAGCAGCAGAGGCACAAACTGGATGACGAGAAGGGACAATGTAGAACACGTCTCTGTCCTGGCACATTGTCGTGTGCGATACGTCCCTCCGGGTCTTCGGTCCTTGCGAAGCTCTATGTACTGCGAGCGCAGCTACTTGAAGCTGAGACGGACCGCGGAGCTAGCAGCGAATTCGGAGAGCGCTAAGCACGAAGTCAAGAAGCGAGACATGTCCCTGCAACGCGGTGCTAAGAGCAGCTTCCTCGCGGCGGAGGCGAGCTCCGGCCACAAGACATTCTCGTCCTGGCAACGGATCTCTGTGAAGGGCGTAGGCGAAAAGCTTTCGATTTCCATTCGAACTGCGAGAAAGGCAGACTGTTACACGGAGCTCTGAGAACAAAGGTGCACGCCCTAAGCGGGCTTGGGCAGAAGCAGCGTTCTCGAGCTCTTGGCTGCCCGCACACTGCTGGGTATGTGGCGCCCCTGCGGCGGCTTCTGGCCGCCGACAAGTGAAAGCGGAGCAAGGCGTGGGCGAGGGCGAGGGCGAGGGCGGTGAACGAAGCGGCTAAGTGCCGTGCTTGTGTGCACCACGTTAGAGGCTACTAGGAGAGGAAGGTGGTTGACTCTCGCTTGCCTTCCCAAGTGCCCTTAGCAGTCGGAAGGAGCAAGCTGAAGCACTGCTGCTTGTGCTGCTCCTTGGTTCCCTTGCAGCCCGCTCTGAAAGCATTGGCGGTCACGTCTAGGCGCCGAGTTGCACACACACAGCACCACGCTAAGTGCCGCGGAGAAGGGAAATCCAGAGTGCAGCGAGGAGCTGGACGTGGCTTACGTGCAGTAAGGAGAAGGTGAACCTAAGCACAGCCTCTTCAATCTGGCCGCCTCTGCTCTGGTAGCAACTTTTGCAAGTCGGCAAAGGGAGACGCGAGTATGTAGAACGGAGGGCAGCGAGACGCCGTGTGTTATGCGCCCTTTCAGGGCTGCTGACAGGGGGCTACTTTAAGAACGCCTTCTTCGTCCTCGCGTCCTTCTCGCTTCGCTCTAGCTGCAAGGAGTACAGCACAGCGAAGGAGTGAGGACGGGCACTGCCCCAGCTTTTGCCCTGGCGTGCAACGGCTGTGTGCTGCTTTTCCAAGCAGCAAGAGCACTGAGAAGTGAAAGCGATTGTGAAGGAGCTCTTTGGCTGCTCGTGTGCTCTTCGCTGCACTGCGCCGCTCGCAAGCGGCTTCGTTCTTCGGCGTCTGCCGTCCGGAGAGAGCTGAACTGCAGCGGTCAGTTTCAGCTCTGCCCAACAGCGTGCTCTCAGTTCTGCGGACAAGCACGCCCTGTTGCCTTGGCTCCGAGTGCAAAGTCCCTAGCGAGCACTCACTCAGTGCAATGCACCCAGAAAGACGCTCTCGCTCGTCTTTCAAGGAGCGATTCCTAACAGCACAAGCAGCAGAGGCACAAACTGGATGACGAGAAGGGACAATGTAGAACACGTCTCTGTCCTGGCACATTGTCGTGTGCGATACGTCCCTCCGGGTCTTCGGTCCTTGCGAAGCTCTATGTACTGCGAGCGCAGCTACTTGAAGCTGAGACGGACCGCGGAGCTAGCAGCGAATTCGGAGAGCGCTAAGCACGAAGTCAAGAAGCGAGACGTGTCCCTGCAACGCGGTGCTAAGAGCAGCTTCCTGGCGGCGGGGGCGAGCTCCGGCCACAAGACATTCTCGTCCTAGCAACGGATATCTGTGAAGGGCGTAGGCGAAAAGCTTTCGATTTCCATTCGAACTGCGAGAAAGGCAGACTGTTACACGGAGCTCTGGGAACAAAGGTGCACGCCCTAGGCTGGCTTGGGCAGAAGCAGCGTTCTCGAGCTCTTGGCTGCCCGCACACTGCTGGGTATGTGGCGCCCCTGCGGCGGCTTCTGGCCGCCGACAAGTGAAAGCGGAGCCAGGCGTGGGCGAGGGCGGTGAACGAAGCGGCTAAGTGCCGTGCTTGTGTGCACCACGTTAGAGGCTACTAGGAGAGGAAGGTGGTTGACTCTCGCTTGCCTTCCCAAGTGCCCTTAGCAGTCGGAAGGAGCAAGCTGAAGCACTGCTGCTTGTGCTGCTCCTTGGTTCCCTTGCAGCCCGCTCTGAAAGCATTGGCAGTCGCTTCTAGGCGCCGAGTTGCACACACACAGCACCACGCTAAGTGCCGCGGAGAAGGGAAATCCAGAGTGCAGCGAGGAGCTGGACGTGGCTTACGTGCAGTAAGGAGAAGGTGAACCTAAGCACAGCCTCTTCAATCGGGCCGCCTCTGCTCTGGTAGCAACTTTTGCAAGACGGCAAAGGGAGACGCGAGTATGTAGAACGGAGGGCAGCGAGACGCCGTGTGTTATGCGCCCTTTCAGGGCTGCTGACAAGGGGCTACTTTAAGAGCGCCTTGTCCTTCCTCGCGTCCATCTGGCTTCGCTCTAGCTGCAAGGAGTACAGCACAGCGAAGGAGTGAAGACGGGCACTGCCCCAGCTTTTGCCCTGGCCTGCCTGTGCTCCGCCTTTAGCTGCACACCAGAACAATGGCATTTCTTTCCCGCAAGGTAAAAAGGGCTTTAGTGTAGCCTTAGGAATGGCAAGTGCCTAGGCATTAAGTTGAGCGACCACGTATGAGGGAGTCTTTAGAGGTTTCCTCTCCCATGGCGCAGGTTTATTCTCATTTTCGTGCTGAACTGAAAAGTCCGGGCATGGCAAGTCTGCCCTGCCTTGTGCAGAGACGAACACAAATGTGGGGCTATGATCCTCTGTGTTCGGAGCTCTGCTTCCGGGTGTGTGGGCCGCCATGAGCCCGCAGCAGCCGCCGAGGACAGTGTGGATTGTGGATGAGGCTGGGCTGGCGCCCCCCCCCCCCCGCTGGTCTGACAGCGGCAGGAGCTGCGTCGGAGCGGCATTGCCTGAGGGCCCCATGGGGGGCGGGGAGAGAGCCGGGATTGACCCCGAACGACACCGGAAGCGATATCCGTAGGGCCCGGAAGGCCAGCGTTGCCATCGAGTTTGGCCGGTAGGAGGCTTCTAAGGTGCTTTGAAAGGTGGAGCTTCTTTGCTCTAGGACAGTCTGGGAGAGCTGAGGGTGTCCAATCTGGAGAACAGAAGGCTCCAGGGAGACCTTCGAGCCCCTTGCAGTGCCTGCTGGGGCTCCAAGATAGCTGGGGAGGGACTTTGGAAAAGGTTCTGGACTCGCAGGACAAGGGGGAATAGCTTCAAACTGCCAGAGGGCTGGGGTAGATGGGATATTGGAAAGGAATTCTTCCTTGTGTGGGTGCTGAGGCCTGGCACATGTTGCTCAAAGAGGCTGTGTAGGAGCCCCATGGCAGGAAGTGTCCAGGGCCAGGCTGGAGCAGACATGGAGCAACCTGGACTAGTGGAAAAGTGTCCCTGCCCATGTCAGGATGTGGGAAGAAGAGACTCTGTCTCTAAGGTCGCTTCCAGTCCAAACCATTCTGGGATTCTAGGATTCATGGAAGGCCCTTTTCCAAGTGAAGTGTTGTATCTCTTGGCTCCCAGCTTGTAGTTGCCAGTTCTTCTGGAAGCAGGCGTGGCGAAGCAGCTGTGATGAGCCATGGGTTCTCAATAGGACGAGTGTGATATATTTGCAGAGAGGAAGGCTGCAGACAGATCTTCAAGGTCCAGGTAAAATAAGCAAAGGATTGAATAAAAGCCAAAGGTTGGTTGTGTTAGTTTGCTGGCTGTTGAAATGGCCCCAGGTCATTTTCAACATTTCTAATTTGGATTTGTTTGAGTAAAAAATGAATGTGTTACCTCCAGCGTAGGCTCTCCAATGCATCTCCATGTGCTCCCATCTCTTTGTTGTATATCGGGTTCTATTAACTGAAGACAGAATCATAACACAGTAGTAAAACATTTAGAGGCGTAGTTAGCCAGCTTCAGGAGTTTTCAACTCTGCTGTTGACTTTTCTGGTAACTGTAGGCAAGGCAACACAATCCAGTTACTCCACTTTCCACTTTCTTTTCCTCTCTGAGGAAAAGATGATCTTTTTTTTTTTTTTTTTTTTCTTCTCATTTTGAAAATAGCCTTGAATGAAGAGAGTTATGCATGTGGCATGTAGGATTCATTACTTTACCTTTCTCTTCTGCTGTCTTTCGCGTACTAGTCTTTTTAAAATTTTTTTGTCGCTGTTCTCCATTCAGTAGGTTTGAAAGAATTCTAATTGTTGAGATGATGGTTCTTTGAAGGCTCACTTAGCCCACCTTTTGGGTGAAGGAAAGAAGAAGACAAGGTCCTCTAGGAAGAGTAAAAAGCATACTTTCAAGAGACATTCAGAGATGTCTGCTGATGCCATGCAATTACCGTGTAATCAGCAGAAATGTGTTGGAAAAACACCCATCAGTGACTTCACAAGAAAGCCACACTCAAGACAGGTAAAGAACAGAAGCATAAAACCCCAAAGGTATGAAATGGACAGATTTTCATTGGGAATGAGCAACTCCTGAATTCTTGGTTCTAGAACTAGGGGCTTGTAATAAATAGACTGTCTCCTTGCCAAACGTAAATTTGGTGTCATGAACTGCTCACTGCCCGTTGAAGTGCAGGGCTAGTAGACTAATATTTGCCATGGCAGGCATATTGTATGGCTTTCCTGTTAAAAAGAAATTGGTTTTGCTCATAGCAATCTAGATATGTACCCAGTCTGACACCTATTTTTTAGGCTATATTTCCAAGTAAATGGCTTCCAAGATGATGCAGTAAGTTTATGTCATGAACAGGAATGAAGTGATTGCATGCATCCTTTTTTACCCTAAGCCAGCTGCTGAATAATGAGACAGAGACTCTCACTGACGCCAAGGAGTGCCCGTGCTTTTGGGAAAAGCACTGGGCAGATAAAGCCTATTTCCACATTTCTTGCTAGCGTCTCCTTCAAAGTTCATGGGTTTGCTCATCTTTTAGAGCTGTTCTAGATGTCTTTGTAGTTTACATGTACTAAATGTAGCAGGTATTGCTTTCATGGCGTCCTACTAGATTTGAAGTTGGGATCTACTCAGGCTTCAATGTCTCAGAAGAAGCAACGTTGATTCTTTGAATTCCGTTCTTGAACGTGAGAATGCTACTTATGTAGTTAATGAATTAATTAAATCGAATTCACTTGAATGGAAAAATTGTCTTGTTCATGTAGATTTTAACTTGGGAAATTGATATTTGAGTTCTACTTTTCATTGTTGTTGCTTTTCTGTATTGTTTGATTGCACAGATAGCAGATGTACTGACCAAGTATTGTGTGAAACTGGAGGAAATGTCCTTCCTCTTGGCAGCTGATGTTCACAAGCTCATTAACGCTAAGGCCATGGTAAATGTTTTACCTGGGGCAAGATAGCAGTCTGAATATTCCTAGAATGTCTTTCTTTCCCCAGATGAAATTCATTTTTTCTGCCTATCAGTCACTGAAATATAGAAGAAATTTCTACTTGGCAGGGTATTGGTTATCATTTGTGTTCTTTTCTCCCCTCATTTTCTGTAGAAGAGACAATTTTTGGTTTGTTTTTGCATGTTGAAGCAGAGGAAGAAGAAGATGAGGAGAGGATTCCTTGTAAAAGTGAAGAAAATGAGCATGCAGAACAGGGACTAAGCATTATGCAGGTAAGCGAGCAAGAGAATAAGTTTGAAAGTGAAGGCAGTTTTGTCCAAAAGAAGGAGGAATAGGACGTCTTTTTGCTGAGAATGAATAGAAAGGGTTTTTGCATTTAGTTTGTATACGAAGCGCACAGGGCTCTAGATCCTTTTGTGGGAAAATGGAGTGTGTAAAGTTGCCAGTCATTTTGGAGCGAATTTGGAGGGTGAATTTGGGGTGCCAGGTGAATTTTGGGTCGAATTCTGGGGATTTGGGGTTTCCCAGGTGAATTTCTGAAGTGAAAAGGTTCAAAAAGGTTTTTTTTTGAAAGCAAGTTAAAGCCAGAAGGTTATTGAAAATTAATAGATGTGATGCAAGTAGGTAATATGCAGACGATACACAGCGAGACAAATCATGGGAAAAATACAGTGGTAACACATGAGTGTGTGAGGATGGGATCAGTATAGCTAAGGCTCAGTTGAAGCTGAATTTGGAAAAGCATGCCAAAACTAAGAATAATAAAGGCACCTACGGGTATTTCAGTGGGAAAAGGAAGATGAAAAGAAACCTATCACACCTCCCCTATTCCCCCCCCCCCACCCCCATAAGCCAGACAGGACTAGTGACAACAGACAAGGAGAAGGCTGAGGTACTCAACAAGTGTTGGTCTCAATTTTTACTGCCAGTCACTATTTCCACATCTCTCAGGTTATTGGACTGGTGGACTTGATTCTAACCCATAGTACCAGGTCAGCTTTCAGACCACTTGAGGAACCTGAGCATGCAAGACCATGGCACCCACCCAGAGGCATGTCAGGGCCCTGAGAGAACTGGCAGCTGTAGTTGCTAAGGTGCTTCCTCCATCATATTTGAGAAATCAAGGCAACCAGCTGAAGTCTCCAGACACTGTGTTGTATTGACTCCAATCCTCTTGGTCTTTTTTGTAAATCTTAGAGCTCTGAGTCAATTTCTGCAGAGGATTCCCAATGCAGTTTCAAAAATGGAATCTTTGTTACTGGTCCTCATGTTGATCTTGGATATTTCCATTTTCTGCACTCCTTTATTTTCGAAACATTTGTAATGACTGAAAAGAAAGCTGAGACGAGGCATTATGCTCTTTCCAGTGATAGAAATGGACCTGTATTCTTTTCAGACAAATATATTTTTGCTGTGTCTAAGCACATGTGCATACCTGTGTTTGATTTATGTGTCCAGGTTTTGGCAGTGGGGCAGCCACAGGGCCGTCCTGTGACAATGGCCCAGGTGCTGCCCCGTCCCGCTTTCTTCCAACTGGCTCCACTTCAGGATGTCCTCCCTGCTGAGAGAAGAGGCTGGGACAGCACCTTTAGAAATGTGACTTTCTGGGTTTTTTTTGTTTCGTTTTGTTTTGTTATTTTTAAAGTTACTAAAAACCTTCACCCTGATTTTTTGTGTTGGGTTTGGGGCTTTTTTTTTCAGTTTTGGGTGGGTTTTTTGGTGGGCTTTTTTGGGGGCTTTTTTTGTTTCTTTGGGGATTATTGGTTGGGGGGTTTTGTGTGTTTGTTTGGTCTGCTTTTTTTGTTTGTTTTTTTATTACGGTTTTGTAGAGTTTTTTTAAGCAAATTGATTGGAAAACTGAATAGTCCTCCACTATAGTCTCCTGGATTCACCTGAGACTCTTCCTAGGCATCTCCCTGATCTTTTTTGCAATGAGTCTCACATCATTCTCCTGAAGAAACTGTCTGCTTATGGTTTGCATGGGTGGGCTGTTTGCTGGGTGACAAACTGGGTGATGGCCAGGCCCACAGAGTGGTGGGAAATAGAGTTCATCCAGCTGGTCCCCAAGGCTCAGTCTTGGGCCCAGTCCTGTTTAATATCTTGCTCAGTGATCTGGACAAGGGGATAGAGTACACGCCCAGGAAGTTCACAGATGATGCAAAGTTGGCTGGTAGCGTTTTTTTTCTTCTGGAGGACAGCAGGCTCTGCTTCTTCTTCCTCCTGTTCCGAGGTCGCTGCTCCTTCTTCATCCCTCATTAAGTGTGCTGATTTTGTCACTTGGATGAGAAAACAAACAATTTTAGCAACAATACTGGTGGCAGGGTACAAGAAAGGAAGAGTTCACATGAATCCCCCCCCCAACAACAGACAATACCTGATGGCTCCTCTGCCCAGCTTACTGACTACACCGGAACCCATTGTCCCCCAAAGATACTCCCTTCTCCCTGCCCCCAGCCATGATGTGAGATGGAATAGAATAACTAAGATTAAGATTCTCCCTATATAACTCCATCATACTTCGATTCTGGGAAAAACAATTCTTGAAGTTCTATCATTTCAGATCATTTGAATTTGAATTGGCATACTAAAAAGTCTAGCCAGAAACTCATGACAATATTAATAGCTCATTCTAGAATGTCCGAGATGATAGACACTTCTTTCAAGAGAATGTGATACCTCACGTGACTTCTCCAGAATTTAAATGAACAGCGGGAGTAGTCTACAGGATTCTTGCTGCCATCTGGATTTCCTGGTTTTTGGCTGGTCTATGTAAGCCAACCAGCTATTCAGCAGAGGGAATATTAGTGTGCTACTTGATGGTATGTGAGATGGAACACAGTAATTTATGGCTTTTTGCATAGTGATGAAGCTGTAAAGAAAGCTCCGTAATGCTCTGACAAGGAGGCTGCTGGACTTCAAGCAGCAAAGGCCCAAAACGAACCAGTGAAAAGGTGTCATTGAAAAAAAAAAAAAAAAAAAAAAAGCCAGGTGGGGAGCAAAGTGATACTTAAGGGCAGTTTACTGAAAGAGGAAATCTAGTGAAAAAAAGGTCCAAGAGTGAAGGAATAACAGGGAAAATGAAACTAAGGAAGGAAATCAATCTCAGCTAATCATTTCAGAAGCTAACAAGTTGTCATTGCAATGATGCATAAAGTGAGAAATTATAAATATGTCTGCGCCAAAATCTGAATTATGAACTTTATTGCATTCTGTCTTTCACGGAATCATACAACAGTCTGTGATTAAAGATCACCTAGTCCTACTTCCTTGCCAGGTAGATCTTACAGTAGATCAAATTGCTCAAGACTAGCCAAACTGATAAGGAGCACTCTCAATGATGGGGCATCCACAACTTCTCTGGAACAGCCGTTTGAGTGTCTCACCAGCTTCATTGTAGAAAAGCTTTTCCTTTTAGCCAATCTAAACCTAGTCTCAGTTTGAAAGCATGTCCCCTTGTCCTTTCTCTGCAAACCTTCCTAAAAAGTCTTTCTCCATTGGTCTTATACCCTCTTTACATATTCAAAGGCCACAATACTGTCTCTCCAGAAACCTCTCTTCTCCAGGCTAAAAGATCCTATTTTTCACAAGAACCAGGTCATAAACTGAAATGGAAGACATCTCAGGAGATCAGATCATCCAACAGCTCAGCGTAAGAATAGCTCTGAAGTCAGATCAACTAGCTTAGGGCTGTGTCTGTTTGAATTTTGAAAATTAGCAGGACTTGAAATGCTTCAAGGAAGAGAACTCTGGGTGGCTCCAGAAACAGCCTGAGAAACTCGAGCAAACTCGAAACCTCAGAAACTACCACTGCTTTCTCTCCCTCAGCCCAAGCAGTCCCAAAGAAGAAGTGTTCCCAGCAGGCTGGGATAGCACGCATATACACTACATATACATGACAGGCATCGCCAGCAGCCACATCCTGCTCCTTTCTGTGGCTGGCAAGAGTGAGACTGGATGTTTACATGTGGGCAACCTGGGTCCCTCCAGCAGCTCACACACTCAGCCTGCCCAGTGACCCCACTGAATTCCAGTATTCGCAGTGTGCCAAGGCCACAGCACTACTCCGCTTGCTGGCACAGACCATCACACGCCTCCTAAATCAGTCAGGACTCCCCTGGTCCCACAGCCAGCACCCCACTTGCTCTCCCCCAGGCCACTGCCATTGTTCACCAACTTCTCCACTTTGATCTTTGCTGGTGCTCTCAACACTGGCACACCCAGATGTTCTGCAGCTGTTGTCTCCTGGTGGAAAGGACTTGTAAAGCCGTGTTTCCACACAGGACTTCCACAACCTTTCAAAGCAACCTTTTCTGGGGTATGAACAATCTCATTCAAATGTCAACATTTCTTTTCCCATATGTGAAATCAGAATTTCCTTCTTCCGGGCATGCCCAAAACAAGGCACAAACTACATTGTGCCTTCTGTTTCACATGCTGAGTCGTTTGTAAACAATGCTAGGAGAATACCTGTTTTGATCCAAGCTAATCTCTGGCCCTTATAGTGCTTTCGGTAGTTAGTTTTGCTTTGCTATTTACTTGATGTCCCATTGAATTGTTGAATCATAAACAGACTATCTGTCTGTATAGCAGCATAGCAGTGATGAATAAATGCAAGAGAAGGAGCAAGGTGATTGTTTGCTAGACTCTTCCTAGAAACTGAGAAATCTGTTACTTAATGCTGACCACAGCAGATGGAGGAAGCATCCTACATGATGTCAAAGCAATGAAGCTGTAATCACTTTTATGATTACAGTCAAGGCACTGCTTTTGCCACCATAAGTGGAGTGCAGGGAATCTTAAAAGACGACACTCTAACTGTTGTCCATGCTCACTGAGAAAATAATGCTTTTACAGCAGAGCAGGTCTCACCGCAGCTAAATCATGGCTTCAACTGTACACCGCCTTCAAAAAAGCCCACAAAAACACAAATGAAAGGATTTGGAACCCAAGGGAATCTCGGATTGTGACATCAGCTCACTTTGGATTCTTTCCAAATTCTCAATTCCATTTTCTTCCCAGCCAATTATCCCACCTAACCTGAGATGTAACTTATGGATATCTAACACATCTAGTTACCTTAGAATTAGATTGCCACTAGGCAAAAAGACAGAAACAAGCAGTTAAGTTCAGACTGAAACCAAGGGTGTTTAGAACAGCAATACTTGGACGTAACTATTCTTGATCAAACCAAAACTTTTAGGACTTACCCATGTATTTTTGGAGGTGGAAAAAGTCCCTAGGGAGCTCACACTCAGTGCCTGGAGAGACGCTCTCGCTGGTTTTTCAAGGACCGATTCGTCACAGCAGAGGCAGCAGAGCACAAGATGGCCGAAGAGAAGGGGCAGTGTAGAATTCTCGGTCTGTCTCTGTCTCCACTCAGTGTAGAACGTCCTTGTCCTGGCACATTGTCGTGTGCGATACGTCCCTCCGGGTCTTCGGTCCTTGCGAAGCTCTATGTACTGCGAGCGCAGCTACTTGAAGCTGAGACGGACCGCGGAGCTAGCAGCGAATTCGGAGAGCGCTAAGCACGAAGTCAAGAAGCGAGACGTGTCCCTGCAACGCGGTGCTAAGAGCAGCTTCCTCGCGGCGGGGGCGAGCTCCGGCCACAAGACATTCTCGTCCTAGCAACGGATCTCTGTGAAGGGCGTAGGCGAAAAGCTTTCGATTTCCATTCGAACTGCGAGAAAGGCAGACTGTTACACGGAGCTCTGAGAACAAAGGTGCACGCCCTAAGCGGGCTTGGGCAGAAGCAGCGTTCTCGAGCTCTTGGCTGCCCGCACACTGCTGGGTATGTGGCGCCCCTGCGGCGGCTTCTGGCCGCCGACAAGTGAAAGCGGAGCAAGGCGTGGGCGAGGGCGCTGAACGAAGCGGCTAAGTGCCGTGCTTGTGTGCACCACGTTAGAGGCTACTAGGAGAGGAAGGTGGTTGACTCTCGCTTGCCTTCCCAAGTGCCCTTAGCAGTCGGAAGGAGCAAGCTGAAGCACTGCTGCTTGTGCTGCTCCTTGGTTCCCTTGCAGCCCGCTCTGAAAGCATTGGCGGTCACTTCTAGGCGCCGAGTTGCACACACACAGCACCACGCTAAGTGCCGCGGAGAAGGGAAATCCAGAGTGCAGCGAGGAGCTTGACGTGGCTTACGTGCAGTAAGGAGAAGGTGAACCTAAGCACAGCCTCTTCAATCTGGCCGCCTCTGCTCTGGTAGCAACTTTTGCAAGTCGGCAAAGGGAGACGCGAGTATGTAGAACGGAGGGCAGCGAGACGCCGTGTGTTATGCGCCCTTTCAGGGCTGCTGACAAGGGGCTACTTTAAGAACGCCTTCTTCGTCCTCGCGTCCTTCTCGCTTCGCTCTAGCTGCAAGGAGTACAGCACAGCGAAGGAGTGAGGACGGGCACTGCCCCAGCTTTTGCCCTGGCGTGCAACGGCTGTGTGCTGCTTTTCCAAGCAGCAAGAGCACTGAGAAGTGAAAGCGATTGTGAAGGAGCTCTTTGGCTGCTCGTGTGCTCTTCGCTGCACTGCGCCGCTCGCAAGCGGCTTCGTTCTTCGGCGTCTGCCGTCCGGAGAGAGCTGAACTGCAGCGGTCAGTTTCAGCTCTGCCCAACAGCGTGCTCTCAGTTCTGCGGACAAGCACGCCCTGTTGCCTTGGCTCCGAGTGCAAAGTCCCTAGCGAGCACTCACTCAGTGCAATGCACCCAGAAAGACTCTCTCGCTCGTCTTTCAAGGAGCGATTCCTAACAGCAGAAGCAGCAGAGGCACAAACAGGATGACGAGAAGGGACAATGTAGAACACGTCTCTGTCCTGGCACATTGTCGTGTGCGATACGTCCCTCCGGGTCTTCGGTCCTTGCGAAGCTCTATGTACTGCGAGCGCAGCTACTTGCAGCTGAGACGGACCGCGGAGCTAGCAGCGAATTCGGAGAGCGCTAAGCACGAAGTCAAGAAGCGAGACGTGTCCCTGCAACGCGGTGCTAAGAGCAGCTTCCTCGCGGCGGGGGCGAGCTCCGGCCACAAGACATTCTCGTCCTAGCAACGGATCTCTGTGAAGGGCGTAGGCGAAAAGCTTTCGATTTCCATTCGAACTGCGAGAAAGGCAGACTGTTACACGACGGATCTCTGTGAAGGGCGTAGGCGAAAAGCTTTCGATTTCCATTCGAACTGCGAGAAAGGCAGACTGTTACACGGAGCTCTGAGAACAAAGGTGCACGCCCTAGGCGGGCTTGGGCAGAAGCAGCGTTCTCGAGCTCTTGGCTGCCCGCACACTGCTGGGTATGTGGCGCCCCTGCGGCGGCTTCTGGCCGCCGACAAGTGAAAGCGGAGCAAGGCGTGGGCGAGGGCGAGGGCGGTGAACGAAGCGGCTATGTGCCGTGCTTGTGTGCACCACGTTAGAGGCTACTAGGAGAGGAAGGTGGTTGACTCTCGCTTGCCTTCCCAAGTGCCCTTAGCAGTCGGAAGGAGCAAGCTGAAGCACTGCTGCTTGTGCTGCTCTTTGGTTCCCTTGCAGCCCTCTGTGAAAGTATTGGCGGTCACTTCTAGGCGCCGAGTTGCACACACACAGCACCACGCTAAGTGCCGCGGAGAAGGGAAATCCAGAGTGCAGCGAGGAGCTGGACGTGGCTTACGTGCAGTAAGGAGAAGGTGAACCTAAGCACAGCCTCTTCAATCTGGCCGCCTCTGCTCTGGTAGCAACTTTTGCAAGTCGGCAAAGGGAGACGCGAGTATGTAGAACGGAGGGCAGCGAGACGCCGTGTGTTATGCGCCCTTTCAGGGCTGCTGACAAGGGGCTACTTTAAGAACGCCTTCTTCGTCCTCGCGTCCTTCTCGCTTCGCTCTAGCTGCAAGGAGTACAGCACAGCGAAGGAGTGAGGACGGGCACTGCCCCAGCTTTTGCCCTGGCGTGCAACGGCTGTGTGCTGCTTTTCCAAGCAGCAAGAGCACTGAGAAGTGAAAGCGATTGTGAAGGAGCTCTTTGGCTGCTCGTGTGCTCTTCGCTGCACTGCGCCGCTCGCAAGCGGCTTCGTTCTTCGGCGTCTGCCGTCCGGAGAGAGCTGAACTGCAGCGGTCAGTTTCAGCTCTGCCCAACAGCGTGCTCTCAGTTCTGCGGACAAGCACGCCCTGTTGCCTTGGCTCCGAGTGCAAAGTCCCTAGCGAGCACTCACTCAGTGCAATGCACCCAGAAAGACTCTCTCGCTCGTCTTTCAAGGAGCGATTCCTAACAGCAGAAGCAGCAGAGGCACAAACAGGATGACGAGAAGGGACAATGTAGAACACGTCTCTGTCCTGGCACATTGTCGTGTGCGATACGTCCCTCCGGGTCTTCGGTCCTTGCGAAGCTCTATGTACTGCGAGCGCAGCTACTTGAAGCTGAGACGGACCGCGGAGCTAGCAGCGAATTCGGAGAGCGCTAAGCACGAAGTCAAGAAGCGAGACGTGTCCCTGCAACGCGGTGCTAAGAGCAGCTTCCTCGCGGCGGGGGCGAGCTCCGGCCACAAGACATTCTCGTCCTGGCAACGGATCTCTGTGAAGGGCGTAGGCGAAAAGCTTTCGATTTCCATTCGAACTGCGAGAAAGGCAGACTGTTACACGGAGCTCTGAGAACAAAGGTGCACGCCCTAAGCGGGCTTGGGCAGAAGCAGCGTTCTCGAGCTCTTGGCTGCCCGCACACTGCTGGGTATGTGGCGCCCCTGCGGCGGCTTCTGGCCGCCGACAAGTGAAAGCGGAGCAAGGCGTGGGCGAGGGCGCTGAACGAAGCGGCTAAGTGCCGTGCTTGTGTGCACCACGTTAGAGGCTACTAGGAGAGGAAGGTGGTTGACTCTCGCTTGCCTTCCCAAGTGCCCTTAGCAGTCGGAAGGAGCAAGCTGAAGCACTGCTGCTTGTGCTGCTCCTTGGTTCCCTTGCAGCCCGCTCTGAAAGCATTGGCGGTCACTTCTAGGCGCCGAGTTGCACACACACAGCACCACGCTAAGTGCCGCGGAGAAGGGAAATCCAGAGTGCAGCGAGGAGCTGGACGTGGCTTACGTGCAGTAAGGAGAAGGTGAACCTAAGCACAGCCTCTTCAATCTGGCCGCCTCTGCTCTGGTAGCAACTTTTGCAAGTCAGCAAAGGGAGACGCGAGTATGTAGAACGGAGGGCAGCTAGACGCCGTGTGTTATGCGCCCTTTCAGGGCTGCTGACAGGGGGCTACTTTAAGAACGCCTTCTTCGTCCTCGCGTCCTTCTCGCTTCGCTCTAGCTGCAAGGAGTACAGCACAGCGAAGGAGTGAGGACGGGCACTGCCCCAGCTTTTGCCCTGGCGTGCAACGGCTGTGTGCTGCTTTTCCAAGCAGCAAGAGCACTGAGAAGTGAAAGCGATTGTGAAGGAGCTCTTTGGCTGCTCGTGTGCTCTTCGCTGCACTGCGCCGCTCGCAAGCGGCTTCGTTCTTCGGCGTCTGCCGTCCGGAGAGAGCTGAACTGCAGCGGTCAGTTTCAGCTCTGCCCAACAGCGTGCTCTCAGTTCTGCGGACAAGCACGCCCTGTTGCCTTGGCTCCGAGTGCAAAGTCCCTAGCGAGCACTCACTCAGTGCAATGCACCCAGAAAGACGCTCTCGCTCGTCTTTCAAGGAGCGATTCCTAACAGCAGAAGCAGCAGAGGCACAAACAGGATGACGAGAAGGGACAATGTAGAACACGTCTCTGTCCTGGCACATTGTCGTGTGCGATACGTCCCTCCGGGTCTTCGGTCCTTGCGAAGCTCTATGTACTGCGAGCGCAGCTACTTGCAGCTGAGACGGACCGCGGAGCTAGCAGCGAATTCGGAGAGCGCTAAGCACGAAGTCAAGAAGCGAGACGTGTCCCTGCAACGCGGTGCTAAGAGCAGCTTCCTCGCGGCGGGGGCGAGCTCCGGCCACAAGACATTCTCGTCCTAGCAACGGATCTCTGTGAAGGGCGTAGGCGAAAACCTTTCGATTTCCATTCGAACTGCGAGAAAGGCAGACTGTTACACGACGGATCTCTGTGAAGGGCGTAGGCGAAAAGCTTTCGATTTCCATTCGAACTGCGAGAAAGGCAGACTGTTACACGGAGCTCTGAGAACAAAGGTGCACGCCCTAGGCGGGCTTGGGCAGAAGCAGCGTTCTCGAGCTCTTGGCTGCCCGCACACTGCTGGGTATGTGGCGCCCCTGCGGCGGCTTCTGGCCGCCGACAAGTGAAAGTGGAGCAAGGCGTGGGCGAGGGCGAGGGCGGTGAACGAAGCGGCTATGTGCCGTGCTTGTGTGCACCACGTTAGAGGCTACTAGGAGAGGAAGGTGGTTGACTCTCGCTTGCCTTCCCAAGTGCCCTTAGCAGTCGGAAGGAGCAAGCTGAAGCACTGCTGCTTGTGCTGCTCCTTGGTTCCCTTGCAGCCCGCTCTGAAAGCATTGGCGGTCACTTCTAGGCGCCGAGTTGCACACACACAGCACCACGCTAAGTGCCGCGGAGAAGGGAAATCCAGAGTGCAGCGAGGAGCTTGACGTGGCTTACGTGCAGTAAGGAGAAGGTGAACCTAAGCACAGCCTCTTCAATCTGGCCGCCTCTGCTCTGGTAGCAACTTTTGCAAGTCGGCAAAGGGAGACGCGAGTATGTAGAACGGAGGGCAGCGAGACGCCGTGTGTTATGCGCCCTTTCAGGGCTGCTGACAGGGGGCTACTTTAAGAACGCCTTCTTCGTCCTCGCGTCCTTCTCGCTTCGCTCTAGCTGCAAGGAGTACAGCACAGCGAAGGAGTGAGGACGGGCACTGCCCCAGCTTTTGCCCTGGCGTGCAACGGCTGTGTGCTGCTTTTCCAAGCAGCAAGAGCACTGAGAAGTGAAAGCGATTGTGAAGGAGCTCTTTGGCTGCTCGTGTGCTCTTCGCTGCACTGCGCCGCTCGCAAGCGGCTTCGTTCTTCGGCGTCTGCCGTCCGGAGAGAGCTGAACTGCAGCGGTCAGTTTCAGCTCTGCCCAACAGCGTGCTCTCAGTTCTGCGGACAAGCACGCCCTGTTGCCTTGGCTCCGAGTGCAAAGTCCCTAGCGAGCACTCACTCAGTGCAATGCACCCAGAAAGACGCTCTCGCTCGTCTTTCAAGGAGCGATTCCTAACAGCAGAAGCAGCAGAGGCACAAACTGGATGACGAGAAGGGACAATGTAGAACACGTCTCTGTCCTGGCACATTGTCGTGTGCGATACGTCCCTCCGGGTCTTCGGTCCTTGCGAAGCTCTATGTACTGCGAGCGCAGCTACTTGAAGCTGAGACGGACCGCGGAGCTAGCAGCGAATTCGGAGAGCGCTAAGCACGAAGTCAAGAAGCGAGACATGTCCCTGCAACGCGGTGCTAAGAGCAGCTTCCTCGCGGCGGAGGCGAGCTCCGGCCACAAGACATTCTCGTCCTGGCAACGGATCTCTGTGAAGGGCGTAGGCGAAAACCTTTCGATTTCCATTCGAACTGCGAGAAAGGCAGACTGTTACACGACGGATCTCTGTGAAGGGCGTAGGCGAAAAGCTTTCGATTTCCATTCGAACTGCGAGAAAGGCAGACTGTTACACGGAGCTCTGAGAACAAAGGTGCACGCCCTAGGCGGGCTTGGGCAGAAGCAGCGTTCTCGAGCTCTTGGCTGCCCGCACACTGCTGGGTATGTGGCGCCCCTGCGGCGGCTTCTGGCCGCCGACAAGTGAAAGCGGAGCAAGGCGTGGGCGAGGGCGAGGGCGCTGAACGAAGCGGCTAAGTGCCGTGCTTGTGTGCACCACGTTAGAGGCTACTAGGAGAGGAAGGTGGTTGACTCTCGCTTGCCTTCCCAAGTGCCCTTAGCAGTCGGAAGGAGCAAGCTGAAGCACTGCTGCTTGTGCTGCTCCTTGGTTCCCTTGCAGCCCGCTCTGAAAGCATTGGCGGTCACTTCTAGGCGCCGAGTTGCACACACACAGCACCACGCTAAGTGCCGCGGAGAAGGGAAATCCAGAGTGCAGCGAGGAGCTTGACGTGGCTTACGTGCAGTAAGGAGAAGGTGAACCTAAGCACAGCCTCTTCAATCTGGCCGCCTCTGCTCTGGTAGCAACTTTTGCAAGTCGGCAAAGGGAGACGCGAGTATGTAGAACGGAGGGCAGCGAGACGCCGTGTGTTATGCGCCCTTTCAGGGCTGCTGACAGGGGGCTACTTTAAGAACGCCTTCTTCGTCCTCGCGTCCTTCTCGCTTCGCTCTAGCTGCAAGGAGTACAGCACAGCGAAGGAGTGAGGACGGGCACTGCCCCAGCTTTTGCCCTGGCGTGCAACGGCTGTGTGCTGCTTTTCCAAGCAGCAAGAGCACTGAGAAGTGAAAGCGATTGTGAAGGAGCTCTTTGGCTGCTCGTGTGCTCTTCGCTGCACTGCGCCGCTCGCAAGCGGCTTCGTTCTTCGGCGTCTGCCGTCCGGAGAGAGCTGAACTGCAGCGGTCAGTTTCAGCTCTGCCCAACAGCGTGCTCTCAGTTCTGCGGACAAGCACGCCCTGTTGCCTTGGCTCCGAGTGCAAAGTCCCTAGCGAGCACTCACTCAGTGCAATGCACCCAGAAAGACGCTCTCGCTCGTCTTTCAAGGAGCGATTCCTAACAGCAGAAGCAGCAGAGGCACAAACTGGATGACGAGAAGGGACAATGTAGAACACGTCTCTGTCCTGGCACATTGTCGTGTGCGATACGTCCCTCCGGGTCTTCGGTCCTTGCGAAGCTCTATGTACTGCGAGCGCAGCTACTTGAAGCTGAGACGGACCGCGGAGCTAGCAGCGAATTCGGAGAGCGCTAAGCACGAAGTCAAGAAGCGAGACATGTCCCTGCAACGCGGTGCTAAGAGCAGCTTCCTCGCGGCGGAGGCGAGCTCCGGCCACAAGACATTCTCGTCCTGGCAACGGATCTCTGTGAAGGGCGTAGGCGAAAAGCTTTCGATTTCCATTCGAACTGCGAGAAAGGCAGACTGTTACACGGAGCTCTGAGAACAAAGGTGCACGCCCTAAGCGGGCTTGGGCAGAAGCAGCGTTCTCGAGCTCTTGGCTGCCCGCACACTGCTGGGTATGTGGCGCCCCTGCGGCGGCTTCTGGCCGCCGACAAGTGAAAGCGGAGCAAGGCGTGGGCGAGGGCGAGGGCGAGGGCGGTGAACGAAGCGGCTAAGTGCCGTGCTTGTGTGCACCACGTTAGAGGCTACTAGGAGAGGAAGGTGGTTGACTCTCGCTTGCCTTCCCAAGTGCCCTTAGCAGTCGGAAGGAGCAAGCTGAAGCACTGCTGCTTGTGCTGCTCCTTGGTTCCCTTGCAGCCCGCTCTGAAAGCATTGGCGGTCACGTCTAGGCGCCGAGTTGCACACACACAGCACCACGCTAAGTGCCGCGGAGAAGGGAAATCCAGAGTGCAGCGAGGAGCTGGACGTGGCTTACGTGCAGTAAGGAGAAGGTGAACCTAAGCACAGCCTCTTCAATCTGGCCGCCTCTGCTCTGGTAGCAACTTTTGCAAGTCGGCAAAGGGAGACGCGAGTATGTAGAACGGAGGGCAGCGAGACGCCGTGTGTTATGCGCCCTTTCAGGGCTGCTGACAGGGGGCTACTTTAAGAACGCCTTCTTCGTCCTCGCGTCCTTCTCGCTTCGCTCTAGCTGCAAGGAGTACAGCACAGCGAAGGAGTGAGGACGGGCACTGCCCCAGCTTTTGCCCTGGCGTGCAACGGCTGTGTGCTGCTTTTCCAAGCAGCAAGAGCACTGAGAAGTGAAAGCGATTGTGAAGGAGCTCTTTGGCTGCTCGTGTGCTCTTCGCTGCACTGCGCCGCTCGCAAGCGGCTTCGTTCTTCGGCGTCTGCCGTCCGGAGAGAGCTGAACTGCAGCGGTCAGTTTCAGCTCTGCCCAACAGCGTGCTCTCAGTTCTGCGGACAAGCACGCCCTGTTGCCTTGGCTCCGAGTGCAAAGTCCCTAGCGAGCACTCACTCAGTGCAATGCACCCAGAAAGACGCTCTCGCTCGTCTTTCAAGGAGCGATTCCTAACAGCAGAAGCAGCAGAGGCACAAACTGGATGACGAGAAGGGACAATGTAGAACACGTCTCTGTCCTGGCACATTGTCGTGTGCGATACGTCCCTCCGGGTCTTCGGTCCTTGCGAAGCTCTATGTACTGCGAGCGCAGCTACTTGAAGCTGAGACGGACCGCGGAGCTAGCAGCGAATTCGGAGAGCGCTAAGCACGAAGTCAAGAAGCGAGACATGTCCCTGCAACGCGGTGCTAAGAGCAGCTTCCTCGCGGCGGAGGCGAGCTCCGGCCACAAGACATTCTCGTCCTGGCAACGGATCTCTGTGAAGGGCGTAGGCGAAAAGCTTTCGATTTCCATTCGAACTGCGAGAAAGGCAGACTGTTACACGACGGATCTCTGTGAAGGGCGTAGGCGAAAAGCTTTCGATTTCCATTCGAACTGCGAGAAAGGCAGACTGTTACACGGAGCTCTGAGAACAAAGGTGCACGCCCTAGGCGGGCTTGGGCAGAAGCAGCGTTCTCGAGCTCTTGGCTGCCCGCACACTGCTGGGTATGTGGCGCCCCTGCGGCGGCTTCTGGCCGCCGACAAGTGAAAGCGGAGCAAGGCGTGGGCGAGGGCGAGGGCGCTGAACGAAGCGGCTAAGTGCCGTGCTTGTGTGCACCACGTTAGAGGCTACTAGGAGAGGAAGGTGGTTGACTCTCGCTTGCCTTCCCAAGTGCCCTTAGCAGTCGGAAGGAGCAAGCTGAAGCACTGCTGCTTGTGCTGCTCCTTGGTTCCCTTGCAGCCCGCTCTGAAAGCATTGGCGGTCACTTCTAGGCGCCGAGTTGCACACACACAGCACCACGCTAAGTGCCGCGGAGAAGGGAAATCCAGAGTGCAGCGAGGAGCTTGACGTGGCTTACGTGCAGTAAGGAGAAGGTGAACCTAAGCACAGCCTCTTCAATCTGGCCGCCTCTGCTCTGGTAGCAACTTTTGCAAGTCGGCAAAGGGAGACGCGAGTATGTAGAACGGAGGGCAGCGAGACGCCGTGTGTTATGCGCCCTTTCAGGGCTGCTGACAGGGGGCTACTTTAAGAACGCCTTCTTCGTCCTCGCGTCCTTCTCGCTTCGCTCTAGCTGCAAGGAGTACAGCACAGCGAAGGAGTGAGGACGGGCACTGCCCCAGCTTTTGCCCTGGCGTGCAACGGCTGTGTGCTGCTTTTCCAAGCAGCAAGAGCACTGAGAAGTGAAAGCGATTGTGAAGGAGCTCTTTGGCTGCTCGTGTGCTCTTCGCTGCACTGCGCCGCTCGCAAGCGGCTTCGTTCTTCGGCGTCTGCCGTCCGGAGAGAGCTGAACTGCAGCGGTCAGTTTCAGCTCTGCCCAACAGCGTGCTCTCAGTTCTGCGGACAAGCACGCCCTGTTGCCTTGGCTCCGAGTGCAAAGTCCCTAGCGAGCACTCACTCAGTGCAATGCACCCAGAAAGACGCTCTCGCTCGTCTTTCAAGGAGCGATTCCTAACAGCAGAAGCAGCAGAGGCACAAACTGGATGACGAGAAGGGACAATGTAGAACACGTCTCTGTCCTGGCACATTGTCGTGTGCGATACGTCCCTCCGGGTCTTCGGTCCTTGCGAAGCTCTATGTACTGCGAGCGCAGCTACTTGAAGCTGAGACGGACCGCGGAGCTAGCAGCGAATTCGGAGAGCGCTAAGCACGAAGTCAAGAAGCGAGACATGTCCCTGCAACGCGGTGCTAAGAGCAGCTTCCTCGCGGCGGGGGCGAGCTCCGGCCACAAGACATTCTCGTCCTGGCAACGGATCTCTGTGAAGGGCGTAGGCGAAAAGCTTTCGATTTCCATTCGAACTGCGAGAAAGGCAGACTGTTACACGGAGCTCTGAGAACAAAGGTGCACGCCCTAAGCGGGCTTGGGCAGAAGCAGCGTTCTCGAGCTCTTGGCTGCCCGCACACTGCTGGGTATGTGGCGCCCCTGCGGCGGCTTCTGGCCGCCGACAAGTGAAAGCGGAGCAAGGCGTGGGCGAGGGCGAGGGCGAGGGCGGTGAACGAAGCGGCTAAGTGCCGTGCTTGTGTGCACCACGTTAGAGGCTACTAGGAGAGGAAGGTGGTTGACTCTCGCTTGCCTTCCCAAGTGCCCTTAGCAGTCGGAAGGAGCAAGCTGAAGCACTGCTGCTTGTGCTGCTCCTTGGTTCCCTTGCAGCCCGCTCTGAAAGCATTGGCGGTCACGTCTAGGCGCCGAGTTGCACACACACAGCACCACGCTAAGTGCCGCGGAGAAGGGAAATCCAGAGTGCAGCGAGGAGCTGGACGTGGCTTACGTGCAGTAAGGAGAAGGTGAACCTAAGCACAGCCTCTTCAATCTGGCCGCCTCTGCTCTGGTAGCAACTTTTGCAAGTCGGCAAAGGGAGACGCGAGTATGTAGAACGGAGGGCAGCGAGACGCCGTGTGTTATGCGCCCTTTCAGGGCTGCTGACAGGGGGCTACTTTAAGAACGCTTTCTTCGTCCTCGCGTCCTTCTCGCTTCGCTCTAGCTGCAAGGAGTACAGCACAGCGAAGGAGTGAGGACGGGCACTGCCCCAGCTTTTGCCCTGGCGTGCAACGGCTGTGTGCTGCTTTTCCAAGCAGCAAGAGCACTGAGAAGTGAAAGCGATTGTGAAGGAGCTCTTTGGCTGCTCGTGTGCTCTTCGCTGCACTGCGCCGCTCGCAAGCGGCTTCGTTCTTCGGCGTCTGCCGTCCGGAGAGAGCTGAACTGCAGCGGTCAGTTTCAGCTCTGCCCAACAGCGCGCTCTCAGTTCTGCGGACAAGCACGCCCTGTTGCCTTGGCTCCGAGTGCAAAGTCCCTAGCGAGCACTCACTCAGTGCAATGCACCCAGAAAGACGCTCTCGCTCGTCTTTCAAGGAGCGATTCCTAACAGCAGAAGCAGCAGAGGCACAAACTGGATGACGAGAAGGGACAATGTAGAACACGTCTCTGTCCTGGCACATTGTCGTGTGCGATACGTCCCTCCGGGTCTTCGGTCCTTGCGAAGCTCTATGTACTGCGAGCGCAGCTACTTGAAGCTGAGACGGACCGCGGAGCTAGCAGCGAATTCGGATAGCGCTAAGCACGAAGTCAAGAAGCGAGACGTGTCCCTGCAACGCGGTGCTAAGAGCAGCTTCCTCGCGGCGGGGGCGAGCTCCGGCCACAAGACATTCTCGTCCTGGCAACGGATCTCTGTGAAGGGCGTAGGCGAAAAGCTTTCGATTTCCATTCGAACTGCGAGAAAGGCAGACTGTTACACGGAGCTCTGAGAACAAAGGTGCACGCCCTAGGCGGGCTTGGGCAGAAGCAGCGTTCTCGAGCTCTTGGCTGCCCGCACACTGCTGGGTATGTGGCGCTCCTGCGGCGGCTTCTGGCCGCCGACAAGTGAAAGCGGAGCAAGGCGTGGGCGAGGGCGCTGAACGAAGCGGCTAAGTGCCGTGCTTGTGTGCACCACGTTAGAGGCTACTAGGAGAGGAAGGTGGTTGACTCTCGCTTGCCTTCCCAAGTGCCCTTAGCAGTCGGAAGGAGCAAGCTGAAGCACTGCTGCTTGTGCTGCTCCTTGGTTCCCTTGCAGCCCGCTCTGAAAGCATTGGCGGTCACTTCTAGGCGCCGAGTTGCACACACACAGCACCACGCTAAGTGCCGCGGAGAAGGGAAATCCAGAGTGCAGCGAGGAGCTTGACGTGGCTTACGTGCAGTAAGGAGAAGGTGAACCTAAGCACAGCCTCTTCAATCTGGCCGCCTCTGCTCTGGTAGCAACTTTTGCAAGTCGGCAAAGGGAGACGCGAGTATGTAGAACGGAGGGCAGCGAGACGCCGTGTGTTATGCGCCCTTTCAGGGCTGCTGACAGGGGGCTACTTTAAGAACGCCTTCTTCGTCCTCGCGTCCTTCTCGCTTCGCTCTAGCTGCAAGGAGTACAGCACAGCGAAGGAGTGAGGACGGGCACTGCCCCAGCTTTTGCCCTGGCGTGCAACGGCTGTGTGCTGCTTTTCCAAGCAGCAAGAGCACTGAGAAGTGAAAGCGATTGTGAAGGAGCTCTTTGGCTGCTCGTGTGCTCTTCGCTGCACTGCGCCGCTCGCAAGCGGCTTCGTTCTTCGGCGTCTGCCGTCCGGAGAGAGCTGAACTGCAGCGGTCAGTTTCAGCTCTGCCCAACAGCGTGCTCTCAGTTCTGCGGACAAGCACGCCCTGTTGCCTTGGCTCCGAGTGCAAAGTCCCTAGCGAGCACTCACTCAGTGCAATGCACCCAGAAAGACGCTCTCGCTCGTCTTTCAAGGAGCGATTCCTAACAGCACAAGCAGCAGAGGCACAAACTGGATGACGAGAAGGGACAATGTAGAACACGTCTCTGTCCTGGCACATTGTCGTGTGCGATACGTCCCTCCGGGTCTTCGGTCCTTGCGAAGCTCTATGTACTGCGAGCGCAGCTACTTGAAGCTGAGACGGACCGCGGAGCTAGCAGCGAATTCGGAGAGCGCTAAGCACGAAGTCAAGAAGCGAGACATGTCCCTGCAACGCGGTGCTAAGAGCAGCTTCCTCGCGGCGGGGGCGAGCTCCGGCCACAAGACATTCTCGTCCTGGCAACGGATCTCTGTGAAGGGCGTAGGCGAAAAGCTTTCGATTTCCATTCGAACTGCGAGAAAGGCAGACTGTTACACGGAGCTCTGAGAACAAAGGTGCACGCCCTAAGCGGGCTTGGGCAGAAGCAGCGTTCTCGAGCTCTTGGCTGCCCGCACACTGCTGGGTATGTGGCGCCCCTGCGGCGGCTTCTGGCCGCCGACAAGTGAAAGCGGAGCAAGGCGTGGGCGAGGGCGAGGGCGAGGGCGGTGAACGAAGCGGCTAAGTGCCGTGCTTGTGTGCACCACGTTAGAGGCTACTAGGAGAGGAAGGTGGTTGACTCTCGCTTGCCTTCCCAAGTGCCCTTAGCAGTCGGAAGGAGCAAGCTGAAGCACTGCTGCTTGTGCTGCTCCTTGGTTCCCTTGCAGCCCGCTCTGAAAGCATTGGCGGTCACGTCTAGGCGCCGAGTTGCACACACACAGCACCACGCTAAGTGCCGCGGAGAAGGGAAATCCAGAGTGCAGCGAGGAGCTGGACGTGGCTTACGTGCAGTAAGGAGAAGGTGAACCTAAGCACAGCCTCTTCAATCTGGCCGCCTCTGCTCTGGTAGCAACTTTTGCAAGTCGGCAAAGGGAGACGCGAGTATGTAGAACGGAGGGCAGCGAGACGCCGTGTGTTATGCGCCCTTTCAGGGCTGCTGACAGGGGGCTACTTTAAGAACGCTTTCTTCGTCCTCGCGTCCTTCTCGCTTCGCTCTAGCTGCAAGGAGTACAGCACAGCGAAGGAGTGAGGACGGGCACTGCCCCAGCTTTTGCCCTGGCGTGCAACGGCTGTGTGCTGCTTTTCCAAGCAGCAAGAGCACTGAGAAGTGAAAGCGATTGTGAAGGAGCTCTTTGGCTGCTCGTGTGCTCTTCGCTGCACTGCGCCGCTCGCAAGCGGCTTCGTTCTTCGGCGTCTGCCGTCCGGAGAGAGCTGAACTGCAGCGGTCAGTTTCAGCTCTGCCCAACAGCGCGCTCTCAGTTCTGCGGACAAGCACGCCCTGTTGCCTTGGCTCCGAGTGCAAAGTCCCTAGCGAGCACTCACTCAGTGCAATGCACCCAGAAAGACGCTCTCGCTCGTCTTTCAAGGAGCGATTCCTAACAGCACAAGCAGCAGAGGCACAAACTGGATGACGAGAAGGGACAATGTAGAACACGTCTCTGTCCTGGCACATTGTCGTGTGCGATACGTCCCTCCGGGTCTTCGGTCCTTGCGAAGCTCTATGTACTGCGAGCGCAGCTACTTGAAGCTGAGACGGACCGCGGAGCTAGCAGCGAATTCGGAGAGCGCTAAGCACGAAGTCAAGAAGCGAGACGTGTCCCTGCAACGCGGTGCTAAGAGCAGCTTCCTGGCGTCGGGGGCGAGCCCCGGCCACGAGACATTCTCGTCCTGGCAACGGATCTCTGTGAAGGGCGTAGGCGAAAAGCTTTCGATTTCCATTCGAACTGCGAGAAAGGCAGACTGTTACACGGAGCTCTGAGAACAAAGGTGCACGCCCTAGGCGGGCTTGGGCAGAAGCAGCGTTCTCGAGCTCTTGGCTGCCCGCACACTGCTGGGTATGTGGCGCCCCTGCGGCGGCTTCTGGCCGCCGACAAGTGAAAGCGGAGCCAGGCGTGGGCGAGGGCGGTGAACGAAGCGGCTAAGTGCCGTGCTTGTGTGCACCACGTTAGAGGCTACTAGGAGAGGAAGGTGGTTGACTCTCGCTTGCCTTCCCAAGTGCCCTTAGCAGTCGGAAGGAGCAAGCTGAAGCACTGCTGCTTGTGCTGCTCCTTGGTTCCCTTGCAGCCCGCTCTGAAAGCATTGGCAGTCGCTTCTAGGCGCCGAGTTGCACACACACAGCACCACGCTAAGTGCCGCGGAGAAGGGAAATCCAGAGTGCAGCGAGGAGCTGGACGTGGCTTACGTGCAGTAAGGAGAAGGTGAACCTAAGCACAGCCTCTTCAATCGGGCCGCCTCTGCTCTGGTAGCAACTTTTGCAAGACGGCAAAGGGAGACGCGAGTATGTAGAACGGAGGGCAGCGAGACGCCGTGTGTTATGCGCCCTTTCAGGGCTGCTGACAAGGGGCTACTTTAAGAGCGCCTTGTCCTTCCTCGCGTCCATCTGGCTTCGCTCTAGCTGCAAGGAGTACAGCACAGCGAAGGAGTGAAGACGGGCACTGCCCCAGCTTTTGCCCTGGCCTGCCTGTGCTCCGCCTTTAGCTGCACACCAGAACAATGGCATTTCTTTCCCGCAAGGTAAAAAGGGCTTTAGTGTAGCCTTAGGAATGGCAAGTGCCTAGGCATTAAGTTGAGCGACCACGTATGAGGGAGTCTTTAGAGGTTTCCTCTCCCATGGCGCAGGTTTATTCTCATTTTCGTGCTGAACTGAAAAGTCCGGGCATGGCAAGTCTGCCCTGCCTTGTGCAGAGACGAACACAAATGTGGGGCTATGATCCTCTGTGTTCGGAGCTCTGCTTCCGGGTGTGTGGGCCGCCATGAGCCCGCAGCAGCCGCCGAGGACAGTGTGGATTGTGGATGAGGCTGGGCTGGCGCCCCCCCCCCCCCGCTGGTCTGACAGCGGCAGGAGCTGCGTCGGAGCGGCATTGCCTGAGGGCCCCATGGGGGGCGGGGAGAGAGCCGGGATTGACCCCGAACGACACCGGAAGCGATATCCGTAGGGCCCGGAAGGCCAGCGTTGCCATCGAGTTTGGCCGGTAGGAGGCTTCTAAGGTGCTTTGAAAGGTGGAGCTTCTTTGCTCTAGGACAGTCTGGGAGAGCTGAGGGTGTCCAATCTGGAGAACAGAAGGCTCCAGGGAGACCTTCGAGCCCCTTGCAGTGCCTGCTGGGGCTCCAAGATAGCTGGGGAGGGACTTTGGAAAAGGTTCTGGACTCGCAGGACAAGGGGGAATAGCTTCAAACTGCCAGAGGGCTGGGGTAGATGGGATATTGGAAAGGAATTCTTCCTTGTGTGGGTGCTGAGGCCTGGCACATGTTGCTCAAAGAGGCTGTGTAGGAGCCCCATGGCAGGAAGTGTCCAGGGCCAGGCTGGAGCAGACATGGAGCAACCTGGACTAGTGGAAAAGTGTCCCTGCCCATGTCAGGATGTGGGAAGAAGAGACTCTGTCTCTAAGGTCGCTTCCAGTCCAAACCATTCTGGGATTCTAGGATTCATGGAAGGCCCTTTTCCAAGTGAAGTGTTGTATCTCTTGGCTCCCAGCTTGTAGTTGCCAGTTCTTCTGGAAGCAGGCGTGGCGAAGCAGCTGTGATGAGCCATGGGTTCTCAATAGGACGAGTGTGATATATTTGCAGAGAGGAAGGCTGCAGACAGATCTTCAAGGTCCAGGTAAAATAAGCAAAGGATTGAATAAAAGCCAAAGGTTGGTTGTGTTAGTTTGCTGGCTGTTGAAATGGCCCCAGGTCATTTTCAACATTTCTAATTTGGATTTGTTTGAGTAAAAAATGAATGTGTTACCTCCAGCGTAGGCTCTCCAATGCATCTCCATGTGCTCCCATCTCTTTGTTGTATATCGGGTTCTATTAACTGAAGACAGAATCATAACACAGTAGTAAAACATTTAGAGGCGTAGTTAGCCAGCTTCAGGAGTTTTCAACTCTGCTGTTGACTTTTCTGGTAACTGTAGGCAAGGCAACACAATCCAGTTACTCCACTTTCCACTTTCTTTTCCTCTCTGAGGAAAAGATGATCTTTTTTTTTTTTTTTTTTTTCTTCTCATTTTGAAAATAGCCTTGAATGAAGAGAGTTATGCATGTGGCATGTAGGATTCATTACTTTACCTTTCTCTTCTGCTGTCTTTCGCGTACTAGTCTTTTTAAAATTTTTTTGTCGCTGTTCTCCATTCAGTAGGTTTGAAAGAATTCTAATTGTTGAGATGATGGTTCTTTGAAGGCTCACTTAGCCCACCTTTTGGGTGAAGGAAAGAAGAAGACAAGGTCCTCTAGGAAGAGTAAAAAGCATACTTTCAAGAGACATTCAGAGATGTCTGCTGATGCCATGCAATTACCGTGTAATCAGCAGAAATGTGTTGGAAAAACACCCATCAGTGACTTCACAAGAAAGCCACACTCAAGACAGGTAAAGAACAGAAGCATAAAACCCCAAAGGTATGAAATGGACAGATTTTCATTGGGAATGAGCAACTCCTGAATTCTTGGTTCTAGAACTAGGGGCTTGTAATAAATAGACTGTCTCCTTGCCAAACGTAAATTTGGTGTCATGAACTGCTCACTGCCCGTTGAAGTGCAGGGCTAGTAGACTAATATTTGCCATGGCAGGCATATTGTATGGCTTTCCTGTTAAAAAGAAATTGGTTTTGCTCATAGCAATCTAGATATGTACCCAGTCTGACACCTATTTTTTAGGCTATATTTCCAAGTAAATGGCTTCCAAGATGATGCAGTAAGTTTATGTCATGAACAGGAATGAAGTGATTGCATGCATCCTTTTTTACCCTAAGCCAGCTGCTGAATAATGAGACAGAGACTCTCACTGACGCCAAGGAGTGCCCGTGCTTTTGGGAAAAGCACTGGGCAGATAAAGCCTATTTCCACATTTCTTGCTAGCGTCTCCTTCAAAGTTCATGGGTTTGCTCATCTTTTAGAGCTGTTCTAGATGTCTTTGTAGTTTACATGTACTAAATGTAGCAGGTATTGCTTTCATGGCGTCCTACTAGATTTGAAGTTGGGATCTACTCAGGCTTCAATGTCTCAGAAGAAGCAACGTTGATTCTTTGAATTCCGTTCTTGAACGTGAGAATGCTACTTATGTAGTTAATGAATTAATTAAATCGAATTCACTTGAATGGAAAAATTGTCTTGTTCATGTAGATTTTAACTTGGGAAATTGATATTTGAGTTCTACTTTTCATTGTTGTTGCTTTTCTGTATTGTTTGATTGCACAGATAGCAGATGTACTGACCAAGTATTGTGTGAAACTGGAGGAAATGTCCTTCCTCTTGGCAGCTGATGTTCACAAGCTCATTAACGCTAAGGCCATGGTAAATGTTTTACCTGGGGCAAGATAGCAGTCTGAATATTCCTAGAATGTCTTTCTTTCCCCAGATGAAATTCATTTTTTCTGCCTATCAGTCACTGAAATATAGAAGAAATTTCTACTTGGCAGGGTATTGGTTATCATTTGTGTTCTTTTCTCCCCTCATTTTCTGTAGAAGAGACAATTTTTGGTTTGTTTTTGCATGTTGAAGCAGAGGAAGAAGAAGATGAGGAGAGGATTCCTTGTAAAAGTGAAGAAAATGAGCATGCAGAACAGGGACTAAGCATTATGCAGGTAAGCGAGCAAGAGAATAAGTTTGAAAGTGAAGGCAGTTTTGTCCAAAAGAAGGAGGAATAGGACGTCTTTTTGCTGAGAATGAATAGAAAGGGTTTTTGCATTTAGTTTGTATACGAAGCGCACAGGGCTCTAGATCCTTTTGTGGGAAAATGGAGTGTGTAAAGTTGCCAGTCATTTTGGAGCGAATTTGGAGGGTGAATTTGGGGTGCCAGGTGAATTTTGGGTCGAATTCTGGGGATTTGGGGTTTCCCAGGTGAATTTCTGAAGTGAAAAGGTTCAAAAAGGTTTTTTTTTGAAAGCAAGTTAAAGCCAGAAGGTTATTGAAAATTAATAGATGTGATGCAAGTAGGTAATATGCAGACGATACACAGCGAGACAAATCATGGGAAAAATACAGTGGTAACACATGAGTGTGTGAGGATGGGATCAGTATAGCTAAGGCTCAGTTGAAGCTGAATTTGGAAAAGCATGCCAAAACTAAGAATAATAAAGGCACCTACGGGTATTTCAGTGGGAAAAGGAAGATGAAAAGAAACCTATCACACCTCCCCTATTCCCCCCCCCCCACCCCCATAAGCCAGACAGGACTAGTGACAACAGACAAGGAGAAGGCTGAGGTACTCAACAAGTGTTGGTCTCAATTTTTACTGCCAGTCACTATTTCCACATCTCTCAGGTTATTGGACTGGTGGACTTGATTCTAACCCATAGTACCAGGTCAGCTTTCAGACCACTTGAGGAACCTGAGCATGCAAGACCATGGCACCCACCCAGAGGCATGTCAGGGCCCTGAGAGAACTGGCAGCTGTAGTTGCTAAGGTGCTTCCTCCATCATATTTGAGAAATCAAGGCAACCAGCTGAAGTCTCCAGACACTGTGTTGTATTGACTCCAATCCTCTTGGTCTTTTTTGTAAATCTTAGAGCTCTGAGTCAATTTCTGCAGAGGATTCCCAATGCAGTTTCAAAAATGGAATCTTTGTTACTGGTCCTCATGTTGATCTTGGATATTTCCATTTTCTGCACTCCTTTATTTTCGAAACATTTGTAATGACTGAAAAGAAAGCTGAGACGAGGCATTATGCTCTTTCCAGTGATAGAAATGGACCTGTATTCTTTTCAGACAAATATATTTTTGCTGTGTCTAAGCACATGTGCATACCTGTGTTTGATTTATGTGTCCAGGTTTTGGCAGTGGGGCAGCCACAGGGCCGTCCTGTGACAATGGCCCAGGTGCTGCCCCGTCCCGCTTTCTTCCAACTGGCTCCACTTCAGGATGTCCTCCCTGCTGAGAGAAGAGGCTGGGACAGCACCTTTAGAAATGTGACTTTCTGGGTTTTTTTTGTTTCGTTTTGTTTTGTTATTTTTAAAGTTACTAAAAACCTTCACCCTGATTTTTTGTGTTGGGTTTGGGGCTTTTTTTTTCAGTTTTGGGTGGGTTTTTTGGTGGGCTTTTTTGGGGGCTTTTTTTGTTTCTTTGGGGATTATTGGTTGGGGGGTTTTGTGTGTTTGTTTGGTCTGCTTTTTTTGTTTGTTTTTTTATTACGGTTTTGTAGAGTTTTTTTAAGCAAATTGATTGGAAAACTGAATAGTCCTCCACTATAGTCTCCTGGATTCACCTGAGACTCTTCCTAGGCATCTCCCTGATCTTTTTTGCAATGAGTCTCACATCATTCTCCTGAAGAAACTGTCTGCTTATGGTTTGCATGGGTGGGCTGTTTGCTGGGTGACAAACTGGGTGATGGCCAGGCCCACAGAGTGGTGGGAAATAGAGTTCATCCAGCTGGTCCCCAAGGCTCAGTCTTGGGCCCAGTCCTGTTTAATATCTTGCTCAGTGATCTGGACAAGGGGATAGAGTACACGCCCAGGAAGTTCACAGATGATGCAAAGTTGGCTGGTAGCGTTTTTTTTCTTCTGGAGGACAGCAGGCTCTGCTTCTTCTTCCTCCTGTTCCGAGGTCGCTGCTCCTTCTTCATCCCTCATTAAGTGTGCTGATTTTGTCACTTGGATGAGAAAACAAACAATTTTAGCAACAATACTGGTGGCAGGGTACAAGAAAGGAAGAGTTCACATGAATCCCCCCCCCAACAACAGACAATACCTGATGGCTCCTCTGCCCAGCTTACTGACTACACCGGAACCCATTGTCCCCCAAAGATACTCCCTTCTCCCTGCCCCCAGCCATGATGTGAGATGGAATAGAATAACTAAGATTAAGATTCTCCCTATATAACTCCATCATACTTCGATTCTGGGAAAAACAATTCTTGAAGTTCTATCATTTCAGATCATTTGAATTTGAATTGGCATACTAAAAAGTCTAGCCAGAAACTCATGACAATATTAATAGCTCATTCTAGAATGTCCGAGATGATAGACACTTCTTTCAAGAGAATGTGATACCTCACGTGACTTCTCCAGAATTTAAATGAACAGCGGGAGTAGTCTACAGGATTCTTGCTGCCATCTGGATTTCCTGGTTTTTGGCTGGTCTATGTAAGCCAACCAGCTATTCAGCAGAGGGAATATTAGTGTGCTACTTGATGGTATGTGAGATGGAACACAGTAATTTATGGCTTTTTGCATAGTGATGAAGCTGTAAAGAAAGCTCCGTAATGCTCTGACAAGGAGGCTGCTGGACTTCAAGCAGCAAAGGCCCAAAACGAACCAGTGAAAAGGTGTCATTGAAAAAAAAAAAAAAAAAAAAAAAGCCAGGTGGGGAGCAAAGTGATACTTAAGGGCAGTTTACTGAAAGAGGAAATCTAGTGAAAAAAAGGTCCAAGAGTGAAGGAATAACAGGGAAAATGAAACTAAGGAAGGAAATCAATCTCAGCTAATCATTTCAGAAGCTAACAAGTTGTCATTGCAATGATGCATAAAGTGAGAAATTATAAATATGTCTGCGCCAAAATCTGAATTATGAACTTTATTGCATTCTGTCTTTCACGGAATCATACAACAGTCTGTGATTAAAGATCACCTAGTCCTACTTCCTTGCCAGGTAGATCTTACAGTAGATCAAATTGCTCAAGACTAGCCAAACTGATAAGGAGCACTCTCAATGATGGGGCATCCACAACTTCTCTGGAACAGCCGTTTGAGTGTCTCACCAGCTTCATTGTAGAAAAGCTTTTCCTTTTAGCCAATCTAAACCTAGTCTCAGTTTGAAAGCATGTCCCCTTGTCCTTTCTCTGCAAACCTTCCTAAAAAGTCTTTCTCCATTGGTCTTATACCCTCTTTACATATTCAAAGGCCACAATACTGTCTCTCCAGAAACCTCTCTTCTCCAGGCTAAAAGATCCTATTTTTCACAAGAACCAGGTCATAAACTGAAATGGAAGACATCTCAGGAGATCAGATCATCCAACAGCTCAGCGTAAGAATAGCTCTGAAGTCAGATCAACTAGCTTAGGGCTGTGTCTGTTTGAATTTTGAAAATTAGCAGGACTTGAAATGCTTCAAGGAAGAGAACTCTGGGTGGCTCCAGAAACAGCCTGAGAAACTCGAGCAAACTCGAAACCTCAGAAACTACCACTGCTTTCTCTCCCTCAGCCCAAGCAGTCCCAAAGAAGAAGTGTTCCCAGCAGGCTGGGATAGCACGCATATACACTACATATACATGACAGGCATCGCCAGCAGCCACATCCTGCTCCTTTCTGTGGCTGGCAAGAGTGAGACTGGATGTTTACATGTGGGCAACCTGGGTCCCTCCAGCAGCTCACACACTCAGCCTGCCCAGTGACCCCACTGAATTCCAGTATTCGCAGTGTGCCAAGGCCACAGCACTACTCCGCTTGCTGGCACAGACCATCACACGCCTCCTAAATCAGTCAGGACTCCCCTGGTCCCACAGCCAGCACCCCACTTGCTCTCCCCCAGGCCACTGCCATTGTTCACCAACTTCTCCACTTTGATCTTTGCTGGTGCTCTCAACACTGGCACACCCAGATGTTCTGCAGCTGTTGTCTCCTGGTGGAAAGGACTTGTAAAGCCGTGTTTCCACACAGGACTTCCACAACCTTTCAAAGCAACCTTTTCTGGGGTATGAACAATCTCATTCAAATGTCAACATTTCTTTTCCCATATGTGAAATCAGAATTTCCTTCTTCCGGGCATGCCCAAAACAAGGCACAAACTACATTGTGCCTTCTGTTTCACATGCTGAGTCGTTTGTAAACAATGCTAGGAGAATACCTGTTTTGATCCAAGCTAATCTCTGGCCCTTATAGTGCTTTCGGTAGTTAGTTTTGCTTTGCTATTTACTTGATGTCCCATTGAATTGTTGAATCATAAACAGACTATCTGTCTGTATAGCAGCATAGCAGTGATGAATAAATGCAAGAGAAGGAGCAAGGTGATTGTTTGCTAGACTCTTCCTAGAAACTGAGAAATCTGTTACTTAATGCTGACCACAGCAGATGGAGGAAGCATCCTACATGATGTCAAAGCAATGAAGCTGTAATCACTTTTATGATTACAGTCAAGGCACTGCTTTTGCCACCATAAGTGGAGTGCAGGGAATCTTAAAAGACGACACTCTAACTGTTGTCCATGCTCACTGAGAAAATAATGCTTTTACAGCAGAGCAGGTCTCACCGCAGCTAAATCATGGCTTCAACTGTACACCGCCTTCAAAAAAGCCCACAAAAACACAAATGAAAGGATTTGGAACCCAAGGGAATCTCGGATTGTGACATCAGCTCACTTTGGATTCTTTCCAAATTCTCAATTCCATTTTCTTCCCAGCCAATTATCCCACCTAACCTGAGATGTAACTTATGGATATCTAACACATCTAGTTACCTTAGAATTAGATTGCCACTAGGCAAAAAGACAGAAACAAGCAGTTAAGTTCAGACTGAAACCAAGGGTGTTTAGAACAGCAATACTTGGACGTAACTATTCTTGATCAAACCAAAACTTTTAGGACTTACCCATGTATTTTTGGAGGTGGAAAAAGTCCCTAGGGAGCTCACACTCAGTGCCTGGAGAGACGCTCTCGCTGGTTTTTCAAGGACCGATTCGTCACAGCAGAGGCAGCAGAGCACAAGATGGCCGAAGAGAAGGGGCAGTGTAGAATTCTCGGTCTGTCTCTGTCTCCACTCAGTGTAGAACGTCCTTGTCCTGGCACATTGTCGTGTGCGATACGTCCCTCCGGGTCTTCGGTCCTTGCGAAGCTCTATGTACTGCGAGCGCAGCTACTTGAAGCTGAGACGGACCGCGGAGCTAGCAGCGAATTCGGAGAGCGCTAAGCACGAAGTCAAGAAGCGAGACGTGTCCCTGCAACGCGGTGCTAAGAGCAGCTTCCTCGCGGCGGGGGCGAGCTCCGGCCACAAGACATTCTCGTCCTAGCAACGGATCTCTGTGAAGGGCGTAGGCGAAAAGCTTTCGATTTCCATTCGAACTGCGAGAAAGGCAGACTGTTACACGGAGCTCTGAGAACAAAGGTGCACGCCCTAAGCGGGCTTGGGCAGAAGCAGCGTTCTCGAGCTCTTGGCTGCCCGCACACTGCTGGGTATGTGGCGCCCCTGCGGCGGCTTCTGGCCGCCGACAAGTGAAAGCGGAGCAAGGCGTGGGCGAGGGCGCTGAACGAAGCGGCTAAGTGCCGTGCTTGTGTGCACCACGTTAGAGGCTACTAGGAGAGGAAGGTGGTTGACTCTCGCTTGCCTTCCCAAGTGCCCTTAGCAGTCGGAAGGAGCAAGCTGAAGCACTGCTGCTTGTGCTGCTCCTTGGTTCCCTTGCAGCCCGCTCTGAAAGCATTGGCGGTCACTTCTAGGCGCCGAGTTGCACACACACAGCACCACGCTAAGTGCCGCGGAGAAGGGAAATCCAGAGTGCAGCGAGGAGCTTGACGTGGCTTACGTGCAGTAAGGAGAAGGTGAACCTAAGCACAGCCTCTTCAATCTGGCCGCCTCTGCTCTGGTAGCAACTTTTGCAAGTCGGCAAAGGGAGACGCGAGTATGTAGAACGGAGGGCAGCGAGACGCCGTGTGTTATGCGCCCTTTCAGGGCTGCTGACAAGGGGCTACTTTAAGAACGCCTTCTTCGTCCTCGCGTCCTTCTCGCTTCGCTCTAGCTGCAAGGAGTACAGCACAGCGAAGGAGTGAGGACGGGCACTGCCCCAGCTTTTGCCCTGGCGTGCAACGGCTGTGTGCTGCTTTTCCAAGCAGCAAGAGCACTGAGAAGTGAAAGCGATTGTGAAGGAGCTCTTTGGCTGCTCGTGTGCTCTTCGCTGCACTGCGCCGCTCGCAAGCGGCTTCGTTCTTCGGCGTCTGCCGTCCGGAGAGAGCTGAACTGCAGCGGTCAGTTTCAGCTCTGCCCAACAGCGTGCTCTCAGTTCTGCGGACAAGCACGCCCTGTTGCCTTGGCTCCGAGTGCAAAGTCCCTAGCGAGCACTCACTCAGTGCAATGCACCCAGAAAGACTCTCTCGCTCGTCTTTCAAGGAGCGATTCCTAACAGCAGAAGCAGCAGAGGCACAAACAGGATGACGAGAAGGGACAATGTAGAACACGTCTCTGTCCTGGCACATTGTCGTGTGCGATACGTCCCTCCGGGTCTTCGGTCCTTGCGAAGCTCTATGTACTGCGAGCGCAGCTACTTGCAGCTGAGACGGACCGCGGAGCTAGCAGCGAATTCGGAGAGCGCTAAGCACGAAGTCAAGAAGCGAGACGTGTCCCTGCAACGCGGTGCTAAGAGCAGCTTCCTCGCGGCGGGGGCGAGCTCCGGCCACAAGACATTCTCGTCCTAGCAACGGATCTCTGTGAAGGGCGTAGGCGAAAAGCTTTCGATTTCCATTCGAACTGCGAGAAAGGCAGACTGTTACACGACGGATCTCTGTGAAGGGCGTAGGCGAAAAGCTTTCGATTTCCATTCGAACTGCGAGAAAGGCAGACTGTTACACGGAGCTCTGAGAACAAAGGTGCACGCCCTAGGCGGGCTTGGGCAGAAGCAGCGTTCTCGAGCTCTTGGCTGCCCGCACACTGCTGGGTATGTGGCGCCCCTGCGGCGGCTTCTGGCCGCCGACAAGTGAAAGCGGAGCAAGGCGTGGGCGAGGGCGAGGGCGGTGAACGAAGCGGCTATGTGCCGTGCTTGTGTGCACCACGTTAGAGGCTACTAGGAGAGGAAGGTGGTTGACTCTCGCTTGCCTTCCCAAGTGCCCTTAGCAGTCGGAAGGAGCAAGCTGAAGCACTGCTGCTTGTGCTGCTCTTTGGTTCCCTTGCAGCCCTCTGTGAAAGTATTGGCGGTCACTTCTAGGCGCCGAGTTGCACACACACAGCACCACGCTAAGTGCCGCGGAGAAGGGAAATCCAGAGTGCAGCGAGGAGCTGGACGTGGCTTACGTGCAGTAAGGAGAAGGTGAACCTAAGCACAGCCTCTTCAATCTGGCCGCCTCTGCTCTGGTAGCAACTTTTGCAAGTCGGCAAAGGGAGACGCGAGTATGTAGAACGGAGGGCAGCGAGACGCCGTGTGTTATGCGCCCTTTCAGGGCTGCTGACAAGGGGCTACTTTAAGAACGCCTTCTTCGTCCTCGCGTCCTTCTCGCTTCGCTCTAGCTGCAAGGAGTACAGCACAGCGAAGGAGTGAGGACGGGCACTGCCCCAGCTTTTGCCCTGGCGTGCAACGGCTGTGTGCTGCTTTTCCAAGCAGCAAGAGCACTGAGAAGTGAAAGCGATTGTGAAGGAGCTCTTTGGCTGCTCGTGTGCTCTTCGCTGCACTGCGCCGCTCGCAAGCGGCTTCGTTCTTCGGCGTCTGCCGTCCGGAGAGAGCTGAACTGCAGCGGTCAGTTTCAGCTCTGCCCAACAGCGTGCTCTCAGTTCTGCGGACAAGCACGCCCTGTTGCCTTGGCTCCGAGTGCAAAGTCCCTAGCGAGCACTCACTCAGTGCAATGCACCCAGAAAGACTCTCTCGCTCGTCTTTCAAGGAGCGATTCCTAACAGCAGAAGCAGCAGAGGCACAAACAGGATGACGAGAAGGGACAATGTAGAACACGTCTCTGTCCTGGCACATTGTCGTGTGCGATACGTCCCTCCGGGTCTTCGGTCCTTGCGAAGCTCTATGTACTGCGAGCGCAGCTACTTGAAGCTGAGACGGACCGCGGAGCTAGCAGCGAATTCGGAGAGCGCTAAGCACGAAGTCAAGAAGCGAGACGTGTCCCTGCAACGCGGTGCTAAGAGCAGCTTCCTCGCGGCGGGGGCGAGCTCCGGCCACAAGACATTCTCGTCCTGGCAACGGATCTCTGTGAAGGGCGTAGGCGAAAAGCTTTCGATTTCCATTCGAACTGCGAGAAAGGCAGACTGTTACACGGAGCTCTGAGAACAAAGGTGCACGCCCTAAGCGGGCTTGGGCAGAAGCAGCGTTCTCGAGCTCTTGGCTGCCCGCACACTGCTGGGTATGTGGCGCCCCTGCGGCGGCTTCTGGCCGCCGACAAGTGAAAGCGGAGCAAGGCGTGGGCGAGGGCGCTGAACGAAGCGGCTAAGTGCCGTGCTTGTGTGCACCACGTTAGAGGCTACTAGGAGAGGAAGGTGGTTGACTCTCGCTTGCCTTCCCAAGTGCCCTTAGCAGTCGGAAGGAGCAAGCTGAAGCACTGCTGCTTGTGCTGCTCCTTGGTTCCCTTGCAGCCCGCTCTGAAAGCATTGGCGGTCACTTCTAGGCGCCGAGTTGCACACACACAGCACCACGCTAAGTGCCGCGGAGAAGGGAAATCCAGAGTGCAGCGAGGAGCTGGACGTGGCTTACGTGCAGTAAGGAGAAGGTGAACCTAAGCACAGCCTCTTCAATCTGGCCGCCTCTGCTCTGGTAGCAACTTTTGCAAGTCAGCAAAGGGAGACGCGAGTATGTAGAACGGAGGGCAGCTAGACGCCGTGTGTTATGCGCCCTTTCAGGGCTGCTGACAGGGGGCTACTTTAAGAACGCCTTCTTCGTCCTCGCGTCCTTCTCGCTTCGCTCTAGCTGCAAGGAGTACAGCACAGCGAAGGAGTGAGGACGGGCACTGCCCCAGCTTTTGCCCTGGCGTGCAACGGCTGTGTGCTGCTTTTCCAAGCAGCAAGAGCACTGAGAAGTGAAAGCGATTGTGAAGGAGCTCTTTGGCTGCTCGTGTGCTCTTCGCTGCACTGCGCCGCTCGCAAGCGGCTTCGTTCTTCGGCGTCTGCCGTCCGGAGAGAGCTGAACTGCAGCGGTCAGTTTCAGCTCTGCCCAACAGCGTGCTCTCAGTTCTGCGGACAAGCACGCCCTGTTGCCTTGGCTCCGAGTGCAAAGTCCCTAGCGAGCACTCACTCAGTGCAATGCACCCAGAAAGACGCTCTCGCTCGTCTTTCAAGGAGCGATTCCTAACAGCAGAAGCAGCAGAGGCACAAACAGGATGACGAGAAGGGACAATGTAGAACACGTCTCTGTCCTGGCACATTGTCGTGTGCGATACGTCCCTCCGGGTCTTCGGTCCTTGCGAAGCTCTATGTACTGCGAGCGCAGCTACTTGCAGCTGAGACGGACCGCGGAGCTAGCAGCGAATTCGGAGAGCGCTAAGCACGAAGTCAAGAAGCGAGACGTGTCCCTGCAACGCGGTGCTAAGAGCAGCTTCCTCGCGGCGGGGGCGAGCTCCGGCCACAAGACATTCTCGTCCTAGCAACGGATCTCTGTGAAGGGCGTAGGCGAAAACCTTTCGATTTCCATTCGAACTGCGAGAAAGGCAGACTGTTACACGACGGATCTCTGTGAAGGGCGTAGGCGAAAAGCTTTCGATTTCCATTCGAACTGCGAGAAAGGCAGACTGTTACACGGAGCTCTGAGAACAAAGGTGCACGCCCTAGGCGGGCTTGGGCAGAAGCAGCGTTCTCGAGCTCTTGGCTGCCCGCACACTGCTGGGTATGTGGCGCCCCTGCGGCGGCTTCTGGCCGCCGACAAGTGAAAGTGGAGCAAGGCGTGGGCGAGGGCGAGGGCGGTGAACGAAGCGGCTATGTGCCGTGCTTGTGTGCACCACGTTAGAGGCTACTAGGAGAGGAAGGTGGTTGACTCTCGCTTGCCTTCCCAAGTGCCCTTAGCAGTCGGAAGGAGCAAGCTGAAGCACTGCTGCTTGTGCTGCTCCTTGGTTCCCTTGCAGCCCGCTCTGAAAGCATTGGCGGTCACTTCTAGGCGCCGAGTTGCACACACACAGCACCACGCTAAGTGCCGCGGAGAAGGGAAATCCAGAGTGCAGCGAGGAGCTTGACGTGGCTTACGTGCAGTAAGGAGAAGGTGAACCTAAGCACAGCCTCTTCAATCTGGCCGCCTCTGCTCTGGTAGCAACTTTTGCAAGTCGGCAAAGGGAGACGCGAGTATGTAGAACGGAGGGCAGCGAGACGCCGTGTGTTATGCGCCCTTTCAGGGCTGCTGACAGGGGGCTACTTTAAGAACGCCTTCTTCGTCCTCGCGTCCTTCTCGCTTCGCTCTAGCTGCAAGGAGTACAGCACAGCGAAGGAGTGAGGACGGGCACTGCCCCAGCTTTTGCCCTGGCGTGCAACGGCTGTGTGCTGCTTTTCCAAGCAGCAAGAGCACTGAGAAGTGAAAGCGATTGTGAAGGAGCTCTTTGGCTGCTCGTGTGCTCTTCGCTGCACTGCGCCGCTCGCAAGCGGCTTCGTTCTTCGGCGTCTGCCGTCCGGAGAGAGCTGAACTGCAGCGGTCAGTTTCAGCTCTGCCCAACAGCGTGCTCTCAGTTCTGCGGACAAGCACGCCCTGTTGCCTTGGCTCCGAGTGCAAAGTCCCTAGCGAGCACTCACTCAGTGCAATGCACCCAGAAAGACGCTCTCGCTCGTCTTTCAAGGAGCGATTCCTAACAGCAGAAGCAGCAGAGGCACAAACTGGATGACGAGAAGGGACAATGTAGAACACGTCTCTGTCCTGGCACATTGTCGTGTGCGATACGTCCCTCCGGGTCTTCGGTCCTTGCGAAGCTCTATGTACTGCGAGCGCAGCTACTTGAAGCTGAGACGGACCGCGGAGCTAGCAGCGAATTCGGAGAGCGCTAAGCACGAAGTCAAGAAGCGAGACATGTCCCTGCAACGCGGTGCTAAGAGCAGCTTCCTCGCGGCGGAGGCGAGCTCCGGCCACAAGACATTCTCGTCCTGGCAACGGATCTCTGTGAAGGGCGTAGGCGAAAACCTTTCGATTTCCATTCGAACTGCGAGAAAGGCAGACTGTTACACGACGGATCTCTGTGAAGGGCGTAGGCGAAAAGCTTTCGATTTCCATTCGAACTGCGAGAAAGGCAGACTGTTACACGGAGCTCTGAGAACAAAGGTGCACGCCCTAGGCGGGCTTGGGCAGAAGCAGCGTTCTCGAGCTCTTGGCTGCCCGCACACTGCTGGGTATGTGGCGCCCCTGCGGCGGCTTCTGGCCGCCGACAAGTGAAAGCGGAGCAAGGCGTGGGCGAGGGCGAGGGCGCTGAACGAAGCGGCTAAGTGCCGTGCTTGTGTGCACCACGTTAGAGGCTACTAGGAGAGGAAGGTGGTTGACTCTCGCTTGCCTTCCCAAGTGCCCTTAGCAGTCGGAAGGAGCAAGCTGAAGCACTGCTGCTTGTGCTGCTCCTTGGTTCCCTTGCAGCCCGCTCTGAAAGCATTGGCGGTCACTTCTAGGCGCCGAGTTGCACACACACAGCACCACGCTAAGTGCCGCGGAGAAGGGAAATCCAGAGTGCAGCGAGGAGCTTGACGTGGCTTACGTGCAGTAAGGAGAAGGTGAACCTAAGCACAGCCTCTTCAATCTGGCCGCCTCTGCTCTGGTAGCAACTTTTGCAAGTCGGCAAAGGGAGACGCGAGTATGTAGAACGGAGGGCAGCGAGACGCCGTGTGTTATGCGCCCTTTCAGGGCTGCTGACAGGGGGCTACTTTAAGAACGCCTTCTTCGTCCTCGCGTCCTTCTCGCTTCGCTCTAGCTGCAAGGAGTACAGCACAGCGAAGGAGTGAGGACGGGCACTGCCCCAGCTTTTGCCCTGGCGTGCAACGGCTGTGTGCTGCTTTTCCAAGCAGCAAGAGCACTGAGAAGTGAAAGCGATTGTGAAGGAGCTCTTTGGCTGCTCGTGTGCTCTTCGCTGCACTGCGCCGCTCGCAAGCGGCTTCGTTCTTCGGCGTCTGCCGTCCGGAGAGAGCTGAACTGCAGCGGTCAGTTTCAGCTCTGCCCAACAGCGTGCTCTCAGTTCTGCGGACAAGCACGCCCTGTTGCCTTGGCTCCGAGTGCAAAGTCCCTAGCGAGCACTCACTCAGTGCAATGCACCCAGAAAGACGCTCTCGCTCGTCTTTCAAGGAGCGATTCCTAACAGCAGAAGCAGCAGAGGCACAAACTGGATGACGAGAAGGGACAATGTAGAACACGTCTCTGTCCTGGCACATTGTCGTGTGCGATACGTCCCTCCGGGTCTTCGGTCCTTGCGAAGCTCTATGTACTGCGAGCGCAGCTACTTGAAGCTGAGACGGACCGCGGAGCTAGCAGCGAATTCGGAGAGCGCTAAGCACGAAGTCAAGAAGCGAGACATGTCCCTGCAACGCGGTGCTAAGAGCAGCTTCCTCGCGGCGGAGGCGAGCTCCGGCCACAAGACATTCTCGTCCTGGCAACGGATCTCTGTGAAGGGCGTAGGCGAAAAGCTTTCGATTTCCATTCGAACTGCGAGAAAGGCAGACTGTTACACGGAGCTCTGAGAACAAAGGTGCACGCCCTAAGCGGGCTTGGGCAGAAGCAGCGTTCTCGAGCTCTTGGCTGCCCGCACACTGCTGGGTATGTGGCGCCCCTGCGGCGGCTTCTGGCCGCCGACAAGTGAAAGCGGAGCAAGGCGTGGGCGAGGGCGAGGGCGAGGGCGGTGAACGAAGCGGCTAAGTGCCGTGCTTGTGTGCACCACGTTAGAGGCTACTAGGAGAGGAAGGTGGTTGACTCTCGCTTGCCTTCCCAAGTGCCCTTAGCAGTCGGAAGGAGCAAGCTGAAGCACTGCTGCTTGTGCTGCTCCTTGGTTCCCTTGCAGCCCGCTCTGAAAGCATTGGCGGTCACGTCTAGGCGCCGAGTTGCACACACACAGCACCACGCTAAGTGCCGCGGAGAAGGGAAATCCAGAGTGCAGCGAGGAGCTGGACGTGGCTTACGTGCAGTAAGGAGAAGGTGAACCTAAGCACAGCCTCTTCAATCTGGCCGCCTCTGCTCTGGTAGCAACTTTTGCAAGTCGGCAAAGGGAGACGCGAGTATGTAGAACGGAGGGCAGCGAGACGCCGTGTGTTATGCGCCCTTTCAGGGCTGCTGACAGGGGGCTACTTTAAGAACGCCTTCTTCGTCCTCGCGTCCTTCTCGCTTCGCTCTAGCTGCAAGGAGTACAGCACAGCGAAGGAGTGAGGACGGGCACTGCCCCAGCTTTTGCCCTGGCGTGCAACGGCTGTGTGCTGCTTTTCCAAGCAGCAAGAGCACTGAGAAGTGAAAGCGATTGTGAAGGAGCTCTTTGGCTGCTCGTGTGCTCTTCGCTGCACTGCGCCGCTCGCAAGCGGCTTCGTTCTTCGGCGTCTGCCGTCCGGAGAGAGCTGAACTGCAGCGGTCAGTTTCAGCTCTGCCCAACAGCGTGCTCTCAGTTCTGCGGACAAGCACGCCCTGTTGCCTTGGCTCCGAGTGCAAAGTCCCTAGCGAGCACTCACTCAGTGCAATGCACCCAGAAAGACGCTCTCGCTCGTCTTTCAAGGAGCGATTCCTAACAGCACAAGCAGCAGAGGCACAAACTGGATGACGAGAAGGGACAATGTAGAACACGTCTCTGTCCTGGCACATTGTCGTGTGCGATACGTCCCTCCGGGTCTTCGGTCCTTGCGAAGCTCTATGTACTGCGAGCGCAGCTACTTGAAGCTGAGACGGACCGCGGAGCTAGCAGCGAATTCGGAGAGCGCTAAGCACGAAGTCAAGAAGCGAGACGTGTCCCTGCAACGCGGTGCTAAGAGCAGCTTCCTGGCGGCGGGGGCGAGCTCCGGCCACAAGACATTCTCGTCCTAGCAACGGATATCTGTGAAGGGCGTAGGCGAAAAGCTTTCGATTTCCATTCGAACTGCGAGAAAGGCAGACTGTTACACGGAGCTCTGGGAACAAAGGTGCACGCCCTAGGCTGGCTTGGGCAGAAGCAGCGTTCTCGAGCTCTTGGCTGCCCGCACACTGCTGGGTATGTGGCGCCCCTGCGGCGGCTTCTGGCCGCCGACAAGTGAAAGCGGAGCCAGGCGTGGGCGAGGGCGGTGAACGAAGCGGCTAAGTGCCGTGCTTGTGTGCACCACGTTAGAGGCTACTAGGAGAGGAAGGTGGTTGACTCTCGCTTGCCTTCCCAAGTGCCCTTAGCAGTCGGAAGGAGCAAGCTGAAGCACTGCTGCTTGTGCTGCTCCTTGGTTCCCTTGCAGCCCGCTCTGAAAGCATTGGCAGTCGCTTCTAGGCGCCGAGTTGCACACACACAGCACCACGCTAAGTGCCGCGGAGAAGGGAAATCCAGAGTGCAGCGAGGAGCTGGACGTGGCTTACGTGCAGTAAGGAGAAGGTGAACCTAAGCACAGCCTCTTCAATCGGGCCGCCTCTGCTCTGGTAGCAACTTTTGCAAGACGGCAAAGGGAGACGCGAGTATGTAGAACGGAGGGCAGCGAGACGCCGTGTGTTATGCGCCCTTTCAGGGCTGCTGACAAGGGGCTACTTTAAGAGCGCCTTGTCCTTCCTCGCGTCCATCTGGCTTCGCTCTAGCTGCAAGGAGTACAGCACAGCGAAGGAGTGAAGACGGGCACTGCCCCAGCTTTTGCCCTGGCCTGCCTGTGCTCCGCCTTTAGCTGCACACCAGAACAATGGCATTTCTTTCCCGCAAGGTAAAAAGGGCTTTAGTGTAGCCTTAGGAATGGCAAGTGCCTAGGCATTAAGTTGAGCGACCACGTATGAGGGAGTCTTTAGAGGTTTCCTCTCCCATGGCGCAGGTTTATTCTCATTTTCGTGCTGAACTGAAAAGTCCGGGCATGGCAAGTCTGCCCTGCCTTGTGCAGAGACGAACACAAATGTGGGGCTATGATCCTCTGTGTTCGGAGCTCTGCTTCCGGGTGTGTGGGCCGCCATGAGCCCGCAGCAGCCGCCGAGGACAGTGTGGATTGTGGATGAGGCTGGGCTGGCGCCCCCCCCCCCCCGCTGGTCTGACAGCGGCAGGAGCTGCGTCGGAGCGGCATTGCCTGAGGGCCCCATGGGGGGCGGGGAGAGAGCCGGGATTGACCCCGAACGACACCGGAAGCGATATCCGTAGGGCCCGGAAGGCCAGCGTTGCCATCGAGTTTGGCCGGTAGGAGGCTTCTAAGGTGCTTTGAAAGGTGGAGCTTCTTTGCTCTAGGACAGTCTGGGAGAGCTGAGGGTGTCCAATCTGGAGAACAGAAGGCTCCAGGGAGACCTTCGAGCCCCTTGCAGTGCCTGCTGGGGCTCCAAGATAGCTGGGGAGGGACTTTGGAAAAGGTTCTGGACTCGCAGGACAAGGGGGAATAGCTTCAAACTGCCAGAGGGCTGGGGTAGATGGGATATTGGAAAGGAATTCTTCCTTGTGTGGGTGCTGAGGCCTGGCACATGTTGCTCAAAGAGGCTGTGTAGGAGCCCCATGGCAGGAAGTGTCCAGGGCCAGGCTGGAGCAGACATGGAGCAACCTGGACTAGTGGAAAAGTGTCCCTGCCCATGTCAGGATGTGGGAAGAAGAGACTCTGTCTCTAAGGTCGCTTCCAGTCCAAACCATTCTGGGATTCTAGGATTCATGGAAGGCCCTTTTCCAAGTGAAGTGTTGTATCTCTTGGCTCCCAGCTTGTAGTTGCCAGTTCTTCTGGAAGCAGGCGTGGCGAAGCAGCTGTGATGAGCCATGGGTTCTCAATAGGACGAGTGTGATATATTTGCAGAGAGGAAGGCTGCAGACAGATCTTCAAGGTCCAGGTAAAATAAGCAAAGGATTGAATAAAAGCCAAAGGTTGGTTGTGTTAGTTTGCTGGCTGTTGAAATGGCCCCAGGTCATTTTCAACATTTCTAATTTGGATTTGTTTGAGTAAAAAATGAATGTGTTACCTCCAGCGTAGGCTCTCCAATGCATCTCCATGTGCTCCCATCTCTTTGTTGTATATCGGGTTCTATTAACTGAAGACAGAATCATAACACAGTAGTAAAACATTTAGAGGCGTAGTTAGCCAGCTTCAGGAGTTTTCAACTCTGCTGTTGACTTTTCTGGTAACTGTAGGCAAGGCAACACAATCCAGTTACTCCACTTTCCACTTTCTTTTCCTCTCTGAGGAAAAGATGATCTTTTTTTTTTTTTTTTTTTTCTTCTCATTTTGAAAATAGCCTTGAATGAAGAGAGTTATGCATGTGGCATGTAGGATTCATTACTTTACCTTTCTCTTCTGCTGTCTTTCGCGTACTAGTCTTTTTAAAATTTTTTTGTCGCTGTTCTCCATTCAGTAGGTTTGAAAGAATTCTAATTGTTGAGATGATGGTTCTTTGAAGGCTCACTTAGCCCACCTTTTGGGTGAAGGAAAGAAGAAGACAAGGTCCTCTAGGAAGAGTAAAAAGCATACTTTCAAGAGACATTCAGAGATGTCTGCTGATGCCATGCAATTACCGTGTAATCAGCAGAAATGTGTTGGAAAAACACCCATCAGTGACTTCACAAGAAAGCCACACTCAAGACAGGTAAAGAACAGAAGCATAAAACCCCAAAGGTATGAAATGGACAGATTTTCATTGGGAATGAGCAACTCCTGAATTCTTGGTTCTAGAACTAGGGGCTTGTAATAAATAGACTGTCTCCTTGCCAAACGTAAATTTGGTGTCATGAACTGCTCACTGCCCGTTGAAGTGCAGGGCTAGTAGACTAATATTTGCCATGGCAGGCATATTGTATGGCTTTCCTGTTAAAAAGAAATTGGTTTTGCTCATAGCAATCTAGATATGTACCCAGTCTGACACCTATTTTTTAGGCTATATTTCCAAGTAAATGGCTTCCAAGATGATGCAGTAAGTTTATGTCATGAACAGGAATGAAGTGATTGCATGCATCCTTTTTTACCCTAAGCCAGCTGCTGAATAATGAGACAGAGACTCTCACTGACGCCAAGGAGTGCCCGTGCTTTTGGGAAAAGCACTGGGCAGATAAAGCCTATTTCCACATTTCTTGCTAGCGTCTCCTTCAAAGTTCATGGGTTTGCTCATCTTTTAGAGCTGTTCTAGATGTCTTTGTAGTTTACATGTACTAAATGTAGCAGGTATTGCTTTCATGGCGTCCTACTAGATTTGAAGTTGGGATCTACTCAGGCTTCAATGTCTCAGAAGAAGCAACGTTGATTCTTTGAATTCCGTTCTTGAACGTGAGAATGCTACTTATGTAGTTAATGAATTAATTAAATCGAATTCACTTGAATGGAAAAATTGTCTTGTTCATGTAGATTTTAACTTGGGAAATTGATATTTGAGTTCTACTTTTCATTGTTGTTGCTTTTCTGTATTGTTTGATTGCACAGATAGCAGATGTACTGACCAAGTATTGTGTGAAACTGGAGGAAATGTCCTTCCTCTTGGCAGCTGATGTTCACAAGCTCATTAACGCTAAGGCCATGGTAAATGTTTTACCTGGGGCAAGATAGCAGTCTGAATATTCCTAGAATGTCTTTCTTTCCCCAGATGAAATTCATTTTTTCTGCCTATCAGTCACTGAAATATAGAAGAAATTTCTACTTGGCAGGGTATTGGTTATCATTTGTGTTCTTTTCTCCCCTCATTTTCTGTAGAAGAGACAATTTTTGGTTTGTTTTTGCATGTTGAAGCAGAGGAAGAAGAAGATGAGGAGAGGATTCCTTGTAAAAGTGAAGAAAATGAGCATGCAGAACAGGGACTAAGCATTATGCAGGTAAGCGAGCAAGAGAATAAGTTTGAAAGTGAAGGCAGTTTTGTCCAAAAGAAGGAGGAATAGGACGTCTTTTTGCTGAGAATGAATAGAAAGGGTTTTTGCATTTAGTTTGTATACGAAGCGCACAGGGCTCTAGATCCTTTTGTGGGAAAATGGAGTGTGTAAAGTTGCCAGTCATTTTGGAGCGAATTTGGAGGGTGAATTTGGGGTGCCAGGTGAATTTTGGGTCGAATTCTGGGGATTTGGGGTTTCCCAGGTGAATTTCTGAAGTGAAAAGGTTCAAAAAGGTTTTTTTTTGAAAGCAAGTTAAAGCCAGAAGGTTATTGAAAATTAATAGATGTGATGCAAGTAGGTAATATGCAGACGATACACAGCGAGACAAATCATGGGAAAAATACAGTGGTAACACATGAGTGTGTGAGGATGGGATCAGTATAGCTAAGGCTCAGTTGAAGCTGAATTTGGAAAAGCATGCCAAAACTAAGAATAATAAAGGCACCTACGGGTATTTCAGTGGGAAAAGGAAGATGAAAAGAAACCTATCACACCTCCCCTATTCCCCCCCCCCCACCCCCATAAGCCAGACAGGACTAGTGACAACAGACAAGGAGAAGGCTGAGGTACTCAACAAGTGTTGGTCTCAATTTTTACTGCCAGTCACTATTTCCACATCTCTCAGGTTATTGGACTGGTGGACTTGATTCTAACCCATAGTACCAGGTCAGCTTTCAGACCACTTGAGGAACCTGAGCATGCAAGACCATGGCACCCACCCAGAGGCATGTCAGGGCCCTGAGAGAACTGGCAGCTGTAGTTGCTAAGGTGCTTCCTCCATCATATTTGAGAAATCAAGGCAACCAGCTGAAGTCTCCAGACACTGTGTTGTATTGACTCCAATCCTCTTGGTCTTTTTTGTAAATCTTAGAGCTCTGAGTCAATTTCTGCAGAGGATTCCCAATGCAGTTTCAAAAATGGAATCTTTGTTACTGGTCCTCATGTTGATCTTGGATATTTCCATTTTCTGCACTCCTTTATTTTCGAAACATTTGTAATGACTGAAAAGAAAGCTGAGACGAGGCATTATGCTCTTTCCAGTGATAGAAATGGACCTGTATTCTTTTCAGACAAATATATTTTTGCTGTGTCTAAGCACATGTGCATACCTGTGTTTGATTTATGTGTCCAGGTTTTGGCAGTGGGGCAGCCACAGGGCCGTCCTGTGACAATGGCCCAGGTGCTGCCCCGTCCCGCTTTCTTCCAACTGGCTCCACTTCAGGATGTCCTCCCTGCTGAGAGAAGAGGCTGGGACAGCACCTTTAGAAATGTGACTTTCTGGGTTTTTTTTGTTTCGTTTTGTTTTGTTATTTTTAAAGTTACTAAAAACCTTCACCCTGATTTTTTGTGTTGGGTTTGGGGCTTTTTTTTTCAGTTTTGGGTGGGTTTTTTGGTGGGCTTTTTTGGGGGCTTTTTTTGTTTCTTTGGGGATTATTGGTTGGGGGGTTTTGTGTGTTTGTTTGGTCTGCTTTTTTTGTTTGTTTTTTTATTACGGTTTTGTAGAGTTTTTTTAAGCAAATTGATTGGAAAACTGAATAGTCCTCCACTATAGTCTCCTGGATTCACCTGAGACTCTTCCTAGGCATCTCCCTGATCTTTTTTGCAATGAGTCTCACATCATTCTCCTGAAGAAACTGTCTGCTTATGGTTTGCATGGGTGGGCTGTTTGCTGGGTGACAAACTGGGTGATGGCCAGGCCCACAGAGTGGTGGGAAATAGAGTTCATCCAGCTGGTCCCCAAGGCTCAGTCTTGGGCCCAGTCCTGTTTAATATCTTGCTCAGTGATCTGGACAAGGGGATAGAGTACACGCCCAGGAAGTTCACAGATGATGCAAAGTTGGCTGGTAGCGTTTTTTTTCTTCTGGAGGACAGCAGGCTCTGCTTCTTCTTCCTCCTGTTCCGAGGTCGCTGCTCCTTCTTCATCCCTCATTAAGTGTGCTGATTTTGTCACTTGGATGAGAAAACAAACAATTTTAGCAACAATACTGGTGGCAGGGTACAAGAAAGGAAGAGTTCACATGAATCCCCCCCCCAACAACAGACAATACCTGATGGCTCCTCTGCCCAGCTTACTGACTACACCGGAACCCATTGTCCCCCAAAGATACTCCCTTCTCCCTGCCCCCAGCCATGATGTGAGATGGAATAGAATAACTAAGATTAAGATTCTCCCTATATAACTCCATCATACTTCGATTCTGGGAAAAACAATTCTTGAAGTTCTATCATTTCAGATCATTTGAATTTGAATTGGCATACTAAAAAGTCTAGCCAGAAACTCATGACAATATTAATAGCTCATTCTAGAATGTCCGAGATGATAGACACTTCTTTCAAGAGAATGTGATACCTCACGTGACTTCTCCAGAATTTAAATGAACAGCGGGAGTAGTCTACAGGATTCTTGCTGCCATCTGGATTTCCTGGTTTTTGGCTGGTCTATGTAAGCCAACCAGCTATTCAGCAGAGGGAATATTAGTGTGCTACTTGATGGTATGTGAGATGGAACACAGTAATTTATGGCTTTTTGCATAGTGATGAAGCTGTAAAGAAAGCTCCGTAATGCTCTGACAAGGAGGCTGCTGGACTTCAAGCAGCAAAGGCCCAAAACGAACCAGTGAAAAGGTGTCATTGAAAAAAAAAAAAAAAAAAAAAAAGCCAGGTGGGGAGCAAAGTGATACTTAAGGGCAGTTTACTGAAAGAGGAAATCTAGTGAAAAAAAGGTCCAAGAGTGAAGGAATAACAGGGAAAATGAAACTAAGGAAGGAAATCAATCTCAGCTAATCATTTCAGAAGCTAACAAGTTGTCATTGCAATGATGCATAAAGTGAGAAATTATAAATATGTCTGCGCCAAAATCTGAATTATGAACTTTATTGCATTCTGTCTTTCACGGAATCATACAACAGTCTGTGATTAAAGATCACCTAGTCCTACTTCCTTGCCAGGTAGATCTTACAGTAGATCAAATTGCTCAAGACTAGCCAAACTGATAAGGAGCACTCTCAATGATGGGGCATCCACAACTTCTCTGGAACAGCCGTTTGAGTGTCTCACCAGCTTCATTGTAGAAAAGCTTTTCCTTTTAGCCAATCTAAACCTAGTCTCAGTTTGAAAGCATGTCCCCTTGTCCTTTCTCTGCAAACCTTCCTAAAAAGTCTTTCTCCATTGGTCTTATACCCTCTTTACATATTCAAAGGCCACAATACTGTCTCTCCAGAAACCTCTCTTCTCCAGGCTAAAAGATCCTATTTTTCACAAGAACCAGGTCATAAACTGAAATGGAAGACATCTCAGGAGATCAGATCATCCAACAGCTCAGCGTAAGAATAGCTCTGAAGTCAGATCAACTAGCTTAGGGCTGTGTCTGTTTGAATTTTGAAAATTAGCAGGACTTGAAATGCTTCAAGGAAGAGAACTCTGGGTGGCTCCAGAAACAGCCTGAGAAACTCGAGCAAACTCGAAACCTCAGAAACTACCACTGCTTTCTCTCCCTCAGCCCAAGCAGTCCCAAAGAAGAAGTGTTCCCAGCAGGCTGGGATAGCACGCATATACACTACATATACATGACAGGCATCGCCAGCAGCCACATCCTGCTCCTTTCTGTGGCTGGCAAGAGTGAGACTGGATGTTTACATGTGGGCAACCTGGGTCCCTCCAGCAGCTCACACACTCAGCCTGCCCAGTGACCCCACTGAATTCCAGTATTCGCAGTGTGCCAAGGCCACAGCACTACTCCGCTTGCTGGCACAGACCATCACACGCCTCCTAAATCAGTCAGGACTCCCCTGGTCCCACAGCCAGCACCCCACTTGCTCTCCCCCAGGCCACTGCCATTGTTCACCAACTTCTCCACTTTGATCTTTGCTGGTGCTCTCAACACTGGCACACCCAGATGTTCTGCAGCTGTTGTCTCCTGGTGGAAAGGACTTGTAAAGCCGTGTTTCCACACAGGACTTCCACAACCTTTCAAAGCAACCTTTTCTGGGGTATGAACAATCTCATTCAAATGTCAACATTTCTTTTCCCATATGTGAAATCAGAATTTCCTTCTTCCGGGCATGCCCAAAACAAGGCACAAACTACATTGTGCCTTCTGTTTCACATGCTGAGTCGTTTGTAAACAATGCTAGGAGAATACCTGTTTTGATCCAAGCTAATCTCTGGCCCTTATAGTGCTTTCGGTAGTTAGTTTTGCTTTGCTATTTACTTGATGTCCCATTGAATTGTTGAATCATAAACAGACTATCTGTCTGTATAGCAGCATAGCAGTGATGAATAAATGCAAGAGAAGGAGCAAGGTGATTGTTTGCTAGACTCTTCCTAGAAACTGAGAAATCTGTTACTTAATGCTGACCACAGCAGATGGAGGAAGCATCCTACATGATGTCAAAGCAATGAAGCTGTAATCACTTTTATGATTACAGTCAAGGCACTGCTTTTGCCACCATAAGTGGAGTGCAGGGAATCTTAAAAGACGACACTCTAACTGTTGTCCATGCTCACTGAGAAAATAATGCTTTTACAGCAGAGCAGGTCTCACCGCAGCTAAATCATGGCTTCAACTGTACACCGCCTTCAAAAAAGCCCACAAAAACACAAATGAAAGGATTTGGAACCCAAGGGAATCTCGGATTGTGACATCAGCTCACTTTGGATTCTTTCCAAATTCTCAATTCCATTTTCTTCCCAGCCAATTATCCCACCTAACCTGAGATGTAACTTATGGATATCTAACACATCTAGTTACCTTAGAATTAGATTGCCACTAGGCAAAAAGACAGAAACAAGCAGTTAAGTTCAGACTGAAACCAAGGGTGTTTAGAACAGCAATACTTGGACGTAACTATTCTTGATCAAACCAAAACTTTTAGGACTTACCCATGTATTTTTGGAGGTGGAAAAAGTCCCTAGGGAGCTCACACTCAGTGCCTGGAGAGACGCTCTCGCTGGTTTTTCAAGGACCGATTCGTCACAGCAGAGGCAGCAGAGCACAAGATGGCCGAAGAGAAGGGGCAGTGTAGAATTCTCGGTCTGTCTCTGTCTCCACTCAGTGTAGAACGTCCTTGTCCTGGCACATTGTCGTGTGCGATACGTCCCTCCGGGTCTTCGGTCCTTGCGAAGCTCTATGTACTGCGAGCGCAGCTACTTGAAGCTGAGACGGACCGCGGAGCTAGCAGCGAATTCGGAGAGCGCTAAGCACGAAGTCAAGAAGCGAGACGTGTCCCTGCAACGCGGTGCTAAGAGCAGCTTCCTCGCGGCGGGGGCGAGCTCCGGCCACAAGACATTCTCGTCCTAGCAACGGATCTCTGTGAAGGGCGTAGGCGAAAAGCTTTCGATTTCCATTCGAACTGCGAGAAAGGCAGACTGTTACACGGAGCTCTGAGAACAAAGGTGCACGCCCTAAGCGGGCTTGGGCAGAAGCAGCGTTCTCGAGCTCTTGGCTGCCCGCACACTGCTGGGTATGTGGCGCCCCTGCGGCGGCTTCTGGCCGCCGACAAGTGAAAGCGGAGCAAGGCGTGGGCGAGGGCGCTGAACGAAGCGGCTAAGTGCCGTGCTTGTGTGCACCACGTTAGAGGCTACTAGGAGAGGAAGGTGGTTGACTCTCGCTTGCCTTCCCAAGTGCCCTTAGCAGTCGGAAGGAGCAAGCTGAAGCACTGCTGCTTGTGCTGCTCCTTGGTTCCCTTGCAGCCCGCTCTGAAAGCATTGGCGGTCACTTCTAGGCGCCGAGTTGCACACACACAGCACCACGCTAAGTGCCGCGGAGAAGGGAAATCCAGAGTGCAGCGAGGAGCTTGACGTGGCTTACGTGCAGTAAGGAGAAGGTGAACCTAAGCACAGCCTCTTCAATCTGGCCGCCTCTGCTCTGGTAGCAACTTTTGCAAGTCGGCAAAGGGAGACGCGAGTATGTAGAACGGAGGGCAGCGAGACGCCGTGTGTTATGCGCCCTTTCAGGGCTGCTGACAAGGGGCTACTTTAAGAACGCCTTCTTCGTCCTCGCGTCCTTCTCGCTTCGCTCTAGCTGCAAGGAGTACAGCACAGCGAAGGAGTGAGGACGGGCACTGCCCCAGCTTTTGCCCTGGCGTGCAACGGCTGTGTGCTGCTTTTCCAAGCAGCAAGAGCACTGAGAAGTGAAAGCGATTGTGAAGGAGCTCTTTGGCTGCTCGTGTGCTCTTCGCTGCACTGCGCCGCTCGCAAGCGGCTTCGTTCTTCGGCGTCTGCCGTCCGGAGAGAGCTGAACTGCAGCGGTCAGTTTCAGCTCTGCCCAACAGCGTGCTCTCAGTTCTGCGGACAAGCACGCCCTGTTGCCTTGGCTCCGAGTGCAAAGTCCCTAGCGAGCACTCACTCAGTGCAATGCACCCAGAAAGACTCTCTCGCTCGTCTTTCAAGGAGCGATTCCTAACAGCAGAAGCAGCAGAGGCACAAACAGGATGACGAGAAGGGACAATGTAGAACACGTCTCTGTCCTGGCACATTGTCGTGTGCGATACGTCCCTCCGGGTCTTCGGTCCTTGCGAAGCTCTATGTACTGCGAGCGCAGCTACTTGCAGCTGAGACGGACCGCGGAGCTAGCAGCGAATTCGGAGAGCGCTAAGCACGAAGTCAAGAAGCGAGACGTGTCCCTGCAACGCGGTGCTAAGAGCAGCTTCCTCGCGGCGGGGGCGAGCTCCGGCCACAAGACATTCTCGTCCTAGCAACGGATCTCTGTGAAGGGCGTAGGCGAAAAGCTTTCGATTTCCATTCGAACTGCGAGAAAGGCAGACTGTTACACGACGGATCTCTGTGAAGGGCGTAGGCGAAAAGCTTTCGATTTCCATTCGAACTGCGAGAAAGGCAGACTGTTACACGGAGCTCTGAGAACAAAGGTGCACGCCCTAGGCGGGCTTGGGCAGAAGCAGCGTTCTCGAGCTCTTGGCTGCCCGCACACTGCTGGGTATGTGGCGCCCCTGCGGCGGCTTCTGGCCGCCGACAAGTGAAAGCGGAGCAAGGCGTGGGCGAGGGCGAGGGCGGTGAACGAAGCGGCTATGTGCCGTGCTTGTGTGCACCACGTTAGAGGCTACTAGGAGAGGAAGGTGGTTGACTCTCGCTTGCCTTCCCAAGTGCCCTTAGCAGTCGGAAGGAGCAAGCTGAAGCACTGCTGCTTGTGCTGCTCTTTGGTTCCCTTGCAGCCCTCTGTGAAAGTATTGGCGGTCACTTCTAGGCGCCGAGTTGCACACACACAGCACCACGCTAAGTGCCGCGGAGAAGGGAAATCCAGAGTGCAGCGAGGAGCTGGACGTGGCTTACGTGCAGTAAGGAGAAGGTGAACCTAAGCACAGCCTCTTCAATCTGGCCGCCTCTGCTCTGGTAGCAACTTTTGCAAGTCGGCAAAGGGAGACGCGAGTATGTAGAACGGAGGGCAGCGAGACGCCGTGTGTTATGCGCCCTTTCAGGGCTGCTGACAAGGGGCTACTTTAAGAACGCCTTCTTCGTCCTCGCGTCCTTCTCGCTTCGCTCTAGCTGCAAGGAGTACAGCACAGCGAAGGAGTGAGGACGGGCACTGCCCCAGCTTTTGCCCTGGCGTGCAACGGCTGTGTGCTGCTTTTCCAAGCAGCAAGAGCACTGAGAAGTGAAAGCGATTGTGAAGGAGCTCTTTGGCTGCTCGTGTGCTCTTCGCTGCACTGCGCCGCTCGCAAGCGGCTTCGTTCTTCGGCGTCTGCCGTCCGGAGAGAGCTGAACTGCAGCGGTCAGTTTCAGCTCTGCCCAACAGCGTGCTCTCAGTTCTGCGGACAAGCACGCCCTGTTGCCTTGGCTCCGAGTGCAAAGTCCCTAGCGAGCACTCACTCAGTGCAATGCACCCAGAAAGACTCTCTCGCTCGTCTTTCAAGGAGCGATTCCTAACAGCAGAAGCAGCAGAGGCACAAACAGGATGACGAGAAGGGACAATGTAGAACACGTCTCTGTCCTGGCACATTGTCGTGTGCGATACGTCCCTCCGGGTCTTCGGTCCTTGCGAAGCTCTATGTACTGCGAGCGCAGCTACTTGAAGCTGAGACGGACCGCGGAGCTAGCAGCGAATTCGGAGAGCGCTAAGCACGAAGTCAAGAAGCGAGACGTGTCCCTGCAACGCGGTGCTAAGAGCAGCTTCCTCGCGGCGGGGGCGAGCTCCGGCCACAAGACATTCTCGTCCTGGCAACGGATCTCTGTGAAGGGCGTAGGCGAAAAGCTTTCGATTTCCATTCGAACTGCGAGAAAGGCAGACTGTTACACGGAGCTCTGAGAACAAAGGTGCACGCCCTAAGCGGGCTTGGGCAGAAGCAGCGTTCTCGAGCTCTTGGCTGCCCGCACACTGCTGGGTATGTGGCGCCCCTGCGGCGGCTTCTGGCCGCCGACAAGTGAAAGCGGAGCAAGGCGTGGGCGAGGGCGCTGAACGAAGCGGCTAAGTGCCGTGCTTGTGTGCACCACGTTAGAGGCTACTAGGAGAGGAAGGTGGTTGACTCTCGCTTGCCTTCCCAAGTGCCCTTAGCAGTCGGAAGGAGCAAGCTGAAGCACTGCTGCTTGTGCTGCTCCTTGGTTCCCTTGCAGCCCGCTCTGAAAGCATTGGCGGTCACTTCTAGGCGCCGAGTTGCACACACACAGCACCACGCTAAGTGCCGCGGAGAAGGGAAATCCAGAGTGCAGCGAGGAGCTGGACGTGGCTTACGTGCAGTAAGGAGAAGGTGAACCTAAGCACAGCCTCTTCAATCTGGCCGCCTCTGCTCTGGTAGCAACTTTTGCAAGTCAGCAAAGGGAGACGCGAGTATGTAGAACGGAGGGCAGCTAGACGCCGTGTGTTATGCGCCCTTTCAGGGCTGCTGACAGGGGGCTACTTTAAGAACGCCTTCTTCGTCCTCGCGTCCTTCTCGCTTCGCTCTAGCTGCAAGGAGTACAGCACAGCGAAGGAGTGAGGACGGGCACTGCCCCAGCTTTTGCCCTGGCGTGCAACGGCTGTGTGCTGCTTTTCCAAGCAGCAAGAGCACTGAGAAGTGAAAGCGATTGTGAAGGAGCTCTTTGGCTGCTCGTGTGCTCTTCGCTGCACTGCGCCGCTCGCAAGCGGCTTCGTTCTTCGGCGTCTGCCGTCCGGAGAGAGCTGAACTGCAGCGGTCAGTTTCAGCTCTGCCCAACAGCGTGCTCTCAGTTCTGCGGACAAGCACGCCCTGTTGCCTTGGCTCCGAGTGCAAAGTCCCTAGCGAGCACTCACTCAGTGCAATGCACCCAGAAAGACGCTCTCGCTCGTCTTTCAAGGAGCGATTCCTAACAGCAGAAGCAGCAGAGGCACAAACAGGATGACGAGAAGGGACAATGTAGAACACGTCTCTGTCCTGGCACATTGTCGTGTGCGATACGTCCCTCCGGGTCTTCGGTCCTTGCGAAGCTCTATGTACTGCGAGCGCAGCTACTTGCAGCTGAGACGGACCGCGGAGCTAGCAGCGAATTCGGAGAGCGCTAAGCACGAAGTCAAGAAGCGAGACGTGTCCCTGCAACGCGGTGCTAAGAGCAGCTTCCTCGCGGCGGGGGCGAGCTCCGGCCACAAGACATTCTCGTCCTAGCAACGGATCTCTGTGAAGGGCGTAGGCGAAAACCTTTCGATTTCCATTCGAACTGCGAGAAAGGCAGACTGTTACACGACGGATCTCTGTGAAGGGCGTAGGCGAAAAGCTTTCGATTTCCATTCGAACTGCGAGAAAGGCAGACTGTTACACGGAGCTCTGAGAACAAAGGTGCACGCCCTAGGCGGGCTTGGGCAGAAGCAGCGTTCTCGAGCTCTTGGCTGCCCGCACACTGCTGGGTATGTGGCGCCCCTGCGGCGGCTTCTGGCCGCCGACAAGTGAAAGTGGAGCAAGGCGTGGGCGAGGGCGAGGGCGGTGAACGAAGCGGCTATGTGCCGTGCTTGTGTGCACCACGTTAGAGGCTACTAGGAGAGGAAGGTGGTTGACTCTCGCTTGCCTTCCCAAGTGCCCTTAGCAGTCGGAAGGAGCAAGCTGAAGCACTGCTGCTTGTGCTGCTCCTTGGTTCCCTTGCAGCCCGCTCTGAAAGCATTGGCGGTCACTTCTAGGCGCCGAGTTGCACACACACAGCACCACGCTAAGTGCCGCGGAGAAGGGAAATCCAGAGTGCAGCGAGGAGCTTGACGTGGCTTACGTGCAGTAAGGAGAAGGTGAACCTAAGCACAGCCTCTTCAATCTGGCCGCCTCTGCTCTGGTAGCAACTTTTGCAAGTCGGCAAAGGGAGACGCGAGTATGTAGAACGGAGGGCAGCGAGACGCCGTGTGTTATGCGCCCTTTCAGGGCTGCTGACAGGGGGCTACTTTAAGAACGCCTTCTTCGTCCTCGCGTCCTTCTCGCTTCGCTCTAGCTGCAAGGAGTACAGCACAGCGAAGGAGTGAGGACGGGCACTGCCCCAGCTTTTGCCCTGGCGTGCAACGGCTGTGTGCTGCTTTTCCAAGCAGCAAGAGCACTGAGAAGTGAAAGCGATTGTGAAGGAGCTCTTTGGCTGCTCGTGTGCTCTTCGCTGCACTGCGCCGCTCGCAAGCGGCTTCGTTCTTCGGCGTCTGCCGTCCGGAGAGAGCTGAACTGCAGCGGTCAGTTTCAGCTCTGCCCAACAGCGTGCTCTCAGTTCTGCGGACAAGCACGCCCTGTTGCCTTGGCTCCGAGTGCAAAGTCCCTAGCGAGCACTCACTCAGTGCAATGCACCCAGAAAGACGCTCTCGCTCGTCTTTCAAGGAGCGATTCCTAACAGCAGAAGCAGCAGAGGCACAAACTGGATGACGAGAAGGGACAATGTAGAACACGTCTCTGTCCTGGCACATTGTCGTGTGCGATACGTCCCTCCGGGTCTTCGGTCCTTGCGAAGCTCTATGTACTGCGAGCGCAGCTACTTGAAGCTGAGACGGACCGCGGAGCTAGCAGCGAATTCGGAGAGCGCTAAGCACGAAGTCAAGAAGCGAGACATGTCCCTGCAACGCGGTGCTAAGAGCAGCTTCCTCGCGGCGGAGGCGAGCTCCGGCCACAAGACATTCTCGTCCTGGCAACGGATCTCTGTGAAGGGCGTAGGCGAAAACCTTTCGATTTCCATTCGAACTGCGAGAAAGGCAGACTGTTACACGACGGATCTCTGTGAAGGGCGTAGGCGAAAAGCTTTCGATTTCCATTCGAACTGCGAGAAAGGCAGACTGTTACACGGAGCTCTGAGAACAAAGGTGCACGCCCTAGGCGGGCTTGGGCAGAAGCAGCGTTCTCGAGCTCTTGGCTGCCCGCACACTGCTGGGTATGTGGCGCCCCTGCGGCGGCTTCTGGCCGCCGACAAGTGAAAGCGGAGCAAGGCGTGGGCGAGGGCGAGGGCGCTGAACGAAGCGGCTAAGTGCCGTGCTTGTGTGCACCACGTTAGAGGCTACTAGGAGAGGAAGGTGGTTGACTCTCGCTTGCCTTCCCAAGTGCCCTTAGCAGTCGGAAGGAGCAAGCTGAAGCACTGCTGCTTGTGCTGCTCCTTGGTTCCCTTGCAGCCCGCTCTGAAAGCATTGGCGGTCACTTCTAGGCGCCGAGTTGCACACACACAGCACCACGCTAAGTGCCGCGGAGAAGGGAAATCCAGAGTGCAGCGAGGAGCTTGACGTGGCTTACGTGCAGTAAGGAGAAGGTGAACCTAAGCACAGCCTCTTCAATCTGGCCGCCTCTGCTCTGGTAGCAACTTTTGCAAGTCGGCAAAGGGAGACGCGAGTATGTAGAACGGAGGGCAGCGAGACGCCGTGTGTTATGCGCCCTTTCAGGGCTGCTGACAGGGGGCTACTTTAAGAACGCCTTCTTCGTCCTCGCGTCCTTCTCGCTTCGCTCTAGCTGCAAGGAGTACAGCACAGCGAAGGAGTGAGGACGGGCACTGCCCCAGCTTTTGCCCTGGCGTGCAACGGCTGTGTGCTGCTTTTCCAAGCAGCAAGAGCACTGAGAAGTGAAAGCGATTGTGAAGGAGCTCTTTGGCTGCTCGTGTGCTCTTCGCTGCACTGCGCCGCTCGCAAGCGGCTTCGTTCTTCGGCGTCTGCCGTCCGGAGAGAGCTGAACTGCAGCGGTCAGTTTCAGCTCTGCCCAACAGCGTGCTCTCAGTTCTGCGGACAAGCACGCCCTGTTGCCTTGGCTCCGAGTGCAAAGTCCCTAGCGAGCACTCACTCAGTGCAATGCACCCAGAAAGACGCTCTCGCTCGTCTTTCAAGGAGCGATTCCTAACAGCAGAAGCAGCAGAGGCACAAACTGGATGACGAGAAGGGACAATGTAGAACACGTCTCTGTCCTGGCACATTGTCGTGTGCGATACGTCCCTCCGGGTCTTCGGTCCTTGCGAAGCTCTATGTACTGCGAGCGCAGCTACTTGAAGCTGAGACGGACCGCGGAGCTAGCAGCGAATTCGGAGAGCGCTAAGCACGAAGTCAAGAAGCGAGACATGTCCCTGCAACGCGGTGCTAAGAGCAGCTTCCTCGCGGCGGAGGCGAGCTCCGGCCACAAGACATTCTCGTCCTGGCAACGGATCTCTGTGAAGGGCGTAGGCGAAAAGCTTTCGATTTCCATTCGAACTGCGAGAAAGGCAGACTGTTACACGGAGCTCTGAGAACAAAGGTGCACGCCCTAAGCGGGCTTGGGCAGAAGCAGCGTTCTCGAGCTCTTGGCTGCCCGCACACTGCTGGGTATGTGGCGCCCCTGCGGCGGCTTCTGGCCGCCGACAAGTGAAAGCGGAGCAAGGCGTGGGCGAGGGCGAGGGCGAGGGCGGTGAACGAAGCGGCTAAGTGCCGTGCTTGTGTGCACCACGTTAGAGGCTACTAGGAGAGGAAGGTGGTTGACTCTCGCTTGCCTTCCCAAGTGCCCTTAGCAGTCGGAAGGAGCAAGCTGAAGCACTGCTGCTTGTGCTGCTCCTTGGTTCCCTTGCAGCCCGCTCTGAAAGCATTGGCGGTCACGTCTAGGCGCCGAGTTGCACACACACAGCACCACGCTAAGTGCCGCGGAGAAGGGAAATCCAGAGTGCAGCGAGGAGCTGGACGTGGCTTACGTGCAGTAAGGAGAAGGTGAACCTAAGCACAGCCTCTTCAATCTGGCCGCCTCTGCTCTGGTAGCAACTTTTGCAAGTCGGCAAAGGGAGACGCGAGTATGTAGAACGGAGGGCAGCGAGACGCCGTGTGTTATGCGCCCTTTCAGGGCTGCTGACAGGGGGCTACTTTAAGAACGCCTTCTTCGTCCTCGCGTCCTTCTCGCTTCGCTCTAGCTGCAAGGAGTACAGCACAGCGAAGGAGTGAGGACGGGCACTGCCCCAGCTTTTGCCCTGGCGTGCAACGGCTGTGTGCTGCTTTTCCAAGCAGCAAGAGCACTGAGAAGTGAAAGCGATTGTGAAGGAGCTCTTTGGCTGCTCGTGTGCTCTTCGCTGCACTGCGCCGCTCGCAAGCGGCTTCGTTCTTCGGCGTCTGCCGTCCGGAGAGAGCTGAACTGCAGCGGTCAGTTTCAGCTCTGCCCAACAGCGTGCTCTCAGTTCTGCGGACAAGCACGCCCTGTTGCCTTGGCTCCGAGTGCAAAGTCCCTAGCGAGCACTCACTCAGTGCAATGCACCCAGAAAGACGCTCTCGCTCGTCTTTCAAGGAGCGATTCCTAACAGCAGAAGCAGCAGAGGCACAAACTGGATGACGAGAAGGGACAATGTAGAACACGTCTCTGTCCTGGCACATTGTCGTGTGCGATACGTCCCTCCGGGTCTTCGGTCCTTGCGAAGCTCTATGTACTGCGAGCGCAGCTACTTGAAGCTGAGACGGACCGCGGAGCTAGCAGCGAATTCGGAGAGCGCTAAGCACGAAGTCAAGAAGCGAGACATGTCCCTGCAACGCGGTGCTAAGAGCAGCTTCCTCGCGGCGGAGGCGAGCTCCGGCCACAAGACATTCTCGTCCTGGCAACGGATCTCTGTGAAGGGCGTAGGCGAAAAGCTTTCGATTTCCATTCGAACTGCGAGAAAGGCAGACTGTTACACGACGGATCTCTGTGAAGGGCGTAGGCGAAAAGCTTTCGATTTCCATTCGAACTGCGAGAAAGGCAGACTGTTACACGGAGCTCTGAGAACAAAGGTGCACGCCCTAGGCGGGCTTGGGCAGAAGCAGCGTTCTCGAGCTCTTGGCTGCCCGCACACTGCTGGGTATGTGGCGCCCCTGCGGCGGCTTCTGGCCGCCGACAAGTGAAAGCGGAGCAAGGCGTGGGCGAGGGCGAGGGCGCTGAACGAAGCGGCTAAGTGCCGTGCTTGTGTGCACCACGTTAGAGGCTACTAGGAGAGGAAGGTGGTTGACTCTCGCTTGCCTTCCCAAGTGCCCTTAGCAGTCGGAAGGAGCAAGCTGAAGCACTGCTGCTTGTGCTGCTCCTTGGTTCCCTTGCAGCCCGCTCTGAAAGCATTGGCGGTCACTTCTAGGCGCCGAGTTGCACACACACAGCACCACGCTAAGTGCCGCGGAGAAGGGAAATCCAGAGTGCAGCGAGGAGCTTGACGTGGCTTACGTGCAGTAAGGAGAAGGTGAACCTAAGCACAGCCTCTTCAATCTGGCCGCCTCTGCTCTGGTAGCAACTTTTGCAAGTCGGCAAAGGGAGACGCGAGTATGTAGAACGGAGGGCAGCGAGACGCCGTGTGTTATGCGCCCTTTCAGGGCTGCTGACAGGGGGCTACTTTAAGAACGCCTTCTTCGTCCTCGCGTCCTTCTCGCTTCGCTCTAGCTGCAAGGAGTACAGCACAGCGAAGGAGTGAGGACGGGCACTGCCCCAGCTTTTGCCCTGGCGTGCAACGGCTGTGTGCTGCTTTTCCAAGCAGCAAGAGCACTGAGAAGTGAAAGCGATTGTGAAGGAGCTCTTTGGCTGCTCGTGTGCTCTTCGCTGCACTGCGCCGCTCGCAAGCGGCTTCGTTCTTCGGCGTCTGCCGTCCGGAGAGAGCTGAACTGCAGCGGTCAGTTTCAGCTCTGCCCAACAGCGTGCTCTCAGTTCTGCGGACAAGCACGCCCTGTTGCCTTGGCTCCGAGTGCAAAGTCCCTAGCGAGCACTCACTCAGTGCAATGCACCCAGAAAGACGCTCTCGCTCGTCTTTCAAGGAGCGATTCCTAACAGCAGAAGCAGCAGAGGCACAAACTGGATGACGAGAAGGGACAATGTAGAACACGTCTCTGTCCTGGCACATTGTCGTGTGCGATACGTCCCTCCGGGTCTTCGGTCCTTGCGAAGCTCTATGTACTGCGAGCGCAGCTACTTGAAGCTGAGACGGACCGCGGAGCTAGCAGCGAATTCGGAGAGCGCTAAGCACGAAGTCAAGAAGCGAGACATGTCCCTGCAACGCGGTGCTAAGAGCAGCTTCCTCGCGGCGGGGGCGAGCTCCGGCCACAAGACATTCTCGTCCTGGCAACGGATCTCTGTGAAGGGCGTAGGCGAAAAGCTTTCGATTTCCATTCGAACTGCGAGAAAGGCAGACTGTTACACGGAGCTCTGAGAACAAAGGTGCACGCCCTAAGCGGGCTTGGGCAGAAGCAGCGTTCTCGAGCTCTTGGCTGCCCGCACACTGCTGGGTATGTGGCGCCCCTGCGGCGGCTTCTGGCCGCCGACAAGTGAAAGCGGAGCAAGGCGTGGGCGAGGGCGAGGGCGAGGGCGGTGAACGAAGCGGCTAAGTGCCGTGCTTGTGTGCACCACGTTAGAGGCTACTAGGAGAGGAAGGTGGTTGACTCTCGCTTGCCTTCCCAAGTGCCCTTAGCAGTCGGAAGGAGCAAGCTGAAGCACTGCTGCTTGTGCTGCTCCTTGGTTCCCTTGCAGCCCGCTCTGAAAGCATTGGCGGTCACGTCTAGGCGCCGAGTTGCACACACACAGCACCACGCTAAGTGCCGCGGAGAAGGGAAATCCAGAGTGCAGCGAGGAGCTGGACGTGGCTTACGTGCAGTAAGGAGAAGGTGAACCTAAGCACAGCCTCTTCAATCTGGCCGCCTCTGCTCTGGTAGCAACTTTTGCAAGTCGGCAAAGGGAGACGCGAGTATGTAGAACGGAGGGCAGCGAGACGCCGTGTGTTATGCGCCCTTTCAGGGCTGCTGACAGGGGGCTACTTTAAGAACGCTTTCTTCGTCCTCGCGTCCTTCTCGCTTCGCTCTAGCTGCAAGGAGTACAGCACAGCGAAGGAGTGAGGACGGGCACTGCCCCAGCTTTTGCCCTGGCGTGCAACGGCTGTGTGCTGCTTTTCCAAGCAGCAAGAGCACTGAGAAGTGAAAGCGATTGTGAAGGAGCTCTTTGGCTGCTCGTGTGCTCTTCGCTGCACTGCGCCGCTCGCAAGCGGCTTCGTTCTTCGGCGTCTGCCGTCCGGAGAGAGCTGAACTGCAGCGGTCAGTTTCAGCTCTGCCCAACAGCGCGCTCTCAGTTCTGCGGACAAGCACGCCCTGTTGCCTTGGCTCCGAGTGCAAAGTCCCTAGCGAGCACTCACTCAGTGCAATGCACCCAGAAAGACGCTCTCGCTCGTCTTTCAAGGAGCGATTCCTAACAGCAGAAGCAGCAGAGGCACAAACTGGATGACGAGAAGGGACAATGTAGAACACGTCTCTGTCCTGGCACATTGTCGTGTGCGATACGTCCCTCCGGGTCTTCGGTCCTTGCGAAGCTCTATGTACTGCGAGCGCAGCTACTTGAAGCTGAGACGGACCGCGGAGCTAGCAGCGAATTCGGATAGCGCTAAGCACGAAGTCAAGAAGCGAGACGTGTCCCTGCAACGCGGTGCTAAGAGCAGCTTCCTCGCGGCGGGGGCGAGCTCCGGCCACAAGACATTCTCGTCCTGGCAACGGATCTCTGTGAAGGGCGTAGGCGAAAAGCTTTCGATTTCCATTCGAACTGCGAGAAAGGCAGACTGTTACACGGAGCTCTGAGAACAAAGGTGCACGCCCTAGGCGGGCTTGGGCAGAAGCAGCGTTCTCGAGCTCTTGGCTGCCCGCACACTGCTGGGTATGTGGCGCTCCTGCGGCGGCTTCTGGCCGCCGACAAGTGAAAGCGGAGCAAGGCGTGGGCGAGGGCGCTGAACGAAGCGGCTAAGTGCCGTGCTTGTGTGCACCACGTTAGAGGCTACTAGGAGAGGAAGGTGGTTGACTCTCGCTTGCCTTCCCAAGTGCCCTTAGCAGTCGGAAGGAGCAAGCTGAAGCACTGCTGCTTGTGCTGCTCCTTGGTTCCCTTGCAGCCCGCTCTGAAAGCATTGGCGGTCACTTCTAGGCGCCGAGTTGCACACACACAGCACCACGCTAAGTGCCGCGGAGAAGGGAAATCCAGAGTGCAGCGAGGAGCTTGACGTGGCTTACGTGCAGTAAGGAGAAGGTGAACCTAAGCACAGCCTCTTCAATCTGGCCGCCTCTGCTCTGGTAGCAACTTTTGCAAGTCGGCAAAGGGAGACGCGAGTATGTAGAACGGAGGGCAGCGAGACGCCGTGTGTTATGCGCCCTTTCAGGGCTGCTGACAGGGGGCTACTTTAAGAACGCCTTCTTCGTCCTCGCGTCCTTCTCGCTTCGCTCTAGCTGCAAGGAGTACAGCACAGCGAAGGAGTGAGGACGGGCACTGCCCCAGCTTTTGCCCTGGCGTGCAACGGCTGTGTGCTGCTTTTCCAAGCAGCAAGAGCACTGAGAAGTGAAAGCGATTGTGAAGGAGCTCTTTGGCTGCTCGTGTGCTCTTCGCTGCACTGCGCCGCTCGCAAGCGGCTTCGTTCTTCGGCGTCTGCCGTCCGGAGAGAGCTGAACTGCAGCGGTCAGTTTCAGCTCTGCCCAACAGCGTGCTCTCAGTTCTGCGGACAAGCACGCCCTGTTGCCTTGGCTCCGAGTGCAAAGTCCCTAGCGAGCACTCACTCAGTGCAATGCACCCAGAAAGACGCTCTCGCTCGTCTTTCAAGGAGCGATTCCTAACAGCACAAGCAGCAGAGGCACAAACTGGATGACGAGAAGGGACAATGTAGAACACGTCTCTGTCCTGGCACATTGTCGTGTGCGATACGTCCCTCCGGGTCTTCGGTCCTTGCGAAGCTCTATGTACTGCGAGCGCAGCTACTTGAAGCTGAGACGGACCGCGGAGCTAGCAGCGAATTCGGAGAGCGCTAAGCACGAAGTCAAGAAGCGAGACATGTCCCTGCAACGCGGTGCTAAGAGCAGCTTCCTCGCGGCGGGGGCGAGCTCCGGCCACAAGACATTCTCGTCCTGGCAACGGATCTCTGTGAAGGGCGTAGGCGAAAAGCTTTCGATTTCCATTCGAACTGCGAGAAAGGCAGACTGTTACACGGAGCTCTGAGAACAAAGGTGCACGCCCTAAGCGGGCTTGGGCAGAAGCAGCGTTCTCGAGCTCTTGGCTGCCCGCACACTGCTGGGTATGTGGCGCCCCTGCGGCGGCTTCTGGCCGCCGACAAGTGAAAGCGGAGCAAGGCGTGGGCGAGGGCGAGGGCGAGGGCGGTGAACGAAGCGGCTAAGTGCCGTGCTTGTGTGCACCACGTTAGAGGCTACTAGGAGAGGAAGGTGGTTGACTCTCGCTTGCCTTCCCAAGTGCCCTTAGCAGTCGGAAGGAGCAAGCTGAAGCACTGCTGCTTGTGCTGCTCCTTGGTTCCCTTGCAGCCCGCTCTGAAAGCATTGGCGGTCACGTCTAGGCGCCGAGTTGCACACACACAGCACCACGCTAAGTGCCGCGGAGAAGGGAAATCCAGAGTGCAGCGAGGAGCTGGACGTGGCTTACGTGCAGTAAGGAGAAGGTGAACCTAAGCACAGCCTCTTCAATCTGGCCGCCTCTGCTCTGGTAGCAACTTTTGCAAGTCGGCAAAGGGAGACGCGAGTATGTAGAACGGAGGGCAGCGAGACGCCGTGTGTTATGCGCCCTTTCAGGGCTGCTGACAGGGGGCTACTTTAAGAACGCTTTCTTCGTCCTCGCGTCCTTCTCGCTTCGCTCTAGCTGCAAGGAGTACAGCACAGCGAAGGAGTGAGGACGGGCACTGCCCCAGCTTTTGCCCTGGCGTGCAACGGCTGTGTGCTGCTTTTCCAAGCAGCAAGAGCACTGAGAAGTGAAAGCGATTGTGAAGGAGCTCTTTGGCTGCTCGTGTGCTCTTCGCTGCACTGCGCCGCTCGCAAGCGGCTTCGTTCTTCGGCGTCTGCCGTCCGGAGAGAGCTGAACTGCAGCGGTCAGTTTCAGCTCTGCCCAACAGCGCGCTCTCAGTTCTGCGGACAAGCACGCCCTGTTGCCTTGGCTCCGAGTGCAAAGTCCCTAGCGAGCACTCACTCAGTGCAATGCACCCAGAAAGACGCTCTCGCTCGTCTTTCAAGGAGCGATTCCTAACAGCACAAGCAGCAGAGGCACAAACTGGATGACGAGAAGGGACAATGTAGAACACGTCTCTGTCCTGGCACATTGTCGTGTGCGATACGTCCCTCCGGGTCTTCGGTCCTTGCGAAGCTCTATGTACTGCGAGCGCAGCTACTTGAAGCTGAGACGGACCGCGGAGCTAGCAGCGAATTCGGAGAGCGCTAAGCACGAAGTCAAGAAGCGAGACGTGTCCCTGCAACGCGGTGCTAAGAGCAGCTTCCTGGCGTCGGGGGCGAGCCCCGGCCACGAGACATTCTCGTCCTGGCAACGGATCTCTGTGAAGGGCGTAGGCGAAAAGCTTTCGATTTCCATTCGAACTGCGAGAAAGGCAGACTGTTACACGGAGCTCTGAGAACAAAGGTGCACGCCCTAGGCGGGCTTGGGCAGAAGCAGCGTTCTCGAGCTCTTGGCTGCCCGCACACTGCTGGGTATGTGGCGCCCCTGCGGCGGCTTCTGGCCGCCGACAAGTGAAAGCGGAGCAAGGCGTGGGCGAGGGCGAGGGCGGTGAACGAAGCGGCTATGTGCCGTGCTTGTGTGCACCACGTTAGAGGCTACTAGGAGAGGAAGGTGGTTGACTCTCGCTTGCCTTCCCAAGTGCCCTTAGCAGTCGGAAGGAGCAAGCTGAAGCACTGCTGCTTGTGCTGCTCCTTGGTTCCCTTGCAGCCCGCTCTGAAAGCATTGGCGGTCACTTCTAGGCGCCGAGTTGCACACACACAGCACCACGCTAAGTGCCGCGGAGAAGGGAAATCCAGAGTGCAGCGAGGAGCTGGACGTGGCTTACGTGCAGTAAGGAGAAGGTGAACCTAAGCACAGCCTCTTCAATCTGGCCGCCTCTGCTCTGGTAGCAACTTTTGCAAGTCAGCAAAGGGAGACGCGAGTATGTAGAACGGAGGGCAGCGAGACGCCGTGTGTTATGCGCCCTTTCAGGGCTGCTGACAAGGGGCTACTTTAAGAACGCCTTCTTCGTCCTCGCGTCCTTCTCGCTTCGCTCTAGCTGCAAGGAGTACAGCACAGCGAAGGAGTGAGGACGGGCACTGCCCCAGCTTTTGCCCTGGCGTGCAACGGCTGTGTGCTGCTTTTCCAAGCAGCAAGAGCACTGAGAAGTGAAAGCGATTGTGAAGGAGCTCTTTGGCTGCTCGTGTGCTCTTCGCTGCACTGCGCCGCTCGCAAGCGGCTTCGTTCTTCGGCGTCTGCCGTCCGGAGAGAGCTGAACTGCAGCGGTCAGTTTCAGCTCTGCCCAACAGCGTGCTCTCAGTTCTGCGGACAAGCACGCCCTGTTGCCTTGGCTCCGAGTGCAAAGTCCCTAGCGAGCACTCACTCAGTGCAATGCACCCAGAAAGACTCTCTCGCTCGTCTTTCAAGGAGCGATTCCTAACAGCAGAAGCAGCAGAGGCACAAACAGGATGACGAGAAGGGACAATGTAGAACACGTCTCTGTCCTGGCACATTGTCGTGTGCGATACGTCCCTCCGGGTCTTCGGTCCTTGCGAAGCTCTATGTACTGCGAGCGCAGCTACTTGAAGCTGAGACGGACCGCGGAGCTAGCAGCGAATTCGGAGAGCGCTAAGCACGAAGTCAAGAAGCGAGACGTGTCCCTGCAACGCGGTGCTAAGAGCAGCTTCCTCGCGGCGGGGGCGAGCTCCGGCCACAAGACATTCTCGTCCTGGCAACGGATCTCTGTGAAGGGCGTAGGCGAAAAGCTTTCGATTTCCATTCGAACTGCGAGAAAGGCAGACTGTTACACGGAGCTCTGAGAACAAAGGTGCACGCCCTAAGCGGGCTTGGGCAGAAGCAGCGTTCTCGAGCTCTTGGCTGCCCGCACACTGCTGGGTATGTGGCGCCCCTGCGGCGGCTTCTGGCCGCCGACAAGTGAAAGCGGAGCAAGGCGTGGGCGAGGGCGCTGAACGAAGCGGCTAAGTGCCGTGCTTGTGTGCACCACGTTAGAGGCTACTAGGAGAGGAAGGTGGTTGACTCTCGCTTGCCTTCCCAAGTGCCCTTAGCAGTCGGAAGGAGCAAGCTGAAGCACTGCTGCTTGTGCTGCTCCTTGGTTCCCTTGCAGCCCGCTCTGAAAGCATTGGCGGTCACTTCTAGGCGCCGAGTTGCACACACACAGCACCACGCTAAGTGCCGCGGAGAAGGGAAATCCAGAGTGCAGCGAGGAGCTGGACGTGGCTTACGTGCAGTAAGGAGAAGGTGAACCTAAGCACAGCCTCTTCAATCTGGCCGCCTCTGCTCTGGTAGCAACTTTTGCAAGTCGGCAAAGGGAGACGCGAGTATGTAGAACGGAGGGCAGCGAGACGCCGTGTGTTATGCGCCCTTTCAGGGCTGCTGACAGGGGGCTACTTTAAGAACGCCTTCTTCGTCCTCGCGTCCTTCTCGCTTCGCTCTAGCTGCAAGGAGTACAGCACAGCGAAGGAGTGAGGACGGGCACTGCCCCAGCTTTTGCCCTGGCGTGCAACGGCTGTGTGCTGCTTTTCCAAGCAGCAAGAGCACTGAGAAGTGAAAGCGATTGTGAAGGAGCTCTTTGGCTGCTCGTGTGCTCTTCGCTGCACTGCGCCGCTCGCAAGCGGCTTCGTTCTTCGGCGTCTGCCGTCCGGAGAGAGCTGAACTGCAGCGGTCAGTTTCAGCTCTGCCCAACAGCGTGCTCTCAGTTCTGCGGACAAGCACGCCCTGTTGCCTTGGCTCCGAGTGCAAAGTCCCTAGCGAGCACTCACTCAGTGCAATGCACCCAGAAAGACGCTCTCGCTCGTCTTTCAAGGAGCGATTCCTAACAGCACAAGCAGCAGAGGCACAAACTGGATGACGAGAAGGGACAATGTAGAACACGTCTCTGTCCTGGCACATTGTCGTGTGCGATACGTCCCTCCGGGTCTTCGGTCCTTGCGAAGCTCTATGTACTGCGAGCGCAGCTACTTGAAGCTGAGACGGACCGCGGAGCTAGCAGCGAATTCGGAGAGCGCTAAGCACGAAGTCAAGAAGCGAGACATGTCCCTGCAACGCGGTGCTAAGAGCAGCTTCCTCGCGGCGGAGGCGAGCTCCGGCCACAAGACATTCTCGTCCTGGCAACGGATCTCTGTGAAGGGCGTAGGCGAAAAGCTTTCGATTTCCATTCGAACTGCGAGAAAGGCAGACTGTTACACGGAGCTCTGAGAACAAAGGTGCACGCCCTAAGCGGGCTTGGGCAGAAGCAGCGTTCTCGAGCTCTTGGCTGCCCGCACACTGCTGGGTATGTGGCGCCCCTGCGGCGGCTTCTGGCCGCCGACAAGTGAAAGCGGAGCAAGGCGTGGGCGAGGGCGAGGGCGAGGGCGGTGAACGAAGCGGCTAAGTGCCGTGCTTGTGTGCACCACGTTAGAGGCTACTAGGAGAGGAAGGTGGTTGACTCTCGCTTGCCTTCCCAAGTGCCCTTAGCAGTCGGAAGGAGCAAGCTGAAGCACTGCTGCTTGTGCTGCTCCTTGGTTCCCTTGCAGCCCGCTCTGAAAGCATTGGCGGTCACGTCTAGGCGCCGAGTTGCACACACACAGCACCACGCTAAGTGCCGCGGAGAAGGGAAATCCAGAGTGCAGCGAGGAGCTGGACGTGGCTTACGTGCAGTAAGGAGAAGGTGAACCTAAGCACAGCCTCTTCAATCTGGCCGCCTCTGCTCTGGTAGCAACTTTTGCAAGTCGGCAAAGGGAGACGCGAGTATGTAGAACGGAGGGCAGCGAGACGCCGTGTGTTATGCGCCCTTTCAGGGCTGCTGACAGGGGGCTACTTTAAGAACGCTTTCTTCGTCCTCGCGTCCTTCTCGCTTCGCTCTAGCTGCAAGGAGTACAGCACAGCGAAGGAGTGAGGACGGGCACTGCCCCAGCTTTTGCCCTGGCGTGCAACGGCTGTGTGCTGCTTTTCCAAGCAGCAAGAGCACTGAGAAGTGAAAGCGATTGTGAAGGAGCTCTTTGGCTGCTCGTGTGCTCTTCGCTGCACTGCGCCGCTCGCAAGCGGCTTCGTTCTTCGGCGTCTGCCGTCCGGAGAGAGCTGAACTGCAGCGGTCAGTTTCAGCTCTGCCCAACAGCGCGCTCTCAGTTCTGCGGACAAGCACGCCCTGTTGCCTTGGCTCCGAGTGCAAAGTCCCTAGCGAGCACTCACTCAGTGCAATGCACCCAGAAAGACGCTCTCGCTCGTCTTTCAAGGAGCGATTCCTAACAGCAGAAGCAGCAGAGGCACAAACTGGATGACGAGAAGGGACAATGTAGAACACGTCTCTGTCCTGGCACATTGTCGTGTGCGATACGTCCCTCCGGGTCTTCGGTCCTTGCGAAGCTCTATGTACTGCGAGCGCAGCTACTTGAAGCTGAGACGGACCGCGGAGCTAGCAGCGAATTCGGAGAGCGCTAAGCACGAAGTCAAGAAGCGAGACATGTCCCTGCAACGCGGTGCTAAGAGCAGCTTCCTCGCGGCGGAGGCGAGCTCCGGCCACAAGACATTCTCGTCCTGGCAACGGATCTCTGTGAAGGGCGTAGGCGAAAAGCTTTCGATTTCCATTCGAACTGCGAGAAAGGCAGACTGTTACACGGAGCTCTGAGAACAAAGGTGCACGCCCTAAGCGGGCTTGGGCAGAAGCAGCGTTCTCGAGCTCTTGGCTGCCCGCACACTGCTGGGTATGTGGCGCCCCTGCGGCGGCTTCTGGCCGCCGACAAGTGAAAGCGGAGCAAGGCGTGGGCGAGGGCGAGGGCGAGGGCGGTGAACGAAGCGGCTAAGTGCCGTGCTTGTGTGCACCACGTTAGAGGCTACTAGGAGAGGAAGGTGGTTGACTCTCGCTTGCCTTCCCAAGTGCCCTTAGCAGTCGGAAGGAGCAAGCTGAAGCACTGCTGCTTGTGCTGCTCCTTGGTTCCCTTGCAGCCCGCTCTGAAAGCATTGGCGGTCACGTCTAGGCGCCGAGTTGCACACACACAGCACCACGCTAAGTGCCGCGGAGAAGGGAAATCCAGAGTGCAGCGAGGAGCTGGACGTGGCTTACGTGCAGTAAGGAGAAGGTGAACCTAAGCACAGCCTCTTCAATCTGGCCGCCTCTGCTCTGGTAGCAACTTTTGCAAGTCGGCAAAGGGAGACGCGAGTATGTAGAACGGAGGGCAGCGAGACGCCGTGTGTTATGCGCCCTTTCAGGGCTGCTGACAGGGGGCTACTTTAAGAACGCCTTCTTCGTCCTCGCGTCCTTCTCGCTTCGCTCTAGCTGCAAGGAGTACAGCACAGCGAAGGAGTGAGGACGGGCACTGCCCCAGCTTTTGCCCTGGCGTGCAACGGCTGTGTGCTGCTTTTCCAAGCAGCAAGAGCACTGAGAAGTGAAAGCGATTGTGAAGGAGCTCTTTGGCTGCTCGTGTGCTCTTCGCTGCACTGCGCCGCTCGCAAGCGGCTTCGTTCTTCGGCGTCTGCCGTCCGGAGAGAGCTGAACTGCAGCGGTCAGTTTCAGCTCTGCCCAACAGCGTGCTCTCAGTTCTGCGGACAAGCACGCCCTGTTGCCTTGGCTCCGAGTGCAAAGTCCCTAGCGAGCACTCACTCAGTGCAATGCACCCAGAAAGACGCTCTCGCTCGTCTTTCAAGGAGCGATTCCTAACAGCAGAAGCAGCAGAGGCACAAACTGGATGACGAGAAGGGACAATGTAGAACACGTCTCTGTCCTGGCACATTGTCGTGTGCGATACGTCCCTCCGGGTCTTCGGTCCTTGCGAAGCTCTATGTACTGCGAGCGCAGCTACTTGAAGCTGAGACGGACCGCGGAGCTAGCAGCGAATTCGGAGAGCGCTAAGCACGAAGTCAAGAAGCGAGACATGTCCCTGCAACGCGGTGCTAAGAGCAGCTTCCTCGCGGCGGAGGCGAGCTCCGGCCACAAGACATTCTCGTCCTGGCAACGGATCTCTGTGAAGGGCGTAGGCGAAAAGCTTTCGATTTCCATTCGAACTGCGAGAAAGGCAGACTGTTACACGACGGATCTCTGTGAAGGGCGTAGGCGAAAAGCTTTCGATTTCCATTCGAACTGCGAGAAAGGCAGACTGTTACACGGAGCTCTGAGAACAAAGGTGCACGCCCTAGGCGGGCTTGGGCAGAAGCAGCGTTCTCGAGCTCTTGGCTGCCCGCACACTGCTGGGTATGTGGCGCCCCTGCGGCGGCTTCTGGCCGCCGACAAGTGAAAGCGGAGCAAGGCGTGGGCGAGGGCGAGGGCGCTGAACGAAGCGGCTAAGTGCCGTGCTTGTGTGCACCACGTTAGAGGCTACTAGGAGAGGAAGGTGGTTGACTCTCGCTTGCCTTCCCAAGTGCCCTTAGCAGTCGGAAGGAGCAAGCTGAAGCACTGCTGCTTGTGCTGCTCCTTGGTTCCCTTGCAGCCCGCTCTGAAAGCATTGGCGGTCACTTCTAGGCGCCGAGTTGCACACACACAGCACCACGCTAAGTGCCGCGGAGAAGGGAAATCCAGAGTGCAGCGAGGAGCTTGACGTGGCTTACGTGCAGTAAGGAGAAGGTGAACCTAAGCACAGCCTCTTCAATCTGGCCGCCTCTGCTCTGGTAGCAACTTTTGCAAGTCGGCAAAGGGAGACGCGAGTATGTAGAACGGAGGGCAGCGAGACGCCGTGTGTTATGCGCCCTTTCAGGGCTGCTGACAGGGGGCTACTTTAAGAACGCCTTCTTCGTCCTCGCGTCCTTCTCGCTTCGCTCTAGCTGCAAGGAGTACAGCACAGCGAAGGAGTGAGGACGGGCACTGCCCCAGCTTTTGCCCTGGCGTGCAACGGCTGTGTGCTGCTTTTCCAAGCAGCAAGAGCACTGAGAAGTGAAAGCGATTGTGAAGGAGCTCTTTGGCTGCTCGTGTGCTCTTCGCTGCACTGCGCCGCTCGCAAGCGGCTTCGTTCTTCGGCGTCTGCCGTCCGGAGAGAGCTGAACTGCAGCGGTCAGTTTCAGCTCTGCCCAACAGCGTGCTCTCAGTTCTGCGGACAAGCACGCCCTGTTGCCTTGGCTCCGAGTGCAAAGTCCCTAGCGAGCACTCACTCAGTGCAATGCACCCAGAAAGACGCTCTCGCTCGTCTTTCAAGGAGCGATTCCTAACAGCAGAAGCAGCAGAGGCACAAACTGGATGACGAGAAGGGACAATGTAGAACACGTCTCTGTCCTGGCACATTGTCGTGTGCGATACGTCCCTCCGGGTCTTCGGTCCTTGCGAAGCTCTATGTACTGCGAGCGCAGCTACTTGAAGCTGAGACGGACCGCGGAGCTAGCAGCGAATTCGGAGAGCGCTAAGCACGAAGTCAAGAAGCGAGACATGTCCCTGCAACGCGGTGCTAAGAGCAGCTTCCTCGCGGCGGGGGCGAGCTCCGGCCACAAGACATTCTCGTCCTGGCAACGGATCTCTGTGAAGGGCGTAGGCGAAAAGCTTTCGATTTCCATTCGAACTGCGAGAAAGGCAGACTGTTACACGGAGCTCTGAGAACAAAGGTGCACGCCCTAAGCGGGCTTGGGCAGAAGCAGCGTTCTCGAGCTCTTGGCTGCCCGCACACTGCTGGGTATGTGGCGCCCCTGCGGCGGCTTCTGGCCGCCGACAAGTGAAAGCGGAGCAAGGCGTGGGCGAGGGCGAGGGCGAGGGCGGTGAACGAAGCGGCTAAGTGCCGTGCTTGTGTGCACCACGTTAGAGGCTACTAGGAGAGGAAGGTGGTTGACTCTCGCTTGCCTTCCCAAGTGCCCTTAGCAGTCGGAAGGAGCAAGCTGAAGCACTGCTGCTTGTGCTGCTCCTTGGTTCCCTTGCAGCCCGCTCTGAAAGCATTGGCGGTCACGTCTAGGCGCCGAGTTGCACACACACAGCACCACGCTAAGTGCCGCGGAGAAGGGAAATCCAGAGTGCAGCGAGGAGCTGGACGTGGCTTACGTGCAGTAAGGAGAAGGTGAACCTAAGCACAGCCTCTTCAATCTGGCCGCCTCTGCTCTGGTAGCAACTTTTGCAAGTCGGCAAAGGGAGACGCGAGTATGTAGAACGGAGGGCAGCGAGACGCCGTGTGTTATGCGCCCTTTCAGGGCTGCTGACAGGGGGCTACTTTAAGAACGCTTTCTTCGTCCTCGCGTCCTTCTCGCTTCGCTCTAGCTGCAAGGAGTACAGCACAGCGAAGGAGTGAGGACGGGCACTGCCCCAGCTTTTGCCCTGGCGTGCAACGGCTGTGTGCTGCTTTTCCAAGCAGCAAGAGCACTGAGAAGTGAAAGCGATTGTGAAGGAGCTCTTTGGCTGCTCGTGTGCTCTTCGCTGCACTGCGCCGCTCGCAAGCGGCTTCGTTCTTCGGCGTCTGCCGTCCGGAGAGAGCTGAACTGCAGCGGTCAGTTTCAGCTCTGCCCAACAGCGCGCTCTCAGTTCTGCGGACAAGCACGCCCTGTTGCCTTGGCTCCGAGTGCAAAGTCCCTAGCGAGCACTCACTCAGTGCAATGCACCCAGAAAGACGCTCTCGCTCGTCTTTCAAGGAGCGATTCCTAACAGCAGAAGCAGCAGAGGCACAAACTGGATGACGAGAAGGGACAATGTAGAACACGTCTCTGTCCTGGCACATTGTCGTGTGCGATACGTCCCTCCGGGTCTTCGGTCCTTGCGAAGCTCTATGTACTGCGAGCGCAGCTACTTGAAGCTGAGACGGACCGCGGAGCTAGCAGCGAATTCGGATAGCGCTAAGCACGAAGTCAAGAAGCGAGACGTGTCCCTGCAACGCGGTGCTAAGAGCAGCTTCCTCGCGGCGGGGGCGAGCTCCGGCCACAAGACATTCTCGTCCTGGCAACGGATCTCTGTGAAGGGCGTAGGCGAAAAGCTTTCGATTTCCATTCGAACTGCGAGAAAGGCAGACTGTTACACGGAGCTCTGAGAACAAAGGTGCACGCCCTAGGCGGGCTTGGGCAGAAGCAGCGTTCTCGAGCTCTTGGCTGCCCGCACACTGCTGGGTATGTGGCGCCCCTGCGGCGGCTTCTGGCCGCCGACAAGTGAAAGCGGAGCAAGGCGTGGGCGAGGGCGCTGAACGAAGCGGCTAAGTGCCGTGCTTGTGTGCACCACGTTAGAGGCTACTAGGAGAGGAAGGTGGTTGACTCTCGCTTGCCTTCCCAAGTGCCCTTAGCAGTCGGAAGGAGCAAGCTGAAGCACTGCTGCTTGTGCTGCTCCTTGGTTCCCTTGCAGCCCGCTCTGAAAGCATTGGCGGTCACTTCTAGGCGCCGAGTTGCACACACACAGCACCACGCTAAGTGCCGCGGAGAAGGGAAATCCAGAGTGCAGCGAGGAGCTTGACGTGGCTTACGTGCAGTAAGGAGAAGGTGAACCTAAGCACAGCCTCTTCAATCTGGCCGCCTCTGCTCTGGTAGCAACTTTTGCAAGTCGGCAAAGGGAGACGCGAGTATGTAGAACGGAGGGCAGCGAGACGCCGTGTGTTATGCGCCCTTTCAGGGCTGCTGACAGGGGGCTACTTTAAGAACGCCTTCTTCGTCCTCGCGTCCTTCTCGCTTCGCTCTAGCTGCAAGGAGTACAGCACAGCGAAGGAGTGAGGACGGGCACTGCCCCAGCTTTTGCCCTGGCGTGCAACGGCTGTGTGCTGCTTTTCCAAGCAGCAAGAGCACTGAGAAGTGAAAGCGATTGTGAAGGAGCTCTTTGGCTGCTCGTGTGCTCTTCGCTGCACTGCGCCGCTCGCAAGCGGCTTCGTTCTTCGGCGTCTGCCGTCCGGAGAGAGCTGAACTGCAGCGGTCAGTTTCAGCTCTGCCCAACAGCGTGCTCTCAGTTCTGCGGACAAGCACGCCCTGTTGCCTTGGCTCCGAGTGCAAAGTCCCTAGCGAGCACTCACTCAGTGCAATGCACCCAGAAAGACGCTCTCGCTCGTCTTTCAAGGAGCGATTCCTAACAGCACAAGCAGCAGAGGCACAAACTGGATGACGAGAAGGGACAATGTAGAACACGTCTCTGTCCTGGCACATTGTCGTGTGCGATACGTCCCTCCGGGTCTTCGGTCCTTGCGAAGCTCTATGTACTGCGAGCGCAGCTACTTGAAGCTGAGACGGACCGCGGAGCTAGCAGCGAATTCGGAGAGCGCTAAGCACGAAGTCAAGAAGCGAGACATGTCCCTGCAACGCGGTGCTAAGAGCAGCTTCCTCGCGGCGGAGGCGAGCTCCGGCCACAAGACATTCTCGTCCTGGCAACGGATCTCTGTGAAGGGCGTAGGCGAAAAGCTTTCGATTTCCATTCGAACTGCGAGAAAGGCAGACTGTTACACGGAGCTCTGAGAACAAAGGTGCACGCCCTAAGCGGGCTTGGGCAGAAGCAGCGTTCTCGAGCTCTTGGCTGCCCGCACACTGCTGGGTATGTGGCGCCCCTGCGGCGGCTTCTGGCCGCCGACAAGTGAAAGCGGAGCAAGGCGTGGGCGAGGGCGAGGGCGAGGGCGGTGAACGAAGCGGCTAAGTGCCGTGCTTGTGTGCACCACGTTAGAGGCTACTAGGAGAGGAAGGTGGTTGACTCTCGCTTGCCTTCCCAAGTGCCCTTAGCAGTCGGAAGGAGCAAGCTGAAGCACTGCTGCTTGTGCTGCTCCTTGGTTCCCTTGCAGCCCGCTCTGAAAGCATTGGCGGTCACGTCTAGGCGCCGAGTTGCACACACACAGCACCACGCTAAGTGCCGCGGAGAAGGGAAATCCAGAGTGCAGCGAGGAGCTGGACGTGGCTTACGTGCAGTAAGGAGAAGGTGAACCTAAGCACAGCCTCTTCAATCTGGCCGCCTCTGCTCTGGTAGCAACTTTTGCAAGTCGGCAAAGGGAGACGCGAGTATGTAGAACGGAGGGCAGCGAGACGCCGTGTGTTATGCGCCCTTTCAGGGCTGCTGACAGGGGGCTACTTTAAGAACGCTTTCTTCGTCCTCGCGTCCTTCTCGCTTCGCTCTAGCTGCAAGGAGTACAGCACAGCGAAGGAGTGAGGACGGGCACTGCCCCAGCTTTTGCCCTGGCGTGCAACGGCTGTGTGCTGCTTTTCCAAGCAGCAAGAGCACTGAGAAGTGAAAGCGATTGTGAAGGAGCTCTTTGGCTGCTCGTGTGCTCTTCGCTGCACTGCGCCGCTCGCAAGCGGCTTCGTTCTTCGGCGTCTGCCGTCCGGAGAGAGCTGAACTGCAGCGGTCAGTTTCAGCTCTGCCCAACAGCGCGCTCTCAGTTCTGCGGACAAGCACGCCCTGTTGCCTTGGCTCCGAGTGCAAAGTCCCTAGCGAGCACTCACTCAGTGCAATGCACCCAGAAAGACGCTCTCGCTCGTCTTTCAAGGAGCGATTCCTAACAGCACAAGCAGCAGAGGCACAAACTGGATGACGAGAAGGGACAATGTAGAACACGTCTCTGTCCTGGCACATTGTCGTGTGCGATACGTCCCTCCGGGTCTTCGGTCCTTGCGAAGCTCTATGTACTGCGAGCGCAGCTACTTGAAGCTGAGACGGACCGCGGAGCTAGCAGCGAATTCGGAGAGCGCTAAGCACGAAGTCAAGAAGCGAGACGTGTCCCTGCAACGCGGTGCTAAGAGCAGCTTCCTGGCGTCGGGGGCGAGCCCCGGCCACGAGACATTCTCGTCCTGGCAACGGATCTCTGTGAAGGGCGTAGGCGAAAAGCTTTCGATTTCCATTCGAACTGCGAGAAAGGCAGACTGTTACACGGAGCTCTGAGAACAAAGGTGCACGCCCTAGGCGGGCTTGGGCAGAAGCAGCGTTCTCGAGCTCTTGGCTGCCCGCACACTGCTGGGTATGTGGCGCCCCTGCGGCGGCTTCTGGCCGCCGACAAGTGAAAGCGGAGCAAGGCGTGGGCGAGGGCGAGGGCGGTGAACGAAGCGGCTATGTGCCGTGCTTGTGTGCACCACGTTAGAGGCTACTAGGAGAGGAAGGTGGTTGACTCTCGCTTGCCTTCCCAAGTGCCCTTAGCAGTCGGAAGGAGCAAGCTGAAGCACTGCTGCTTGTGCTGCTCCTTGGTTCCCTTGCAGCCCGCTCTGAAAGCATTGGCGGTCACTTCTAGGCGCCGAGTTGCACACACACAGCACCACGCTAAGTGCCGCGGAGAAGGGAAATCCAGAGTGCAGCGAGGAGCTGGACGTGGCTTACGTGCAGTAAGGAGAAGGTGAACCTAAGCACAGCCTCTTCAATCTGGCCGCCTCTGCTCTGGTAGCAACTTTTGCAAGTCAGCAAAGGGAGACGCGAGTATGTAGAACGGAGGGCAGCGAGACGCCGTGTGTTATGCGCCCTTTCAGGGCTGCTGACAAGGGGCTACTTTAAGAACGCCTTCTTCGTCCTCGCGTCCTTCTCGCTTCGCTCTAGCTGCAAGGAGTACAGCACAGCGAAGGAGTGAGGACGGGCACTGCCCCAGCTTTTGCCCTGGCGTGCAACGGCTGTGTGCTGCTTTTCCAAGCAGCAAGAGCACTGAGAAGTGAAAGCGATTGTGAAGGAGCTCTTTGGCTGCTCGTGTGCTCTTCGCTGCACTGCGCCGCTCGCAAGCGGCTTCGTTCTTCGGCGTCTGCCGTCCGGAGAGAGCTGAACTGCAGCGGTCAGTTTCAGCTCTGCCCAACAGCGTGCTCTCAGTTCTGCGGACAAGCACGCCCTGTTGCCTTGGCTCCGAGTGCAAAGTCCCTAGCGAGCACTCACTCAGTGCAATGCACCCAGAAAGACGCTCTCGCTCGTCTTTCAAGGAGCGATTCCTAACAGCAGAAGCAGCAGAGGCACAAACTGGATGACGAGAAGGGACAATGTAGAACACGTCTCTGTCCTGGCACATTGTCGTGTGCGATACGTCCCTCCGGGTCTTCGGTCCTTGCGAAGCTCTATGTACTGCGAGCGCAGCTACTTGAAGCTGAGACGGACCGCGGAGCTAGCAGCGAATTCGGAGAGCGCTAAGCACGAAGTCAAGAAGCGAGACGTGTCCCTGCAACGCGGTGCTAAGAGCAGCTTCCTGGCGGCGGGGGCGAGCCCCGGCCACGAGACATTCTCGTCCTGGCAACGGATCTCTGTGAAGGGCGTAGGCGAAAAGCTTTCGATTTCCATTCGAACTGCGAGAAAGGCAGACTGTTACACGACGGATCTCTGTGAAGGGCGTAGGCGAAAAGCTTTCGATTTCCATTCGAACTGCGAGAAAGGCAGACTGTTACACGGAGCTCTGAGAACAAAGGTGCACGCCCTAGGCGGGCTTGGGCAGAAGCAGCGTTCTCGAGCTCTTGGCTGCCCGCACACTGCTGGGTATGTGGCGCCCCTGCGGCGGCTTCTGGCCGCCGACAAGTGAAAGCGGAGCAAGGCGTGGGCGAGGGCGAGGGCGGTGAACGAAGCGGCTATGTGCCGTGCTTGTGTGCACCACGTTAGAGGCTACTAGGAGAGGAAGGTGGTTGACTCTCGCTTGCCTTCCCAAGTGCCCTTAGCAGTCGGAAGGAGCAAGCTGAAGCACTGCTGCTTGTGCTGCTCTTTGGTTCCCTTGCAGCCCTCTGTGAAAGTATTGGCGGTCACTTCTAGGCGCCGAGTTGCACACACACAGCACCACGCTAAGTGCCGCGGAGAAGGGAAATCCAGAGTGCAGCGAGGAGCTGGACGTGGCTTACGTGCAGTAAGGAGAAGGTGAACCTAAGCACAGCCTCTTCAATCTGGCCGCCTCTGCTCTGGTAGCAACTTTTGCAAGTCGGCAAAGGGAGACGCGAGTATGTAGAACGGAGGGCAGCGAGACGCCGTGTGTTATGCGCCCTTTCAGGGCTGCTGACAGGGGGCTACTTTAAGAACGCCTTCTTCGTCCTCGCGTCCTTCTCGCTTCGCTCTAGCTGCAAGGAGTACAGCACAGCGAAGGAGTGAGGACGGGCACTGCCCCAGCTTTTGCCCTGGCGTGCAACGGCTGTGTGCTGCTTTTCCAAGCAGCAAGAGCACTGAGAAGTGAAAGCGATTGTGAAGGAGCTCTTTGGCTGCTCGTGTGCTCTTCGCTGCACTGCGCCGCTCGCAAGCGGCTTCGTTCTTCGGCGTCTGCCGTCCGGAGAGAGCTGAACTGCAGCGGTCAGTTTCAGCTCTGCCCAACAGCGTGCTCTCAGTTCTGCGGACAAGCACGCCCTGTTGCCTTGGCTCCGAGTGCAAAGTCCCTAGCGAGCACTCACTCAGTGCAATGCACCCAGAAAGACGCTCTCGCTCGTCTTTCAAGGAGCGATTCCTAACAGCAGAAGCAGCAGAGGCACAAACTGGATGACGAGAAGGGACAATGTAGAACACGTCTCTGTCCTGGCACATTGTCGTGTGCGATACGTCCCTCCGGGTCTTCGGTCCTTGCGAAGCTCTATGTACTGCGAGCGCAGCTACTTGAAGCTGAGACGGACCGCGGAGCTAGCAGCGAATTCGGAGAGCGCTAAGCACGAAGTCAAGAAGCGAGACGTGTCCCTGCAACGCGGTGCTAAGAGCAGCTTCCTGGCGGCGGGGGCGAGCCCCGGCCACGAGACATTCTCGTCCTGGCAACGGATCTCTGTGAAGGGCGTAGGCGAAAAGCTTTCGATTTCCATTCGAACTGCGAGAAAGGCAGACTGTTACACGACGGATCTCTGTGAAGGGCGTAGGCGAAAAGCTTTCGATTTCCATTCGAACTGCGAGAAAGGCAGACTGTTACACGGAGCTCTGAGAACAAAGGTGCACGCCCTAGGCGGGCTTGGGCAGAAGCAGCGTTCTCGAGCTCTTGGCTGCCCGCACACTGCTGGGTATGTGGCGCCCCTGCGGCGGCTTCTGGCCGCCGACAAGTGAAAGCGGAGCAAGGCGTGGGCGAGGGCGAGGGCGCTGAACGAAGCGGCTAAGTGCCGTGCTTGTGTGCACCACGTTAGAGGCTACTAGGAGAGGAAGGTGGTTGACTCTCGCTTGCCTTCCCAAGTGCCCTTAGCAGTCGGAAGGAGCAAGCTGAAGCACTGCTGCTTGTGCTGCTCCTTGGTTCCCTTGCAGCCCGCTCTGAAAGCATTGGCGGTCACTTCTAGGCGCCGAGTTGCACACACACAGCACCACGCTAAGTGCCGCGGAGAAGGGAAATCCAGAGTGCAGCGAGGAGCTTGACGTGGCTTACGTGCAGTAAGGAGAAGGTGAACCTAAGCACAGCCTCTTCAATCTGGCCGCCTCTGCTCTGGTAGCAACTTTTGCAAGTCGGCAAAGGGAGACGCGAGTATGTAGAACGGAGGGCAGCGAGACGCCGTGTGTTATGCGCCCTTTCAGGGCTGCTGACAGGGGGCTACTTTAAGAACGCCTTCTTCGTCCTCGCGTCCTTCTCGCTTCGCTCTAGCTGCAAGGAGTACAGCACAGCGAAGGAGTGAGGACGGGCACTGCCCCAGCTTTTGCCCTGGCGTGCAACGGCTGTGTGCTGCTTTTCCAAGCAGCAAGAGCACTGAGAAGTGAAAGCGATTGTGAAGGAGCTCTTTGGCTGCTCGTGTGCTCTTCGCTGCACTGCGCCGCTCGCAAGCGGCTTCGTTCTTCGGCGTCTGCCGTCCGGAGAGAGCTGAACTGCAGCGGTCAGTTTCAGCTCTGCCCAACAGCGTGCTCTCAGTTCTGCGGACAAGCACGCCCTGTTGCCTTGGCTCCGAGTGCAAAGTCCCTAGCGAGCACTCACTCAGTGCAATGCACCCAGAAAGACGCTCTCGCTCGTCTTTCAAGGAGCGATTCCTAACAGCACAAGCAGCAGAGGCACAAACTGGATGACGAGAAGGGACAATGTAGAACACGTCTCTGTCCTGGCACATTGTCGTGTGCGATACGTCCCTCCGGGTCTTCGGTCCTTGCGAAGCTCTATGTACTGCGAGCGCAGCTACTTGAAGCTGAGACGGACCGCGGAGCTAGCAGCGAATTCGGAGAGCGCTAAGCACGAAGTCAAGAAGCGAGACGTGTCCCTGCAACGCGGTGCTAAGAGCAGCTTCCTGGCGGCGGGGGCGAGCTCCGGCCACAAGACATTCTCGTCCTAGCAACGGATATCTGTGAAGGGCGTAGGCGAAAAGCTTTCGATTTCCATTCGAACTGCGAGAAAGGCAGACTGTTACACGGAGCTCTGAGAACAAAGGTGCACGCCCTAGGCGGGCTTGGGCAGAAGCAGCGTTCTCGAGCTCTTGGCTGCCCGCACACTGCTGGGTATGTGGCGCCCCTGCGGCGGCTTCTGGCCGCCGACAAGTGAAAGCGGAGCCAGGCGTGGGCGAGGGCGGTGAACGAAGCGGCTAAGTGCCGTGCTTGTGTGCACCACGTTAGAGGCTACTAGGAGAGGAAGGTGGTTGACTCTCGCTTGCCTTCCCAAGTGCCCTTAGCAGTCGGAAGGAGCAAGCTGAAGCACTGCTGCTTGTGCTGCTCCTTGGTTCCCTTGCAGCCCGCTCTGAAAGCATTGGCAGTCGCTTCTAGGCGCCGAGTTGCACACACACAGCACCACGCTAAGTGCCGCGGAGAAGGGAAATCCAGAGTGCAGCGAGGAGCTGGACGTGGCTTACGTGCAGTAAGGAGAAGGTGAACCTAAGCACAGCCTCTTCAATCTGGCCGCCTCTGCTCTGGTAGCAACTTTTGCAAGTCGGCAAAGGGAGACGCGAGTATGTAGAACGGAGGGCAGCGAGACGCCGTGTGTTATGCGCCCTTTCAGGGCTGCTGACAGGGGGCTACTTTAAGAACGCCTTCTTCGTCCTCGCGTCCTTCTCGCTTCGCTCTAGCTGCAAGGAGTACAGCACAGCGAAGGAGTGAGGACGGGCACTGCCCCAGCTTTTGCCCTGGCGTGCAACGGCTGTGTGCTGCTTTTCCAAGCAGCAAGAGCACTGAGAAGTGAAAGCGATTGTGAAGGAGCTCTTTGGCTGCTCGTGTGCTCTTCGCTGCACTGCGCCGCTCGCAAGCGGCTTCGTTCTTCGGCGTCTGCCGTCCGGAGAGAGCTGAACTGCAGCGGTCAGTTTCAGCTCTGCCCAACAGCGTGCTCTCAGTTCTGCGGACAAGCACGCCCTCTTGCCTTGGCTCCGAGTGCAAAGTCCCTAGCGAGCACTCACTCAGTGCAATGCACCCAGAAAGACGCTCTCGCTCGTCTTTCAAGGAGCGATTCCTAACAGCAGAAGCAGCAGAGGCACAAACTGGATGACGAGAAGGGACAATGTAGAACACGTCTCTGTCCTGGCACATTGTCGTGTGCGATACGTCCCTCCGGGTCTTCGGTCCTTGCGAAGCTCTATGTACTGCGAGCGCAGCTACTTGAAGCTGAGACGGACCGCGGAGCTAGCAGCGAATTCGGAGAGCGCTAAGCACGAAGTCAAGAAGCGAGACGTGTCCCTGCAACGCGGTGCTAAGAGCAGCTTCCTGGCGGCGGGGGCGAGCCCCGGCCACGAGACATTCTCGTCCTGGCAACGGATCTCTGTGAAGGGCGTAGGCGAAAAGCTTTCGATTTCCATTCGAACTGCGAGAAAGGCAGACTGTTACACGACGGATCTCTGTGAAGGGCGTAGGCGAAAAGCTTTCGATTTCCATTCGAACTGCGAGAAAGGCAGACTGTTACACGGAGCTCTGAGAACAAAGGTGCACGCCCTAGGCGGGCTTGGGCAGAAGCAGCGTTCTCGAGCTCTTGGCTGCCCGCACACTGCTGGGTATGTGGCGCCCCTGCGGCGGCTTCTGGCCGCCGACAAGTGAAAGCGGAGCAAGGCGTGGGCGAGGGCGAGGGCGGTGAACGAAGCGGCTATGTGCCGTGCTTGTGTGCACCACGTTAGAGGCTACTAGGAGAGGAAGGTGGTTGACTCTCGCTTGCCTTCCCAAGTGCCCTTAGCAGTCGGAAGGAGCAAGCTGAAGCACTGCTGCTTGTGCTGCTCCTTGGTTCCCTTGCAGCCCGCTCTGAAAGCATTGGCGGTCACTTCTAGGCGCCGAGTTGCACACACACAGCACCACGCTAAGTGCCGCGGAGAAGGGAAATCCAGAGTGCAGCGAGGAGCTTGACGTGGCTTACGTGCAGTAAGGAGAAGGTGAACCTAAGCACAGCCTCTTCAATCTGGCCGCCTCTGCTCTGGTAGCAACTTTTGCAAGTCGGCAAAGGGAGACGCGAGTATGTAGAACGGAGGGCAGCGAGACGCCGTGTGTTATGCGCCCTTTCAGGGCTGCTGACAGGGGGCTACTTTAAGAACGCTTTCTTCGTCCTCGCGTCCTTCTCGCTTCGCTCTAGCTGCAAGGAGTACAGCACAGCGAAGGAGTGAGGACGGGCACTGCCCCAGCTTTTGCCCTGGCGTGCAACGGCTGTGTGCTGCTTTTCCAAGCAGCAAGAGCACTGAGAAGTGAAAGCGATTGTGAAGGAGCTCTTTGGCTGCTCGTGTGCTCTTCGCTGCACTGCGCCGCTCGCAAGCGGCTTCGTTCTTCGGCGTCTGCCGTCCGGAGAGAGCTGAACTGCAGCGGTCAGTTTCAGCTCTGCCCAACAGCGTGCTCTCAGTTCTGCGGACAAGCACGCCCTGTTGCCTTGGCTCCGAGTGCAAAGTCCCTAGCGAGCACTCACTCAGTGCAATGCACCCAGAAAGACGCTCTCGCTCGTCTTTCAAGGAGCGATTCCTAACAGCAGAAGCAGCAGAGGCACAAACTGGATGACGAGAAGGGACAATGTAGAACACGTCTCTGTCCTGGCACATTGTCGTGTGCGATACGTCCCTCCGGGTCTTCGGTCCTTGCGAAGCTCTATGTACTGCGAGCGCAGCTACTTGCAGCTGAGAAGGACCGCGGAGCTAGCAGCGAATTCGGAGAGCGCTAAGCACGAAGTCAAGAAGCGAGACGTGTCCCTGCAACGCGGTGCTAAGAGCAGCTTCCTCGCGGCGGGGGCGAGCCCCGGCCACGAGACATTCTCGTCCTGGCAACGGATCTCTGTGAAGGGCGTAGGCGAAAAGCTTTCGATTTCCATTCGAACTGCGAGAAAGGCAGACTGTTACACGGAGCTCTGAGAACAAAGGTGCACGCCCTAGGCGGGCTTGGGCAGAAGCAGCGTTCTCGAGCTCTTGGCTGCCCGCACACTGCTGGGTATGTGGCGCCCCTGCGGCGGCTTCTGGCCGCCGACAAGTGAAAGCGGAGCAAGGCGTGGGCGAGGGCGAGGGCGGTGAACGAAGCGGCTATGTGCCGTGCTTGTGTGCACCACGTTAGAGGCTACTAGGAGAGGAAGGTGGTTGACTCTCGCTTGCCTTCCCAAGTGCCCTTAGCAGTCGGAAGGAGCAAGCTGAAGCACTGCTGCTTGTGCTGCTCTTTGGTTCCCTTGCAGCCCTCTGTGAAAGTATTGGCGGTCACTTCTAGGCGCCGAGTTGCACACACACAGCACCACGCTAAGTGCCGCGGAGAAGGGAAATCCAGAGTGCAGCGAGGAGCTGGACGTGGCTTACGTGCAGTAAGGAGAAGGTGAACCTAAGCACAGCCTCTTCAATCTGGCCGCCTCTGCTCTGGTAGCAACTTTTGCAAGTCGGCAAAGGGAGACGCGAGTATGTAGAACGGAGGGCAGCGAGACGCCGTGTGTTATGCGCCCTTTCAGGGCTGCTGACAGGGGGCTACTTTAAGAACGCCTTCTTCGTCCTCGCGTCCTTCTCGCTTCGCTCTAGCTGCAAGGAGTACAGCACAGCGAAGGAGTGAGGACGGGCACTGCCCCAGCTTTTGCCCTGGCGTGCAACGGCTGTGTGCTGCTTTTCCAAGCAGCAAGAGCACTGAGAAGTGAAAGCGATTGTGAAGGAGCTCTTTGGCTGCTCGTGTGCTCTTCGCTGCACTGCGCCGCTCGCAAGCGGCTTCGTTCTTCGGCGTCTGCCGTCCGGAGAGAGCTGAACTGCAGCGGTCAGTTTCAGCTCTGCCCAACAGCGCGCTCTCAGTTCTGCGGACAAGCACGCCCTGTTGCCTTGGCTCCGAGTGCAAAGTCCCTAGCGAGCACTCACTCAGTGCAATGCACCCAGAAAGACGCTCTCGCTCGTCTTTCAAGGAGCGATTCCTAACAGCACAAGCAGCAGAGGCACAAACTGGATGACGAGAAGGGACAATGTAGAACACGTCTCTGTCCTGGCACATTGTCGTGTGCGATACGTCCCTCCGGGTCTTCGGTCCTTGCGAAGCTCTATGTACTGCGAGCGCAGCTACTTGAAGCTGAGACGGACCGCGGAGCTAGCAGCGAATTCGGAGAGCGCTAAGCACGAAGTCAAGAAGCGAGACGTGTCCCTGCAACGCGGTGCTAAGAGCAGCTTCCTCGCGGCGGGGGCGAGCTCCGGCCACAAGACAGTCTCGTCCTAGCAACGGATCTCTGTGAAGGGCGTAGGCGAAAAGCTTTCGATTTCCATTCGAACTGCGAGAAAGGCAGACTGTTACACGGAGCTCTGAGAACAAAGGTGCACGCCCTAAGCGGGCTTGGGCAGAAGAAGCGTTCTCGAGCTCTTGGCTGCCCGCACACTGCTGGGTATGTGGCGCCCCTGCGGCGGCTTCTGGCCGCCGGCAAGTGAAAGCGGAGCCAGGCGTGGGCGAGGGCGGTGAACGAAGCGGCTAAGTGCCGTGCTTGTGTGCACCACGTTAGAGGCTACTAGGAGAGGAAGGTGGTTGACTCTCGCTTGCCTTCCCAAGTGCCCTTAGCAGTCGGAAGGAGCAAGCTGAAGCACTGCTGCTTGTGCTGCTCCTTGGTTCCCTTGCAGCCCGCTCTGAAAGCATTGGCGGTCACTTCTAGGCGCCGAGTTGCACACACACAGCACCACGCTAAGTGCCGCGGAGAAGGGAAATCCAGAGTGCAGCGAGGAGCTGGACGTGGCTTACGTGCAGTAAGGAGAAGGTGAACCTAAGCACAGCCTCTTCAATCGGGCCGCCTCTGCTCTGGTAGCAACTTTGGCAAGTCGGCAAAGGGAGACGCGAGTATGTAGAACGGAGGGCAGCGAGACGCCGTGTGTTATGCGCCCTTTCAGGGCTGCTGACAAGGGGCTACTTTAAGAAGGCCTTCTACTTCCTCGCGTCCTTCTCGCTTCGCTTTAGCTGCAAGGAGTACAGCACAGCGAAGGAGTGAGGACGGGCACTGCCCCAGCTTTTGCCCTGGCGTGCAACGGCTGTGTGCTGCTTTTCCAAGCAGCAAGAGCACTGAGAAGTGAAAGCGATTGTGAAGGAGCTCTTTGGCTGCTCGTGTGCTCTTCGCTGCACTGCGCCGCTCGCAAGTGGCTTCGTTCTTCGGCGTCTGCCGTCCGGAGAGAGCTGAACTGCAGCGGTCAGTTTCAGCTCTGCCCAACAGCGTGCTCTCAGTTCTGCGGACAAGCACGCCCTGTTGCCTTGGCTCCGAGTGCAAAGTCCCTAGCGAGCACTCACTCAGTGCAATGCACCCAGAAAGACGCTCTCGCTCGTCTTTCAAGGAGCGATTCCTAACAGCAGAAGCAGCAGAGGCACAAACTGGATGACGAGAAGGGACAATGTAGAACACGTCTCTGTCCTGGCACATTGTCGTGTGCGATACGTCCCTCCGGGTCTTCGGTCCTTGCGAAGCTCTATGTACTGCGAGCGCTGCTACTTGAAGCTGAGAAAGACCGCGGAGCTAGCGGCGAATTCGGAGAGCGCTAAGCACGAAGTCAAGAAGCGAGACGTGTCCCTGCAACGCGGTGCTAAGAGCAGCTTCCTGGCGGCGGGGGCGAGCTCCGGCCACAAGACGTTCTCGTCCTGGCAACGGATCTCTGTGAAGGGCGTAAGCGAAAAGCTTTCGTTTTCCATTCGAACTGCGAGAGAGGCAGACTGTTACACGGAGCTCTGAGAACAAAGGTGCACGCCCTAGGCTGGCTTGGGCAGAAGAAGCGTTCTCGAGCTCTTGGCTGCCGGCACACTGCTGGGTATGTGGCGCCCCTGCAGCGGCTTCTGGCCGCCGGCAAGTGAAAGCGGAGCAAGGCGTGGGCGAGGGCGAGAGCGGTGAACGAAGCGGCTATGTGCCGTGCTTGTGTGCACCACGTTAGAGGCTACTAGGAGAGGAAGGTGGTTGACTCTCGCTTGCCTTCCCAAGTGCCCTTAGCAGTCGGAAGGAGCAAGCTGAAGCACTGCCGCTTGTGCTGCTCCTTGGTTCCCTTGCAGCCCGCTCTGAAAGCATTGGCGGTCACTTCTAGGCGCCGAGTTGCACACACACAGCACCACGCTAAGTGCCGCGGAGAAGGGAAATCCAGAGTGCAGTGAGGAGCTGGACGTGGCTTACGTGCAGTAAGGAAAAGGTGAACCTAAGCACTGCCTCTTCAATCTGGCCGCCTCTGCTCTGGTAGCAACTTTTGCGAGTCGGCAAAGGGAGCCGCGAGTATGTAGAACGGAGGGCAGCTAGACGCCGTGTGTTATGCGGCCTTTCAGGGCTGCTGACAGGGGGCTACTTTAAGAGCGCCTTGTCCTTCTTCCTCGCGTCCTTCTTGCTTCGCTTTAGCTGCATGGAGTACAGCACAGTGAAGGAGTGAAGACGGGCACTGCCCCAGCTTTTGCCCTGGCCTGCCTGTGCTCCGCCTTTAGCTGCACACCAGAACAATGGCATTTCTTACCCGCAAGGTAAAAAGGGCTTTAGTGTAGCCTTAGGAATGGCAAGTGCCTAGGCATTAAGTTGAGCGACCACGTATGAGGGAGTCTTTAGAGGTTTCCTCTCCCATGGCGCAGGTTTATTCTCATTTTCGTGCTGAACTGAAAAGTCCGGGCATGGCAAGTCTGCCCTGCCTTGTGCAGAGACGAACACAAATGTGGGGCTATGATCCTTTGTGTTCGGAGCTCTGCTTCCGGGTGTGTGGGCCACCATGAGCCCGCAGCAGCCGCCGAGGACAGTGTGGATTGTGGATGAGGCTGGGCTGGCCCCCCGCCCCCCCGCTGGTCTGACAGCGGCAGGAGCTGCGTCGGAGCGGCATCGCCTGAGGGCCCCATGGGGGGCGGGAAGAGAGCCGGGATTGACCCCGAGCGACACCGGAAGCGATATCCGTAGGGCCCGGAAGGCCAGCGTTGCCATCGAGTTTGGCCGGTAGGAGGCTTCTAAGGTGCTTTGAAAGGTGGAGCTTCTTTGCTCTAGGACAGTCTGGGAGAGCTGAGGGTGTCCAATCTGGAGAACAGAAGGCTCCAGGGAGACCTTCGAGCCCCTTGCAGTGCCTGCTGGGGCTCCAAGATAGCTGGGGAGGGACTTTGGAAAAGGTTCTGGACTCGCAGGACAAGGGGGAATAGCTTCAAACTGCCAGAGGGCTGGGGTAGATGGGATATTGGAAAGGAATTCTTCCTTGTGTGGGTGCTGAGGCCTGGCACATGTTGCTCAAAGAGGCTGTGTAGGAGCCCCATGGCAGGAAGTGTCCAGGGCCAGGCTGGAGCAGACATGGAGCAACCTGGACTAGTGGAAAAGTGTCCCTGCCCATGTCAGGATGTGGGAAGAAGAGACTCTGTCTCTAAGGTCGCTTCCAGTCCAAACCATTCTGGGATTCTAGGATTCATGGAAGGCCCTTTTCCAAGTGAAGTGTTGTATCTCTTGGCTCCCAGCTTGTAGTTGCCAGTTCTTCTGGAAGCAGGCGTGGCGAAGCAGCTGTGATGAGCCATGGGTTCTTAATAGGACGAGTGTGATATATTTGCAGAGAGGAAGGCTGCAGACAGATCTTCAAGGTCCAGGTAAAACAAGCAAAGGATTGAATAAAAGCCAAAGGTTGGTTGTGTTAGTTTGCTGGCTGTTGAAATGGCCCCAGGTCATTTTCAACATTTCTAATTTGGATTTGTTTGAGTAAAAAATGAATGTGTTACCTCCAGCGTAGGCTCTCCAATGCATCTCCATGTGCTCCCATCTCTTTGTTGTATATCGGGTTCTATTAACTGAAGACAGAATCATAACACAGTAGTAAAACATTTAGAGGCGTAGTTAGCCAGCTTCAGGAGTTTTCAACTCTGCTGTTGACTTTTCTGGTAACTGTAGGCAAGGCAACACAATCCAGTTACTCCACTTTTCCTCTCTGAGGAAAAGATGATCTTTTTTTTTTTTTTTTTTTTCTTCTCATTTTGAAAATAGCCTTGAATGAAGAGAGTTATGCATGTGGCATGTATGATTCATTACTTTACCCTTCTCTTCTGCTGTCTTTCGCGTACTAGTCTTTTTAAAATTTTTTTGTCGCTGTTCTCCATTCAGTAGGTTTGAAAGAATTCTAATTGTTGAGATGATGGTTCTTTGAAGGCTCACTTAGCCCACCTTTTGGGTGAAGGAAAGAAGAAGACAAGGTCCTCTAGGAAGAGTAAAAAGCATATTTTCAAGAGACATTCAGAGATGTCTGCTGATGCCATGCAATTACCGTGTAATCAGCAGAAATGTGTTGGAAAAACACCCATCAGTGACTTCACAAGAAAGCCACACTCAAGACAGGTAAAGAACAGAAGCATAAAACCCCAAAGGTATGAAATGGACAGATTTTCATTGGGAATGAGCAACTCCTGAATTCTTGGTTCTAGAACTAGGGGCTTGTAATAAATAGACTGTCTCCTTGCCAAACGTAAACTTGGTGTCATGAACTGCTTACTGCCCGTTGAAGTGCAGGGCTAGTAGACTAATATTTGCCATGGCAGGCATATTGTATGGCTTTCCTGTTAAAAAGAAATTGGTTTTGCTCATAGCAATCTAGATATGTACCCAGTCTGACACCTATTTTTTAGGCTATATTTCCAAGTAAATGGCTTCCACGATGATGCAGTAAGTTTATGTCATGAACAGGAATGAAGTGATTGCATGCATCCTTTTTTACCCTAAGCCAGCTGCTGAATAATGAGACAGAGACTCTCACTGACGCCAAGGAGTGCCCGTGCTTTTGGGAAAAGCACTGGGCAGATAAAGCCTATTTCCACATTTCTTGCTAGCGTCTCCTTCAAAGTTCATGGGTTTGCTCATCTTTTAGAGCTGTTCTAGATGTCTTTGTAGTTTACATGTACTAAATGTAGCAGGTATTGCTTTCATGGCGTCCTACTAGATTTGAAGTTGGGATCTACTCAGGCTTCAATGTCTCAGAAGAAGCAACGTTGATTCTTTGAATTCTGTTCTTGAACGTGAGAATGCTACTTATGTAGTTAATGAATTAATTAAATCGAATTCACTTGAATGGAAAAATTGTCTTGTTCATGTAGATTTTAACTTGGGAAATTGATATTTGAGTTCTACTTTTCATTGTTGTTGCTTTTCTGTATTCTTTGATTGCACAGATAGCAGATGTACTGACCAAGTATTGTGTGAAACTGGAGGAAATGTCCTTCCTCTTGGCAGCTGATGTTCACAAGCTCATTAACGCTAAGGCCATGGTAAATGTTTTACCTGGGGCAAGATAGCAGTCTGAATATTCCTAGAATGTCTTTCTTTTCCCAGATGAAATTCATTTTTTCTGCCTATCAGTCACTGAAATATAGAAGAAATTTCTACTTGGCAGGGTATTGGTTATCATTTGTGTTCTTTTCTCCCCTCATTTTCTGTAGAAGAGACAATTTTTGGTTTGTTTTTGCATGTTGAAGCAGAGGAAGAAGAAGATGAGGAGAGGATTCCTTGTAAAAGTGAAGAAAATGAGCATGCAGAACAGGGACTAAGCATTATGCAGGTAAGCGAGCAAGAGAATAAGTTTGAAAGTGAAGGCAGTTTTGTCCAAAAGAAGGAGGAATAGGACGTCTTTTTGCTGAGAATGAATAGAAAGGTTTTTTGCATTTAGTTTGTATACGAAGCGCACAGGGCTCTAGATCCTTTTGTGGGAAAATGGAGTGTGTAAAGTTGCCAATCATTTTGGAGCGAATTTGGAGGGTGAATTTGGGGTGCCAGGTGAATTTTGGGTCGAATTCTGGGGATTTGGGGTTTCCCAGGTGAATTTCTGAGGTGAAAAGGTTCAAAAAGGTTTTTTTTTGAAAGCAAGTTAAAGCCAGAAGGTTATTGAAAATTAATAGATGTGATGCAAGTAGGTAATATGCAGACGATACACAGCGAGACAAATCATGGGAAAAATACAGTGGTAACACATGAGTGTGTGAGGATGGGATCAGTATAGCTAAGGCTCAGTTGAAGCTGAATTTGGAAAAGCATGCCAAAACTAAGAATAATAAAGGCACCTACGGGTATTTCAGTGGGAAAAGGAAGATGAAAAGAAACCTATCACACCTCCCCTATTCCCCCCCCCCCCACCCCCATAAGCCAGACAGGACTAGTGACAACAGACAAGGAGAAGGCTGAGGTACTCAACAAGTGTTGGTCTCAATTTTTACTGCCAGTCACTATTTCCACATCTCTCAGGTTATTGGACTGGTGGACTTGATTCTAACCCATAGTAGCAGGTCAGCTTTCAGACCACTTGAGGAACCTGAGCATGCAAGACCATGGCACCCACCCAGAGGCATGTCAGGGCCCTGAGAGAACTGGCAGCTGTAGTTGCTAAGGTGCTTCCTCCATCATATTTGAGAAATCAAGGCAACCAGCTGAAGTCTCCAGACACTGTGTTGTATTGACTCCAATCCTCTTGGTCTTTTTTGTAAATCTTAGAGCTCTGAGTCAATTTCTGCAGAGGATTCCCAATGCAGTTTCAAAAATGGAATCTTTGTTACTGGTCCTCATGTTGATCTTGGATATTTCCATTTTCTGCACTCCTTTATTTTCGAAACATTTGTAATGACTGAAAAGAAAGCTGAGACGAGGCATTATGCTCTTTCCAGTGATAGAAATGGACCTGTATTCTTTTCAGACAAATATATTTTTGCTGTGTCTAAGCACATGTGCATACCTGTGTTTGATTTATGTGTCCAGGTTTTGGCAGTGGGGCAGCCACAGGGCCGTCCTGTGACAATGGCCCAGGTGCTGCCCCGTCCCGCTTTCTTCCAACTGGCTCCACTTCAGGATGTCCTCCCTGCTGAGAGAAGAGGCTGGGACAGCACCTTTAGAAATGTGACTTTCTGGGTTTTTTTTGTTTCGTTTTGTTTTGTTATTTTTAAAGTTACTAAAAACCTTCACCCTGATTTTTTGTGTTGGGTTTGGGGCTTTTTTTTTCCCGGTTTTGGGTGGGTTTTTTGGTGGGCTTTTTTTGTCTCTTTGGGGATTATTGGTTGGGGGGTTCTGTGTGTTTGTTTGGTCTGCTTTTTTTGTTTGTTTTTTTATTACGGTTTTGTAGAGTTTTTTTAAGCAAATTGATTGGAAAACTGAATAGTCCTCCACTATAGTCTCCTGGATTCACCTGAGACTCTTCCTAGGCATCTCCCTGATCCTTTTTGCAATGAGTCTCACATCATTCTCCTGAAGAAACTGTCTGCTTATGGTTTGCATGGGTGGGCTGTTTGCTGGGTGACAAACTGGGTGATGGCCAGGCCCACAGAGTGGTGGGAAATAGAGTTCATCCAGCTGGTCCCCAAGGCTCAGTCTTGGGCCCAGTCCTGTTTAATATCTTGCTCAGTGATCTGGACAAGGGGATAGAGTACACGCCCAGGAAGCTCACAGATGATGCAAAGTTGGCTGGTAGCGTTTTTTTTCTTCTGGAGGACAGCAGGCTCTGCTTCTTCTTCCTCCTGTTCCGAGGTCGCTGCTCCCTCTTCATCCCTCATTAAGTGTGCTGATTTTGTCACTTGGATGAGAAAACAAACAATTTTAGCAACAATACTGGTGGCAGGGTACAAGAAAGGAAGAGTTCACATGAATCCCCCCCCAACAACAGACAATACCTGATGGCTCCTCTGCCCAGCTTACTGACTACACCGCAACCCATTGTCCCCCAAAGATACTCCCTTCTCCCTGCCCCCAGCCATGATGTGAGATGGAATAGAATAACTAAGATTAAGATTCTCCCTATATAACTCCATCATACTTCGATTCTGGGAAAAACAATTCTTGAAGTTCTATCATTTCAGATCATTTGAATTTGAATTGGCATACTAAAAAGTCTAGCCAGAAACTCACGACAATATTAATAGCCCATACTAGAATGTCCGAGATGATAGACACTTCTTTCAAGAGAATGTGATACCTCACGTGACTTCTCCAGAATTTAAATGAACAGCGGGAGTAGTCTACAAGATTCTTGCTGCCATCTGGATTTCCTGGTTTTTGGCTGGTCTATGTAAGCCAACCAGCTATTCAGCAGAGGGAATATTAGTGTGCTACTTGATGGTATGTGAGATGGAACACAGTAATTTATGGCTTTTTGCATAGTGATGAAGCTGTAAAGAAAGCTCCGTAATGCTCTGACAAGGAGGCTGCTGGACTTCAAGCAGCAAAGGCCCAAAACGAACCAGTGAAAAGGTGTCATTGAAAAAAAAAAAAAAAAAAAAAGCCAGGTGGGGAGCAAAGTGATACTTAAGGGCAGTTTACTGAAAGAGGAAATCTAGTGAAAAAAAGGTCCAAGAGTGAAGGAATAACAGGGAAAATGAAACTAAGGAAGGAAATCAATCTCAGCTAATCATTTCAGAAGCTAACAAGTTGTCATTGCAATGATGCATAAAGTGAGAAATTATAAATATGTCTGCGCCAAAATCTGAATTATGAACTTTATTGCATTCTGTCTTTCACGGAATCATACAACAGTCTGTGATTAAAGATCACCTAGTCCTACTTCCTTGCCAGGTAGATCTTACAGTAGATCAAATTGCTCAAGACTAGCCAAACTGATAAGGAGCACTCTCAATGATGGGGCATCCACAACTTCTCTGGAACAGCTGTTTGAGTGTCTCACCAGCTTCATTGTAGAAAAGCTTTTCCTTTTAGCCAATCTAAACCTAGTCTCAGTTTGAAAGCATGTCCCCTTGTCCTTTCTCTGCACACCTTCCTAAAAAGTCTTTCTCCATTGGTCTTATACCCTCTTTACATATTCAAAGGCCACAATACTGTCTCTCCAGAAACCTCTCTTCTCCAGGCTAAAAGATCCTATTTTTCACAAGAACCAGGTCATAAACTGAAATGGAAGACATCTCAGGAGATCAGATCATCCAACAGCTCAGCGTAAGAATAGCTCTGAAGTCAGATCAACTAGCTTAGGGCTGTGTCTGTTTGAATTTTGAAAATTAGCAGGACTTGAAATGCTTCAAGGAAGAGAACTCTGGGTGGCTCCAGAAACAGCCTGAGAAACTCGAGCAAACTCGAAACCTCAGAAACTACCACTGCTTTCTCTCCCTCAGCCCAAGCAGTCCCAAAGAAGAAGTGTTCCCAGCAGGCTGGGATAGCACGCATATACACTACATATACATGACAGGCATCGCCAGCAGCCACATCCTGCTCCTTTCTGTGGCTGGCAAGAGTGAGACTGGATGTTTACATGTGGGCAACCTGGGTCCCTCCAGCAGCTCACACACTCAGCCTGCCCAGTGACCCCACTGAATTCCAGTATTCGCAGTGTGCCAAGGCCACAGCACTACTCCGCTTGCTGGCACAGACCATCACACGCCTCCTAAATCAGTCAGGACTCCCCTGGTCCCACAGCCAGCACCCCACTTGCTCTCCCCCAGGCCACTGCCATTGTTCACCAACTTCTCCACTTTGATCTTTGCTGGTGCTCTCAACACTGGCACACCCAGATGTTCTGCAGCTGTTGTCTCCTGGTGGAAAGGACTTGTAAAGCCGTGTTTCCACACAGGACTTCCACAACCTTTCAAAGCAACCTTTTCTGGGGTATGAACAATCTCATTCAAATGTCAACATTTCTTTTCCCATATGTGAAATCAGAATTTCCTTCTTCCGGGCATGCCCAAAACAAGGCACAAACTACATTGTGCCTTCTGTTTCACATGCTGAGTCGTTTGTAAACAATGCTAGGAGAATACCTGTTTTGATCCAAGCTAATCTCTGGCCCTTATAGTGCTTTCGGTAGTTAGTTTTGCTTTGCTATTTACTTGATGTCCCATTGAATTGTTGAATCATAAACAGACTATCTGTCTGTATAGCAGCATAGCAGTGATGAATAAATGCAAGAGAAGGAGCAAGGTGATTGTTTGCTAGACTCTTCCTAGAAGCTGAGAAATCTGTTACTTAATGCTGACCACAGCAGATGGAGGAAGCATCCTACATGATGTCAAAGCAATGAAGCTGTAATCACTTTTATGATTACAGTCAAGGCACTGCTTTTGCCACCATAAGTGGAGTGCAGGGAATCTTAAAAGACGACACTCTAACTGTTGTCCATGCTCACTGAGAAAATAATGCTTTTACAGCAGAGCAGGTCTCACCGCAGCTAAATCATGGCTTCAACTGTACACCGCCTTCAAAAAAGCCCACAAAAACACAAATGAAAGGATTTGGAACTCAAGGGAATCTCGGATTGTGACATCAGCTCACTTTGGATTCTTTCCAAATTCTCAATTCCATTTTCTTCCCAGCCAATTATCCCACATAATCTGAGATGTAATTTATGGATATCCAACACATCTAGTTACCTTAGAATTAGATTGCCACTAGGCAAAAAGACAGAAACAAGCAGTTAAGTTCAGACTGAAACCAAGGGTGTTTAGAACAGCAATACTTGGACGTAACTATTCTTGATCAAACCAAAACTTTTAGGACTTACCCATGTATTTTTGGAGGTGGAAAAAGTCCCTAGGGAGCTCACACTCAGTGCCTGGAGAGGCGCTCTCGCTGGTCTTTCAAGGACCGATTCGTCACAGCAGAGGCAGCAGAGCACAAGATGGCCGACGAGAAGGGGCAGTGTAGAATTCTCGGTCTGTCTCTGTCTCCACTCAGTGTAGAACGTCCCTGTCCTGGCACATTGTCGTGTGCGATATGTCCCTCCGGGTCTTCGGTCCTTGCGAAGCTCTATGTACTGCGAGCGCTGCTACTTGCAGCTGAGAAGGACCGCGGAGCTAGCGGCGAATTCGGAGAGCGCTAAGCACGAAGTCAAGAAGCGAGACGTGTCCCTGCAACGCGGTGCTAAGAGCAGCTTCCTGGCGGCGGGGGCGAGCCCCGGCCACAAGACATTCTCGTCCTGGCAACGGATCTCTGTGAAGGGCGTAGGCGAAAAGCTTTCGTTTTCCATTCGAACTGCGAGAGAGGCAGACTGTTACACGGAGCTCTGAGAACAAAGGTGCACGCCCTAGGCTGGCTTGGGCAGAAGAAGCGTTCTCGAGCTCTTGGCTGCCCGCACACTGCTGGGTATGTGGCGCCCCTGCAGCGGCTTCTGGCCGCCGGCAAGTGAAAGCGGAGCAAGGCGTGGGCGAGGGCGGTGAACGAAGCGGCTATGTGCCGTGCTTGTGTGCACCACGTTAGAGGCTACTAGGAGAGGAAGGTGGTTGACTCTCGCTTGCCTTCCCAAGTGCCCTTAGCAGTCGGAAGGAGCAAGCTGAAGCACTGCTGCTTGTGCTGCTCCTTGGTTCCCTTGCAGCCCGCTCTGAAAGCATTGGCGGTCACTTCTAGGCGCCGAGTTGCACACACACAGCACCACGCTAAGTGCCGCGGAGAAGGGAAATCCAGAGTGCAGCGAGGAGCTGGACGTGGCTTACGTGCAGCAAGAAGAAGGTGAACCTAGACACTGCCTCTTCAATCTGGCCGCCTCTGCTCTGGTAGCAACTTTTGCGAGTCGGCAAAGGGAGCCGCGAGTATGTAGAACGGAGGGCAGCGAGACGCTGTGTGTTATGTGGCCTTTCAGGGCTGCTGACAGGGGGCTACTTTAAGAACTCCTTCTTCCTCGCGTCCTTCTTGCTTCGCTCTAGCTGCATGGAGTACAGCACAGTGAAGGAGTGAAGACGGGCACTGCCCCAGCTTTTGCCCTGGCCTGCCTGTGCTGCGCCTTTAGCTGCACACCAGAACAATGGCATTTCTTACCCGCAAGGTAAAAAGGGCTTTAGTGTAGCCTTAAGAATGGCAAATGCCTCGGCATTAAGTTGAGCGACCACGTATGAGGGAGTCTTTAGAGGTTTCCTCTCCCATGGCGCAGGTTTATTCTCATTTTCGTGCTGAACTGAAAAGTCCGGGTATGGCAAGTCTGCCCTGCCTTGTGCAGAGACGAACACAAATGTGGGGCTATGATCCTCTGTGTTCGGAGCTCTGCTTCCGGGTGTGTGGGCCGCCATGAGCCCGCAGCAGCCGCCGAGGACAGTGTGGATTGTGGATGAGGCTGGGCTGGCCCCCCGCCCCCCCGCTGGTCTGACAGCGGCAGGAGCTGCGTCGGAGCGGCATTGCCTGAGGGCCCCATGGGGGGCGGGGAGAGAGCCGGGATTGACCCCGAGCGACACCGGAAGCGATATCCGTAGGGCCCGGAAGGCCAGCGTTGCCATCGAGTTTGGCCGGTAGGAGGCTTCTAAGGTGCTTTGAAAGGTGGAGCTTCTTTGCTCTAGGACAGTCTGGGAGAGCTGAGGGTGTCCAATCTGGAGAACAGAAGGCTCCAGGGAGACCTTCGAGCCCCTTGCAGTGCCTGCTGGGGCTCCAAGATAGCTGGGGAGGGACTTTGGAAAAGGTTCTGGACTCGCAGGACAAGGGGGAATAGCTTCAAACTGCCAGAGGGCTGGGGTAGATGGGATATTGGAAAGGAATTCTTCCTTGTGTGGGTGCTGAGGCCTGGCACATGTTGCTCAAAGAGGCTGTGTAGGAGCCCCATGGCAGGAAGAGTCCAGGGCCAGGCTGGAGTGGACATGGAGCAACCTGGACTAGTGGAAAAGTGTCCCTGCCCATGTCAGGATGTGGGAAGAAGAGAATCTGTCTCTAAGGTCGCTTCCAGTCCAAACCATTCTGGGATTCTAGGATTCATGGAAGGCCCTTTTCCAAGTGAAGTGTTGTATCTCTTGGCTCCCAGCTTGTAGTTGCCAGTTCTTCTGGAAGCAGGCGTGGCGAAGCAGCTGTGATGAGCCATGGGTTCTTAATAGGACGAGTGTGATATATTTGCAGAGAGGAAGGCTGCAGACAGATCTTCAAGGTCCAGGTAAAACAAGCAAAGGATTGAATAAAAGCCAAAGGTTGGTTGTGTTAGTTTGCTGGCTGTTGAAATGGCCCCAGGTCATTTTCAACATTTCTAATTTGGATTTGTTTGAGTAAAAAATGAATGTGTTACCTCCAGCGTAGGCTCTCCAATGCATCTCCATGTGCTCCCATCTCTTTGTTGTATATCGGGTTCTATTAACTGAAGACAGAATCATAACACAGTAGTAAAACATTTAGAGGCGTAGTTAGCCAGCTTCAGGAGTTTTCAACTCTGCTGTTGACTTTTCTGGTAACTGTAGGCAAGGCAACACAATCCAGTTACTCCACTTTTCCTCTCTGAGGAAAAGATGATCTTTTTTTTTTTTTCTCATTTTGAAAATAGCCTTGAATGAAGAGAGTTATGCACGTGGCATGTAGGATTCATTATTTTACCTTTCTCTTCTGCTGTCTTTCACGTACTAGTCTTTTAAAAATTTTTTTGTCGCTGTTCTCCATTCAGTAGGTTTGAAAGAATTCTAATTGTTGAGATGATGGTTCTTTGAAGGCTCACTTAGCCCACCTTTTGGGTGAAGGAAAGAAGAAGACAAGGTCCTCTAGGAAGAGTAAAAAGCATACTTTCAAGAGACATTCAGAGATGTCTGCTGATGCCATGCAATTACCGTGTAATCAGCAGAAATGTGTTGGAAAAACACCCATCAGTGACTTCACAAGAAAGCCACACTCAAGACAGGTAAAGAACAGAAGCATAAAACCCCAAAGGTATGAAATGGACAGATTTTCATTGGGAATGAGCAACTCCTGAATTCTTGGTTCTAGAACTAGGGGCTTGTAATAAATAGACTGTCTCCTTGCCAAACGTAAACTTGGTGTCATGAACTGCTTACTACCCGTTGAAGTGCAGGGCTAGTAGACTAATATTTGCCATGGCAGGCATATTGTATGGCTTTCCTGTTAAAAAGAAATTGGTTTTGCTCATAGCAATCTAGATATGTACCCAGTCTGACACCTATTTTTTAGGCTATATTTCCAAGTAAATGGCTTCCACGATGATGCAGTAAGTTTATGTCATGAACAGGAATGAAGTGATTGCATGCATCCTTTTTTAGCCTAAGCCAGCTGCTGAGTAATGAGACAGAGACTCTCACTGACGCCAAGGAGTGCCCGTGCTTTTGGGAAAAGCACTGGGCAGATAAAGCCTATTTCCACATTTCTTGCTAGCGTCTCCTTCAAAGTTCATGGGTTTGTTCATCTTTTAGAGCTGTTCTAGATGTTCTTTGTAGTTTATATGTACTAAATGTAGCAGGTATTGCTTTCATGGCGTCCTACTAGATTTGAAGTTGGGATCTACTCAGGCTTCAATGTCTCAGAAGAAGCAACGTTGATTCTTTGAATTCTGTTCTTGAACGTGAGAATGCTACTTATGTAGTTAATGAATTAATTAAATCGAATTCACTTGAATGGAAAAATTGTCTTGTTCATGTAGATTTTAACTTGGGAAATTGATATTTGAGTTCTACTTTTCATTGTTGTTGCTTTTCTGTATTCTTTGATTGCACAGATAGCAGATGTACTGACCAAGTATTGTGTGAAACTGGAGGAAATGTCCTTCCTCTTGGCAGCTGATGTTCACAAGCTCATTAACGCTAAGGCCATGGTAAATGTTTTACCTGGGGCAAGATAGCAGTCTGAATATTCCTAGAATGTCTTTCTTTTCCCAGATGAAATTCATTTTTTCTGCCTATCAGTCACTGAAATATAGAAGAAATTTCTACTTGGCAGGGTATTGGTTATCATTTGTGTTCTTTTCTCCCCTCATTTTCTGTAGAAGAGACAATTTTTGGTTTGTTTTTGCATGTTGTATGCTGCTTCTACTTCTGGTTTTGTTTTTTAATACACAGAATATAAACAGAGCACTGCTGGATAATGAGAGGGTAACTGCCAACCTACTCTTGAATCGAATGAAATCAGAGCTTGAGAAAGAAAAATGGCATCAACTGAAATGGCAAGGGACTGGAAGCTCATGCAAAAGTAGTGTGGAGTTCAGAGTTTCAGGTCAGAAATTTGGCAGTGTTCTTTTGGACAATGAGCAACACCAAGAGGCTAGTGTTCACTTTTGGTTTCTATCAAAGTAATACTTGATCATTTTTTCTTTCTACGTGATACCACGTATGATATCACATATATCATGTGATTCCATTCTACATATCTACTTTCCATCCTGCAGAGAATTTATGGCAAGTGAAGAAATACAGAATCCCCCAACTGTGAATATGGAAATGGAAAAGTTGACAAAGGAGCAGATGGTACTCAGTGAAGAGAGACTGAAGGTTTTGCAATATATCGGGTATGGCAAAAGAGGGTATAGCATAAAGGAAAACAATTGTTGCTGGAGTTAATGAAGGACTTGGCTACAAAATGCACTTTGCTTCCTGTCAATGTGTGATTGCTAAATGCAGCAGTAAGGCAGTGTCTACATCTATTTCTGTACAGCTCTTTTGAATGGAAAAAATGCATTCTTGATTTTCAGTGCCCCAGCTACACTTAATAGGTGGCGATCAGGCTCTAAAAATGGAGGAATGCAGAAGTAAATCTCGAAACATAGCAGAAATGGGCAAAGAGGGGTGGAGAGCTAGAACTTGGTGTTTTTGTCAAGGCATTTTTTTCTCCATGGCGTGGGATTTTATTTGGGGAATAAATGAAGAGAGGAGTCTGGATAGAAATCTAACGTTGCTACGTTTGAATATCCATCCTGAACACAAGACACATTGGTGTGGGTGCAATGCATTACGATCTTTACAGGGAGGTTTTTTACGGTGGATGTAGGAACCAGGTAGATGACAGTTAGTTCCTTATCGGGCAGTAAACAGTTGGCCTTGAACAACAACAATCTCAGGTTTATTTTCATTGCCAAGATGGCTGTAAATAAAAGAAAGCCCAGCAGTATGGATATTCGGATTCATAATTTTATATTTGAAGTACTGACTGGTTTGTATTTTAGGATACCTGACTCTTGTTTCCTGCTTTGATAGCACCCTGTTGCCTCCAACACGTGCCAAATCTGATGGAAACGAATGGTGCAGAACTCTGGAGAATTGAAACAAAAGTCTAGGTAGGTCGGGAAATCCTAAGAACAGTCTGGAATTCAAGCAATATTTTCTTTTCTCCTGGGCAACGATGAGGCAGACGGTTGCTTTGAGAGTGCATGTTTGCTCTATTCTTTGTTCCGTGTGTTGCCACATACCTTCTCAGTTGCTTGGAGGTGGCAGTAAGAGCCAAAGAAGCTGCCTGTGTCATGGCTTTCCTTTGGCCAGTACAAACACCTGTGCATGGGGAGATCTAGCAGGAACTGGCTCGGTTAGAATGAATCTGGGGGAAATCAAAAGTTAATTTTGACGTGGATCCCTTCTCAATCATACAAAAATACTCCTTTTTAACTCTTGGAGAAGAAGAGGGGAAGTATGAGAAGAAGAGGGGAAGTATTGGAGATACTTCCTTTCTCTGTGTCCTTGCAGCATGCCTTCCCGCTCTGTGTCTGCCTTCTCTTGCTCCAGAGCACATCCAGTTGGGATGTTTGTAGCCTGTATGGTAGCAAAGAAGGTGGTAGCGATTGTTAAGTACCTTGCTACTTTGAAGCATAATGATAAACAGCTGTGTATGAAAATGTCTTGATTTCTTTGGCTGGTAATGTCTGGTGTCTGTAGGCACTGCTGGCATCTGTTCCGTGTGCTGAGATTCAGCACATGGCCTCTGTCATGTTTCCATGTCACACTGCACTGTGAAAGATGGGAATTTTGACTGTGGTCTGTTCTGTATCATTCAGACAGCCCTAATGTGGAGTGCGTAGAGAAAATGAGCATCCAGTATGAGCTGGTCGAGGGCAAATGTCAGGAGAAAGGGCAGATGTGCAAGTTGAGTGCCACAGCTTTTGGCTGTGATAGCCGTGGTCCAATGTGTCATTAGAGTAAAGTGTGTCTGAGGATGCACCAGACACTGAGATAACAAGTGGAATTCCTTTTTAACCTCTGCCTTACTGTGTTCAAAAAGTAAGCCATCCGTTTGGTTTCACAGTAGTAGTTGGTATTTGTGCTTGAAATGTGGAAAAAGCCGTAACAAATGCCAGTAATGAAGGGAGTGCTGTCCTACATGAATGTGGAAGATGCAAGGAGCCTCAGCCCTTGTGCTAAATCTGTCTTATCTTGGGAAAGAAATTCCACCTCTGCCTCAATTTCTCCCTTTGTGTCCAACCAGATGGTATTGTTTAGTAATCTAATATGGCATGTAGGAGGCTGAATCTATCTCTGTCCATCACAAGAAAAGAAACACTACGTTTAGCCAGGCTCTCTGAAAGCCACACAGTATTTCTTCTGTGCATGTCAATAATTTGTTCTTCTTTTCCTTCAGATGACCCTGTTGGATGTGAACATTTGCACAGCAGAAGATGCTGAAGTTGTGCACTCCAACATGCTTCAGATGACTGAGAAACGAAAATGTAGGTTTGAAGAAGAAGTGGAGCACGTGGATGTACGTTTCTTTTATTTGATGACATATATCTTCATCACTCCTTGGGATGAGTCTGTTCTTCCTGTGCTCCCACCTGCAATGCCTTCTGCGTGGTAGGCTATTGATGTCACCTTAGAAAGAGGTCCATAGTGTGACAAAACACTCCAGAGAAACAGTTTGGTGTGGAAGAGTTTCATGTGGAAGTGTTCATAATTCTTGTGTTTATTATTTGTAATAGAAATAGATTGTATTTTTATGATCATTTCTATCTGAAATACATAGGATAGCGATGAATGACGTATGGCCCAGTCTGCTTAAGATCAAACTTCAGGAAGAGCTGGAAATGATCTCCCAAATGTCTTCCAATCTTTTCTATACATAAAAAAAGTCGGGCAGTTGTTTCTAAAGGGATAAATGATAGAATGTGATTTGGTGCTTTATGGTGCCAGAATAAACAGAAGTTTTGAGAATCCGCATTCTTACCAGTTTACTTGGAGACTGATTTTTTTTTACTCTCCAGATAGAAGACGCCATGTTGGATACCAGTCGTAAAATTCCAGGCAGCCTTTTATCATGTTACATATCCTCTTACTCATTCATTTCACCTTCCAGCAGTTTAGAAAGAACTTGTTCACTTGAATGTTTTTCTTTGGAGTGATTTGAAGGAGACGGCTAAATGGCCATAATCCAGGTAGAAACATAAAAACAAGGGTGTGCTATAAAGACAGGACTTCTTAATGCAAAGAGCCCTCTGAAATTCAAAATACCTGCTATAAAATTAAAAATGTAATCTTTGACTTTTAGATGGGAATTTCTCCTCTTCAGTTTCATTCTGTCAGGTGCATTTTTGCTAACTGCTTGATTCACGCTGAATGGACAGTCCTGTCTTATTGTTGGTATGGCAACAGCGATAGAGATCACTGCTGCTTTCTGTAGAAAGTGGCTGCAAGTTGCTATGACGAGATCTTGTGCAGGTCTAGAGTCTGATTGGATGTGAGGTTCTCATTGTTTCAGAACACCAACTTGGGGTGGCAGTGTCAGAGGTGTTCATTATCTAGGAAGATTTTCATAGGCGATGAGTTTTGCTGAGGTAGCTTTCTCTTCTGGGTGTAGAAGATATGTGCATAATTAACTTCCTTGAATCCTAAAGAGCTGGGGAGATTTTAGTATCTACGAAACCATTTTTACTAGCTTTTTTATGTGGCCTTAGATGATGAAAGTGATCTGGATACAATCTTAGAAAAAAGGCAAACGGTGAGCTGTGAGGAAGAGCTGAAGGAGTATTTGGAGAACACCCTTTCTTCTTGAGATCAACTTAGAACAAGGTATGAATTTGGTATGTTTTGTAAACTTAAAAGGTAGAGCATCTTTGAACATTGGTTGTACTACTTAGGCCTTGTTTTAATGCTGTTGTGTGAAGGTATGGAAAAAGAGTGCTTTTCACTTCATGTAAGAATATAGAATAATGTCCCTACTGAACAAGGTTAAGGCAAATAATGCCCACGGTTTACGAATGGGACAAAGGAAGACTGCTATCATTCAAAAACCATAGCACATCAGTATTACTGTGCATACCATCACATCCATGCCTTATTCAGAAGGTAAAAGTAGTAGTGCAGATTCTTGGATCACCGGAATCAGAAGTTGGTCTGCACCATCATCTCTTCACTCATAGATTTGATCTCATTCAAAGTTCTAGGAACTCAGACGTTTAAGACAGCCAAGCACCGGCAACTTTAAAAACCATCTAAAAATGGGTACAATACCGCTCTCCTTCCTGAAGAGCTTAGCAGCAGCTCTGAAGCCGTAGAGGAAGCAGCACTGTTCACACACCCAGGAGGTCTTTCCTACCTGCTCGATCAGAGGCACATTAGAAGAGCAGTGTGGACCTGAGGGGCAGATGCACATACCTTCACACACCTCGCAGTGGGACTGTGGTTAGAGCTGGAGGTTTGATACTCTTCCTAATAATTTGAGCCGTTAAAACAAAGCCAGAGGTAACAGACCAAGTGAAAATACAATGCCAGGTTGCGGAAAGAGAATGTTACCTATCTGAACTCGTACAAAAATTCCCCATCATTCTCTTTGTTTAGGAGACCAAGCCAATGTCCGTGTAAATGAAAACAAGTGTGAATATTGATTTTTCTTGAATCAAGACTCAGCTTTATGTCCAAGTCAAAGGCAAATAAACCAGAAAGGCTCCGCTGAGCACAGTGCAGAACTAACATGGAAGACAGTCATTTGACCTCTTATGTAAGCAGTGTTGGTGTGGTTCCCCATCCAAAAGGAAGGATGTCAAATGCTTCTTTGGAAATATTTTAACTTCTCTGCGTTTCTTTCTTTGTAATGAACTAATCTCTAACAAGCCAGGACGTGATTGTGTTCAGTAGAAACAGATCAATGGCAACATTTAGCCTAAAGGTTTTATGAGATTGATCAGGAAGTTCGATTTCGATTTAAAGGCACTGTAGTCATATTTAATTTTATTTCTCTCCGCACTTGAGTCTCTTAAACAGGGACCTTCAATTGGACAGGAACGGGACACTGAAGCAAATTGTAATGGATGACGTAATGGCTTACCCAGAAGCATTTTGTGGGAATTGATTTCTTCTAGGTATCCATCAGCCAGCATTTTAGTGTGAAGGGAATCTTCAAACAGGTAAAACAAAAATTCCCGTTGGTTTCAAACCTGACTGCTATATTAATTTTTCACTTTGGAGAAAATTTTCATGACCTTTAAAATTCAGACTGTATCAAGTATTGTTTCAGCCATTGAAGAAAGTGCTTTTGATGGAGATAGGAGAGGGAAACCAAAACATTTCTCAGAGCCACACTTTGAGCTCTGTCCTTGTTACAAACGGCACTTGAGCAAATGCATTTGCCTTTGGAACAGAAAACGACAAGGTAACAGGCTTATCATTACGGATTTGAGTGTTCCAGGTTCTTTAGATAGTAAGTGATCTATTCAAGATGATCTCTTCCTGAAATAGATCCATTTTGAGAAGGGATATGGATTTCTTAGAAGAAGGCAAATCCCTATGTTAAAACGGTGTGGTGGGTGTTTTTTGTTGTTGTTGTTTTGCAAGTTTTAGAACTTGCAAGGCACAATCGACTTCATAGTTGGAGATGCAGATAAGACCACGACATTCCAAACAGGTGTTTCTTTTTGGTTGTTTTTCAATCTGTCTATCTTTGGATTGTAACCAGTAGAACTGTGCTTGAACTGGAAAGAAGTAGCGGAGGTTTCAGAAGTGGAGCATGCTCCATGCGGAGCATGGAGTAAGCTGAGAGCATTGTGCAAGGAGAGGAAAGAGGGGAAAATGGTAAGAGTTTCCTGAGTCGGAAGGGACCCCTAGGGATCGTCAAAGTCCAACTCCTGGCCCTGCACAGACACTCCAACAGTCCCACCCTCTGCATCCCTGAGAGCATTGGCCAAACGCTTCTGGATCTCTGGCAGCCTTGGGGCTGTGCCCATTGCCTGGAGAACCTATTCAGTGCCCGACCAGCCTCTGAGGAAAAAAACCTTTCCCTGATAGCCAGCCTAATCGTCCCCTGACACAGCTCCTGGCATTCCCTTGGCTCCTGTCCCTGGTCGCAGAGAGCAGAGAGCAAAGCTGTCCCTGTGCTGCTCTTGGGAGGAGCTGAGAGGTCCCAAGTGAGGTGTGAGCTCAGTGTCCTCTCTGCAGCTGAACCAAATGCCCTGAGCCACTCTTTGTATGGCTTTCCCTCCAGCCTCTTCGCTATCCCTGTGTCCCTCCTTTGGACATTTCTCCAATAGCCTGAGGTCTTTCTGACGCTGTGGCATCCAAAATTGCCCCCAGGGCTTGAAGAGAGCGCAGTCCCAGCCCAGAGCAGAGCGGGACAATCGCCTCTCTCGAGCGAGCGGTGCCAGAAGATAGGGACAGTTGTCAAAAAATCAGCTGGAGAAAGAAATCTAACAGAGAAACAGGTGATCTTGGCACAGGAAATGGAAGAAGCAGAGGAAGAAGAAGATGAGGAGAGGATTCCTTGTAAAAGTGAAGAAAATGAGCATGCAGAACAGGGACTAAGCATTATGCAGGTAAGTGAGCAAGAGAATAAGTTTGAAAGTGAAGGCAGTTTTGTCCAAAAGAAGGAGGAATAAGAAGTCTTTTTGCTGAGAATGAATAGAAAGGTTTTTTGCATTTAGTTTGTATACGAAGCGCACAGGGCTCTAGATCCTTTTGTGGGAAAATGGAGTGTGTAAAGTTGCCAATCATTTTGGAGCGAATTTGGAGGGTGAATTTGGGGTGCCAGGTGAATTTTGGGTTGAATTCTGGGGATTTGGGAGTGCCCAGGTGAATTGGGGTGAGGGGGGCGGGGCGGGGATTTGGGGAGATCCAGGTGAGTTTTGAGGGGTCCCAGGTTGATATTGGGGGAGAATTTGTGGAATTTTAGGGGATCCCGGGTAGCGAGGTTTGGGGTGAATTTGTGGAATGTAGGGAGTCCCAGTTGAATTTTAGTGGGAATTTGTGGAATTCTAGGGATCTCAGGGGAATTTTGGGGTGAATTTGGTGAATTTTAGGGTATACGTGTGAATTTTAGGGTTCTCAGGTGAGTTTTGGGAATGCCAGGCGTATTTTGGGGTGAATTCTGTCGATTTTGGGGTATCCAGGTGAGCATTTGGAAGTCGTGGGAGAATTTTGGGATGAATTTGGGGGGATGCAGGTGGATTTTCCGGGGAATTTTGGTGATTTTTGGGAGTCCCAGATGGGTCTGGGAGTGAATTTGGTGGATTTGGGGGTATCTGGGAGGGTTTTGAGGGGGATTGGAGACATTTTGGAGTGAATTTGGGAGGTGTTGGGGGGACTGGGTCTTGGGGGTGATTTGAGGGGTTTTGGGGGTTGCAGGTGGGATTTTGGGGTGAAGCCCTGGGATTTGGGGGTCCCCCGTGAATTTTGGGGTGAATTTGTGGACTTTTGGGAGTTGCCAGGTGAGTGCTGAGCATCCCAGGGGGGACTTCGGGGTGAATTTTGGGGATTTGGGGTTTCCCAGGTGAATTTCTGTGGTGGAAAGGTTCAAAAAGGTTTTTTTTGAAAACAAGTTAAAGCCAGAAGGTTATTGAAAATTAATAGATGTGATGCAAGTAGGTAATATGCAGACGATACACAGCGAGACAAATCATGGGAAAAATACAGTGGTAACACATGAGTGTGTGAGGATGGGATCAGTATAGCTAAGGCTCAGTTGAAGCTGAATTTGGAAAAGCATGCCAAAACTAAGAATAATAAAGGCACCTACGGGTATTTCAGTGGGAAAAGGAAGATGAAAAGAAACCTATCACACCTCCCCTATTCCCCCCCCCCCCACCCCCATAAGCCAGACAGGACTAGTGACAACAGACAAGGAGAAGGCTGAGGTACTCAACAAGTGTTGGTCTCAATTTTTACTGCCAGTCACTATTTCCACATCTCTCAGATTATTGGACTGGTGGACTTGATTCTAACCCATAGTAGCAGGTCAGCTTTCAGACCACTTGAGGAACCTGAGCATGCAAGACCATGGCACCCACCCAGAGGCATGTCAGGGCCCTGAGAGAACTGGCAGCTGTAGTTGCTAAGGTGCTTCCTCCATCATATTTGAGAAATCAAGGCAACCAGCTGAAGTCTCCAGACACTGTGTTGTATTGACTCCAGTCCTCTTGGTCTTTTTTGTAAATCTTAGAGCTCTGAGTCAATTTCTGCAGAGGATTCCCAATGCAGTTTCAAAAATGGAATCTTTGTTACTGGTCCTCCTGTTGATCTTGGATATTTCCATTTTCTGCACTCCTTTATTTTCGAAACATTTGTAATGACTGAAAAGAAAGCTGAGACGAGGCATTATGCTCTTTCCAGTGATAGAAATGGACCTGTATTCTTTTCAGACAAATACATTTTTGCTGTGTCTAAGCACATGTGCATACCTGTGTTTGATTTATGTGTCCAGGTTTTGGCAATGGGGCAGCCACAGGGCCGTCCTGTGACAATGGCCCAGGTGCTGCCCCGTCCCGCTTTCTTCCAACTGGCTCCACTTCAGGATGTCCTCCCTGCTGAGAGAAGAGGCTGGGACAGCACCTTTAGAAATGTGACTTTCTGGGGGGTTTTTTTTGTTTTGTTTTGTTTTGTTATTTTTAAAGTTACTAAAAACCTTCACCCTGATTTTTTGTGTTGGGTTTGGGGCTTTTTTTTTTCCGGTTTTGGGTGGGTTTTTTGGTGGGCTTTTTTGGGGGCTTTTTTTGTCTCTTTGGGGATTATTGGTTGGGGGATTTTGTGTGTTTGTTTGGTCTGCTTTTGTTGTTTGTTTGTTTGTTTGTTTGTTTTTTATTACGGTTTTGTAGAGTTTTTTTAAGCAAATTGATTGGAAAACTGAATAGTCCTCCACTATAGTCTCCTGGATTCACCTGAGACTCTTCCTAGGCATCTCCCTGATCCTTTTTGCAATGAGTCTCACATCATTCTCCTGAAGAAACTGTCTGCTTATGGTTTGCATGGGTGGGCTGTTTGCTGGGTGACAAACTGGGTGATGGCCAGGCCCACAGAGTGGTGGGAAATAGAGTTCATCCAGCTGGTCCCCAAGGCTCAGTCTTGGGCCCAGTCCTGTTTAATATCTTGCTCAGTGATCTGGACAAGGGGATAGAGTACACGCCCAGGAAGTTCACAGATGATGCAAAGTTGGCTGGTAGTGTTTTTTTCTTCTGGAGGACAGCAGGCTCTGCTTCTTCTTCCTCCTGTTCCGAGGTCGCTGCTCCCTCTTCATCCCTCATTAAGTGTGCTGATTTTGTCACTTGGATGAGAAAACAAACAATTTTAGCAACAATACTAGTGGCAGGGTACAAGAAAGGAAGAGTTCACACGAATCCCCCCCCCCAACAACAGACAATACCTGATGGCTCCTCTGCCCAGCTTACTGACTACACCGCAACCCATTGTCCCCCAAAGATACTCCCTTCTCCCTGCCCCCAGCCATGATGTGAGATGGAATAGAATATCTAAGATTAAGATTCTCCCTATGGAACTCCATCATACTTCGATTCTGGGAAAAAAATTTCTTGAAGTTCTATCATTTCAGATCATTTGAATTTGAATTTGCATACTAAAAAGTCTAGCCAGAAACTCATGACAATATTAATAGCCCATACTAGAATGTCCGAGATGATAGACACTTCTTTCAAGAGAATGTGATACCTCACGTGACTTCTCCAGAATTTAAATGAACAGCGGGAGTAGTCTACAAGATTCTTGCTGCCATCTGGATTTCCAAACACTCAATGTGAATGCAAAGAGCAGAATCTTTATTCTAACAAAAAGGTGATTTTTATACGTTTCCAGCTATTGTTTATAGTTTCTTAAAAGCAGTATGATTGGTTACACAAAAGACTTATATATGCTAGTAGTAATTCTATTGGTTTATCTAAGATCTATCTCTCTAAAGTTTAGTTATTGCGTAAGATTCTCTTTGATGTGGACATGGTATGTCGACTAAACAGGATCTTGCATTCCCAGATGTCTTTTCCTTTGTTCTTGCTTATCTCAGCATTAAAATTTATGATCTTGTTTTTCTCCTGTAGTCACGCCAAGCACATGGTGACCTTGAACAGACCTTTAGTATATTTAGGGTAGTTTTCTGAAGACAGGCTGCAGAGCTAAGGCTCCTATTAGGCCACCAACAGTCCGGTGTCACAATTCCAGTCTGAGGACAATATTTAGTTTGGAATCCCAACCGCAGTTCAAGGCTCGAGGTCAAAATTCCAGTCTGAGGACAAAATTCCGGCTTGGAATTCCAACTGCAGGTCAAGTCTTGAGGTCACAATTCCAGTCTGAGGCCCTAATTCTGGTTTGGAATCACAACTACAGTTCAAGGTTCGAGGTCACAATTCCAGTTTGACGTCCCAAATCCGGTTTGGAGTCACAATTTCCGTTCATGGCTCTAGGTCACGAATCCAGTCTGAGGAGCAAATTCTGGTTTGGAACCACAACTGCAACTCAAGACTCCAGGTCACAATTCCAGTCCGAGGCCACAATTCCAGTTTGGAATCACAATTGTAGTTCAAGGCTTGTGGTCACAATTCCGGTTTGGAATTACAATTGCAGTTCAAGGCTTGAGGTCACAATTCCAATCTGAGGTAACAACTCCATTTTGGAATCACAATTGCAGTTCAATTTTTCAGGTCAAAATTCCGGTTTGGAATCACAATTCCAGTTCAAGGCTTGAGGTCACAATTCTCGTTTGGAATCACAATTGCAGTCCAAGGCTTGTGGTCACAAGTCCAGTTTGCATCACAACTGCAGTTCAAGGCTCGAGGTCACAAATCCAGTCTGAGGTCAAAATTCCAGTTTGGAAGCACAACTGCAGCTGAAGACTTGAGGTCACAGTTCCAGTCTGAGGCCGCAATTCCGGTTTGTAATCACAATTGCAGTTCGAGGCTTGAGATCACAATTCCAGTCTGAGGCCCCAGTTGCGGTTTGGAATCACAATTGCAGTTCCAGGCGCGAGGTCACAGTTCGAGTCTGAGACTGCAATTCCTGTTTGGAATCACAACTTCAGTTCAAGGCTCGAGGTCACAATTCCAGTCTGAGGTCACAATTCCGGTTTGGAATCACAATTGTAGTTCAAGGCTCGAGGTCACAATTCCATTCTGAGGTCACAATTCCTGTTTGGAATCACAATTGCAGTTCCAGGCTCGAGGTGCCAATTCCAGTCTGAGGTCACAATTGCTGTTTGGAATCAAAATTGCTGTTCAACGCTTGAGGTCACAATTCAAGTCTGAGGACACTATTCCGGTTTGGAAAGGCAATTTCAGTTTGGAATCACAATTCCAGTTCAGAATCATATTTCCAGTTTGGAATCACAATTGCAGTACGGAATCACAATTCCATTTCGGTATCCCAATTCCATTTAGGAATCACAATTCCAGTCTGATGTCACAATTCCAGTTTGGTATCACAATTGAAGTTCAAGGCTTGAGGTCACAATTCCAGTTTGCAATCACAATTGCAGTTCAAGGCTTTAGGTTAAAATTCCAGCCCGAGGTAACAACTTTATTTTGGAATCACAATTGCAGTTCAAGTTTTCAGGTCATAATTCCGGTTTGGAATCACAGTCCCAGTTCAAGGCTTGAGGTCACAATTCCCGTTTGGAATCACAATTGCAGTTCCAGGCTCGAGCTCACAATTCCCGTCTGAGGTCAAATTTCCATCTTGGAAGCACAACTGCAGCTGAAGGCTCGGGGTGACAGTTCCAGTCTGAGGCCCCAATTCCGATTTGGAATCACAATGGCAGTTCAAGTATCTAGGACACAGTTCCAGTGTGAGGTCACAATTCCGGTTTTGAATCACAACTGCACTTCAAGGCTCGAGGTCAGAATTACAGTTGGTGGTCAGAATTCCGATTTGGAATCAAAATTTTAGTTCAAGGCTTGAGGTCACAATTCCAGTCTGAGGTCACAATTCCGGTTTGGAATCACAATGGCAGTTCTCTGCTTGAGGCCGCAATTCTAGTCTGAGGTCACAATTCCTGTTTTGAATCACAATATCTGTTCAAGCCTTGAGGTCACCATTTCAGTCTGAGGTCAAAATTTCCGTTTGGAAACACAATTGCAGTTCAAGGCTCGAGATCACAATTCCAGGCTGAGGCCAGAATTGCAGTTTGAAATCACATCTGCAGCACAAGGCTCGAGATCACACTTCCATTCTGAGGTACCAATTTCTGTCTGAGGTCAGAATTCCAGTTTGGAATCTCAATTGCATTTCAAGGCTCGATGTCACAATTCCAGTTTGAGGTGAGATTTCCAGTTTGGAATCACAATGGCAGATAAAGGCTCGGGGTCACAATTCCAGTCTGAGGCTCAAATTCTGCTTTGGAATCACAACTAAAGTTCATGACTCCAAGTCACAATTCCAGTCTGAGGTCCCAATAACAGCATGGAATCACAATTGCAGTTCAAGGCTCGGGGTCACAATTACAGTGTGAGGCCACAGTTCCCGTTTGGAATGACAACTGCACTTCAAGGATCCAGGCCACAAATCCACTCGGTGGTCACAATTCCAGTTTGGAATCACAATTCACGTTCAAGGCTTGAGGTCACAAATCTGTCTGAGGTCACAAGTCAATTTTGGAATCACAATTCATGTTCAAGGCTTGAGTTCACAATTCCAGTTTGGAATCACATTTGCAGTTCAAGGCTTGAGGTCACAGTTCCAGTCTGAGGTCTCAATTCCTGTTTGGAAACACAATCGCAGTTCAAGGCTTGAGGTCAAAATTCCAGACTGAGGTCACAATTCCGGTTTGGAATCACAATTGTAGTTTAAGGTTTGAGGTCACAAATCCTGTCTGACGTCACAAGTGTATTTTGGAATCACAATTGATGTTCAAGGCTTGAGGTCTCAATTTCAGTTTGGTATGAAAATTGCAGTTCCTGGATTGAGTTCACAATTCCAGTTTGGGATCACATTTGCAGTTCAAGGCTTGAGGTCACAATTCCAGTTTGGAATCATATTGTCAGTTCCAGGCTTGAAGTCACAATTCCAGTCTGAGGACACAATACCGGTTTGGTACAACAACTGCATTTCAAGGCTCAAGGTCTCAATTCCAGTCTGAGGTTACAATTCCGATTTGCAGTCACAATAGCAGTTCAAGGCTCGTGATCACATTTCCAGTCTGAGGCCCCAATTCCGGTTTGGAAGCACAACTGCTGTTCATGTCTCGAGGTCACAATTCCAGTCTGAGGACCCAATTCCCGTTTGGTATCAAAACTGCAGCTCAAGGCACTGGGTCACAATTCCAGTCTGAGTCCACAATTCCTGTTTGGAATCACAACTAAATTTCAAGGCTCCAAGTCACAGTTCCAGTCTGACGTCCAAATTCTGGTTTGGAATCACAACTGCTGATCCTGGCTCGAGATCACAATTCCCTTCTGAGGTCACAAATCCGGTTTGAAATCACAAATGCGGTTCAAGGCTCGAGGTCTCAAATCTAGTCTGAGTTCACAATTCCTGTTTGGAATCACAACTGCAGCTCAAGACTCAAGGTCACAGTTCCAGACTGATGTCACAAATCCGGTTTGGAATCACATTTGCAGTTGAAGGCTTGAGGTGACAAATCCTGTCTAAGGTCACAAGTGAATTTTGGAATCATAATTGATGTTCAAGTCTTGAGGTCACAATTTCAGTTTTTCCGAAAATTGCAGTTCAATGCATGAGTTCATAATTCCAGTTTGGAATAACAATTGCAGTTCAAGTCTTGAGGTCACAATTCAAGTTTGGAATCACATTAGCAGTTCAAGTCTTGAGATCACAATTCCAGTCTGAGGTCACAATTCCGGTTTGGAATCACAACTGCTGTTCATGTCTCGAGGTCATGATTCCAGTCTGAGGACTTAATTCTGGTTTGTAATCACTAATGCAGTTCAAGTCTTGAAGTCAGAATTCCAGTCTGAGGTCACAATTCCTGTTTGGAATCACAGCAAAATTTCAATGCTCCAAATCACAATTCCATTCCGGGGTGAAAATTTCGGTTTGGAATCAGAACTGCTGATAATGGCTCGAGGTCACGAATCCAGTCTGAGGTCCCAGTTTCGGTTTGAAATCACAATTTCAGTTCAAGGCTCTAGGTCACAATTCCAGTCTGAGGTCTCAATTGCAGTTTGGAATCACAACTAAAGTTGAAGTCTCGAAGTCACAATTCCAGTCTGAGGACCCAATACCGGTTTGGAATCACTACTTCTGTTCATGTCCTGAGGTCACGATTCCAGTCTGAGTACCCAATTCCGGTTTGGAATCACAACTGCAGCTCAAGGCTCGGGGTCACAATTCGAGTCTGAGGCCAGAATTCCTGATTAGAATCACAAATGCATTTCAAGGCTCGAGATCACAATTCCAGTCTGAGGCCCCAGTTCCACTTTGGAATCAGGACTGCATCTCAAGGCTTGATGTAACAATTACAGTTTGGAATCACAATTGATGTTCAAGGCTTGAGTTCACAATTTCAGTTTGTTATCAGAATTGCAGTTCCGGGCTTGAGTTCAAAATTCCAGTTTGGAATAACAATTGCAGTTCCAGTCTTGAGGTCACAATTCCTGTTTGGAATAACAATTGCAGTTCAAGGCTTGAGGTTGCAATTGCAGTTTGGAATCACATTTGCAGTTCATGTCTTGAGGTCACTATTCCAGTCTGAGGACACAATTCGTGTTTGGGATCAGAATTGTAGTTGTAGTCTCATGATCTCAATTCTGGTCTGAGGCCCCAGTTCTGGTGTGGAATCACAACTGGTGTTCATATCTTGAGGTCACGATTCCAGTCTGAGGACCCAATTCCGGTTTGGTATCACAACTGCAGCTCAAGGCTCGAGGTAAAAAATCCAGTGTGTGGTCACAAATCCGGCTTGGAATCACAATTGCAGTTCAAGGCTTGAGGTCTCAAATCCTGTCTGAGGTAAGAAGTGTATTTTGGAATGACAATTGATGTTCAAGGCTCGAGGTCACAATTTCAGTTTGGTACCAAAATTGCAGTTCCACTCTTGAGTTCGCAAGTCCAGTTGGGAATAAATTTTGCTGTTCAAGACTTGAGGTCACAATTCCTGTTTGGACTCACAACTGCAGCTCAAGGCTCGAGGTCTCAATTCCAGTCTGAGGTCACAATTCCGGTTAGGAATCACAACTGCTGTTCATGGCTCGAGGTCATGATTCCAGTCTGAGGACCCAATTCCGATTTGGAATCAAAAATGCAGTTCAAGGATCGAGGTCACAATTCCAGTCTGAGGTCACAATTCCTGTTTGGAATCTCAACTGCAATTCAAGGCTCGAGGTCACAAATCCAGTCTGAGGTCATAATTCAGGTTTGGAATCACAATTGCAGTTTAAGGCTCGAGTTCACAATTCCAATCCGAGGTCACAATTCCTGTTTGGAATCACAATGGCAGTTCATGGCTCGAGGTCACAATTGCAGTCCGAGGTCACAATTCCTGTTTGGAATCATAATGACAGTTCAACGCTCGAGGTCTCAATTCCAGGCTGAGGTCACAATTTCGATTTGGAATTACAATGGCAGTTCAAGGCTCGAAGTCACAATTACAATTTAGAATCACAATTGCAGTTCAAGGCTTGAGGTCACCATTACTGTCTGACGTCAAAATTTCTGTATGGAATCACAATTGCAGTTAAAGGATCGAGGTCACAAATCCAGTCTGAGGTCACAATTCTTGTTTGGAATCACAATTGCAGTTCAAGGCTGAAGTTCTCAATTCCAATCTGAGGCCGCAATTCCGGTTTGGAATCACAATTAATGTACCAGGCTCGATGTCATAATTGCCGTCTTGGGTCACAATACCTGTATGGAATCAGAACTGCTGTTCATTGCTTGAGGTCAGGATTCTCGTCAGAGGCCCCAATTAAGTTTTGGAATCAAAACTGCAGTTCAAGGCATGGTTTAACAATTCCAGTCTGAGGACAAAATTCCCGTTTAGAATCAAAAGTGCAGCTCAAGGCTCGAGGTCAAAATTACAGTTTGCAATCACAACTGCAGTTCAAGATTTGAGGTCACCTTTATTGTCTGAGGTCAAAAATTCTGTTTTGAATCAAAATTGCAGTTCAAGGCCCGAGGTCACAATTCCAATCTGAAGTCACAATTCCGGTTTGGAATCACAATTGCATTTCAAGGCTCGAGATCACAATTCCAGTCTGAGGCAACAATACCGGTTGGGAACCCCAACTGCCGTTCATTGCTCGAGGTCAAAATACCAGTCTGACGACCCAATTGCAGTTTCGTATCACAACTGTAGCTCAAGGCTCGAAGTCAAAATTCCAGTCTGAGGTCACAATTCCACTATGGAATCACAATTGCAGTTCAAAGCTCAGGGTCACAATTCCAGTCTGAGGTCACAATTCCAGTTTAGAATTACAATTGCAGATCAAGGCTTGAGCTCACTATTCCAGTTTGGAATAACAAGTTCATTTCTATATCACAATTCCTTTCTAAGCTCACAATACCTGTTTGGAATCACAATTGCAGATCAAGGCTTGATGTCAAAATTCCAGTCTGATCTCAGAATTCTAGTTTGGAATCAAAAGTGCAGATCAAGGCTTGAGGTCCCAATTCCAGTCTGCGGTCACAATTCCGGTTTGGAATCACAAATGCAGTGCAAGGCTAGAGGTCACATTTCCACTGTGGAATCACAATTGCAGTTCAAAGCTCAGGGTCAAAATTCCAGCCTGAGCTCACAATTCCAGTTTGGAATTACAATTGCAGATCAAGGCTTGAGCTCACAATTCCAGTTTGGAATCACAATTCCTCTACTATGCCACAATTAGAGACTGAGGGCAGAATTCCAGTTTGGAATCACAATTCCATTTGATGTCATAATTCTAGTCTGAGCTCACAATTCCAGTTTGGAATCAAAACTGCAAATCAAGGCTTGAGGTCCCAATTCCAGTCTGAGGTCACAATTCCACTTTGCAATCACAATTGAAGAGCAAGGCTAGAGGTCACAATTCCACTATGGAATCACAATTGCAGTTCAAAGCTCAGGGTCACAATTCCAGTCTGAGGTCACAATTCCAGTTTGGAATTACAATTGCAGATCAAGGCTTGAGCTCACAATTCCAGTTTGGAATCACAATTCCTCTACTATGTCACAATTAGAGACTGAGGGCAGAATTCCAGTTTGGAATCACAATTCCATTTTATGTCACAATTCCAGTCGGAACTCACAATTCCAGTTTGGAATCAAAATTGCAGATCAAGGATTGAGCTCAAAATTCCAGTTTGGAATCACAAGTTCATTTCTATATCAGAAGTCCTTGCTTTACTCACAATACAAGTTTGGAATCACAATTCCGCTTTTATATCTCCATTCCAGTCTGCGGTCACAATTTCGATTTAGAATCACAATTGCAGTGCAAGGCTAGAGGTCACTATTACACTATGGAATCACAATTGCAGTTCAAAGTTCACGGTCACAATTCCAATCTGAGGTCACAATTCCAGTTTGGAATTACAATTGCAGATCAAGGCTTGAGCTCACAATTCCAGTTTGGAATCACAAGTTCATTTCTATATCACAATTCCTTTCAAAGCTCACAATTCCTGATTGGAATCAAAATTCCTCTACTATGTCACAATTAGAGACAGAGGGCAGAATTCCAGTTTGGAATCACAATTCCATTTCATGTCAAAATTCCAGTCTGAGCTCACAATTCCCGTTTGGAATCACAATTATATTTCAAGGCTTGAGGTCCCAATTCCAGTCTGCGGTGACAATTCTGGTTTGGAATCACAATTGCAGTGCAAGGCTAGAGGTCACAATTCCACTATGGAATCACAATTGCAGTTCAAAGCTCAGGGTCACAATTCCAGTCTGAGGTCACAATTCCAATTTGGACTTACAATTGCAGATCAAGGCTTGAGCTCACAATTCCAGTTTGGAATCACAATTTCATTTCTATATCACAATTCCATTCTAAGCTCACAATTCCTGATTGGAATCAGAATTCCTCTACTATGCCACAATTAGAGACTGAGGGCAGAATTCCAGTTTGGAATCACAATTCCATTTGATGTCACAGTTCCAGTCTGAGCTCACAATTCCAGTTTGGAATCAAAATTGTACATCAAGGCTTGAGGTCCAAATTGCAGTCTGCGGTGACAATTCCGGTTTGGAATCACAATTGCAGTGCAAGGCTAGAGGTCACAATTCCACTATGGAATCAAAATTGCAGTTCAAAGCTCAGGGTCACAATTCCAGTCTGAGGTCACAATTCCAGTTTGGAATTACAATTGCAGATCAAATCTTGAGCTCACTATTCCAGTTTGGAATCACAAGTTCATTTCTATAACACAATTCCTTGCTGAGCTCACTATACATGTTTGGAATCACAATTCCACTTCTATGTCCCCATTCCAATCTGCGGTCACAATTCCGGTTTGGAATCACAATTGCAGCGCATGGCTAGAGGTCACAATTGCATTATGGAATCAAAATTGCAGTTCAAAGCTCAGCGTCAGAATTCCAGTCTGAGGCCACAATTCCAGTTTGGAATTACAATTGCAGATCAAGGCTTGAGCTCACAATACCTGTTTGGAATCACAATTGCCGATCAATGATTGATGTCAAAATTCCAGTCTGTTCTCAGAATTTCAGTTTGGAATCAAAATTCCATTTGATATCACAATTCCAGTCTGAGCTCACAATTCCAGTTTGGAATCAAAATTGCAGATCAAGGCTTGAGCTCACCATTCCAGTTTGGAATCACAAGTTCATTTCTATATATGAATTTTTTTCTAAGCTCACAATACCTGTTTGGAATCACCATTGCCGATCAATGATTGATGTCAAAATTCCAGTCTGTTCTCAGAATTTCAGTTTGGAATCAAGATTCCATTTGATGTCACAATTCCAGTCTGAGCTCACAATTCCAGTTTGGAATCAAAATTGCAGATCAAGGCTTGAGCTCACCATTTCAGTCTGCGTTCACAATTCCAGTTTGGAATCACAATTGCAGTGTAAGGCTAGAGGTATCAATTCCACTATGGAATCACAATTGCAGTTCAAAGCTCAGTGTCACAATTCCAGTCTGAGGTCACAATTCCACTATGGAATCACAATTGCAGTTCAAAGCTCAGGGTCGCAATTCCAGTCTGAGTTCACAATTCCAGTTTGGAATCAAAATTGCAGATCAAGGCTTGAGGTCCCAATTACAGTCTGCGGTCACAATTCTGGTTTGGAATCACAATTGCAGTGCAAGGCTTGCGGTCACAATTCCGATTTGGAATCACAATTTCATTTCTGTATCACAATTCCTTTCTAAGCTCACAATTCCTGATTGGAATCACAATTTCACTACTATGTCACAATTAGAGACTGAGGGCAGAATTCCAGTTTGGAATCAAAATTGCAGATCAAGGCTTGGAGGTCCCAATTCCAGTCTGCGGTCACAATTCCGGATTGGAATGAGAATTGCAGTGCAAGGCTTGAGGTCACAATTCCACTATGGAATCACAATTGCAGTTCAAAGCTCAGGGTCACAATTCCAATCTGAGGTCACAATTCCAGTTTGGAATTACAATTGCAGATCAAGGCTTGAGCTCACAATTCCAGTTTGGGATCACAAATCCATTTTATGTCACAATTCCCGTCTGAGCTCAAAATTCCAGTTTGGAATCAAAATTGCAGATCAAGGCTTGTGGTCCCAATTCCAGTCTGAGCTCAAAATTCCGGTTTGGAATCACAACTGCAGTGAAAGGCTAGATGTCACATTTCCACTATGCATTCAGAAATGCAATTCAAAGCTAAGGGTCACAATTCAAGTCTGAGGTCACAATTCCAGTTTGGAATTACAATTGCAGATCAACGCTTGAGCTCACAATTCCAGTTTGGAATCACAGTTTCATTTCTATATCACAATTCCTTTATAAGCTCACAATTCCTGATTGGAATCACAATTCCTCTACTATGTCACAATTAGAGACTGAGGGCAGAATTGCAGTTTGGAATCACAATTCCATTTGATGTCACAGTTCCAGTCTGAGTTCACAATTCCAGTTTGGAATCAAAATTGCACATCAAGGCTTGAGGTTCCAATTACCGTCTGCAGTCACAATTCCGAATTGGAATCACAATTGCAGCGCAAGTCTTGATATCACATTTCAACTATGGAATGAGAAATGTAATTCAAAGCTCTGGGTCACAATTCCAGTCTGAGGACACAATTCCGGTTTGCAATTACAATAGCAGATCAAGGCTTGAGCTCACAATTCCAGTTTGGAATCACAATTTCATTTCTATATCACAATTCCTTACTGAGCTCACAATACATGTTTGGAATCACAATTCCACTTCTATGGCCCCATTCCAATCTGTGGTCACAATTCCGGTTTGGAATCACAATTCCATGTTATGTCATAATTTCAGTCTGAGCTCACAATTCCAGTTTGGAATCACAATTACATCTCAAGGCTTGAGGTAAAAATTCCAGTCTGAGATCACAATCCCGGTTTGGAATCACAATTGCCGTGCAAGGCTTGAGGTCACAATTCCATTATGGAATCACAATTGCAGTTCAAAGCTCAGGGTCACAATTCCAGTCTGAGGTCACAATTCCAGTTTGGATTTACAATTGCAGATCACATCTTGAGCTCACTATTCCAGTTTGGAATCACAAGTTCATTTCTATATCACAATTCCTTGCTGAGCTCACTATACATGTTTGGAATCACAATTCCACTTCTATGTCCCCATTCCAATCTGAGATCACAATTCTGGTTTGGAATCACAATTGCAGTGCAAGGCTAGATATCAAAATTTCGATATGGAATCACAATTGCAGTTCAAAGCTCAGGGTCACAATTCCAGTCTGAGGTCACAATTCTAGTATGGAAATACAATTGCAGATCAAGGCTTGAGCTCACAATTCCAGTTTGGAATCACAATTTCATTTCCATATCACAATTCCTTTCTAAGCTCACAATTCCTGATTGGAATCACAATTCCTCTACTATGTCACAATTAGAGACTGAGGGCAGAATTCCAGTTTGGAATCACAATTCCATTTGATGTCACAATTCCAGTGTGAGCTCACAATTCCAGTTTGGAATCAAAATTGCACAACAAGGCTTGAGATTCCAATTACAGTCTGCGGTCACAATTCCCAACTGGAATCACAATTGCAGTGCAAGGATAGATGTCACATTTCCACTATGGAATCAGAAATGCAGTTCAAAGCTCAGGGTCACAATTCCAGTCTGAGCTCACAATTCCAGTTTGGAATCACAATTACAGATCAAGGCTTGAGGTCCCAATCAGAGTTTGCGGTCACAATTCCGGTTTGGAATCACAATTGCAGTGCAAGGCTTGAGGTCACAATTCCAGTTTGGAATCACAATTTCATTTCTATATCAGAATTCCTTTCTAAACTCACAGTTCCTGATTGGAATCACAATTCCTCTACTATGTCACAATTAGAGACTGAGGGCAGAATTGCAGTTTGGAATCACAATTCTATTTGATGTCACAATTCCAGTCTGAGCTCACAATTCCAGTTTGGAATCAAAATGGCAGATCAAGGCTTGAGGTCCCAATTCCAGTCTGTGGTGACAATTCCGGTTTGGAATTACAATTGCAGTGCAAGGCTAGAGGTCACAATTCCACTATGGAATCAAAATTGCAGTTCAAAGCTCAGGGTCACAATTCCAGTCTGAGGTCACAATTCCAGTTTGGAATTACAATTGCAGATCAAATCTTGAGCTCACTATTCCAGTTTGGAATCACAAGTTCATTTCTATAACACAATTCCTTGCTGAGCTCACTATACATGTTTGGAATCACAATTCCACTTCTATGTCCCCATTCCAATCTGCGGTCACAATTCTGGTTTGGAATCACAATTGCAGCGCATGGCTAGAGGTCACAATTGCATTATGGAATCAAAATTGCAGTTCAAAGCTCAGCGTCAGAATTCCAGTCTGAGGCCACAATTCCAGTTTGGAATTACAATTGCAGATCAAGGCTTGAGCTCACAATACCTGTTTGGAATCACAATTGCCGATCAATAATTGATGTCAAAATTCCAGTCTGTTCTCAGAATTTCAGTTTGGAATCAAAATTCCATTTGATATCACAATTCCAGTCTGAGCTCACAATTCCAGTTTGGAATCAAAATTGCAGATCAAGGCTTGAGCTCACCATTCCAGTTTGGAATCACAAGTTCATTTCTATATATGAATTTTTTTCTAAGCTCACAATACCTGTTTGGAATCACAATTGCTGATCAATGATTGATGTCAAAATTCCAGTCTGTTCTCAGAATTTCAGTTTGGAATCAAAATTCCATTTGATGTCACAATTCCATTCTGAGCTCACAATTCCAGTTTGGAATCAAAATTGCAGATCAAGGCTTGAGCTCACCATTTCAGTCTGCGTTCACAATTCCAGTTTGGAATCACAATTGCAGTGTAAGGCTAGAGGTATCAATTCCACTATGGAATCACAATTGCATTTCAAAACTCAGAGTCACAATTCCAGTCTGAGGTCACAATTCCACTCTGGAATCACAATTGCAGTTCAAAGCTCAGGGTCACAATTCCAGTCTGAGTTCACAATTCCAGTTTGGTATCAAAATTGCAGATCAAGGCTTGAGGTTCCAATTACCGTCTGTGGTCACAATTCCCGATTGGAATCAAAATTGCAGCGCAAGTCTTGATATCACATTTCAACTATGGAATGAGAAATGTAATTCAAAGCTCAGGGTCACGATTCCAATCTGAGCTCCCAATTCCAGTTTGGAATCAAAATGGCAGATCAAGGCTTGAGGTCCCAATTCCAGTCTGCGTTCAAAATTCCAGTTTGGAATCACAATTGCAGTGCAAGGCTTGAGGTCACAATTCCACTATGGAATCAGAATTGCCGTTCAAAGCTCAGGGTCACAATTCCAGTCTGAGGTCACAATTCCGGTTTGCAATTACAATAGCAGATCAAGGCTTGAGCTCACAATTCCAGTTTGGAATCACAATTTCATTTCTATATCACAATTCCTTGCTGAGCTCACAATACATGATTGGAATCACAATTCCACTTCTATGTCCCCATTCCAATCTGCGGTCACAATTCCGATTTAGAATCACAACTGCAGTGCAGGCTATAATCACTATTCCACTATGGAATCACAATTGCAATTCAAAGATCAGAGTCACAATTCCAGTCTGAGGCCACAATTCCAGTTTGGAATTACAATTGCAGATTAAGGCTTGAGCTCAAAATTCCAGTTTGGGATGAAAAGTCCATTTGATGTCACAATTCCAGTCTGAGCTCACAATTCTATTTTGGAAACTAAATTGCAGATAAAGGCTTTAGTTCCCAGTTCCAGTCTGCGGTCAAAATTCCGGTTTGGAATCACAATTGCAGTGCAAGGCTAGAGGTCACAATTCCACTATGGAATCACAATTGCAGTTCAAAGCTCAGGGTCACAATTCCAGTCTGAGGTCACAATTCCTGTCTGCAATTAGAATATCAGATCAAGGATTGAGCTCACAATTCCAGTTTGGAATCACAATTCCATTTTATGTCACAATTCCAGTCTGAGCTCACAATTCCAGTTTGGAATAAAAATTGCACATCAAGACTTGAGGTACCAAATACAGCCTGAGGTCACAATTCCGGTTTGGAATCACAATTGCAGTGCAAGGCTAGCGGTCGTAATTCCACTATGGTATAAAAATTGCAGATAAAGGCTTGAGGTCCCAATTCCAGTCTGAGGTCACAATTCCAGTTTAGAATTACAATTGCAGATCAAGGCTTGAGCTCACAATTCCAGTTTGGAATCACAAGTTCATTTCTATATCACAATTTTTTTCTAAGCTCACAATACCTGTTTGGAATCACAATTGCCGATCATTGATTGATGTCAAAATTCCAATCTGATCTCAGAATTCCAGTTTGGAATGAAAAGTCCATTTGATGTCACAATTCCAGTCTGAGCTCACAATTCCAGTTTGGAATCAAAATTATATTTCAAGGCTTGAGGTCCCAATTCCAGTCTGCGGTCACAATTCCGGTTTGGAATCACAATTGCAGTGCAAGGCTAGAGGTCACAATTTGGCTATGGAATCACAATTGCAGTTAAAGGCTCAGTGTCACAATTCAAGTCTGAGGTCACAGTTCCAGTTTGGAATTAGAATTGTAGATCAAGGCTTGAGCTCACAATTCCAGTTTGGAATCACAATTTCATTTCTATATCACAATTCCATTCTAAGCTCACAGTTCCTGATTGGAATCACAATTCCTCTACTATGCCACAATTAGAGACTGAGGGCAGAATTCCAGTTTGGAATCACAATTCCATTTGATGTCACAATTCCCGTCTGAGCTCACAATTCCAGTTTGGAATCAAAATTGCAGATCAAGGCTTGTGGTCCCAATTCCAGTCTGAGCTCAAAATTCCGGTTTGGAATCACAACTGCAGTGAAAGGCTAGATGTCACATTTCCACTATGCATTCAGAAATGCAATTCAAAGCTAAGGGTCACAATTCCAGTCTGAGGTCACAATTCCAGTTTGGAATTACAATTGCAGATCAACGCTTGAGCTCACAATTCCAGTTTGGAATCACAGTTTCATTTCTATATCACAATTCCTTTATAAGCTCACAATTCCTGATTGGAATCACAATTCCTCTACTATGTCACAATTAGAGACTGAGGGCAGAATTGCAGTTTGGAATCACAATTCCATTTGATGTCACAGTTCCAGTCTGAGTTCACAATTCCAGTTTGGAATCAAAATTGCACATCAAGGCTTGAGGTTCCAATTACCGTCTGCAGTCACAATTCCGAATTGGAATCACAATTGCAGCGCAAGTCTTGATATCACATTTCAACTATGGAATGAGAAATGTAATTCAAAGCTCTGGGTCACAATTCCAGTCTGAGGACACAATTCCGGTTTGCAATTACAATAGCAGATCAAGGCTTGAGCTCACAATTCCAGTTTGGAATCACAATTTCATTTCTATATCACAATTCCTTACTGAGCTCACAATACATGTTTGGAATCACAATTCCACTTCTATGGCCCCATTCCAATCTGTGGTCACAATTCCGGTTTGGAATCACAATTCCATGTTATGTCATAATTTCAGTCTGAGCTCACAATTCCAGTTTGGAATCACAATTACATCTCAAGGATTGAGGTAAAAATTCCAGTCTGAGATCACAATCCCGGTTTGGAATCACAATTGCCGTGCAAGGCTTGAGGTCACAATTCCATTATGGAATCACAATTGCAGTTCAAAGCTCAGGGTCACAATTCCAGTCTGAGGTCACAATTCCAGTTTGGATTTACAATTGCAGATCACATCTTGAGCTCACTATTCCAGTTTGGAATCACAAGTTCATTTCTATATCACAATTCCTTGCTGAGCTCACTATACATGTTTGGAATCACAATTCCACTTCTATGTCCCCATTCCAATCTGAGATCACAATTCTGGTTTGGAATCACAATTGCAGTGCAAGGCTAGATATCAAAATTTCGATATGGAATCACAATTGCAGTTCAAAGCTCAGGGTCACAATTCCAGTCTGAGGTCACAATTCTAGTATGGAAATACAATTGCAGATCAAGGCTTGAGCTCACAATTCCAGTTTGGAATCACAATTTCATTTCCATATCACAATTCCTTTCTAAGCTCACAATTCCTGATTGGAATCACAATTCCTCTACTATGTCACAATTAGAGACTGAGGGCAGAATTCCAGTTTGGAATCACAATTCCATTTGATGTCACAATTCCAGTGTGAGCTCACAATTCCAGTTTGGAATCAAAATTGCACATCAAGGCTTGAGATTCCAATTACAGTCTGCGGTCACAATTCCCAACTGGAATCACAATTGCAGTGCAAGGATAGATGTCACATTTCCACTATGGAATCAGAAATGCAGTTCAAAGCTCAGGGTCACAATTCCAGTCTGAGCTCACAATTCCAGTTTGGAATCACAATTACAGATCAAGGCTTGAGGTCCCAATCAGAGTTTGCGGTCACAATTCCGGTTTGGAATCACAATTGCAGTGCAAGGCTTGAGGTCACAATTCCAGTTTGGAATCACAATTTCATTTCTATATCAGAATTCCTTTCTAAACTCACAGTTCCTGATTGGAATCACAATTCCTCTACTATGTCACAATTAGAGACTGAGGGCAGAATTGCAGTTTGGAATCACAATTCTATTTGATGTCACAATTCCAGTCTGAGCTCACAATTCCAGTTTGGAATCAAAATGGCAGATCAAGGCTTGAGGTCCCAATTCCAGTCTGTGGTGACAATTCCGGTTTGGAATTACAATTGCAGTGCAAGGCTAGAGGTCACAATTCCACTATGGAATCAAAATTGCAGTTCAAAGCTCAGGGTCACAATTCCAGTCTGAGGTCACAATTCCAGTTTGGAATTACAATTGCAGATCAAATCTTGAGCTCACTATTCCAGTTTGGAATCACAAGTTCATTTCTATAACACAATTCCTTGCTGAGCTCACTATACATGTTTGGAATCACAATTCCACTTCTATGTCCCCATTCCAATCTGCGGTCACAATTCTGGTTTGGAATCACAATTGCAGCGCATGGCTAGAGGTCACAATTGCATTATGGAATCAAAATTGCAGTTCAAAGCTCAGCGTCAGAATTCCAGTCTGAGGCCACAATTCCAGTTTGGAATTACAATTGCAGATCAAGGCTTGAGCTCACAATACCTGTTTGGAATCACAATTGCCGATCAATAATTGATGTCAAAATTCCAGTCTGTTCTCAGAATTTCAGTTTGGAATCAAAATTCCATTTGATATCACAATTCCAGTCTGAGCTCACAATTCCAGTTTGGAATCAAAATTGCAGATCAAGGCTTGAGCTCACCATTCCAGTTTGGAATCACAAGTTCATTTCTATATATGAATTTTTTTCTAAGCTCACAATACCTGTTTGGAATCACAATTGCCGATCAATGATTGATGTCAAAATTCCAGTCTGTTCTCAGAATTTCAGTTTGGAATCAAAATTCCATTTGATGTCACAATTCCAGTCTGAGCTCACAATTCCAGTTTGGAATCAAAATTGCAGATCAAGGCTCGAGCTCACCATTTCAGTCTGCGTTCACAATTCCAGTTTGGAATCACAATTGCAGTGTAAGGCTAGAGGTATCAATTCCACTATGGAATCACAATTGCATTTCAAAACTCAGAGTCACAATTCCAGTCTGAGGTCACAATTCCACTCTGGAATCACAATTGCAGTTCAAAGCTCAGGGTCACAATTCCAGTCTGAGTTCACAATTCCAGTTTGGTATCAAAATTGCAGATCAAGGCTTGAGGTTCCAATTACCGTCTGTGGTCACAATTCCCGATTGGAATCAAAATTGCAGCGCAAGTCTTGATATCACATTTCAACTATGGAATGAGAAATGTAATTCAAAGCTCAGGGTCACAATTCCAATCTGAGCTCCCAATTCCAGTTTGGAATCAAAATGGCAGATCAAGGCTTGAGGTCCCAATTCCAGTCTGCGTTCAAAATTCCAGTTTGGAATCACAATTGCAGTGCAAGGCTTGAGGTCACAATTCCACTATGGAATCAGAATTGCCGTTCAAAGCTCAGGGTCACAATTCCAGTCTGAGGTCACAATTCCGGTTTGCAATTAGAATATCAGATCAAGGCTTGAGCTCACAATTCCAGTTTGGAATCACAATTTCATTTCTATATCACAATTCCTTGCTGAGCTCACAATACATGATTGGAATCACAATTCCACTTCTATGTCCCCATTCCAATCTGCGGTCACAATTCCGATTTAGAATCACAACTGCAGTGCAGGCTATAATCACTATTCCACTATGGAATCACAATTGCAATTCAAAGATCAGAGTCACAATTCCAGTCTGAGGCCACAATTCCAGTTTGGAATTACAATTGCAGATTAAGGCTTGAGCTCAAAATTCCAGTTTGGGATGAAAAGTCCATTTGATGTCACAATTCCAGTCTGAGCTCACAATTCTATTTTGGAAACTAAATTGCAGATAAAGGCTTTAGTTCCCAGTTCCAGTCTGCGGTCAAAATTCCGGTTTGGAATCACAATTGCAGTGCAAGGCTAGAGGTCACAATTCCACTATGGAATCACAATTGCAGTTCAAAGCTCAGGGTCACAATTCCAGTCTGAGGTCACAATTCCTGTCTGCAATTAGAATATCAGATCAAGGATTGAGCTCACAATTCCAGTTTGGAATCACAATTCCATTTTATGTCACAATTCCAGTCTGAGCTCACAATTCCAGTTTGGAATAAAAATTGCACATCAAGACTTGAGGTACCAAATACAGCCTGAGGTCACAATTCCGGTTTGGAATCACAATTGCAGTGCAAGGCTAGCGGTCGTAATTCCACTATGGTATAAAAATTGCAGATAAAGGCTTGAGGTCCCAATTCCAGTCTGAGGTCACAATTCCAGTTTAGAATTACAATTGCAGATCAAGGCTTGAGCTCACAATTCCAGTTTGGAATCACAAGTTCATTTCTATATCACAATTTTTTTCTAAGCTCACAATACCTGTTTGGAATCACAATTGCCGATCATTGATTGATGTCAAAATTCCAATCTGATCTCAGAATTCCAGTTTGGAATGAAAAGTCCATTTGATGTCACAATTCCAGTCTGAGCTCACAATTCCAGTTTGGAATCAAAATTATATTTCAAGGCTTGAGGTCCCAATTCCAGTCTGCGGTCACAATTCCGGTTTGGAATCACAATTGCAGTGCAAGGCTAGAGGTCACAATTTGGCTATGGAATCACAATTGCAGTTAAAGGCTCAGTGTCACAATTCAAGTCTGAGGTCACAGTTCCAGTTTGGAATTAGAATTGTAGATCAAGGCTTGAGCTCACAATTCCAGTTTGGAATCACAATTTCATTTCTATATCACAATTCCATTCTAAGCTCACAGTTCCTGATTGGAATCACAATTCCTCTACTATGCCACAATTAGAGACTGAGGGCAGAATTCCAGTTTGGAATCACAATTCCATTTGATGTCACAATTCCCGTCTGAGCTCAAAATTCCAGTTTGGAATCAAAATTGCAGATCAAGGCTTGTGGTCCCAATTCCAGTCTGAGCTCAAAATTCCGGTTTGGAATCACAACTGCAGTGAAAGGCTAGATGTCACATTTCCACTATGCATTCAGAAATGCAATTCAAAGCTAAGGGTCACAATTCCAGTCTGAGGTCACAATTCCAGTTTGGAATTACAATTGCAGATCAACGCTTGAGCTCACAATTCCAGTTTGGAATCACAGTTTCATTTCTATATCACAATTCCTTTATAAGCTCACAATTCCTGATTGGAATCACAATTCCTCTACTATGTCACAATTAGAGACTGAGGGCAGAATTGCAGTTTGGAATCACAATTCCATTTGATGTCACAGTTCCAGTCTGAGCTCACAATTCCAGTTTGGAATCAAAATTGCACATCAAGGCTTGAGGTTCCAATTACCGTCTGCAGTCACAATTCCGAATTGGAATCACAATTGCAGCGCAAGTCTTGATATCACATTTCAACTATGGAATGAGAAATGTAATTCAAAGCTCAGGGTCACAATTCCAGTCTGAGGACACAATTCCGGTTTGCAATTACAATAGCAGATCAAGGCTTGAGCTCACAATTCCAGTTTGGAATCACAATTTCATTTCTATATCACAATTCCTTACTGAGCTCACAATACATGTTTGGAATCACAATTCCACTTCTATGGCCCCATTCCAATCTGTGGTCACAATTCCGGTTTGGAATCACAATTCCATGTTATGTCATAATTTCAGTCTGAGCTCACAATTCCAGTTTGGAATCACAATTACATCTCAAGGCTTGAGGTAAAAATTCCAGTCTGAGATCACAATCCCGGTTTGGAATCACAATTGCCGTGCAAGGCTTGAGGTCACAATTCCATTATGGAATCACAATTGCAGTTCAAAGCTCAGGGTCACAATTCCAGTCTGAGGTCACAATTCCAGTTTGGATTTACAATTGCAGATCACATCTTGAGCTCACTATTCCAGTTTGGAATCACAAGTTCATTTCTATATCACAATTCCTTGCTGAGCTCACTATACATGTTTGGAATCACAATTCCACTTCTATGTCCCCATTCCAATCTGAGATCACAATTCTGGTTTGGAATCACAATTGCAGTGCAAGGCTAGATATCAAAATTTCGATATGGAATCACAATTGCAGTTCAAAGCTCAGGGTCACAATTCCAGTCTGAGGTCACAATTCTAGTATGGAAATACAATTGCAGATCAAGGCTTGAGCTCACAATTCCAGTTTGGAATCACAATTTCATTTCTATATCTCAATTCCTTTCTAAGCACACAATTCCTGATTGGAATCACAATTACGCTGCTATGTCACAATTAGAGACTGAGGGCAGAATTCCAGTTTGGAATCACAATTCCATTTGATGTCACAATTCCAGTCTGAGCTCACAATTCCCGTTTGGAATCAAAATTGCAGATCAAGGCTTGAGGTCCCAATTACAGTCTGCGGTCACAATTCTGGTTTGGAATCACAATTGCAGAGCAAGGCTTGCGGTCACAATTCCAGTTTGGAATCACAATTTCATTTCTGTATCACAATTCCTTTCTAAGCTCACAATTCCTGATTGGAATCACAATTTCACTACTATGTCACAATTAGAGACTGAGGGCAGAATTCCAGTTTGGAATCAAAATTGCAGATCAAGGCTTGGAGGTCCCAATTCCAGTCTGCGGTCACAATTCCGGATTGGAATGAGAATTGCAGTGCAAGGCTTGAGGTCACAATTCCACTATGGAATCACAATTGCAGTTCAAAGCTCAGGGTCACAATTCGAATCTGAGGTCACAATTCCAGTTTGGAATTACAATTGCAGATCAAGGCTTGAGCTCACAATTCCAGTTTGGGATCACAAATCCATTTTATGTCACAATTCCCGTCTGAGCTCAAAATTCCAGTTTGGAATCAAAATTGCAGATCAAGGCTTGTGGTCCCAATTCCAGTCTGAGCTCAAAATTCCGGTTTGGAATCACAACTGCAGTGAAAGGCTAGATGTCACATTTCCACTATGCATTCAGAAATGCAATTCAAAGCTAAGGGTCACAATTCAAGTCTGAGGTCACAATTCCAGTTTGGAATTACAATTGCAGATCAACGCTTGAGCTCACAATTCCAGTTTGGAATCACAGTTTCATTTCTATATCACAATTCCTTTATAAGCTCACAATTCCTGATTGGAATCACAATTCCTCTACTATGTCACAATTAGAGACTGAGGGCAGAATTGCAGTTTGGAATCACAATTCCATTTGATGTCACAGTTCCAGTCTGAGTTCACAATTCCAGTTTGGAATCAAAATTGCACATCAAGGCTTGAGGTTCCAATTACCGTCTGCAGTCACAATTCCGAATTGGAATCACAATTGCAGCGCAAGTCTTGATATCACATTTCAACTATGGAATGAGAAATGTAATTCAAAGCTCTGGGTCACAATTCCAGTCTGAGGACACAATTCCGGTTTGCAATTACAATAGCAGATCAAGGCTTGAGCTCACAATTCCAGTTTGGAATCACAATTTCATTTCTATATCACAATTCCTTACTGAGCTCACAATACATGTTTGGAATCACAATTCCACTTCTATGGCCCCATTCCAATCTGTGGTCACAATTCCGGTTTGGAATCACAATTCCATGTTATGTCATAATTTCAGTCTGAGCTCACAATTCCAGTTTGGAATCACAATTACATCTCAAGGCTTGAGGTAAAAATTCCAGTCTGAGATCACAATCCCGGTTTGGAATCACAATTGCCGTGCAAGGCTTGAGGTCACAATTCCATTATGGAATCACAATTGCAGTTCAAAGCTCAGGGTCACAATTCCAGTCTGAGGTCACAATTCCAGTTTGGATTTACAATTGCAGATCACATCTTGAGCTCACTATTCCAGTTTGGAATCACAAGTTCATTTCTATATCACAATTCCTTGCTGAGCTCACTATACATGTTTGGAATCACAATTCCACTTCTATGTCCCCATTCCAATCTGAGATCACAATTCTGGTTTGGAATCACAATTGCAGTGCAAGGCTAGATATCAAAATTTCGATATGGAATCACAATTGCAGTTCAAAGCTCAGGGTCACAATTCCAGTCTGAGGTCACAATTCTAGTATGGAAATACAATTGCAGATCAAGGCTTGAGCTCACAATTCCAGTTTGGAATCACAATTTCATTTCCATATCACAATTCCTTTCTAAGCTCACAATTCCTGATTGGAATCACAATTCCTCTACTATGTCACAATTAGAGACTGAGGGCAGAATTCCAGTTTGGAATCACAATTCCATTTGATGTCACAATTCCAGTGTGAGCTCACAATTCCAGTTTGGAATCAAAATTGCACATCAAGGCTTGAGATTCCAATTACAGTCTGCGGTCACAATTCCCAACTGGAATCACAATTGCAGTGCAAGGATAGATGTCACATTTCCACTATGGAATCAGAAATGCAGTTCAAAGCTCAGGGTCACAATTCCAGTCTGAGCTCACAATTCCAGTTTGGAATCACAATTACAGATCAAGGCTTGAGGTCCCAATCAGAGTTTGCGGTCACAATTCCGGTTTGGAATCACAATTGCAGTGCAAGGCTTGAGGTCACAATTCCAGTTTGGAATCACAATTTCATTTCTATATCAGAATTCCTTTCTAAACTCACAGTTCCTGATTGGAATCACAATTCCTCTACTATGTCACAATTAGAGACTGAGGGCAGAATTGCAGTTTGGAATCACAATTCTATTTGATGTCACAATTCCAGTCTGAGCTCACAATTCCAGTTTGGAATCAAAATGGCAGATCAAGGCTTGAGGTCCCAATTCCAGTCTGTGGTGACAATTCCGGTTTGGAATTACAATTGCAGTGCAAGGCTAGAGGTCACAATTCCACTATGGAATCAAAATTGCAGTTCAAAGCTCAGGGTCACAATTCCAGTCTGAGGTCACAATTCCAGTTTGGAATTACAATTGCAGATCAAATCTTGAGCTCACTATTCCAGTTTGGAATCACAAGTTCATTTCTATAACACAATTCCTTGCTGAGCTCACTATACATGTTTGGAATCACAATTCCACTTCTATGTCCCCATTCCAATCTGCGGTCACAATTCTGGTTTGGAATCACAATTGCAGCGCATGGCTAGAGGTCACAATTGCATTATGGAATCAAAATTGCAGTTCAAAGCTCAGCGTCAGAATTCCAGTCTGAGGCCACAATTCCAGTTTGGAATTACAATTGCAGATCAAGGCTTGAGCTCACAATACCTGTTTGGAATCACAATTGCCGATCAATAATTGATGTCAAAATTCCAGTCTGTTCTCAGAATTTCAGTTTGGAATCAAAATTCCATTTGATATCACAATTCCAGTCTGAGCTCACAATTCCAGTTTGGAATCAAAATTGCAGATCAAGGCTTGAGCTCACCATTCCAGTTTGGAATCACAAGTTCATTTCTATATATGAATTTTTTTCTAAGCTCACAATACCTGTTTGGAATCACAATTGCTGATCAATGATTGATGTCAAAATTCCAGTCTGTTCTCAGAATTTCAGTTTGGAATCAAAATTCCATTTGATGTCACAATTCCAGTCTGAGCTCACAATTCCAGTTTGGAATCAAAATTGCAGATCAAGGCTTGAGCTCACCATTTCAGTCTGCGTTCACAATTCCAGTTTGGAATCACAATTGCAGTGTAAGGCTAGAGGTATCAATTCCACTATGGAATCACAATTGCATTTCAAAACTCAGAGTCACAATTCCAGTCTGAGGTCACAATTCCACTCTGGAATCACAATTGCAGTTCAAAGCTCAGGGTCACAATTCCAGTCTGAGTTCACAATTCCAGTTTGGTATCAAAATTGCAGATCAAGGCTTGAGGTTCCAATTACCGTCTGTGGTCACAATTCCCGATTGGAATCAAAATTGCAGCGCAAGTCTTGATATCACATTTCAACTATGGAATGAGAAATGTAATTCAAAGCTCAGGGTCACGATTCCAATCTGAGCTCCCAATTCCAGTTTGGAATCAAAATGGCAGATCAAGGCTTGAGGTCCCAATTCCAGTCTGCGTTCAAAATTCCAGTTTGGAATCACAATTGCAGTGCAAGGCTTGAGGTCACAATTCCACTATGGAATCAGAATTGCCGTTCAAAGCTCAGGGTCACAATTCCAGTCTGAGGTCACAATTCCGGTTTGCAATTACAATAGCAGATCAAGGCTTGAGCTCACAATTCCAGTTTGGAATCACAATTTCATTTCTATATCACAATTCCTTGCTGAGCTCACAATACATGATTGGAATCACAATTCCACTTCTATGTCCCCATTCCAATCTGCGGTCACAATTCCGATTTAGAATCACAACTGCAGTGCAGGCTATAATCACTATTCCACTATGGAATCACAATTGCAATTCAAAGATCAGAGTCACAATTCCAGTCTGAGGCCACAATTCCAGTTTGGAATTACAATTGCAGATTAAGGCTTGAGCTCAAAATTCCAGTTTGGGATGAAAAGTCCATTTGATGTCACAATTCCAGTCTGAGCTCACAATTCTATTTTGGAAACTAAATTGCAGATAAAGGCTTTAGTTCCCAGTTCCAGTCTGCGGTCAAAATTCCGGTTTGGAATCACAATTGCAGTGCAAGGCTAGAGGTCACAATTCCACTATGGAATCACAATTGCAGTTCAAAGCTCAGGGTCACAATTCCAGTCTGAGGTCACAATTCCTGTCTGCAATTAGAATATCAGATCAAGGATTGAGCTCACAATTCCAGTTTGGAATCACAATTCCATTTTATGTCACAATTCCAGTCTGAGCTCACAATTCCAGTTTGGAATAAAAATTGCACATCAAGACTTGAGGTACCAAATACAGCCTGAGGTCACAATTCCGGTTTGGAATCACAATTGCAGTGCAAGGCTAGCGGTCGTAATTCCACTATGGTATAAAAATTGCAGATAAAGGCTTGAGGTCCCAATTCCAGTCTGAGGTCACAATTCCAGTTTAGAATTACAATTGCAGATCAAGGCTTGAGCTCACAATTCCAGTTTGGAATCACAAGTTCATTTCTATATCACAATTTTTTTCTAAGCTCACAATACCTGTTTGGAATCACAATTGCCGATCATTGATTGATGTCAAAATTCCAATCTGATCTCAGAATTCCAGTTTGGAATGAAAAGTCCATTTGATGTCACAATTCCAGTCTGAGCTCACAATTCCAGTTTGGAATCAAAATTATATTTCAAGGCTTGAGGTCCCAATTCCAGTCTGCGGTCACAATTCCGGTTTGGAATCACAATTGCAGTGCAAGGCTAGAGGTCACAATTTGGCTATGGAATCACAATTGCAGTTAAAGGCTCAGTGTCACAATTCAAGTCTGAGGTCACAGTTCCAGTTTGGAATTAGAATTGTAGATCAAGGCTTGAGCTCACAATTCCAGTTTGGAATCACAATTTCATTTCTATATCACAATTCCATTCTAAGCTCACAGTTCCTGATTGGAATCACAATTCCTCTACTATGCCACAATTAGAGACTGAGGGCAGAATTCCAGTTTGGAATCACAATTCCATTTGATGTCACAATTCCCGTCTGAGCTCACAATTCCAGTTTGGAATCAAAATTGCAGATCAAGGCTTGTGGTCCCAATTCCAGTCTGAGCTCAAAATTCCGGTTTGGAATCACAACTGCAGTGAAAGGCTAGATGTCACATTTCCACTATGCATTCAGAAATGCAATTCAAAGCTAAGGGTCACAATTCCAGTCTGAGGTCACAATTCCAGTTTGGAATTACAATTGCAGATCAACGCTTGAGCTCACAATTCCAGTTTGGAATCACAGTTTCATTTCTATATCACAATTCCTTTATAAGCTCACAATTCCTGATTGGAATCACAATTCCTCTACTATGTCACAATTAGAGACTGAGGGCAGAATTGCAGTTTGGAATCACAATTCCATTTGATGTCACAGTTCCAGTCTGAGTTCACAATTCCAGTTTGGAATCAAAATTGCACATCAAGGCTTGAGGTTCCAATTACCGTCTGCAGTCACAATTCCGAATTGGAATCACAATTGCAGCGCAAGTCTTGATATCACATTTCAACTATGGAATGAGAAATGTAATTCAAAGCTCTGGGTCACAATTCCAGTCTGAGGACACAATTCCGGTTTGCAATTACAATAGCAGATCAAGGCTTGAGCTCACAATTCCAGTTTGGAATCACAATTTCATTTCTATATCACAATTCCTTACTGAGCTCACAATACATGTTTGGAATCACAATTCCACTTCTATGGCCCCATTCCAATCTGTGGTCACAATTCCGGTTTGGAATCACAATTCCATGTTATGTCATAATTTCAGTCTGAGCTCACAATTCCAGTTTGGAATCACAATTACATCTCAAGGCTTGAGGTAAAAATTCCAGTCTGAGATCACAATCCCGGTTTGGAATCACAATTGCCGTGCAAGGCTTGAGGTCACAATTCCATTATGGAATCACAATTGCAGTTCAAAGCTCAGGGTCACAATTCCAGTCTGAGGTCACAATTCCAGTTTGGATTTACAATTGCAGATCACATCTTGAGCTCACTATTCCAGTTTGGAATCACAAGTTCATTTCTATATCACAATTCCTTGCTGAGCTCACTATACATGTTTGGAATCACAATTCCACTTCTATGTCCCCATTCCAATCTGAGATCACAATTCTGGTTTGGAATCACAATTGCAGTGCAAGGCTAGATATCAAAATTTCGATATGGAATCACAATTGCAGTTCAAAGCTCAGGGTCACAATTCCAGTCTGAGGTCACAATTCTAGTATGGAAATACAATTGCAGATCAAGGCTTGAGCTCACAATTCCAGTTTGGAATCACAATTTCATTTCCATATCACAATTCCTTTCTAAGCTCACAATTCCTGATTGGAATCACAATTCCTCTACTATGTCACAATTAGAGACTGAGGGCAGAATTCCAGTTTGGAATCACAATTCCATTTGATGTCACAATTCCAGTGTGAGCTCACAATTCCAGTTTGGAATCAAAATTGCACATCAAGGCTTGAGATTCCAATTACAGTCTGCGGTCACAATTCCCAACTGGAATCACAATTGCAGTGCAAGGATAGATGTCACATTTCCACTATGGAATCAGAAATGCAGTTCAAAGCTCAGGGTCACAATTCCAGTCTGAGCTCACAATTCCAGTTTGGAATCACAATTACAGATCAAGGCTTGAGGTCCCAATCAGAGTTTGCGGTCACAATTCCGGTTTGGAATCACAATTGCAGTGCAAGGCTTGAGGTCACAATTCCAGTTTGGAATCACAATTTCATTTCTATATCAGAATTCCTTTCTAAACTCACAGTTCCTGATTGGAATCACAATTCCTCTACTATGTCACAATTAGAGACTGAGGGCAGAATTGCAGTTTGGAATCACAATTCTATTTGATGTCACAATTCCAGTCTGAGCTCACAATTCCAGTTTGGAATCAAAATGGCAGATCAAGGCTTGAGGTCCCAATTCCAGTCTGTGGTGACAATTCCGGTTTGGAATTACAATTGCAGTGCAAGGCTAGAGGTCACAATTCCACTATGGAATCAAAATTGCAGTTCAAAGCTCAGGGTCACAATTCCAGTCTGAGGTCACAATTCCAGTTTGGAATTACAATTGCAGATCAAATCTTGAGCTCACTATTCCAGTTTGGAATCACAAGTTCATTTCTATAACACAATTCCTTGCTGAGCTCACTATACATGTTTGGAATCACAATTCCACTTCTATGTCCCCATTCCAATCTGCGGTCACAATTCTGGTTTGGAATCACAATTGCAGCGCATGGCTAGAGGTCACAATTGCATTATGGAATCAAAATTGCAGTTCAAAGCTCAGCGTCAGAATTCCAGTCTGAGGCCACAATTCCAGTTTGGAATTACAATTGCAGATCAAGGCTTGAGCTCACAATACCTGTTTGGAATCACAATTGCCGATCAATAATTGATGTCAAAATTCCAGTCTGTTCTCAGAATTTCAGTTTGGAATCAAAATTCCATTTGATATCACAATTCCAGTCTGAGCTCACAATTCCAGTTTGGAATCAAAATTGCAGATCAAGGCTTGAGCTCACCATTCCAGTTTGGAATCACAAGTTCATTTCTATATATGAATTTTTTTCTAAGCTCACAATACCTGTTTGGAATCACAATTGCCGATCAATGATTGATGTCAAAATTCCAGTCTGTTCTCAGAATTTCAGTTTGGAATCAAAATTCCATTTGATGTCACAATTCCAGTCTGAGCTCACAATTCCAGTTTGGAATCAAAATTGCAGATCAAGGCTTGAGCTCACCATTTCAGTCTGCGTTCACAATTCCAGTTTGGAATCACAATTGCAGTGTAAGGCTAGAGGTATCAATTCCACTATGGAATCACAATTGCATTTCAAAACTCAGAGTCACAATTCCAGTCTGAGGTCACAATTCCACTCTGGAATCACAATTGCAGTTCAAAGCTCAGGGTCACAATTCCAGTCTGAGTTCACAATTCCAGTTTGGTATCAAAATTGCAGATCAAGGCTTGAGGTTCCAATTACCGTCTGTGGTCACAATTCCCGATTGGAATCAAAATTGCAGCGCAAGTCTTGATATCACATTTCAACTATGGAATGAGAAATGTAATTCAAAGCTCAGGGTCACAATTCCAATCTGAGCTCCCAATTCCAGTTTGGAATCAAAATGGCAGATCAAGGCTTGAGGTCCCAATTCCAGTCTGCGTTCAAAATTCCAGTTTGGAATCACAATTGCAGTGCAAGGCTTGAGGTCACAATTCCACTATGGAATCAGAATTGCCGTTCAAAGCTCAGGGTCACAATTCCAGTCTGAGGTCACAATTCCGGTTTGCAATTACAATAGCAGATCAAGGCTTGAGCTCACAATTCCAGTTTGGAATCACAATTTCATTTCTATATCACAATTCCTTGCTGAGCTCACAATACATGATTGGAATCACAATTCCACTTCTATGTCCCCATTCCAATCTGCGGTCACAATTCCGATTTAGAATCACAACTGCAGTGCAGGCTATAATCACTATTCCACTATGGAATCACAATTGCAATTCAAAGATCAGAGTCACAATTCCAGTCTGAGGCCACAATTCCAGTTTGGAATTACAATTGCAGATTAAGGCTTGAGCTCAAAATTCCAGTTTGGGATGAAAAGTCCATTTGATGTCACAATTCCAGTCTGAGCTCACAATTCTATTTTGGAAACTAAATTGCAGATAAAGGCTTTAGTTCCCAGTTCCAGTCTGCGGTCAAAATTCCGGTTTGGAATCACAATTGCAGTGCAAGGCTAGAGGTCACAATTCCACTATGGAATCACAATTGCAGTTCAAAGCTCAGGGTCACAATTCCAGTCTGAGGTCACAATTCCTGTCTGCAATTAGAATATCAGATCAAGGATTGAGCTCACAATTCCAGTTTGGAATCACAATTCCATTTTATGTCACAATTCCAGTCTGAGCTCACAATTCCAGTTTGGAATAAAAATTGCACATCAAGACTTGAGGTACCAAATACAGCCTGAGGTCACAATTCCGGTTTGGAATCACAATTGCAGTGCAAGGCTAGCGGTCGTAATTCCACTATGGTATAAAAATTGCAGATAAAGGCTTGAGGTCCCAATTCCAGTCTGAGGTCACAATTCCAGTTTAGAATTACAATTGCAGATCAAGGCTTGAGCTCACAATTCCAGTTTGGAATCACAAGTTCATTTCTATATCACAATTTTTTTCTAAGCTCACAATACCTGTTTGGAATCACAATTGCCGATCATTGATTGATGTCAAAATTCCAATCTGATCTCAGAATTCCAGTTTGGAATGAAAAGTCCATTTGATGTCACAATTCCAGTCTGAGCTCACAATTCCAGTTTGGAATCAAAATTATATTTCAAGGCTTGAGGTCCCAATTCCAGTCTGCGGTCACAATTCCGGTTTGGAATCACAATTGCAGTGCAAGGCTAGAGGTCACAATTTGGCTATGGAATCACAATTGCAGTTAAAGGCTCAGTGTCACAATTCAAGTCTGAGGTCACAGTTCCAGTTTGGAATTAGAATTGTAGATCAAGGCTTGAGCTCACAATTCCAGTTTGGAATCACAATTTCATTTCTATATCACAATTCCATTCTAAGCTCACAGTTCCTGATTGGAATCACAATTCCTCTACTATGCCACAATTAGAGACTGAGGGCAGAATTCCAGTTTGGAATCACAATTCCATTTGATGTCACAATTCCCGTCTGAGCTCACAATTCCAGTTTGGAATCAAAATTGCAGATCAAGGCTTGTGGTCCCAATTCCAGTCTGAGCTCAAAATTCCGGTTTGGAATCACAACTGCAGTGAAAGGCTAGATGTCACATTTCCACTATGCATTCAGAAATGCAATTCAAAGCTAAGGGTCACAATTCCAGTCTGAGGTCACAATTCCAGTTTGGAATTACAATTGCAGATCAACGCTTGAGCTCACAATTCCAGTTTGGAATCACAGTTTCATTTCTATATCACAATTCCTTTATAAGCTCACAATTCCTGATTGGAATCACAATTCCTCTACTATGTCACAATTAGAGACTGAGGGCAGAATTGCAGTTTGGAATCACAATTCCATTTGATGTCACAGTTCCAGTCTGAGCTCACAATTCCAGTTTGGAATCAAAATTGCACATCAAGGCTTGAGGTTCCAATTACCGTCTGCAGTCACAATTCCGAATTGGAATCACAATTGCAGCGCAAGTCTTGATATCACATTTCAACTATGGAATGAGAAATGTAATTCAAAGCTCAGGGTCACAATTCCAGTCTGAGGACACAATTCCGGTTTGCAATTACAATAGCAGATCAAGGCTTGAGCTCACAATTCCAGTTTGGAATCACAATTTCATTTCTATATCACAATTCCTTACTGAGCTCACAATACATGTTTGGAATCACAATTCCACTTCTATGGCCCCATTCCAATCTGTGGTCACAATTCCGGTTTGGAATCACAATTCCATGTTATGTCATAATTTCAGTCTGAGCTCACAATTCCAGTTTGGAATCACAATTACATCTCAAGGCTTGAGGTAAAAATTCCAGTCTGAGATCACAATCCCGGTTTGGAATCACAATTGCCGTGCAAGGCTTGAGGTCACAATTCCATTATGGAATCACAATTGCAGTTCAAAGCTCAGGGTCACAATTCCAGTCTGAGGTCACAATTCCAGTTTGGATTTACAATTGCAGATCACATCTTGAGCTCACTATTCCAGTTTGGAATCACAAGTTCATTTCTATATCACAATTCCTTGCTGAGCTCACTATACATGTTTGGAATCACAATTCCACTTCTATGTCCCCATTCCAATCTGAGATCACAATTCTGGTTTGGAATCACAATTGCAGTGCAAGGCTAGATATCAAAATTTCGATATGGAATCACAATTGCAGTTCAAAGCTCAGGGTCACAATTCCAGTCTGAGGTCACAATTCTAGTATGGAAATACAATTGCAGATCAAGGCTTGAGCTCACAATTCCAGTTTGGAATCACAATTTCATTTCTATATCACAATTCCTTTCTAAGCACACAATTCCTGATTGGAATCACAATTACGCTGCTATGTCACAATTAGAGACTGAGGGCAGAATTCCAGTTTGGAATCACAATTCCATTTGATGTCACAATTCCAGTGTGAGCTCACAATTCCCGTTTGGAATCAAAATTGCAGATCAAGGCTTGAGGTCCCAATTACAGTCTGCGGTCACAATTCTGGTTTGGAATCACAATTGCAGAGCAAGGCTTGCGGTCACAATTCCAGTTTGGAATCACAATTTCATTTCTGTATCACAATTCCTTTCTAAGCTCACAATTCCTGATTGGAATCACAATTTCACTACTATGTCACAATTAGAGACTGAGGGCAGAATTCCAGTTTGGAATCAAAATTGCAGATCAAGGCTTGGAGGTCCCAATTCCAGTCTGCGGTCACAATTCCGGATTGGAATGAGAATTGCAGTGCAAGGCTTGAGGTCACAATTCCACTATGGAATCACAATTGCAGTTCAAAGCTCAGGGTCACAATTCGAATCTGAGGTCACAATTCCAGTTTGGAATTACAATTGCAGATCAAGGCTTGAGCTCACAATTCCAGTTTGGGATCACAAATCCATTTTATGTCACAATTCCCGTCTGAGCTCAAAATTCCAGTTTGGAATCAAAATTGCAGATCAAGGCTTGTGGTCCCAATTCCAGTCTGAGCTCAAAATTCCGCTTTGGAATCACAACTGCAGTGAAAGGCTAGATGTCACATTTCCACTATGCATTCAGAAATGCAATTCAAAGCTAAGGGTCACAATTCAAGTCTGAGGTCACAATTCCAGTTTGGAATTACAATTGCAGATCAACGCTTGAGCTCACAATTCCAGTTTGGAATCACAGTTTCATTTCTATATCACAATTCCTTTATAAGCTCACAATTCCTGATTGGAATCACAATTCCTCTACTATGTCACAATTAGAGACTGAGGGCAGAATTGCAGTTTGGAATCACAATTCCATTTGATGTCACAGTTCCAGTCTGAGTTCACAATTCCAGTTTGGAATCAAAATTGCACATCAAGGCTTGAGGTTCCAATTACCGTCTGCAGTCACAATTCCGAATTGGAATCACAATTGCAGCGCAAGTCTTGATATCACATTTCAACTATGGAATGAGAAATGTAATTCAAAGCTCTGGGTCACAATTCCAGTCTGAGGACACAATTCCGGTTTGCAATTACAATAGCAGATCAAGGCTTGAGCTCACAATTCCAGTTTGGAATCACAATTTCATTTCTATATCACAATTCCTTACTGAGCTCACAATACATGTTTGGAATCACAATTCCACTTCTATGGCCCCATTCCAATCTGTGGTCACAATTCCGGTTTGGAATCACAATTCCATGTTATGTCATAATTTCAGTCTGAGCTCACAATTCCAGTTTGGAATCACAATTACATCTCAAGGCTTGAGGTAAAAATTCCAGTCTGAGATCACAATCCCGGTTTGGAATCACAATTGCCGTGCAAGGCTTGAGGTCACAATTCCATTATGGAATCACAATTGCAGTTCAAAGCTCAGGGTCACAATTCCAGTCTGAGGTCACAATTCCAGTTTGGATTTACAATTGCAGATCACATCTTGAGCTCACTATTCCAGTTTGGAATCACAAGTTCATTTCTATATCACAATTCCTTGCTGAGCTCACTATACATGTTTGGAATCACAATTCCACTTCTATGTCCCCATTCCAATCTGAGATCACAATTCTGGTTTGGAATCACAATTGCAGTGCAAGGCTAGATATCAAAATTTCGATATGGAATCACAATTGCAGTTCAAAGCTCAGGGTCACAATTCCAGTCTGAGGTCACAATTCTAGTATGGAAATACAATTGCAGATCAAGGCTTGAGCTCACAATTCCAGTTTGGAATCACAATTTCATTTCCATATCACAATTCCTTTCTAAGCTCACAATTCCTGATTGGAATCACAATTCCTCTACTATGTCACAATTAGAGACTGAGGGCAGAATTCCAGTTTGGAATCACAATTCCATTTGATGTCACAATTCCAGTGTGAGCTCACAATTCCCGTTTGGAATCAAAATTGCACATCAAGGCTTGAGATTCCAATTACAGTCTGCGGTCACAATTCCCAACTGGAATCACAATTGCAGTGCAAGGATAGATGTCACATTTCCACTATGGAATCAGAAATGCAGTTCAAAGCTCAGGGTCACAATTCCAGTCTGAGCTCACAATTCCAGTTTGGAATCACAATTACAGATCAAGGCTTGAGGTCCCAATCAGAGTTTGCGGTCACAATTCCGGTTTGGAATCACAATTGCAGTGCAAGGCTTGAGGTCACAATTCCAGTTTGGAATCACAATTTCATTTCTATATCAGAATTCCTTTCTAAACTCACAGTTCCTGATTGGAATCACAATTCCTCTACTATGTCACAATTAGAGACTGAGGGCAGAATTGCAGTTTGGAATCACAATTCTATTTGATGTCACAATTCCAGTCTGAGCTCACAATTCCAGTTTGGAATCAAAATGGCAGATCAAGGCTTGAGGTCCCAATTCCAGTCTGTGGTGACAATTCCGGTTTGGAATTACAATTGCAGTGCAAGGCTAGAGGTCACAATTCCACTATGGAATCAAAATTGCAGTTCAAAGCTCAGGGTCACAATTCCAGTCTGAGGTCACAATTCCAGTTTGGAATTACAATTGCAGATCAAATCTTGAGCTCACTATTCCAGTTTGGAATCACAAGTTCATTTCTATAACACAATTCCTTGCTGAGCTCACTATACATGTTTGGAATCACAATTCCACTTCTATGTCCCCATTCCAATCTGCGGTCACAATTCTGGTTTGGAATCACAATTGCAGCGCATGGCTAGAGGTCACAATTGCATTATGGAATCAAAATTGCAGTTCAAAGCTCAGCGTCAGAATTCCAGTCTGAGGCCACAATTCCAGTTTGGAATTACAATTGCAGATCAAGGCTTGAGGTCCCAATTCCAGTCTGAGGTCACAAATCCAGTTTGGATTTACAATTGCAGATCACATCTTGAGCTCACTATTCCAGTTTGGAATCACAAGTTCATTTCTATATCACAATTCCTTGCTGAGCTCACTATACATGTTTGGAATCACAATTCCACTTCTATGTCCCCATTCCAATCTGAGATCACAATTCTGGTTTGGAATCACAATTGCAGTGCAAGGCTAGATATCAAAATTTCGATATGGAATCACAATTGCAGTTCAAAGCTCAGGGTCACAATTCCAGTCTGAGGTCACAATTCTAGTATGGAATTACAATTGCAGATCAAGGCTTGAGCTCACAATTCCAGTTTGGAATCACAATTTCATTTCCATATCACAATTCTTTTCTAAGCTCACAATTCCTGATTGGAATCACAATTACGCTGCTATGTCACAATTAGAGACTGAGGGCAGAATTGCAGTTTGGAATCACAATTCCATTTGATGTCACAATTCCAGTGTGAGCTCACAATTCCAGTTTGGAATCAAAATTGCACATCAAGGCTTGAGATTCCAATTACAGTCTGCGGTCACAATTCCCAACTGAAATCACAATTGCAGTGCAAGGATAGATGTCACATTTCCAGTATGGAATCAGAAATGCAGTTCAAAGCTCAGGGTCACAATTCCAGTCTGAGCTCACAATTCCAGTTTGGAATCACAATTACAGATCAAGGCTTGAGGTCCCAATTAGAGTTTGCGGTCACAATTCCGGTTTGGAATCACAATTGCAGTGCAAGGCTTGAGGTCACAATTCCAGTTTGGAATCACAATTTCATTTCTATATCAGAATTCCTTTCTAAACTCACAGTTCCTGATTGGAATCACAATTCCTCTACTATGTCACAATTAGAGACTGAGGGCAGAATTCCAGTTTGGAATCACAATTCTAATTGATGTCACAATTCCAGTCTGAGGCCACAATTCCAGTTTGGAATCAAAATTGTACATCAAGGCTTGAGGTCCAAATTCCAGTCTGTGGTGACAATTCCGGTTTGGAATCACAATTGCAGTGCAAGGCTAGAGGTCACAATTCCACTATGGAATCAAAATTGCAGTTCAAAGCTCAGGGTCACAATTCCAGTCTGAGGTCACAATTCCAGTTTGGAATTACAATTGCAGATCAAATCTTGAGCTCACTATTCCAGTTTGGAATCACAAGTTCATTTCTATAACACAATTCCTTGCTGAGCTCACAATACATGTTTGGAATCACAATTCCACTTCTATGTCCCCATTCCAATCTGCAGTCACAATTCCGGTTTGGAATCACAATTGCAGCGCATGGCTAGAGGTTACAATTGCATTATGGAATCAAAATTGCAGTTCAAAGCTCAGCGTCAGAATTCCAGTCTGAGGCCACAATTCCAGTTTGGAATTACAATTGCAGATCAAGGCTTGAGCTCACAATACCTGTTTGGAATCACAATTGCTGATCAATGATTGATGTCAAAATTCCAGTCTGTTCTCAGAATTTCAGTTTGGAATCAAAATTCCATTTGATATCACAATTCCAGTCTGAGCTCACAATTCCAGTTTGGAATCAAAATTGCAGATAAAGGCTTGAGCTCACCATTTCAGTCTGCGTTCACAATTCCAGTTTGGAATCACAATTGCAGTTCAAAGCTCAGGGTCACAATTCCAGTCTGAGTTCACAATTCCAGTTTGGAATCAAAATTGCAGATCAAGGCTTGAGGTTCCAATTACCGTCTGTGGTCACAATTCCCGATTGGAATCACAATTGCAGCGCAAGTCTTGATATCACATTTCAACTATGGAATGAGAAATGTAATTCAAAGCTCAGGGTCACAATTCCAATCTGAGCTCCCAATTCCAGTTTTGAATCAAAATGGCAGATCAAGGCTTGAGGTCCCAATTCCAGTCTGCGTTCAAAATTCCAGTTTGGAATCACAATTGCAGTGCAAGGCTTGAGGTCACAATTCCACTATGGAATCAGAATTGCCGTTCAAAGCTCAGGGTCACAATTCCAGTCTGAGGTCACAATTCCGGTTTGCAATTAGAATATCAGATCAAGGCTTGAGCTCACAATTCCAGTTTGGAATCACAATTTCATTTCTATATCACAATTCCTTACTGAGCTCACAATACATGTTTGGAATCACAATTCCACTTCTATGTCCCCATTCCAATCTGAGATCACAATTCTGGTTTGGAATCACAATTGCAGAGCAAGGCTAGAGATCAAAATTTCGATATGGAATCACAATTGCCGTTCAAAGCTCAGGGTCACAATTCCAGTCTGAGGTCACAATTCCAGTTTGGAATTACAATTGCAGATCAAGGCTTGAGCTCACAATTCCAGTTTGGAATCACAATTTCATTTCTATATCACAATTCCTTTCTAAGCACACAATTCCTGATTGGAATCACAATTCCGCTGCTATGTCACAATTAGAGACTGAGGGCAGAATTCCAGTTTGGAATCACAATTCCATTTGATGTCACAATTCCAGTCTGAGCTCACAATTCCCGTTTGGAATCAAAATTGCAGATCAAGGCTTGAGGTCCCAATTACAGTCTGCGGTCACAATTCCCAACTGGAATCACAATTGCAGTGCAAGGCTTGCGGTCACAATTCCGATTTGGAATCACAATTTCATTTCTGTATCACAATTCCTTTCTAAGCTCACAATTCCTGATTGGAATCACAATTTCACTACTATGTCACAATTAGAGACTGAGGGCAGAATTCCAGTTTGGAATCAAAATTGCAGATCAAGGCTTGGAGGTCCCAATTCCAGTCTGCGGTCACAATTCCGGATTGGAATGAGAATTGCAGTGCAAGGCTTGAGGTCACAATTCCACTATGGAATCACAATTGCAGTTCAAAGCTCAGGGTCACAATTCCAATCTGAGGTCACAATTCCAGTTTGGAATTACAATTGCAGATCAAGGCTTGAGCTCACAATTCCAGTTTGGGATCACAAATCCATTTTATGTCACAATTCCCGTCTGAGCTCAAAATTCCAGTTTGGAATCAAAATTGCAGATCAAGGCTTGTGGTCCCAATTCCAGTCTGAGCTCAAAATTCCGGTTTGGAATCACAACTGCAGTGAAAGGCTAGATGTCACATTTCCACTATGCATTCAGAAATGCAATTCAAAGCTAAGGGTCACAATTCAAGTCTGAGGTCACAATTCCAGTTTGGAATTACAATTGCAGATCAACGCTTGAGCTCACAATTCCAGTTTGGAATCACAGTTTCATTTCTAAATCACAATTCCTTTCTAAGCTCACAATTCCTGATTGGAATCACAATTCCTCTACTATGTCACAATTAGAGACTGAGGGTAGAATTCCAGTTTGGAATCACAATTTCATTTCTATATCACAATTCCTTGCTGAGCTCACAATACATGATTGGAATCACAATTCCACTTCTATGTCCCCATTCCAATCTGCGGTCACAATTCCAATTTAGAATCACAACTGCAGTGCAGGCTATAATCACTATTCCACTATGGAATCACTATTGCAATTCAAAGATCAGAGTCACAATTCCAGTCTGAGGCCACAATTCCAGTTTGGAATTACAATTGCAGATTAAGGCTTGAGCTCAAAATTCCAGTTTGGAATGAAAAGTCCATTTGATGTCACAATTCCAGTCTGAGCTCACAATTCTATTTTGGAAACTAAATTGCAGATAAAGGCTTTAGTTCCCAGTTCCAGTCTGCGGTCAAAATTCCGGTTTGGAATCACAATTGCAGTGCAAGGCTAGAGGTCACAATTCCACTATGGAATCACAATTGCAGTTCAAAGCTCAGGGTCACAATTCCAGTCTGAGGTCACAATTCCTGTCTGCAATTAGAATATCAGATCAAGGATTGAGCTCACAATTCCAGTTTGGAATCACAATTCCATTTTATGTCACAATTCCAGTCTGAGCTCACAATTCCAGTTTGGAATAAAAATTGCACATCAAGACTTGAGGTACCAAATACAGCCTGAGGTCACAATTCCGGTTTGGAATCACAATTGCAGTGCAAGGCTAGCGGTCGTAATTCCACTATGGAATCAAAATTGCAGTTCAAAGCTCAGGGTCACAATTCCAGTCTGAGGTCACAATTCCAGTTTGGAATTACAATTGCAGATCAAATCTTGAGCTCACTATTCCAGTTTGGAATCACAAGTTCATTTCTATAACACAATTCCTTGCTGAGCTCACAATACATGTTTGGAATCACAATTCCACTTCTATGTCCCCATTCCAATCTGCAGTCACAATTCCGGTTTGGAATCACAATTGCAGCGCATGGCTAGAGGTTACAATTGCATTATGGAATCAAAATTGCAGTTCAAAGCTCAGCGTCAGAATTCCAGTCTGAGGCCACAATTCCAGTTTGGAATTACAATTGCAGATCAAGGCTTGAGCTCACAATACCTGTTTGGAATCACAATTGCTGATCAATGATTGATGTCAAAATTCCAGTCTGTTCTCAGAATTTCAGTTTGGAATCAAAATTCCATTTGATATCACAATTCCAGTCTGAGCTCACAATTCCAGTTTGGAATCAAAATTGCAGATAAAGGCTTGAGCTCACCATTTCAGTCTGCGTTCACAATTCCAGTTTGGAATCACAATTGCAGTTCAAAGCTCAGGGTCACAATTCCAGTCTGAGTTCACAATTCCAGTTTGGAATCAAAATTGCAGACCAAGGCTTGAGGTTCCAATTACCGTCTGTGGTCACAATTCCCGATTGGAATCACAATTGCAGCGCAAGTCTTGATATCACATTTCAACTATGGAATGAGAAATGTAATTCAAAGCTCAGGGTCACAATTCCAATCTGAGCTCCCAATTCCAGTTTTGAATCAAAATGGCAGATCAAGGCTTGAGGTCCCAATTCCAGTCTGCGTTCAAAATTCCAGTTTGGAATCACAATTGCAGTGCAAGGCTTGAGGTCACAATTCCACTATGGAATCAGAATTGCCGTTCAAAGCTCAGGGTCACAATTCCAGTCTGAGGTCACAATTCCGGTTTGCAATTAGAATATCAGATCAAGGCTTGAGCTCACAATTCCAGTTTGGAATCACAATTTCATTTCTATATCACAATTCCTTACTGAGCTCACAATACATGTTTGGAATCACAATTCCACTTCTATGTCCCCATTCCAATCTGAGATCACAATTCTGGTTTGGAATCACAATTGCAGAGCAAGGCTAGAGATCAAAATTTCGATATGGAATCACAATTGCCGTTCAAAGCTCAGGGTCACAATTCCAGTCTGAGGTCACAATTCCAGTTTGGAATTACAATTGCAGATCAAGGCTTGAGCTCACAATTCCAGTTTGGAATCACAATTTCATTTCTATATCACAATTCCTTTCTAAGCACACAATTCCTGATTGGAATCACAATTCCGCTGCTATGTCACAATTAGAGACTGAGGGCAGAATTCCAGTTTGGAATCACAATTCCATTTGATGTCACAATTCCAGTCTGAGCTCACAATTCCCGTTTGGAATCAAAATTGCAGATCAAGGCTTGAGGTCCCAATTACAGTCTGCGGTCACAATTCCCAACTGGAATCACAATTGCAGTGCAAGGCTTGCGGTCACAATTCCGATTTGGAATCACAATTTCATTTCTGTATCACAATTCCTTTCTAAGCTCACAATTCCTGATTGGAATCACAATTTCACTACTATGTCACAATTAGAGACTGAGGGCAGAATTCCAGTTTGGAATCAAAATTGCAGATCAAGGCTTGGAGGTCCCAATTCCAGTCTGCGGTCACAATTCCGGATTGGAATGAGAATTGCAGTGCAAGGCTTGAGGTCACAATTCCACTATGGAATCACAATTGCAGTTCAAAGCTCAGGGTCACAATTGCAATCTGAGGTCACAATTCCAGTTTGGAATTACAATTGCAGATCAAGGCTTGAGCTCACAATTCCAGTTTGGGATCACAAATCCATTTTATGTCACAATTCCCGTCTGAGCTCAAAATTCCAGTTTGGAATCAAAATTGCAGATCAAGGCTTGTGGTCCCAATTCCAGTCTGAGCTCAAAATTCCGGTTTGGAATCACAACTGCAGTGAAAGGCTAGATGTCACATTTCCACTATGCATTCAGAAATGCAATTCAAAGCTAAGGGTCACAATTCAAGTCTGAGGTCACAATTCCAGTTTGGAATTACAATTGCAGATCAACGCTTGAGCTCACAATTCCAGTTTGGAATCACAGTTTCATTTCTAAATCACAATTCCTTTCTAAGCTCACAATTCCTGATTGGAATCACAATTCCTCTACTATGTCACAATTAGAGACTGAGGGTAGAATTCCAGTTTGGAATCACAATTTCATTTCTATATCACAATTCCTTGCTGAGCTCACAATACATGATTGGAATCACAATTCCACTTCTATGTCCCCATTCCAATCTGCGGTCACAATTCCAATTTAGAATCACAACTGCAGTGCAGGCTATAATCACTATTCCACTATGGAATCACTATTGCAATTCAAAGATCAGAGTCACAATTCCAGTCTGAGGCCACAATTCCAGTTTGGAATTACAATTGCAGATTAAGGCTTGAGCTCAAAATTCCAGTTTGGAATGAAAAGTCCATTTGATGTCACAATTCCAGTCTGAGCTCACAATTCTATTTTGGAAACTAAATTGCAGATAAAGGCTTTAGTTCCCAGTTCCAGTCTGCGGTCAAAATTCCGGTTTGGAATCACAATTGCAGTGCAAGGCTAGAGGTCACAATTCCACTATGGAATCACAATTGCAGTTCAAAGCTCAGGGTCACAATTCCAGTCTGAGGTCACAATTCCTGTCTGCAATTAGAATATCAGATCAAGGATTGAGCTCACAATTCCAGTTTGGAATCACAATTCCATTTTATGTCACAATTCCAGTCTGAGCTCACAATTCCAGTTTGGAATAAAAATTGCACATCAAGACTTGAGGTACCAAATACAGCCTGAGGTCACAATTCCGGTTTGGAATCACAATTGCAGTGCAAGGCTAGCGGTCGTAATTCCACTATGGTATAAAAATTGCAGATAAAGGCTTGAGGTCCCAATTCCAGTCTGAGGTCACAATTCCAGTTTGGAATTACAATTGCAGATCAAGGCTTGAGCTCACAATTCCAGTTTGGAATCACAAGTTCATTTCTATATCACAATTTTTTTCTAAGCTCACAATACCTCTTTGGAATCACAATTGCTGATCATTGATTGATGTCAAAATTCCAATCTGATCTCAGAATTCCAGTTTGGAATGAAAAGTCCATTTGATGTCACAATTCCAGTCTGAGCTCACAATTCCAGTTTGGAATCAAAATTATATTTCAAGGCTTGAGGTCCCAATTCCAGTCTGCGGTCACAATTCCGGTTTGGAATCACAATTGCAGTGCAAGGCTAGAGGTCAAAATTTCGCTATGGAATCACAATTGCAGTTCAAGGCTCAGTGTCACAATTCCAGTCTGAGGTCACAGTTCCAGTTTGGAATTAGAATTGTAGACCAACGCTTGAGCTCACAATTCCAGTTTGGAATCACAGTTTCATTTCTATATCACAATTCCATTCTAAGCTCACAGTTCCTGATTGGAATCACAATTCCTCTACTATGCCACAATTAGAGACTGAGGGCAGAATTCCAGTTTGGAATCACAATTCCATTTGATGTCACAATTACCGTCTGAGCTCACAATTCCAGTTTGGAATCAAAATTACAGATCAAGGCTTGTGGTCCCAATTCCAGTCTGAGCTCAAAATTCCGGTTTGGAATCACAACTGCAGTGAAAGGCTAGATGTCACATTTCCACTATGCATTCAGAAATGCAATTCAAAGCTAAGGGTCACAATTCCAGTCTGAGGTCACAATTCCAGTTTGGAATTACAATTGCAGATCAACGCTTGAGCTCACAATTCCAGTTTGGAATCACAGTTTCATTTCTAAATCACAATTCCTTTCTAAGCTCACAATTCCTGATGGGAATCACAATTCCTCTACTATGTCACAATTAGAGACTGAGGGCAGAATTGCAGTTTGGAATCACAATTCCATTTGATGTCACAGTTCCAGTCTGAGCTCACAATTCCAGTTTGGAATCAAAATTGCACATCAAGGCTTGAGGTTCCAATTACCGTCTGCAGTCACAATTCAGAATTGGAATCACAATTGCAGCGCAAGTCTTGATATCACATTTCAACTATGGAATGAGAAATGTAATTCAAAGCTCAGGGTCACAATTCCAGTCTGAGGACACAATTCCGGTTTGCAATTACAATAGCAGATCAAGGCTTGAGCTCACAATTCCAGTTTGGAATCACAATTTCATTTCTATATCACAATTCCTTACTGAGCTCACAATACATGTTTGGAATCACAATTCCACTTCTATGGCCCCATTCCAATCTGTGGTCACAATTCCGGTTTGGAATCACAATTCTATGTTATGTCATAATTTCAGTCTGAGCTCACAATTCCAGTTTGGAATCACAATTACATCTCAAGGATTGAGGTAAAAATTCCAGTCTGAGATCACAATCCCGGTTTGGAATCACAATTGCAGTGCAAGGCTTGAGGTCACAATTCCACTATGGAATCAAAATTGCAGTTCAAAGCTCAGGGTCACAATTCCAGTCTGAGGTCACAATTCCAGTTTGGAATTACAATTGCAGATCAAATCTTGAGCTCACTATTCCAGTTTGGAATCACAAGTTCATTTCTATAACACAATTCCTTGCTGAGCTCACTATACATGTTTGGAATCACAATTCCACCTCTATGTCCCCATTCCAATCTGAGATCACAATTCCGGTTTGGAATCACAATTGCAGCGCATGGCTAGAGGTCACAATTGCATTATGGAATCAAAATTGCAGTTCAAAGCTCAGCGTCAGAATTCCAGTCTGAGGCCACAATTCCAGTTTGGAATTACAATTGCAGATCAAGGCTTGAGCTCACAATACCTGTTTGGAATCACAATTGCCGATCAATGATTGATGTCAAAATTCCAGTCTGTTCTCAGAATTTCAGTTTGGAATCAAGATTCCATTTGATGTCACAATTCCAGTCTGAGCTCACAATTCCAGTTTGGAATCAAAATTGCAGATAAAGGCTTGAGCTCACCATTTCAGTCTGCGTTCACAATTCCAGTTTGGAATCACAATTGCAGTGTAAGGCTAGAGGTATCAATTCCACTATGGAATCACAATTGCAGTTCAAAGCTCAGTGTCACAATTCCAGTCTGAGGTCACAATTCCACTATGGAATCACAATTGCAGTTCAAAGCTCAGGGTCGCAATTCCAGTCTGAGTTCACAATTCCAGTTTGGAATCAAAATTGCAGATCAAGGCTTGAGGTCCCAATTACAGTCTGCGGTCACAATTCTGGTTTGGAATCACAATTGCAGTGCAAGGCTTGCGGTCACAATTCCGATTTGGAATCACAATTTCATTTCTGTATCACAATTCCTTTCTAAGCTCACAATTCCTGATTGGAATCACAATTTCACTACTATGTCACAATTAGAGACTGAGGGCAGAATTCCAGTTTGGAATCAAAATTGCAGATCAAGGCTTGGAGGTCCCAATTCCAGTCTGCGGTCACAATTCCGGATTGGAATGAGAATTGCAGTGCAAGGCTTGAGGTCACAATTCCACTATGGAATCACAATTGCAGTTCAAAGCTCAGGGTCACAATTCGAATCTGAGGTCACAATTCCAGTTTGGAATTACAATTGCAGATCAAGGCTTGAGCTCACAATTCCAGTTTGGGATCACAATTCCATTTGATGTCACAATTCCCGTCTGAGCTCAAAATTCCAGTTTGGAATCAAAATTGCAGATCAAGGCTTGTGGTCCCAATTCCAGTCTGAGCTCAAAATTCCGGTTTGGAATCACAACTGCAGTGAAAGGCTAGATGTCACATTTCCACTATGCATTCAGAAATGCAATTCAAAGCTAAGGGTCACAATTCCAGTCTGAGGTCACAATTCCAGTTTGGAATTACAATTGCAGATCAACGCTTGAGCTCACAATTCCCGTTTGGAATCACAGTTTCATTTCTATATCACAATTCCTTTCTAAGCTCACAATTCCTGATTGGAATCACAATTCCTCTACTATGTCACAATTAGAGACTGAGGGCAGAATTCCAGTTTGGAATCACAATTCCATTTGATGTCACAGTTCCAGTCTGAGCTCACAATTCCAGTTTGGAATCAAAATTGCACATCAAGGCTTGAGGTTCCAATTACCGTCTGCAGTCACAATTCAGAATTGGAATCACAATTGCAGCGCAAGTCTTGATATCACATTTCAACTATGGAATGAGAAATGTAATTCAAAGCTCAGGGTCACAATTCCAGTCTGAGGACACAATTCCGGTTTGCAATTACAATAGCAGATCAAGGCTTGAGCTCACAATTCCAGTTTGGAATCACAATTTCATTTCTATATCACAATTCCTTACTGAGCTCACAATACATGTTTGGAATCACAATTCCACTTCTATGGCCCCATTCCAATCTGTGGTCACAATTCCGGTTTGGAATCACAATTCCATGTTATGTCATAATTTCAGTCTGAGCTCACAATTCCAGTTTGGAATCACAATTACATCTCAAGGCTTGAGGTAAAAATTCCAGTCTGAGATCACAATCCGGGTTTGGAATCACAATTGCCGTGCAAGGCTTGAGGTCACAATTCCATTATGGAATCACAATTGCAGTTCAAAGCTCAGGGTCACAATTCCAGTCTGAGGTCACAATTCCAGTTTGGATTTACAATTGCAGATCACATCTTGAGCTCACAATTCCATTTTGGAATCACAAGTTCATTTCTATATCACAATTCCTTGCTGAGCTCACTATACATGTTTGGAATCACAATTCCACTTCTATGTCCCCATTCCAATCTGAGATCACAATTCTGGTTTGGAATCACAATTGCAGTGCAAGGCTAGATATCAAAATTTCGATATGGAATCACAATTGCCGTTCAAAGCTCAGGGTCACAATTCCAGTCTGAGGTCACAATTCTAGTATGGAATTACAATTGCAGATCAAGGCTTGAGCTCACAATTCCAGTTTGGAATCACAATTTCATTTCCATATCACAATTCTTTTCTAAGCTCACAATTCCTGATTGGAATCACAATTCCTCTACTATGTCACAATTAGAGACTGAGGGTAGAATTCCAGTTTGGAATCACAATTTCATTTCTATATCACAATTCCTTGCTGAGCTCACAATACATGATTGGAATCACAATTCCACTTCTATGTCCCCATTCCAATCTGCGGTCACAATTCCAATTTAGAATCACAACTGCAGTGCAGGCTATAATCACTATTCCACTATGGAATCACTATTGCAATTCAAAGATCAGAGTCACAATTCCAGTCTGAGGCCACAATTCCAGTTTGGAATTACAATTGCAGATTAAGGCTTGAGCTCAAAATTCCAGTTTGGAATGAAAAGTCCATTTGATGTCACAATTCCAGTCTGAGCTCACAATTCTATTTTGGAAACTAAATTGCAGATAAAGGCTTTAGTTCCCAGTTCCAGTCTGCGGTCAAAATTCCGGTTTGGAATCACAATTGCAGTGCAAGGCTAGAGGTCACAATTCCACTATGGAATCACAATTGCAGTTCAAAGCTCAGGGTCACAATTCCAGTCTGAGGTCACAATTCCTGTCTGCAATTAGAATATCAGATCAAGGATTGAGCTCACAATTCCAGTTTGGAATCACAATTCCATTTTATGTCACAATTCCAGTCTGAGCTCACAATTCCAGTTTGGAATAAAAATTGCACATCAAGACTTGAGGTACCAAATACAGCCTGAGGTCACAATTCCGGTTTGGAATCACAATTGCAGTGCAAGGCTAGCGGTCGTAATTCCACTATGGAATCAAAATTGCAGTTCAAAGCTCAGGGTCACAATTCCAGTCTGAGGTCACAATTCCAGTTTGGAATTACAATTGCAGATCAAATCTTGAGCTCACTATTCCAGTTTGGAATCACAAGTTCATTTCTATAACACAATTCCTTGCTGAGCTCACAATACATGTTTGGAATCACAATTCCACTTCTATGTCCCCATTCCAATCTGCAGTCACAATTCCGGTTTGGAATCACAATTGCAGCGCATGGCTAGAGGTTACAATTGCATTATGGAATCAAAATTGCAGTTCAAAGCTCAGCGTCAGAATTCCAGTCTGAGGCCACAATTCCAGTTTGGAATTACAATTGCAGATCAAGGCTTGAGCTCACAATACCTGTTTGGAATCACAATTGCTGATCAATGATTGATGTCAAAATTCCAGTCTGTTCTCAGAATTTCAGTTTGGAATCAAAATTCCATTTGATATCACAATTCCAGTCTGAGCTCACAATTCCAGTTTGGAATCAAAATTGCAGATAAAGGCTTGAGCTCACCATTTCAGTCTGCGTTCACAATTCCAGTTTGGAATCACAATTGCAGTTCAAAGCTCAGGGTCACAATTCCAGTCTGAGTTCACAATTCCAGTTTGGAATCAAAATTGCAGACCAAGGCTTGAGGTTCCAATTACCGTCTGTGGTCACAATTCCCGATTGGAATCACAATTGCAGCGCAAGTCTTGATATCACATTTCAACTATGGAATGAGAAATGTAATTCAAAGCTCAGGGTCACAATTCCAATCTGAGCTCCCAATTCCAGTTTTGAATCAAAATGGCAGATCAAGGCTTGAGGTCCCAATTCCAGTCTGCGTTCAAAATTCCAGTTTGGAATCACAATTGCAGTGCAAGGCTTGAGGTCACAATTCCACTATGGAATCAGAATTGCCGTTCAAAGCTCAGGGTCACAATTCCAGTCTGAGGTCACAATTCCGGTTTGCAATTAGAATATCAGATCAAGGCTTGAGCTCACAATTCCAGTTTGGAATCACAATTTCATTTCTATATCACAATTCCTTACTGAGCTCACAATACATGTTTGGAATCACAATTCCACTTCTATGTCCCCATTCCAATCTGAGATCACAATTCTGGTTTGGAATCACAATTGCAGAGCAAGGCTAGAGATCAAAATTTCGATATGGAATCACAATTGCCGTTCAAAGCTCAGGGTCACAATTCCAGTCTGAGGTCACAATTCCAGTTTGGAATTACAATTGCAGATCAAGGCTTGAGCTCACAATTCCAGTTTGGAATCACAATTTCATTTCTATATCACAATTCCTTTCTAAGCTCACAATTCCTGATTGGAATCACAATTTCACTACTATGTCACAATTAGAGACTGAGGGCAGAATTCCAGTTTGGAATCAAAATTCCATTTGATGTCACAATTCCAGTGTGAGCTCACAATTCCGGTTTTGAATCAAAATTGCAGATCAAGGCTTGAGGTCCCAATTACAGTCTGCGGTCACAATTCCCAACTGGAATCACAATTGCAGTGCAAGGCTTGCGGTCACAATTCCGATTTGGAATCACAATTTCATTTCTGTATCACAATTCCTTTCTAAGCTCACAATTCCTGATTGGAATCACAATTTCACTACTATGTCACAATTAGAGACTGAGGGCAGAATTCCAGTTTGGAATCAAAATTGCAGATCAAGGCTTGGAGGTCCCAATTCCAGTCTGCGGTCACAATTCCGGATTGGAATGAGAATTGCAGTGCAAGGCTTGAGGTCACAATTCCACTATGGAATCACAATTGCAGTTCAAAGCTCAGGGTCACAATTGCAATCTGAGGTCACAATTCCAGTTTGGAATTACAATTGCAGATCAAGGCTTGAGCTCACAATTCCAGTTTGGGATCACAAATCCATTTTATGTCACAATTCCCGTCTGAGCTCAAAATTCCAGTTTGGAATCAAAATTGCAGATCAAGGCTTGTGGTCCCAATTCCAGTCTGAGCTCAAAATTCCGGTTTGGAATCACAACTGCAGTGAAAGGCTAGATGTCACATTTCCACTATGCATTCAGAAATGCAATTCAAAGCTAAGGGTCACAATTCAAGTCTGAGGTCACAATTCCAGTTTGGAATTACAATTGCAGATCAACGCTTGAGCTCACAATTCCAGTTTGGAATCACAGTTTCATTTCTAAATCACAATTCCTTTCTAAGCTCACAATTCCTGATTGGAATCACAATTCCTCTACTATGTCACAATTAGAGACTGAGGGTAGAATTCCAGTTTGGAATCACAATTTCATTTCTATATCACAATTCCTTGCTGAGCTCACAATACATGATTGGAATCACAATTCCACTTCTATGTCCCCATTCCAATCTGCGGTCACAATTCCAATTTAGAATCACAACTGCAGTGCAGGCTATAATCACTATTCCACTATGGAATCACTATTGCAATTCAAAGATCAGAGTCACAATTCCAGTCTGAGGCCACAATTCCAGTTTGGAATTACAATTGCAGATTAAGGCTTGAGCTCAAAATTCCAGTTTGGAATGAAAAGTCCATTTGATGTCACAATTCCAGTCTGAGCTCACAATTCTATTTTGGAAACTAAATTGCAGATAAAGGCTTTAGTTCCCAGTTCCAGTCTGCGGTCAAAATTCCGGTTTGGAATCACAATTGCAGTGCAAGGCTAGAGGTCACAATTCCACTATGGAATCACAATTGCAGTTCAAAGCTCAGGGTCACAATTCCAGTCTGAGGTCACAATTCCTGTCTGCAATTAGAATATCAGATCAAGGATTGAGCTCACAATTCCAGTTTGGAATCACAATTCCATTTTATGTCACAATTCCAGTCTGAGCTCACAATTCCAGTTTGGAATAAAAATTGCACATCAAGACTTGAGGTACCAAATACAGCCTGAGGTCACAATTCCGGTTTGGAATCACAACTGCAGTGAAAGGCTAGATGTCACATTTCCACTATGCATTCAGAAATGCAATTCAAAGCTAAGGGTCACAATTCCAGTCTGAGGTCACAATTCCAGTTTGGAATTACAATTGCAGATCAACGCTTGAGCTCACAATTCCAGTTTGGAATCACAGTTTCATTTCTAAATCACAATTCCTTTCTAAGCTCACAATTCCTGATGGGAATCACAATTCCTCTACTATGTCACAATTAGAGACTGAGGGCAGAATTGCAGTTTGGAATCACAATTCCATTTGATGTCACAGTTCCAGTCTGAGCTCACAATTCCAGTTTGGAATCAAAATTGCACATCAAGGCTTGAGGTTCCAATTACCGTCTGCAGTCACAATTCAGAATTGGAATCACAATTGCAGCGCAAGTCTTGATATCACATTTCAACTATGGAATGAGAAATGTAATTCAAAGCTCAGGGTCACAATTCCAGTCTGAGGACACAATTCCGGTTTGCAATTACAATAGCAGATCAAGGCTTGAGCTCACAATTCCAGTTTGGAATCACAATTTCATTTCTATATCACAATTCCTTACTGAGCTCACAATACATGTTTGGAATCACAATTCCACTTCTATGGCCCCATTCCAATCTGTGGTCACAATTCAGGTTTGGAATCACAATTCCATGTTATGTCATAATTTCAGTCTGAGCTCACAATTCCAGTTTGGAATCACAATTACATCTCAAGGCTTGAGGTAAAAATTCCAGTCTGAGATCACAATCCGGGTTTGGAATCACAATTGCCGTGCAAGGCTTGAGGTCACAATTCCATTATGGAATCACAATTGCAGTTCAAAGCTCAGGGTCACAATTCCAGTCTGAGGTCACAATTCCAGTTTGGATTTACAATTGCAGATCACATCTTGAGCTCACAATTCCATTTTGGAATCACAAGTTCATTTCTATATCACAATTCCTTGCTGAGCTCACTATACATGTTTGGAATCACAATTCCACTTCTATGTCCCCATTCCAATCTGAGATCACAATTCTGGTTTGGAATCACAATTGCAGTGCAAGGCTAGATATCAAAATTTCGATATGGAATCACAATTGCCGTTCAAAGCTCAGGGTCACAATTCCAGTCTGAGGTCACAATTCTAGTATGGAATTACAATTGCAGATCAAGGCTTGAGCTCACAATTCCAGTTTGGAATCACAATTTCATTTCCATATCACAATTCTTTTCTAAGCTCACAATTCCTGATTGGAATCACAATTCCTCTACTATGTCACAATTAGAGACTGAGGGTAGAATTCCAGTTTGGAATCACAATTTCATTTCTATATCACAATTCCTTGCTGAGCTCACAATACATGATTGGAATCACAATTCCACTTCTATGTCCCCATTCCAATCTGCGGTCACAATTCCAATTTAGAATCACAACTGCAGTGCAGGCTATAATCACTATTCCACTATGGAATCACTATTGCAATTCAAAGATCAGAGTCACAATTCCAGTCTGAGGCCACAATTCCAGTTTGGAATTACAATTGCAGATTAAGGCTTGAGCTCAAAATTCCAGTTTGGAATGAAAAGTCCATTTGATGTCACAATTCCAGTCTGAGCTCACAATTCTATTTTGGAAACTAAATTGCAGATAAAGGCTTTAGTTCCCAGTTCCAGTCTGCGGTCAAAATTCCGGTTTGGAATCACAATTGCAGTGCAAGGCTAGAGGTCACAATTCCACTATGGAATCACAATTGCAGTTCAAAGCTCAGGGTCACAATTCCAGTCTGAGGTCACAATTCCTGTCTGCAATTAGAATATCAGATCAAGGATTGAGCTCACAATTCCAGTTTGGAATCACAATTCCATTTTATGTCACAATTCCAGTCTGAGCTCACAATTCCAGTTTGGAATCAAAATTGCACATCAAGACTTGAGGTACCAAATACAGCCTGAGGTCACAATTCCGGTTTGGAATCACAATTGCAGTGCAAGGCTAGCGGTCGTAATTCCACTATGGAATCAAAATTGCAGTTCAAAGCTCAGGGTCACAATTCCAGTCTGAGGTCACAATTCCAGTTTGGAATTACAATTGCAGATCAAATCTTGAGCTCACTATTCCAGTTTGGAATCACAAGTTCATTTCTATAACACAATTCCTTGCTGAGCTCACAATACATGTTTGGAATCACAATTCCACTTCTATGTCCCCATTCCAATCTGCAGTCACAATTCCGGTTTGGAATCACAATTGCAGCGCATGGCTAGAGGTTACAATTGCATTATGGAATCAAAATTGCAGTTCAAAGCTCAGCGTCAGAATTCCAGTCTGAGGCCACAATTCCAGTTTGGAATTACAATTGCAGATCAAGGCTTGAGCTCACAATACCTGTTTGGAATCACAATTGCTGATCAATGATTGATGTCAAAATTCCAGTCTGTTCTCAGAATTTCAGTTTGGAATCAAAATTCCATTTGATATCACAATTCCAGTCTGAGCTCACAATTCCAGTTTGGAATCAAAATTGCAGATAAAGGCTTGAGCTCACCATTTCAGTCTGCGTTCACAATTCCAGTTTGGAATCACAATTGCAGTTCAAAGCTCAGGGTCACAATTCCAGTCTGAGTTCACAATTCCAGTTTGGAATCAAAATTGCAGACCAAGGCTTGAGGTTCCAATTACCGTCTGTGGTCACAATTCCCGATTGGAATCACAATTGCAGCGCAAGTCTTGATATCACATTTCAACTATGGAATGAGAAATGTAATTCAAAGCTCAGGGTCACAATTCCAATCTGAGCTCCCAATTCCAGTTTTGAATCAAAATGGCAGATCAAGGCTTGAGGTCCCAATTCCAGTCTGCGTTCAAAATTCCAGTTTGGAATCACAATTGCAGTGCAAGGCTTGAGGTCACAATTCCACTATGGAATCAGAATTGCCGTTCAAAGCTCAGGGTCACAATTCCAGTCTGAGGTCACAATTCCGGTTTGCAATTAGAATATCAGATCAAGGCTTGAGCTCACAATTCCAGTTTGGAATCACAAGTTCATTTCTATATCACAATTCCTTACTGAGCTCACAATACATGTTTGGAATCACAATTCCACTTCTATGTCCCCATTCCAATCTGAGATCACAATTCTGGTTTGGAATCACAATTGCAGAGCAAGGCTAGAGATCAAAATTTCGATATGGAATCACAATTGCCGTTCAAAGCTCAGGGTCACAATTCCAGTCTGAGGTCACAATTCCAGTTTGGAATTACAATTGCAGATCAAGGCTTGAGCTCACAATTCCAGTTTGGAATCACAATTTCATTTCTATATCACAATTCCTTTCTAAGCACACAATTCCTGATTGGAATCACAATTCCGCTGCTATGTCACAATTAGAGACTGAGGGCAGAATTCCAGTTTGGAATCACAATTCCATTTGATGTCACAATTCCAGTCTGAGCTCACAATTCCCGTTTGGAATCAAAATTGCAGATCAAGGCTTGAGGTCCCAATTACAGTCTGCGGTCACAATTCCCAACTGGAATCACAATTGCAGTGCAAGGCTTGCGGTCACAATTCCGATTTGGAATCACAATTTCATTTCTGTATCACAATTCCTTTCTAAGCTCACAATTCCTGATTGGAATCACAATTTCACTACTATGTCACAATTAGAGACTGAGGGCAGAATTCCAGTTTGGAATCAAAATTGCAGATCAAGGCTTGGAGGTCCCAATTCCAGTCTGCGGTCACAATTCCGGATTGGAATGAGAATTGCAGTGCAAGGCTTGAGGTCACAATTCCACTATGGAATCACAATTGCAGTTCAAAGCTCAGGGTCACAATTGCAATCTGAGGTCACAATTCCAGTTTGGAATTACAATTGCAGATCAAGGCTTGAGCTCACAATTCCAGTTTGGGATCACAAATCCATTTTATGTCACAATTCCCGTCTGAGCTCAAAATTCCAGTTTGGAATCAAAATTGCAGATCAAGGCTTGTGGTCCCAATTCCAGTCTGAGCTCAAAATTCCGGTTTGGAATCACAACTGCAGTGAAAGGCTAGATGTCACATTTCCACTATGCATTCAGAAATGCAATTCAAAGCTAAGGGTCACAATTCAAGTCTGAGGTCACAATTCCAGTTTGGAATTACAATTGCAGATCAACGCTTGAGCTCACAATTCCAGTTTGGAATCACAGTTTCATTTCTAAATCACAATTCCTTTCTAAGCTCACAATTCCTGATTGGAATCACAATTCCTCTACTATGTCACAATTAGAGACTGAGGGTAGAATTCCAGTTTGGAATCACAATTTCATTTCTATATCACAATTCCTTGCTGAGCTCACAATACATGATTGGAATCACAATTCCACTTCTATGTCCCCATTCCAATCTGCGGTCACAATTCCAATTTAGAATCACAACTGCAGTGCAGGCTATAATCACTATTCCACTATGGAATCACTATTGCAATTCAAAGATCAGAGTCACAATTCCAGTCTGAGGCCACAATTCCAGTTTGGAATTACAATTGCAGATTAAGGCTTGAGCTCAAAATTCCAGTTTGGAATGAAAAGTCCATTTGATGTCACAATTCCAGTCTGAGCTCACAATTCTATTTTGGAAACTAAATTGCAGATAAAGGCTTTAGTTCCCAGTTCCAGTCTGCGGTCAAAATTCCGGTTTGGAATCACAATTGCAGTGCAAGGCTAGAGGTCACAATTCCACTATGGAATCACAATTGCAGTTCAAAGCTCAGGGTCACAATTCCAGTCTGAGGTCACAATTCCTGTCTGCAATTAGAATATCAGATCAAGGATTGAGCTCACAATTCCAGTTTGGAATCACAATTCCATTTTATGTCACAATTCCAGTCTGAGCTCACAATTCCAGTTTGGAATAAAAATTGCACATCAAGACTTGAGGTACCAAATACAGCCTGAGGTCACAATTCCGGTTTGGAATCACAATTGCAGTGCAAGGCTAGCGGTCGTAATTCCACTATGGTATAAAAATTGCAGATAAAGGCTTGAGGTCCCAATTCCAGTCTGAGGTCACAATTCCAGTTTGGAATTACAATTGCAGATCAAGGCTTGAGCTCACAATTCCAGTTTGGAATCACAAGTTCATTTCTATATCACAATTTTTTTCTAAGCTCACAATACCTCTTTGGAATCACAATTGCTGATCATTGATTGATGTCAAAATTCCAATCTGATCTCAGAATTCCAGTTTGGAATGAAAAGTCCATTTGATGTCACAATTCCAGTCTGAGCTCACAATTCCAGTTTGGAATCAAAATTATATTTCAAGGCTTGAGGTCCCAATTCCAGTCTGCGGTCACAATTCCGGTTTGGAATCACAATTGCAGTGCAAGGCTAGAGGTCAAAATTTCGCTATGGAATCACAATTGCAGTTCAAGGCTCAGTGTCACAATTCCAGTCTGAGGTCACAGTTCCAGTTTGGAATTAGAATTGTAGACCAACGCTTGAGCTCACAATTCCAGTTTGGAATCACAGTTTCATTTCTATATCACAATTCCATTCTAAGCTCACAGTTCCTGATTGGAATCACAATTCCTCTACTATGCCACAATTAGAGACTGAGGGCAGAATTCCAGTTTGGAATCACAATTCCATTTGATGTCACAATTACCGTCTGAGCTCACAATTCCAGTTTGGAATCAAAATTACAGATCAAGGCTTGTGGTCCCAATTCCAGTCTGAGCTCAAAATTCCGGTTTGGAATCACAACTGCAGTGAAAGGCTAGATGTCACATTTCCACTATGCATTCAGAAATGCAATTCAAAGCTAAGGGTCACAATTCCAGTCTGAGGTCACAATTCCAGTTTGGAATTACAATTGCAGATCAACGCTTGAGCTCACAATTCCAGTTTGGAATCACAGTTTCATTTCTAAATCACAATTCCTTTCTAAGCTCACAATTCCTGATGGGAATCACAATTCCTCTACTATGTCACAATTAGAGACTGAGGGCAGAATTGCAGTTTGGAATCACAATTCCATTTGATGTCACAGTTCCAGTCTGAGCTCACAATTCCAGTTTGGAATCAAAATTGCACATCAAGGCTTGAGGTTCCAATTACCGTCTGCAGTCACAATTCAGAATTGGAATCACAATTGCAGCGCAAGTCTTGATATCACATTTCAACTATGGAATGAGAAATGTAATTCAAAGCTCAGGGTCACAATTCCAGTCTGAGGACACAATTCCGGTTTGCAATTACAATAGCAGATCAAGGCTTGAGCTCACAATTCCAGTTTGGAATCACAATTTCATTTCTATATCACAATTCCTTACTGAGCTCACAATACATGTTTGGAATCACAATTCCACTTCTATGGCCCCATTCCAATCTGTGGTCACAATTCCGGTTTGGAATCACAATTCTATGTTATGTCATAATTTCAGTCTGAGCTCACAATTCCAGTTTGGAATCACAATTACATCTCAAGGATTGAGGTAAAAATTCCAGTCTGAGATCACAATCCCGGTTTGGAATCACAATTGCAGTGCAAGGCTTGAGGTCACAATTCCACTATGGAATCAAAATTGCAGTTCAAAGCTCAGGGTCACAATTCCAGTCTGAGGTCACAATTCCAGTTTGGAATTACAATTGCAGATCAAATCTTGAGCTCACTATTCCAGTTTGGAATCACAAGTTCATTTCTATAACACAATTCCTTGCTGAGCTCACTATACATGTTTGGAATCACAATTCCACCTCTATGTCCCCATTCCAATCTGAGATCACAATTCCGGTTTGGAATCACAATTGCAGCGCATGGCTAGAGGTCACAATTGCATTATGGAATCAAAATTGCAGTTCAAAGCTCAGCGTCAGAATTCCAGTCTGAGGCCACAATTCCAGTTTGGAATTACAATTGCAGATCAAGGCTTGAGCTCACAATACCTGTTTGGAATCACAATTGCTGATCAATGATTGATGTCAAAATTCCAGTCTGTTCTCAGAATTTCAGTTTGGAATCAAGATTCCATTTGATGTCACAATTCCAGTCTGAGCTCACAATTCCAGTTTGGAATCAAAATTGCAGATAAAGGCTTGAGCTCACCATTTCAGTCTGCGTTCACAATTCCAGTTTGGAATCACAATTGCAGTGTAAGGCTAGAGGTATCAATTCCACTATGGAATCACAATTGCAGTTGAAAGCTCAGTGTCACAATTCCAGTCTGAGGTCACAATTCCACTATGGAATCACAATTGCAGTTCAAAGCTCAGGGTCGCAATTCCAGTCTGAGTTCACAATTCCAGTTTGGAATCAAAATTGCAGATCAAGGCTTGAGGTCCCAATTACAGTCTGCGGTCACAATTCTGGTTTGGAATCACAATTGCAGTGCAAGGCTTGCGGTCACAATTCCGATTTGGAATCACAATTTCATTTCTGTATCACAATTCCTTTCTAAGCTCACAATTCCTGATTGGAATCACAATTTCACTACTATGTCACAATTAGAGACTGAGGGCAGAATTCCAGTTTGGAATCAAAATTGCAGATCAAGGCTTGGAGGTCCCAATTCCAGTCTGCGGTCACAATTCCGGATTGGAATGAGAATTGCAGTGCAAGGCTTGAGGTCACAATTCCACTATGGAATCACAATTGCAGTTCAAAGCTCAGGGTCACAATTCGAATCTGAGGTCACAATTCCAGTTTGGAATTACAATTGCAGATCAAGGCTTGAGCTCACAATTCCAGTTTGGGATCACAATTCCATTTGATGTCACAATTCCCGTCTGAGCTCAAAATTCCAGTTTGGAATCAAAATTGCAGATCAAGGCTTGTGGTCCCAATTCCAGTCTGAGCTCAAAATTCCGGTTTGGAATCACAACTGCAGTGAAAGGCTAGATGTCACATTTCCACTATGCATTCAGAAATGCAATTCAAAGCTAAGGGTCACAATTCCAGTCTGAGGTCACAATTCCAGTTTGGAATTACAATTGCAGATCAACGCTTGAGCTCACAATTCCCGTTTGGAATCACAGTTTCATTTCTATATCACAATTCCTTTCTAAGCTCACAATTCCTGATTGGAATCACAATTCCTCTACTATGTCACAATTAGAGACTGAGGGCAGAATTGCAGTTTGGAATCACAATTCCATTTGATGTCACAGTTCCAGTCTGAGCTCACAATTCCAGTTTGGAATCAAAATTGCACATCAAGGCTTGAGGTTCCAATTACCGTCTGCAGTCACAATTCAGAATTGGAATCACAATTGCAGCGCAAGTCTTGATATCACATTTCAACTATGGAATGAGAAATGTAATTCAAAGCTCAGGGTCACAATTCCAGTCTGAGGACACAATTCCGGTTTGCAATTACAATAGCAGATCAAGGCTTGAGCTCACAATTCCAGTTTGGAATCACAATTTCATTTCTATATCACAATTCCTTACTGAGCTCACAATACATGTTTGGAATCACAATTCCACTTCTATGGCCCCATTCCAATCTGTGGTCACAATTCCGGTTTGGAATCACAATTCCATGTTATGTCATAATTTCAGTCTGAGCTCACAATTCCAGTTTGGAATCACAATTACATCTCAAGGCTTGAGGTAAAAATTCCAGTCTGAGATCACAATCCGGGTTTGGAATCACAATTGCCGTGCAAGGCTTGAGGTCACAATTCCATTATGGAATCACAATTGCAGTTCAAAGCTCAGGGTCACAATTCCAGTCTGAGGTCACAATTCCAGTTTGGATTTACAATTGCAGATCACATCTTGAGCTCACTATTCCATTTTGGAATCACAAGTTCATTTCTATATCACAATTCCTTGCTGAGCTCACTATACATGTTTGGAATCACAATTCCACCTCTATGTCCCCATTCCAATCTGAGATCACAATTCTGGTTTGGAATCACAATTGCAGTGCAAGGCTAGATATCAAAATTTCGATATGGAATCACAATTGCAGTTCAAAGCTCAGGGTCACAATTCCAGTCTGAGGTCACAATTCTAGTATGGAAATACAATTGCAGATCAAGGCTTGAGCTCACAATTCCAGTTTGGAATCACAATTTCATTTCCATATCACAATTCCTTTCTAAGCTCACAATTCCTGATTGGAATCACAATTCCTCTACTATGTCACAATTAGAGACTGAGGGCAGAATTGCAGTTTGGAATCACAATTCCATTTGATGTCACAATTCCAGTGTGAGCTCACAATTCCGGTTTTGAATCAAAATTGCACATCAAGGCTTGAGATTCCAATTACAGTCTGCGGTCACAATTCCCAACTGGAATCACAATTGCAGTGCAAGGATAGATGTCACATTTCCAGTATGGAATCAGAAATGCAGTTCAAAGCTCAGGGTCACAATTCCAGTCTGAGCTCACAATTCCAGTTTGGAATCACAATTACAGATCAAGGCTTGAGGTCCCAATCAGAGTTTGCGGTCACAATTCCGGTTTGGAATCACAATTGCAGTGCAAGGCTTGAGGTCACAATTCCAGTTTGGAATCACAATTTCATTTCTATATCACAATTCCTTTCTAAACTCACAGTTCCTGATTGGAATCACAATTCCTCTACTATGTCACAATTAGAGACTGAGGGCAGAATTCCAGTTTGGAATCACAATTCTATTTGATGTCACAATTCCAGTCTGAGCTCACAATTCCCGTTTGGAATCAAAATGGCATATCAAGGCTTGAGGTCCCAATTCCAGTCTGCGCTGACAATTCCGGTTTGGAATCACAATTGCAGTGCAAGGCTAGAGGTCACAATTCCACTATGGAATCAAAATTGCAGTTCAAAGCTCAGGGTCACAATTCCAGTCTGAGGTCACAATTCCAGTTTGGAATTACAATTGCAGATCAACGCTTGAGCTCACAATTCCAGTTTGGAATCACAATTCCTCTACTATGTCACAATTAGAGACTGAGGGCAGAATTCCAGTTTGGAATCACAATTCCATTTTATGTCACAATTCCAGTCGGAACTCACAATTCCAGTTTGGAATCAAAATTGCAGATCAAGGATTGAGCTCAATATTCCAGTTTGGAATCACAAGTTCATTTCTATATCAGAAGTCCTTGCTTTACTCACAATACAAGTTTGGAATCACAATTCTGCTTTTATATCTCCATTCCAGTCTGCGGTCACAATTTCGATTTAGAATCACAATTGCAGTGCAAGGCTAGAGGTCACTATTACACTATGGAATCACAATTGCAGTTCAAAGTTCACGGTCACAATTCCAATCTGAGGTCACAATTCCAGTTTGGAATTACAATTGCAGATCAAGGCTTGAGCTCACAATTCCAGTTTGGAATCACAAGTTCATTTCTATATCACAATTCCTTTCAAAGCTCACAATTCCTGATTGGAATCAAAATTCCTCAACTATGTCACAATTAGAGACAGAGGGCAGAATTCCAGTTTGGAATCACAATTCCATTTTATGTCACAATTCCAGTCTGAGCTCACAATTCCAGTTTGGAATAAAAATTGCACATCAAGACTTGAGGTACCAAATACAGCCTGAGGTCACAATTCCGGTTTGGAATCACAATTGCAGTGCAAGGCTAGCGGTCGTAATTCCACTATGGTATAAAAATTGCAGATAAAGGCTTGAGGTCCCAATTCCAGTCTGAGGTCACAATTCCAGTTTGGAATTACAATTGCAGATCAAGGCTTGAGCTCACAATTCCAGTTTGGAATCACAAGTTCATTTCTATATCACAATTTTTTTCTAAGCTCACAATACCTCTTTGGAATCACAATTGCCGATCATTGATTGATGTCAAAATTCCAATCTGATCTCAGAATTCCAGTTTGGAATGAAAAGTCCATTTGATGTCACAATTCCAGTCTGAGCTCACAATTCCAGTTTGGAATCAAAATTATATTTCAAGGCTTGAGGTCCAAATTCCAGTCTGCGGTCACAATTCCGGTTTGGAATCACAATTGCAGTGCAAGGCTAGAGGTCACAATTTGGCTATGGAATCACAATTGCAGTTCAAGGCTCAGTGTCACAATTCCAGTCTGAGGTCACAGTTCCAGTTTGGAATTAGAATTGTAGATCAACGCTTGAGCTCATAATTCCAGTTTGGAATCACAATTTCATTTCTATATCACAATTCCATTCTAAGCTCACAGTTCCTGATTGGAATCAGAATTCCTCTACTATGCCACAATTAGAGACTGAGGGCAGAATTCCAGTTTGGAATCACAATTCCATTTGATGTCACAGTTCCAGTCTGAGCTCACAATTCCAGTTTGGAATCAAAATTGTACATCAAGGCTTGAGGTCCAAATTCCAGTCTGCGGTGACAATTCCGGTTTGGAATCACAATTGCAGTGCAAGGCTAGAGGTCACAATTCCACTATGGAATCAAAATTGCAGTTCAAAGCTCAGGGTCACAATTCCAGTCTGAGGTCACAATTCCAGTTTGGAATTACAATTGCAGATCAAATCTTGAGCTCACTATTCCAGTTTGGAATCACAAGTTCATTTCTATAACACAATTCCTTGCTGAGCTCACAATACATGTTTGGAATCACAATTCCACTTCTATGTCCCCATTCCAATCTGCGGTCACAATTCCGGTTTGGAATCACAATTGCAGCGCATGGCTAGAGGTCACAATTGCATTATGGAATCAAAATTGCAGTTCAAAGCTCAGCGTCAGAATTCCAGTCTGAGGCCACAATTCCAGTTTGGAATTACAATTGCAGATCAAGGCTTGAGCTCACAATACCTGTTTGGAATCACAATTGCCGATCAATGATTGATGTCAAAATTCCAGTCTGTTCTCAGAATTTCAGTTTGGAATCAAAATTCCATTTGATGTCACAATTCCAGTCTGAGCTCACAATTCCAGTTTGGAATCAAAATTGCAGATAAAGGCTTGAGCTCACCATTTCAGTCTGCGTTCACAATTCCAGTTTGGAATCACAATTGCAGTGTAAGGCTAGAGGTATCAATTCCACTATGGAATCACAATTGCAGTTGAAAGCTCAGTGTCACAATTCCAGTCTGAGGTCACAATTCCACTATGGAATCACAATTGCAGTTCAAAGCTCAGGGTCGCAATTCCAGTCTGAGTTCACAATTCCAGTTTGGAATCAAAATTGCAGATCAAGGCTTGAGGTCCCAATTACAGTCTGCGGTCACAATTCTGGTTTGGAATCACAATTGCAGTGCAAGGCTTGCGGTCACAATTCCGATTTGGAATCACAATTTCATTTCTGTATCACAATTCCTTTCTAAGCTCACAATTCCTGATTGGAATCACAATTTCACTACTATGTCACAATTAGAGACTGAGGGCAGAATTCCAGTTTGGAATCAAAATTGCAGATCAAGGCTTGGAGGTCCCAATTCCAGTCTGCGGTCACAATTCCGGATTGGAATGAGAATTGCAGTGCAAGGCTTGAGGTCACAATTCCACTATGGAATCACAATTGCAGTTCAAAGCTCAGGGTCACAATTCGAATCTGAGGTCACAATTCCAGTTTGGAATTACAATTGCAGATCAAGGCTTGAGCTCACAATTCCAGTTTGGGATCACAAATCCATTTTATGTCACAATTCCCGTCTGAGCTCACAATTCCAGTTTGGAATCAAAATTGCAGATCAAGGCTTGTGGTCCCAATTCCAGTCTGAGCTCAAAATTCCGGTTTGGAATCACAACTGCAGTGAAAGGCTAGATGTCACATTTCCACTATGCATTCAGAAATGCAATTCAAAGCTAAGGGTCACAATTCCAGTCTGAGGTCACAATTCCAGTTTGGAATTACAATTGCAGATCAACGCTTGAGCTCACAATTCCCGTTTGGAATCACAGTTTCATTTCTATATCACAATTCCTTTCTAAGCTCACAATTCCTGATTGGAATCACAATTCCTCTACTATGTCACAATTAGAGACTGAGGGCAGAATTGCAGTTTGGAATCACAATTCCATTTGATGTCACAGTTCCAGTCTGAGCTCACAATTCCAGTTTGGAATCAAAATTGCACATCAAGGCTTGAGGTTCCAATTACCGTCTGCAGTCACAATTCAGAATTGGAATCACAATTGCAGCGCAAGTCTTGATATCACATTTCAACTATGGAATGAGAAATGTAATTCAAAGCTCAGGGTCACAATTCCAGTCTGAGGACACAATTCCGGTTTGCAATTACAATAGCAGATCAAGGCTTGAGCTCACAATTCCAGTTTGGAATCACAATTTCATTTCTATATCACAATTCCTTACTGAGCTCACAATACATGTTTGGAATCACAATTCCACTTCTATGGCCCCATTCCAATCTGTGGTCACAATTCCGGTTTGGAATCACAATTCCATGTTATGTCATAATTTCAGTCTGAGCTCACAATTCCAGTTTGGAATCACAATTACATCTCAAGGCTTGAGGTAAAAATTCCAGTCTGAGATCACAATCCGGGTTTGGAATCACAATTGCCGTGCAAGGCTTGAGGTCACAATTCCATTATGGAATCACAATTGCAGTTCAAAGCTCAGGGTCACAATTCCAGTCTGAGGTCACAATTCCAGTTTGGATTTACAATTGCAGATCACATCTTGAGCTCACTATTCCATTTTGGAATCACAAGTTCATTTCTATATCACAATTCCTTGCTGAGCTCACTATACATGTTTGGAATCACAATTCCACCTCTATGTCCCCATTCCAATCTGAGATCACAATTCTGGTTTGGAATCACAATTGCCGTGCAAGGCTAGATATCAAAATTTCGATATGGAATCACAATTGCAGTTCAAAGCTCAGGGTCACAATTCCAGTCTGAGGTCACAATTCTAGTATGGAAATACAATTGCAGATCAAGGCTTGAGCTCACAATTCCAGTTTGGAATCACAATTTCATTTCCATATCACAATTCCTTTCTAAGCTCACAATTCCTGATTGGAATCACAATTCCTCTACTATGTCACAATTAGAGACTGAGGGCAGAATTGCAGTTTGGAATCACAATTCCATTTGATGTCACAATTCCAGTGTGAGCTCACAATTCCGGTTTTGAATCAAAATTGCACATCAAGGCTTGAGATTCCAATTACAGTCTGCGGTCACAATTCCCAACTGGAATCACAATTGCAGTGCAAGGATAGATGTCACATTTCCAGTATGGAATCAGAAATGCAGTTCAAAGCTCAGGGTCACAATTCCAGTCTGAGCTCACAATTCCAGTTTGGAATCACAATTACAGATCAAGGCTTGAGGTCCCAATCAGAGTTTGCGGTCACAATTCCGGTTTGGAATCACAATTGCAGTGCAAGGCTTGAGGTCACAATTCCAGTTTGGAATCACAATTTCATTTCTATATCACAATTCCTTTCTAAACTCACAGTTCCTGATTGGAATCACAATTCCTCTACTATGTCACAATTAGAGACTGAGGGCAGAATTCCAGTTTGGAATCACAATTCTATTTGATGTCACAATTCCAGTCTGAGCTCACAATTCCCGTTTGGAATCAAAATGGCATATCAAGGCTTGAGGTCCCAATTCCAGTCTGCGCTGACAATTCCGGTTTGGAATCACAATTGCAGTGCAAGGCTAGAGGTCACAATTCCACTATGGAATCAAAATTGCAGTTCAAAGCTCAGGGTCACAATTCCAGTCTGAGGTCACAATTCCAGTTTGGAATTACAATTGCAGATCAACGCTTGAGCTCACAATTCCAGTTTGGAATCACAATTCCTCTACTATGTCACAATTAGAGACTGAGGGCAGAATTCCAGTTTGGAATCACAATTCCATTTTATGTCACAATTCCAGTCGGAACTCACAATTCCAGTTTGGAATCAAAATTGCAGATCAAGGATTGAGCTCAATATTCCAGTTTGGAATCACAAGTTCATTTCTATATCAGAAGTCCTTGCTTTACTCACAATACAAGTTTGGAATCACAATTCTGCTTTTATATCTCCATTCCAGTCTGCGGTCACAATTTCGATTTAGAATCACAATTGCAGTGCAAGGCTAGAGGTCACTATTACACTATGGAATCACAATTGCAGTTCAAAGTTCACGGTCACAATTCCAATCTGAGGTCACAATTCCAGTTTGGAATTACAATTGCAGATCAAGGCTTGAGCTCACAATTCCAGTTTGGAATCACAAGTTCATTTCTATATCACAATTCCTTTCAAAGCTCACAATTCCTGATTGGAATCAAAATTCCTCTACTATGTCACAATTAGAGACAGAGGGCAGAATTCCAGTTTGGAATCACAATTCCATTTTATGTCACAATTCCAGTCTGAGCTCACAATTCCAGTTTGGAATAAAAATTGCACATCAAGACTTGAGGTACCAAATACAGCCTGAGGTCACAATTCCGGTTTGGAATCACAATTGCAGTGCAAGGCTAGCGGTCGTAATTCCACTATGGTATAAAAATTGCAGATAAAGGCTTGAGGTCCCAATTCCAGTCTGAGGTCACAATTCCAGTTTGGAATTACAATTGCAGATCAAGGCTTGAGCTCACAATTCCAGTTTGGAATCACAAGTTCATTTCTATATCACAATTTTTTTCTAAGCTCACAATACCTGTTTGGAATCACAATTGCCGATCATTGATTGATGTCAAAATTCCAATCTGATCTCAGAATTCCAGTTTGGAATGAAAAGTCCATTTGATGTCACAATTCCAGTCTGAGCTCACAATTCCAGTTTGGAATCAAAATTATATTTCAAGGCTTGAGGTCCAAATTCCAGTCTGCGGTCACAATTCCGGTTTGGAATCACAATTGCAGTGCAAGGCTAGAGGTCACAATTTGGCTATGGAATCACAATTGCAGTTCAAGGCTCAGTGTCACAATTCCAGTCTGAGGTCACAGTTCCAGTTTGGAATTAGAATTGTAGATCAACGCTTGAGCTCATAATTCCAGTTTGGAATCACAATTTCATTTCTATATCACAATTCCATTCTAAGCTCACAGTTCCTGATTGGAATCAGAATTCCTCTACTATGCCACAATTAGAGACTGAGGGCAGAATTCCAGTTTGGAATCACAATTCCATTTGATGTCACAGTTCCAGTCTGAGCTCACAATTCCAGTTTGGAATCAAAATTGTACATCAAGGCTTGAGGTCCAAATTCCAGTCTGCGGTGACAATTCCGGTTTGGAATCACAATTGCAGTGCAAGGCTAGAGGTCACAATTCCACTATGGAATCAAAATTGCAGTTCAAAGCTCAGGGTCACAATTCCAGTCTGAGGTCACAATTCCAGTTTGGAATTACAATTGCAGATCACATCTTGAGCTCACTATTCCAGTTTGGAATCACAAGTTCATTTCTATAACACAATTCCTTGCTGAGCTCACAATACATGTTTGGAATCACAATTCCACTTCTATGTCCCCATTCCAATCTGCGGTCACAATTCCGGTTTGGAATCACAATTGCAGCGCATGGCTAGAGGTCACAATTGCATTATGGAATCAAAATTGCAGTTCAAAGCTCAGCGTCAGAATTCCAGTCTGAGGCCACAATTCCAGTTTGGAATTACAATTGCAGATCAAGGCTTGAGCTCACAATACCTGTTTGGAATCACAATTGCCGATCAATGATTGATGTCAAAATTCCAGTCTGTTCTCAGAATTTCAGTTTGGAATCAAAATTCCATTTGATGTCACAATTCCAGTCTGAGCTCACAATTCCAGTTTGGAATCAAAATTGCAGATAAAGGCTTGAGCTCACCATTTCAGTCTGCGTTCACAATTCCAGTTTGGAATCACAATTGCAGTGTAAGGCTAGAGGTATCAATTCCACTATGGAATCACAATTGCAGTTGAAAGCTCAGTGTCACAATTCCAGTCTGAGGTCACAATTCCACTATGGAATCACAATTGCAGTTCAAAGCTCAGGGTCGCAATTCCAGTCTGAGTTCACAATTCCAGTTTGGAATCAAAATTGCAGATCAAGGCTTGAGGTCCCAATTACAGTCTGCGGTCACAATTCTGGTTTGGAATCACAATTGCAGTGCAAGGCTTGCGGTCACAATTCCGATTTGGAATCACAATTTCATTTCTGTATCACAATTCCTTTCTAAGCTCACAATTCCTGATTGGAATCACAATTTCACTACTATGTCACAATTAGAGACTGAGGGCAGAATTCCAGTTTGGAATCAAAATTGCAGATCAAGGCTTGGAGGTCCCAATTCCAGTCTGCGGTCACAATTCCGGATTGGAATGAGAATTGCAGTGCAAGGCTTGAGGTCACAATTCCACTATGGAATCACAATTGCAGTTCAAAGCTCAGGGTCACAATTCGAATCTGAGGTCACAATTCCAGTTTGGAATTACAATTGCAGATCAAGGCTTGAGCTCACAATTCCAGTTTGGGATCACAATTCCATTTGATGTCACAATTCCCGTCTGAGCTCAAAATTCCAGTTTGGAATCAAAATTGCAGATCAAGGCTTGTGGTCCCAATTCCAGTCTGAGCTCAAAATTCCGGTTTGGAATCACAACTGCAGTGAAAGGCTAGATGTCACATTTCCACTATGCATTCAGAAATGCAATTCAAAGCTAAGGGTCACAATTCCAGTCTGAGGTCACAATTCCAGTTTGGAATTACAATTGCAGATCAACGCTTGAGCTCACAATTCCCGTTTGGAATCACAGTTTCATTTCTATATCACAATTCCTTTCTAAGCTCACAATTCCTGATTGGAATCACAATTCCTCTACTATGTCACAATTAGAGACTGAGGGCAGAATTGCAGTTTGGAATCACAATTCCATTTGATGTCACAGTTCCAGTCTGAGCTCACAATTCCAGTTTGGAATCAAAATTGCAGATCGAGCCTTGAGGTCCCAATTCCACTCTGCGGTCACAATTCCAGTTTGGAATCACAATTGCATTGGAATGCTAGATGCCACTATTCCACTATGGAATCAGAATTGCAGTTCAAAGCTCAGGGTCACAATTCCAGTCTGATGTCAAAATTCCGGTTTGGAATTACAATTGCAGATCAAAGCTTGAGCTCACAATTCCAGTTTGGAATCACAATTTCATTTCTATATCACAATTCCTTGCTGAGCTCACAATACATGATTGGAATCACAATTCCACTTCCATATCCCCATTCCATTCTGCGGTCACAATTCCGATTTAGAATCACAACTGCAGTGCAGGCTATAATCACTATTCCACTATGGAATCACAATTGCAATTCAAAGATCAGAGTCACAATTCCAGTCTGAGGCCACAATTCCAGTTTGGAATTACAATTGCAGATTAAGGCTTGAGCTCAAAATTCCAGTTTGGGATGAAAAGTCCATTTGATGTCACAATTCCAGTCTGAGCTCACAATTCTATTTTGGAAACTAAATTGCAGATAAAGGCTTTAGTTCCCAGTTCCAGTCTGCGGTCAAAATTCCGGTTTGGAATCACAATTGCAGTGCAAGGCTAGAGGTCACAATTCCACTATGGAATCACAATTGCAGTTCAAAGCTCAGGGTCACAATTCCAGTCTGAGGTCACAATTCCTGTCTGCAATTAGAATATCAGATCAAGGATTGAGCTCACAATTCCACTTTGGAATCACAATTCCATTTTATGTCACAATTCCAGTCTGAGCTCACAATTCCAGTTTGGAATAAAAATTGCACATCAAGACTTGAGGTACCAAATACAGCCTGAGGTCACAATTCCGGTTTGGAATCACAATTGCAGTGCAAGGCTAGCGGTCGTAATTCCACTATGGTATAAAAATTGCAGATAAAGGCTTGAGGTCCCAATTCCAGTCTGAGGTCACAATTCCAGTTTGGAATTACAATTGCAGATCAAGGCTTGAGCTCACAATTCCAGTTTGGAATCACAAGTTCATTTCTATATCACAATTTTTTTCTAAGCTCACAATACCTCTTTGGAATCACAATTGCCGATCATTGATTGATGTCAAAATTCCAATCTGATCTCAGAATTCCAGTTTGGAATGAAAAGTCCATTTGATGTCACAATTCCAGTCTGAGCTCACAATTCCAGTTTGGAATCAAAAATATATTTCAAGGCTTGAGGTCCCAATTCCAGTCTGCGGTCACAATTCCGGTTTGGAATCACAATTGCAGTGCAAGGCTAGAGGTCACAATTTGGCTATGGAATCACAATTGCAGTTCAAGGCTCAGTGTCACAATTCCAGTCTGAGGTCACAGTTCCAGTTTGGAATTAGAATTGTAGATGAACGCTTGAGCTCACAATTCCAGTTTGGAATCACAATTTCATTTCTATATCACAATTCCATTCTAAGCTCACAGTTCCTGATTGGAATCAGAATTCCTCTACTATGCCACAATTAGAGACTGAGGGCAGAATTCCAGTTTGGAATCACAATTCCATTTGATGTCACAGTTCCAGTCTGAGCTCACAATTCCAGTTTGGAATCAAAATTGTACATCAAGGCTTGAGGTCCAAATTCCAGTCTGCGGTGACAATTCCGGTTTGGAATCACAATTGCAGTGCAAGGCTAGAGGTCACAATTCCACTATGGAATCAAAATTGCAGTTCAAAGCTCAGGGTCACAATTCCAGTCTGAGGTCACAATTCCAGTTTGGAATTACAATTGCAGATCAAATCTTGAGCTCACTATTCCAGTTTGGAATCACAAGTTCATTTCTATAACACAATTCCTTGCTGAGCTCACAATACATGTTTGGAATCACAATTCCACTTCTATGTCCCCATTCCAATCTGCGGTCACAATTCCGGTTTGGAATCACAATTGCAGCGCATGGCTAGAGGTCACCATTGCATTATGGAATCAAAATTGCAGTTCAAAGCTCAGCGTCAGAATTCCAGTCTGAGGCCACAATTCCAGTTTGGAATTACAATTGCAGATCAAGGCTTGAGCTCACAATACCTGTTTGGAATCACAATTGCCGATCAATGATTGATGTCAAAATTCCAGTCTGTTCTCAGAATTTCAGTTTGGAATCAAAATTCCATTTGATGTCACAATTCCAGTCTGAGCTCACAATTCCAGTTTGGAATCAAAATTGCAGATAAAGGCTTGAGCTCACCATTTCAGTCTGCGTTCACAATTCCAGTTTGGAATCACAATTGCAGTGTAAGGCTAGAGGTATCAATTCCACTATGGAATCACAATTGCAGTTCAAAGCTCAGTGTCACAATTCCAGTCTGAGGTCACAATTCCACTATGGAATCACAATTGCAGTTCAAAGCTCAGGGTCGCAATTCCAGTCTGAGTTCACAATTCCAGTTTGGAATCAAAATTGCAGATCAAGGCTTGAGGTCCCAGTTACAGTCTGCGGTCACAATTCTGGTTTGGAATCACAATTGCAGTGCAAGGCTTGCGGTCACAATTCCGATTTGGAATCACAATTTCATTTCTGTATCACAATTCCTTTCTAAGCTCACAATTCCTGATTGGAATCACAATTTCACTACTATGTCACAATTAGAGACTGAGGGCAGAATTCCAGTTTGGAATCAAAATTGCAGATCAAGGCTTGAGGTTCCAATTACAGTCTGCGGTCACAATTCCGGATTGGAATGAGAATTGCAGTGCAAGGCTTGAGGTCACAATTCCACTATGGAATCAAAATTGCAGTTCAAAGCTCAGGGTCACAATTCTAATCTGAGGTCAGAATTCCAGTTTGGAATTACAATTGCAGATCAAGGCTTGAGCTCACAATTCCAGTTTGGGATCACAATTCCATTTTATGTCACAATTCCAGTCTGAGCTCAAAATTCCGGTTTGGAATCACAACTGCAGTGAAAGGCTAGATGTCACATTTCCACTATGCATTCAGAAATGCAATTCAAAGCTAAGGGTCACAATTCCAGTCTGAGGTCACAATTCCAGTTTGGAATTACAATTGCAGATCAAGGCTTGAGCTCACAATTCCAGTTTGGAATCACAGTTTCATTTCTAAATCACAATTCCTTTCTAAGCTCACAATTCCTGATTGGAATCACAATTCCTCTACTATGTCACAATTAGAGACTGAGGGCAGAATTGCAGTTTGGAATCACAATTCCATTTGATGTCACAGTTCCAGTCTGAGCTCACAATTCCAGTTTGGAATCAAAATTGCACATCAAGGCTTGAGGTTCCAGTTACCGTCTGCAGTCACAATTCTGAATTGGAATCACAATTGCAGCGCAAGTCTTGATATCACATTTCAACTATGGAATGAGAAATGTAATTCAAAGCTCAGGGTCACAATTCCAGTCTGAGGACACAATTCCGGTTTGCAATTTCAATAGCAGATCAAGGCTTGAGCTCACAATTCCAGTTTGGAATCACAATTTCATTTCTATATCACAATTCCTTACTGAGCTCACAATACATGTTTGGAATCACAATTCCACTTCTATGGCCCCATTCCAATCTGTGGTCACAATTCCGGTTTGGAATCACAATTCCATGTTATGTCATAATTTCAGTCTGAGCTCACAATTCCAGTTTGGAATCACAATTACATCTCAAGGCTTGAGGTAAAAATTCCAGTCTGAGATCACAATCCCGGTTTGGAATCACAATTGCCGTGCAAGGCTTGAGGTCACAATTCCATTATGGAATCACAATTGCAGTTCAAAGCTCAGGGTCACAATTCCAGTCTGAGGTCACAATTCCAGTTCGGATTTACAATTGCAGATCACATCTTGAGCTCACAATTCCATTTTGGAATCACAAGTTCATTTCTATATCACAATTCCTTGCTGAGCTCACTATACATGTTTGGAATCACAATTCCACTTCTGTGTCCCCATTCCAATCTGAGATCACAATTCTGGTTTGGAATCACAATTGCAGTGCAAGGCTAGATATCAAAATTTCGATATGGAATCACAATTGCAGTTCAAAGCTCAGGGTCACAATTCCAGTCTGAGGTCACAATTCTAGTATGGAAATACAATTGCAGATCAAGGCTTGAGCTCACAATTCCAGTTTGGAATCACAATTTCATTTCCATATCACAATTCCTTTCTAAGCTCACAATTCCTGATTGGAATCACAATTCCTCTACTATGTCACAATTAGAGACTGAGGGCAGAATTGCAGTTTGGAATCACAATTCCATTTGATGTCACAATTCCAGTGTGAGCTCACAATTCCAGTTTTGAATCAAAATTGCACATCAAGGCTTGAGATTCCAATTACAGTCTGCGGTCACAATTCCCAACTGGAATCACAATTGCAGTGCAATGATAGATGTCACATTTCCAGTATGGAATCAGAAATGCAGTTTAAAGCTCAGGGTCACAATTCCAGTCTGAGCTCACAATTCCAGTTTGGAATCACAATTACAGATCAAGGCTTGAGGTCCCAATCAGAGTTTGCGGTCACAATTCCGGTTTGGAATCACAATTGCAGTGCAAGGCTTGAGGTCACAATTCCAGTTTGGAATCACAAGTTCATTTCTATATCACAATTCCTTTCTAAACTCACAGTTCCTGATTGGAATCACAATTCCTCTACTATGTCACAATTAGAGACTGAGGGCAGAATTCCAGTTTGGAATCACAATTCTATTTGATGTCACAATTCCAGTCTGAGCTCACAATTCCAGTTTGGAATCAAAATTGCAGATCGAGCCTTGAGGTCCCAATTCCAGTCTGCTGTGACAATTCCGGTTTGGAATCACAATTGCAGTGCAAGGCTAGAGGTCACAATTCCACTATGGAATCAAAATTGCAGTTCAAAGCTCAGGGTCACAATTCCAGTCTGAGGTCACAATTCCAGTTTGGAATTACAATTGCAGATCAAATCTTGAGCTCACTATTCCAGTTTGGAATCACAAGTTCATTTCTATAACACAATTCCTTGCTGAGCTCACAATACATGTTTGGAATCACAATTCCACTTCTATGTCCCCATTCCAATCTGCGGTCACAATTCCGGTTTGGAATCACAATTGCAGCGCATGGCTAGAGGTCACAATTGCATTATGGAATCAAAATTGCAGTTCAAAGCTCAGCGTCAGAATTCCAGTCTGAGGCCACAATTCCAGTTTGGAATTACAATTGCAGATCAAGGCTTGAGCTCACAATACCTGTTTGGAATCACAATTGCCGATCAATGATTGATGTCAAAATTCCAGTCTGTTCTCAGAATTTCAGTTTGGAATCAAAATTCCATTTGATATCACAATTCCAGTCTGAGCTCACAATTCCAGTTTGGAATCAAAATTGCAGATCAAGGCTTGAGCTCACCATTCCAGTTTGGAATCACAAGTTCATTTCTATATATGAATTTTTTTCTAAGCTCACAATACCTGTTTGGAATCACAATTGCCGATCAATGATTGATGTCAAAATTCCAGTCTGTTCTCAGAATTTCAGTTTGGAATCAAAATTCCATTTGATGTCACAATTCCAGTCTGAGCTCACAATTCCAGTTTGGAATCAAAATTGCAGATCAAGGCTTGAGCTCACCATTTCAGTCTGCGTTCACAATTCCAGTTTGGAATCACAATTGCAGTGTAAGGCTAGAGGTATCAATTCCACTATGGAATCACAATTGCAGTTGAAAGCTCAGTGTCACAATTCCAGTCTGAGGTCACAATTCCACTATGGAATCACAATTGCAGTTCAAAGCTCAGGGTCACAATTCCAGTCTGAGTTCACAATTCCAGTTTGGAATCAAAATTGCAGATCAAGGCTTGAGGTTCCAATTACCGTCTGTGGTCACAATTCCCGATTGGAATCACAATTGCAGCGCAAGTCTTGATATCACATTTCAACTATGGAATGAGAAATGTAATTCAAAGCTCAGGGTCACAATTCCAATCTGAGCTCCCAATTCCAGTTTGGAATCAAAATGGCAGATCAAGGCTTGAGGTCCCAATTCCAGTCTGCGTTCAAAATTCCAGTTTGGAATCACAATTGCAGTGCAAGGCTTGAGGTCACAATTCCACTATGGAATCAGAATTGCCGTTCAAAGCTCAGGGTCACAATTCCAGTCTGAGGTCACAATTCCGGTTTGCAATTACAATAGCAGATCAAGGCTTGAGCTCACAATTCCAGTTTGGAATCACAATTACATCTCAAGGCTTGAGGTAAAAATTCCAGTCTGAGATCACAATCCGGGTTTGGAATCACAATTGCCGTGCAAGGCTTGAGGTCACAATTCCATTATGGAATCACAATTGCAGTTCAAAGCTCAGGGTCACAATTCCAGTCTGAGGTCACAATTCCAGTTTGGATTTACAATTGCAGATCACATCTTGAGCTCACAATTCCATTTTGGAATCACAAGTTCATTTCTATATCACAATTCCTTGCTGAGCTCACTATACATGTTTGGAATCACAATTCCACCTCTATGTCCCCATTCCAATCTGAGATCACAATTCTGGTTTGGAATCACAATTGCAGTGCAAGGCTAGATGTCAAAATTTCGATATGGAATCACAATTGCCGTTCAAAGCTCAGGGTCACAATTCCAGTCTGAGGTCACAATTCTAGTATGGAAATACAATTGCAGATCAAGGCTTGAGCTCACAATTCCAGTTTGGAATCACAATTTCATTTCCATATCACAATTCCTTTCTAAGCTCACAATTCCTGATTGGAATCACAATTCCTCTACTATGTCACAATTAGAGACTGAGGGCAGAATTGCAGTTTGGAATCACAATTCCATTTGATGTCACAATTCCAGTGTGAGCTCACAATTCCGGTTTTGAATCAAAATTGCACATCAAGGCTTGAGATTCCAATTACAGTCTGCGGTCACAATTCCCAACTGGAATCACAATTGCAGTGCAAGGATAGATGTCACATTTCCAGTATGGAATCAGAAATGCAGTTCAAAGCTCAGGGTCACAATTCCAGTCTGAGCTCACAATTCCAGTTTGGAATCACAATTACAGATCAAGGCTTGAGGTCCCAATCAGAGTTTGCGGTCACAATTCCGGTTTGGAATCACAATTGCAGTGCAAGGCTTGAGGTCACAATTCCAGTTTGGAATCACAATTTCATTTCTATATCACAATTCCTTTCTAAACTCACAGTTCCTGATTGGAATCACAATTCCTCTACTATGTCACAATTAGAGACTGAGGGCAGAATTCCAGTTTGGAATCACAATTCTATTTGATGTCACAATTCCAGTCTGAGCTCACAATTCCCGTTTGGAATCAAAATGGCATATCAAGGCTTGAGGTCCCAATTCCAGTCTGCGCTGACAATTCCGGTTTGGAATCACAATTGCAGTGCAAGGCTAGAGGTCACAATTCCACTATGGAATCAAAATTGCAGTTCAAAGCTCAGGGTCACAATTCCAGTCTGAGGTCACAATTCCAGTTTGGAATTACAATTGCAGATCAAATCTTGAGCTCACTATTCCAGTTTGGAATCACAAGTTCATTTCTATAACACAATTCCTTGCTGAGCTCACAATACATGTTTGGAATCACAATTCCACTTCTATGTCCCCATTCCAATCTGCGGTCACAATTCCGGTTTGGAATCACAATTGCAGCGCATGGCTAGAGGTCACAATTGCATTATGGAATCAAAATTGCAGTTCAAAGCTCAGCGTCAGAATTCCAGTCTGAGGCCACAATTCCAGTTTGGAATTACAATTGCAGATCAAGGCTTGAGCTCACAATACCTGTTTGGAATCACAATTGCCGATCAATGATTGATGTCAAAATTCCAGTCTGTTCTCAGAATTTCAGTTTGGAATCAAAATTCCATTTGATATCACAATTCCAGTCTGAGCTCACAATTCCAGTTTGGAATCAAAATTGCAGATCAAGGCTTGAGCTCACCATTCCAGTTTGGAATCACAAGTTCATTTCTATATATGAATTTTTTTCTAAGCTCACAATACCTGTTTGGAATCACAATTGCCGATCAATGATTGATGTCAAAATTCCAGTCTGTTCTCAGAATTTCAGTTTGGAATCAAAATTCCATTTGATGTCACAATTCCAGTCTGAGCTCACAATTCCAGTTTGGAATCAAAATTGCAGATCAAGGCTTGAGCTCACCATTTCAGTCTGCGTTCACAATTCCAGTTTGGAATCACAATTGCAGTGTAAGGCTAGAGGTATCAATTCCACTATGGAATCACAATTGCAGTTGAAAGCTCAGTGTCACAATTCCAGTCTGAGGTCACAATTCCACTATGGAATCACAATTGCAGTTCAAAGCTCAGGGTCACAATTCCAGTCTGAGTTCACAATTCCAGTTTGGAATCAAAATTGCAGATCAAGGCTTGAGGTTCCAATTACCGTCTGTGGTCACAATTCCCGATTGGAATCACAATTGCAGCGCAAGTCTTGATATCACATTTCAACTATGGAATGAGAAATGTAATTCAAAGCTCAGGGTCACAATTCCAATCTGAGCTCCCAATTCCAGTTTGGAATCAAAATGGCAGATCAAGGCTTGAGGTCCCAATTCCAGTCTGCGTTCAAAATTCCAGTTTGGAATCACAATTGCAGTGCAAGGCTTGAGGTCACAATTCCACTATGGAATCAGAATTGCCGTTCAAAGCTCAGGGTCACAATTCCAGTCTGAGGTCACAATTCCGGTTTGCAATTACAATAGCAGATCAAGGCTTGAGCTCACAATTCCAGTTTGGAATCACAATTACATCTCAAGGCTTGAGGTAAAAATTCCAGTCTGAGATCACAATCCGGGTTTGGAATCACAATTGCCGTGCAAGGCTTGAGGTCACAATTCCATTATGGAATCACAATTGCAGTTCAAAGCTCAGGGTCACAATTCCAGTCTGAGGTCACAATTCCAGTTTGGATTTACAATTGCAGATCACATCTTGAGCTCACAATTCCATTTTGGAATCACAAGTTCATTTCTATATCACAATTCCTTGCTGAGCTCACTATACATGTTTGGAATCACAATTCCACCTCTATGTCCCCATTCCAATCTGAGATCACAATTCTGGTTTGGAATCACAATTGCAGTGCAAGGCTAGATGTCAAAATTTCGATATGGAATCACAATTGCCGTTCAAAGCTCAGGGTCACAATTCCAGTCTGAGGTCACAATTCTAGTATGGAAATACAATTGCAGATCAAGGCTTGAGCTCACAATTCCAGTTTGGAATCACAATTTCATTTCCATATCACAATTCCTTTCTAAGCTCACAATTCCTGATTGGAATCACAATTCCTCTACTATGTCACAATTAGAGACTGAGGGCAGAATTGCAGTTTGGAATCACAATTCCATTTGATGTCACAATTCCAGTGTGAGCTCACAATTCCAGTTTTGAATCAAAATTGCACATCAAGGCTTGAGATTCCAATTACAGTCTGCGGTCACAATTCCCAACTGGAATCACAATTGCAGTGCAAGGATAGATGTCACATTTCCAGTATGGAATCAGAAATGCAGTTCAAAGCTCAGGGTCACAATTCCAGTCTGAGCTCACAATTCCAGTTTGGAATCACAATTACAGATCAAGGCTTGAGGTCCCAATCAGAGTTTGCGGTCACAATTCCGGTTTGGAATCACAATTGCAGTGCAAGGCTTGAGGTCACAATTCCAGTTTGGAATCACAATTTCATTTCTATATCACAATTCCTTTCTAAACTCACAGTTCCTGATTGGAATCACAATTCCTCTACTATGTCACAATTAGAGACTGAGGGCAGAATTCCAGTTTGGAATCACAATTCTATTTGATGTCACAATTCCAGTCTGAGCTCACAATTCCCGTTTGGAATCAAAATGGCATATCAAGGCTTGAGGTCCCAATTCCAGTCTGCGCTGACAATTCCGGTTTGGAATCACAATTGCAGTGCAAGGCTAGAGGTCACAATTCCACTATGGAATCAAAATTGCAGTTCAAAGCTCAGGGTCACAATTCCAGTCTGAGGTCACAATTCCAGTTTGGAATTACAATTGCAGATCAAATCTTGAGCTCACAATTCCAGTTTGGAATCAGAATTCCTCTACTATGTCACAATTAGAGACTGAGGGCAGAATTCCAGTTTGGAATCACAATTCCATTTTATGTCACAATTCCAGTCGGAACACACAATTCCAGTTTGGAATCAAAATTGCAGATCAAGGATTGAGCTCAATATTCCAGTTTGGAATCACAAGTTCATTTCTATATCAGAAGTCCTTGCTTTACTCACAATACAAGTTTGGAATCACAATTCTGCTTTTATATCTCCATTCCAGTCTGCGGTCACAATTTCGATTTAGAATCACAATTGCAGTGCAAGGCTAGAGGTCACAATTACACTATGGAATCACAATTGCAGTTCAAAGTTCACGGTCACAATTCCAATCTGAGGTCACAATTCCAGTTTGGAATTACAATTGCAGATCAAGGCTTGAGCTCACAATTCCAGTTTGGAATCACAAGTTCATTTCTATATCACAATTCCTTTCAAAGCTCACAATTTCTGATTGGAATCAAAATTCCTCTACTATGTCACAATTAGAGACAGAGGGCAGAATTCCAGTTTGGAATCACAATTCCATTTGATGTCACAGTTCCAGCCTGAGCTCACAATTCCAGTTTGGAATAAAAATTGCACATCAAGACTTGAGGTACCAAATACAGGCTGAGGTCACAATTCCGGTTTGGAATCACAATTGCAGTGCAAGGCTAGCGGTCGTAATTCCACTATGGTATAAAAATTGCAGATAAAGGCTTGAGGTCCCAATTCCAGTCTGAGGTCACAATTCCAGTTTGGAATTACAATTGCAGATCAAGGCTTGAGCTCACAATTCCAGTTTGGAATCACAAGTTCATTTCTATATCACAATTTTTTTCTAAGCTCACAATACCTCTTTGGAATCACAATTGCCGATCATTGATTGATGTCAAAATTCCAATCTGATCTCAGAATTCCAGTTTGGAATGAAAAGTCCATTTGATGTCACAATTCCAGTCTGAGCTCACAATTCCAGTTTGGAATCAAAATTATATTTCAAGGCTTGAGGTCCCAATTCCAGTCTGCGGTCACAATTCCGGTTTGGAATCACAATTGCAGTGCAAGGCTAGAGGTCACAATTTGGCTATGGAATCACAATTGCAGTTCAAGGCTCAGTGTCACAATTCCAGTCTGAGGTCACAGTTCCAGTTTGGAATTAGAATTGTAGATCAACGCTTGAGCTCATAATTCCAGTTTGGAATCACAATTTCATTTCTATATCACAATTCCATTCTAAGCTCACAGTTCCTGATTGGAATCAGAATTCCTCTACTATGCCACAATTAGAGACTGAGGGCAGAATTCCAGTTTGGAATCACAATTCCATTTGATGTCACAGTTCCAGTCTGAGCTCACAATTCCAGTTTGGAATCAAAATTGTACATCAAGGCTTGAGGTCCAAATTCCAGTCTGCGGTGACAATTCCGGTTTGGAATCACAATTGCAGTGCAAGGCTAGAGGTCACAATTCCACTATGGAATCAAAATTGCAGTTCAAAGCTCAGGGTCACAATTCCAGTCTGAGGTCACAATTCCAGTTTGGAATTACAATTGCAGATCAAATCTTGAGCTCACTATTCCAGTTTGGAATCACAAGTTCATTTCTATAACACAATTCCTTGCTGAGCTCACAATACCTGTTTGGAATCACAATTCCACTTCTATGTCCCCATTCCAATCTGCGGTCACAATTCCGGTTTGGAATCACAATTGCAGCGCATGGCTAGAGGTCACCATTGCATTATGGAATCAAAATTGCAGTTCAAAGCTCAGCGTCAGAATTCCAGTCTGAGGCCACAATTCCAGTTTGGAATTACAATTGCAGATCAAGGCTTGAGCTCACAATACCTGTTTGGAATCACAATTGCCGATCAATGATTGATGTCAAAATTCCAGTCTGTTCTCAGAATTTCAGTTTGGAATCAAAATTCCATTTGATGTCACAATTCCAGTCTGAGCTCACAATTCCAGTTTGGAATCAAAATTGCAGATCAAGGCTTGAGCTCACCATTTCAGTCTGCGTTCACAATTCCAGTTTGGAATCACAATTGCAGTGTAAGGCTAGAGGTATCAATTCCACTATGGAATCACAATTGCAGTTGAAAGCTCAGTGTCACAATTCCAGTCTGAGGTCACAATTCCACTATGGAATCACAATTGCAGTTCAAAGCTCAGGGTCGCAATTCCAGTCTGAGTTCACAATTCCAGTTTGGAATCAAAATTGCAGATCAAGGCTTGAGGTCCCAATTACAGTCTGCGGTCACAATTCTGGTTTGGAATCACAATTGCAGTGCAAGGCTTGCGGTCACAATTCCGATTTGGAATCACAATTTCATTTCTGTATCACAATTCCTTTCTAAGCTCACAATTCCTGATTGGAATCACAATTTCACTACTATGTCACAATTAGAGACTGAGGGCAGAATTCCAGTTTGGAATCAAAATTGCAGATCAAGGCTTGGAGGTTCCAATTACAGTCTGCGGTCACAATTCCGGATTGGAATGAGAATTGCAGTGCAAGGCTTGAGGTCACAATTCCACTATGGAATCACAATTGCAGTTCAAAGCTCAGGGTCACAATTCCAATCTGAGGTCACAATTCCAGTTTGGAATTACAATTGCAGATCAAGGCTTGAGCTCACAATTCCAGTTTGGGATCTCAATTCCATTTTATGTCACAATTCCAGTCTGAGCTCAAAATTCCGGTTTGGAATCACAACTGCAGTGAAAGGCTAGATGTCACATTTCCACTATGCATTCAGAAATGCAATTCAAAGCTAAGGGTCACAATTCCAGTCTGAGGTCACAATTCCAGTTTGGAATTACAATTGCAGATCAAGGCTTGAGCTCACAATTCCAGTTTGGAATCACAGTTTCATTTCTAAATCACAATTCCTTTCTAAGCTCACAATTCCTGATTGGAATCACAATTCCTCTACTATGTCACAATTAGAGACTGAGGGCAGAATTGCAGTTTGGAATCACAATTCCATTTGATGTCACAGTTCCAGTCTGAGCTCACAATTCCAGTTTGGAATCAAAATTGCACATCAAGGCTTGAGGTTCCAATTACCGTCTGCAGTCACAATTCTGAATTGGAATCACAATTGCAGCGCAAGTCTTGATATCACATTTCAACTATGGAATGAGAAATGTAATTCAAAGCTCAGGGTCACAATTCCAGTCTGAGGACACAATTCCGGTTTGCAATTTCAATAGCAGATCAAGGCTTGAGCTCACAATTCCAGTTTGGAATCACAATTTCATTTCTATATCACAATTCCTTACTGAGCTCACAATACATGTTTGGAATCACAATTCCACTTCTATGGCCCCATTCCAATCTGTGGTCACAATTCCGGTTTGGAATCACAATTCCATGTTATGTCATAATTTCAGTCTGAGCTCACAATTCCAGTTTGGAATCACAATTACATCTCAAGGCTTGAGGTAAAAATTCCAGTCTGAGATCACAATCCCGGTTTGGAATCACAATTGCCGTGCAAGGCTTGAGGTCACAATTCCATTATGGAATCACAATTGCAGTTCAAAGCTCAGGGTCACAATTCCAGTCTGAGGTCACAATTCCAGTTCGGATTTACAATTGCAGATCACATCTTGAGCTCACAATTCCATTTTGGAATCACAAGTTCATTTCTATATCACAATTCCTTGCTGAGCTCACTATACATGTTTGGAATCACAATTCCACTTCTGTGTCCCCATTCCAATCTGAGATCACAATTCTGGTTTGGAATCACAATTGCAGTGCAAGGCTAGATATCAAAATTTCGATATGGAATCACAATTGCAGTTCAAAGCTCAGGGTCACAATTCCAGTCTGAGGTCACAATTCTAGTATGGAAATACAATTGCAGATCAAGGCTTGAGCTCACAATTCCAGTTTGGAATCACAATTTCATTTCCATATCACAATTCCTTTCTAAGCTCACAATTCCTGATTGGAATCACAATTCCTCTACTATGTCACAATTAGAGACTGAGGGCAGAATTGCAGTTTGGAATCACAATTCCATTTGATGTCACAATTCCAGTGTGAGCTCACAATTCCAGTTTTGAATCAAAATTGCACATCAAGGCTTGAGATTCCAATTACAGTCTGCGGTCACAATTCCCAACTGGAATCACAATTGCAGTGCAATGATAGATGTCACATTTCCAGTATGGAATCAGAAATGCAGTTTAAAGCTCAGGGTCACAATTCCAGTCTGAGCTCACAATTCCAGTTTGGAATCACAATTACAGATCAAGGCTTGAGGTCCCAATCAGAGTTTGCGGTCACAATTCCGGTTTGGAATCACAATTGCAGTGCAAGGCTTGAGGTCACAATTCCAGTTTGGAATCACAATTTCATTTCTATATCACAATTCCTTTCTAAACTCACAGTTCCTGATTGGAATCACAATTCCTCTACTATGTCACAATTAGAGACTGAGGGCAGAATTCCAGTTTGGAATCACAATTCTATTTGATGTCACAATTCCAGTCTGAGCTCACAATTCCAGTTTGGAATCAAAATTGCAGATCGAGCCTTGAGGTCCCAATTCCAGTCTGCTGTGACAATTCCGGTTTGGAATCACAATTGCAGTGCAAGGCTAGAGGTCACAATTCCACTATGGAATCAAAATTGCAGTTCAAAGCTCAGGGTCACAATTCCAGTCTGAGGTCACAATTCCAGTTTGGAATTACAATTGCAGATCAAATCTTGAGCTCACTATTCCAGTTTGGAATCACAAGTTCATTTCTATAACACAATTCCTTGCTGAGCTCACAATACATGTTTGGAATCACAATTCCACTTCTATGTCCCCATTCCAATCTGCGGTCACAATTCCGGTTTGGAATCACAATTGCAGCGCATGGCTAGAGGTCACAATTGCATTATGGAATCAAAATTGCAGTTCAAAGCTCAGCGTCAGAATTCCAGTCTGAGGCCACAATTCCAGTTTGGAATTACAATTGCAGATCAAGGCTTGAGCTCACAATACCTGTTTGGAATCACAATTGCCGATCAATGATTGATGTCAAAATTCCAGTCTGTTCTCAGAATTTCAGTTTGGAATCAAAATTCCATTTGATATCACAATTCCAGTCTGAGCTCACAATTCCAGTTTGGAATCAAAATTGCAGATCAAGGCTTGAGCTCACCATTCCAGTTTGGAATCACAAGTTCATTTCTATATATGAATTTTTTTCTAAGCTCACAATACCTGTTTGGAATCACAATTGCCGATCAATGATTGATGTCAAAATTCCAGTCTGTTCTCAGAATTTCAGTTTGGAATCAAAATTCCATTTGATGTCACAATTCCAGTCTGAGCTCACAATTCCAGTTTGGAATCAAAATTGCAGATCAAGGCTTGAGCTCACCATTTCAGTCTGCGTTCACAATTCCAGTTTGGAATCACAATTGCAGTGTAAGGCTAGAGGTATCAATTCCACTATGGAATCACAATTGCAGTTGAAAGCTCAGTGTCACAATTCCAGTCTGAGGTCACAATTCCACTATGGAATCACAATTGCAGTTCAAAGCTCAGGGTCACAATTCCAGTCTGAGTTCACAATTCCAGTTTGGAATCAAAATTGCAGATCAAGGCTTGAGGTTCCAATTACCGTCTGTGGTCACAATTCCCGATTGGAATCACAATTGCAGCGCAAGTCTTGATATCACATTTCAACTATGGAATGAGAAATGTAATTCAAAGCTCAGGGTCACAATTCCAATCTGAGCTCCCAATTCCAGTTTGGAATCAAAATGGCAGATCAAGGCTTGAGGTCCCAATTCCAGTCTGCGTTCAAAATTCCAGTTTGGAATCACAATTGCAGTGCAAGGCTTGAGGTCACAATTCCACTATGGAATCAGAATTGCCGTTCAAAGCTCAGGGTCACAATTCCAGTCTGAGGTCACAATTCCGGTTTGCAATTACAATAGCAGATCAAGGCTTGAGCTCACAATTCCAGTTTGGAATCACAATTACATCTCAAGGCTTGAGGTAAAAATTCCAGTCTGAGATCACAATCCGGGTTTGGAATCACAATTGCCGTGCAAGGCTTGAGGTCACAATTCCATTATGGAATCACAATTGCAGTTCAAAGCTCAGGGTCACAATTCCAGTCTGAGGTCACAATTCCAGTTTGGATTTACAATTGCAGATCACATCTTGAGCTCACAATTCCATTTTGGAATCACAAGTTCATTTCTATATCACAATTCCTTGCTGAGCTCACTATACATGTTTGGAATCACAATTCCACCTCTATGTCCCCATTCCAATCTGAGATCACAATTCTGGTTTGGAATCACAATTGCAGTGCAAGGCTAGATGTCAAAATTTCGATATGGAATCACAATTGCCGTTCAAAGCTCAGGGTCACAATTCCAGTCTGAGGTCACAATTCTAGTATGGAAATACAATTGCAGATCAAGGCTTGAGCTCACAATTCCAGTTTGGAATCACAATTTCATTTCCATATCACAATTCCTTTCTAAGCTCACAATTCCTGATTGGAATCACAATTCCTCTACTATGTCACAATTAGAGACTGAGGGCAGAATTGCAGTTTGGAATCACAATTCCATTTGATGTCACAATTCCAGTGTGAGCTCACAATTCCGGTTTTGAATCAAAATTGCACATCAAGGCTTGAGATTCCAATTACAGTCTGCGGTCACAATTCCCAACTGGAATCACAATTGCAGTGCAAGGATAGATGTCACATTTCCAGTATGGAATCAGAAATGCAGTTCAAAGCTCAGGGTCACAATTCCAGTCTGAGCTCACAATTCCAGTTTGGAATCACAATTACAGATCAAGGCTTGAGGTCCCAATCAGAGTTTGCGGTCACAATTCCGGTTTGGAATCACAATTGCAGTGCAAGGCTTGAGGTCACAATTCCAGTTTGGAATCACAATTTCATTTCTATATCACAATTCCTTTCTAAACTCACAGTTCCTGATTGGAATCACAATTCCTCTACTATGTCACAATTAGAGACTGAGGGCAGAATTCCAGTTTGGAATCACAATTCTATTTGATGTCACAATTCCAGTCTGAGCTCACAATTCCCGTTTGGAATCAAAATGGCATATCAAGGCTTGAGGTCCCAATTCCAGTCTGCGCTGACAATTCCGGTTTGGAATCACAATTGCAGTGCAAGGCTAGAGGTCACAATTCCACTATGGAATCAAAATTGCAGTTCAAAGCTCAGGGTCACAATTCCAGTCTGAGGTCACAATTCCAGTTTGGAATTACAATTGCAGATCAACGCTTGAGCTCACAATTCCAGTTTGGAATCAGAATTCCTCTACTATGTCACAATTAGAGACTGAGGGCAGAATTCCAGTTTGGAATCACAATTCCATTTTATGTCACAATTCCAGTCGGAACACACAATTCCAGTTTGGAATCAAAATTGCAGATCAAGGATTGAGCTCAATATTCCAGTTTGGAATCACAAGTTCATTTCTATATCAGAAGTCCTTGCTTTACTCACAATACAAGTTTGGAATCACAATTCTGCTTTTATATCTCCATTCCAGTCTGCGGTCACAATTTCGATTTAGAATCACAATTGCAGTGCAAGGCTAGAGGTCACAATTACACTATGGAATCACAATTGCAGTTCAAAGTTCACGGTCACAATTCCAATCTGAGGTCACAATTCCAGTTTGGAATTACAATTGCAGATCAAGGCTTGAGCTCACAATTCCAGTTTGGAATCACAAGTTCATTTCTATATCACAATTCCTTTCAAAGCTCACAATTTCTGATTGGAATCAAAATTCCTCTACTATGTCACAATTAGAGACAGAGGGCAGAATTCCAGTTTGGAATCACAATTCCATTTGATGTCACAGTTCCAGCCTGAGCTCACAATTCCAGTTTGGAATAAAAATTGCACATCAAGACTTGAGGTACCAAATACAGGCTGAGGTCACAATTCCGGTTTGGAATCACAATTGCAGTGCAAGGCTAGCGGTCGTAATTCCACTATGGTATAAAAATTGCAGATAAAGGCTTGAGGTCCCAATTCCAGTCTGAGGTCACAATTCCAGTTTGGAATTACAATTGCAGATCAAGGCTTGAGCTCACAATTCCAGTTTGGAATCACAAGTTCATTTCTATATCACAATTTTTTTCTAAGCTCACAATACCTCTTTGGAATCACAATTGCCGATCATTGATTGATGTCAAAATTCCAATCTGATCTCAGAATTCCAGTTTGGAATGAAAAGTCCATTTGATGTCACAATTCCAGTCTGAGCTCACAATTCCAGTTTGGAATCAAAATTATATTTCAAGGCTTGAGGTCCCAATTCCAGTCTGCGGTCACAATTCCGGTTTGGAATCACAATTGCAGTGCAAGGCTAGAGGTCACAATTTGGCTATGGAATCACAATTGCAGTTCAAGGCTCAGTGTCACAATTCCAGTCTGAGGTCACAGTTCCAGTTTGGAATTAGAATTGTAGATCAACACTTGAGCTCATAATTCCAGTTTGGAATCACAATTTCATTTCTATATCACAATTCCATTCTAAGCTCACAGTTCCTGATTGGAATCAGAATTCCTCTACTATGCCACAATTAGAGACTGAGGGCAGAATTCCAGTTTGGAATCACAATTCCATTTGATGTCACAGTTCCAGTCTGAGCTCACAATTCCAGTTTGGAATCAAAATTGTACATCAAGGCTTGAGGTCCAAATTCCAGTCTGCGGTGACAATTCCGGTTTGGAATCACAATTGCAGTGCAAGGCTAGAGGTCACAATTCCACTATGGAATCAAAATTGCAGTTCAAAGCTCAGGGTCACAATTCCAGTCTGAGGTCACAATTCCAGTTTGGAATTACAATTGCAGATCAAATCTTGAGCTCACTATTCCAGTTTGGAATCACAAGTTCATTTCTATAACACAATTCCTTGCTGAGCTCACAATACCTGTTTGGAATCACAATTCCACTTCTATGTCCCCATTCCAATCTGCGGTCACAATTCCGGTTTGGAATCACAATTGCAGCGCATGGCTAGAGGTCACCATTGCATTATGGAATCAAAATTGCAGTTCAAAGCTCAGCGTCAGAATTCCAGTCTGAGGCCACAATTCCAGTTTGGAATTACAATTGCAGATCAAGGCTTGAGCTCACAATACCTGTTTGGAATCACAATTGCCGATCAATGATTGATGTCAAAATTCCAGTCTGTTCTCAGAATTTCAGTTTGGAATCAAAATTCCATTTGATGTCACAATTCCAGTCTGAGCTCACAATTCCAGTTTGGAATCAAAATTGCAGATCAAGGCTTGAGCTCACCATTTCAGTCTGCGTTCACAATTCCAGTTTGGAATCACAATTGCAGTGTAAGGCTAGAGGTATCAATTCCACTATGGAATCACAATTGCAGTTGAAAGCTCAGTGTCACAATTCCAGTCTGAGGTCACAATTCCACTATGGAATCACAATTGCAGTTCAAAGCTCAGGGTCGCAATTCCAGTCTGAGTTCACAATTCCAGTTTGGAATCAAAATTGCAGATCAAGGCTTGAGGTCCCAATTACAGTCTGCGGTCACAATTCTGGTTTGGAATCACAATTGCAGTGCAAGGCTTGCGGTCACAATTCCGATTTGGAATCACAATTTCATTTCTGTATCACAATTCCTTTCTAAGCTCACAATTCCTGATTGGAATCACAATTTCACTACTATGTCACAATTAGAGACTGAGGGCAGAATTCCAGTTTGGAATCAAAATTGCAGATCAAGGCTTGGAGGTTCCAATTACAGTCTGCGGTCACAATTCCGGATTGGAATGAGAATTGCAGTGCAAGGCTTGAGGTCACAATTCCACTATGGAATCACAATTGCAGTTCAAAGCTCAGGGTCACAATTCCAATCTGAGGTCACAATTCCAGTTTGGAATTACAATTGCAGATCAAGGCTTGAGCTCACAATTCCAGTTTGGGATCTCAATTCCATTTTATGTCACAATTCCAGTCTGAGCTCAAAATTCCGGTTTGGAATCACAACTGCAGTGAAAGGCTAGATGTCACATTTCCACTATGCATTCAGAAATGCAATTCAAAGCTAAGGGTTACAATTCCAGTCTGAGGTCACAATTCCAGTTTGGAATTACAATTGCAGATCAAGGCTTGAGCTCACAATTCCAGTTTGGAATCACAGTTTCATTTCTAAATCACAATTCCTTTCTAAGCTCACAATTCCTGATTGGAATCACAATTCCTCTACTATGTCACAATTAGAGACTGAGGGCAGAATTGCAGTTTGGAATCACAATTCCATTTGATGTCACAGTTCCAGTCTGAGCTCACAATTCCAGTTTGGAATCAAAATTGCACATCAAGGCTTGAGGTTCCAATTACCGTCTGCAGTCACAATTCTGAATTGGAATCACAATTGCAGCGCAAGTCTTGATATCACATTTCAACTATGGAATGAGAAATGTAATTCAAAGCTCAGGGTCACAATTCCAGTCTGAGGACACAATTCCGGTTTGCAATTTCAATAGCAGATCAAGGCTTGAGCTCACAATTCCAGTTTGGAATCACAATTTCATTTCTATATCACAATTCCTTACTGAGCTCACAATACATGTTTGGAATCACAATTCCACTTCTATGGCCCCATTCCAATCTGTGGTCACAATTCCGGTTTGGAATCACAATTCCATGTTATGTCATAATTTCAGTCTGAGCTCACAATTCCAGTTTGGAATCACAATTACATCTCAAGGCTTGAGGTAAAAATTCCAGTCTGAGATCACAATCCCGGTTTGGAATCACAATTGCCGTGCAAGGCTTGAGGTCACAATTCCATTATGGAATCACAATTGCAGTTCAAAGCTCAGGGTCACAATTCCAGTCTGAGGTCACAATTCCAGATCGGATTTACAATTGCAGATCACATCTTGAGCTCACAATTCCATTTTGGAATCACAAGTTCATTTCTATATCACAATTCCTTGCTGAGCTCACTATACATGTTTGGAATCACAATTCCACCTCTATGTCCCCATTCCAATCTGAGATCACAATTCTGGTTTGGAATCACAATTGCAGTGCAAGGCTAGATATCAAAATTTCGATATGGAATCACAATTGCAGTTCAAAGCTCACCGTCACAATTCCAGTCTGAGGTCACAATTCTAGTATGGAATTACAATTGCAGATCAAGGCTTGAGCTCACAATTCCAGTTTGGAATCACAATTTCATTTCCATATCACAATTCTTTTCTAAGCTCACAATTCCTGATTGGAATCACAATTCCTCTATTATGTCACAATTAGAGACTGAGGGCAGAATCGCAGTTTGGAATCACAATTCCATTTGATGTCACAATTCCAGTGTGAGCTCACAATTTCAGTTTTGAATCAAAATTGCACATCAAGGCTTGAGATTCCAATTACAGTCTGCGGTCACAATTCCCAACTGGAATCACAATTGCAGTGCAAGGATAGATGTCACATTTCCACTATGGAATCAGAAATGCAGTTCAAAGCTCAGGGTCACAATTCCAGTCTGAGCTCACAATTCCAGTTTGGAATCACAATTACAGATCAAGGCTTGAGGTCCCAATCAGAGTTTGCGGTCACAATTCCGGTTTGGAATCACAATTGCAGTGCAAGGCTTGAGGTCACAATTCCAGTTTGGAATCACAATTTCATTTCTATATCACAATTCCTTTCTAAACTCACAGTTCCTGATTGGAATCACAATTCCTCTACTATGTCACAATTAGAGACTGAGGGCAGAATTCCAGTTTGGAATCACAATTCTATTTGATGTCACAATTCCAGTCTGAGCTCACAATTCCAGTTTGGAATCAAAATGGCAGATCAAGGCTTGAGGTCCCAATTCCAGTCTGCGGTGACAATTCCGGTTTGGAATCACAATCGCAGTGCAAGGCTAGAGGTCACAATTCCACTATGGAATCAAAATTGCAGTTCAAAGCTCAGGGTCACAATTCCAGTCTGAGGTCACAATTCCAGTTTGGAATTACAATTGCAGATCAAATCTTGAGCTCACAATTCCAGTTTGGAATCACAAGTTCATTTCTATAACACAATTCCTTGCTGAGCTCACTATACATGTTTGGAATCACAATTCCACTTCTATGTCCCCATTCCAATCTGCGGTCACAATTCCGGTTTGGAATCACAATTGCAGCGCATGGCTAGAGGTCACAATTGCATTATGGAATCAAAATTGCAGTTCAAAGCTCAGCGTCAGAATTCCAGTCTGAGGCCACAATTCCAGTTTGGAATTACAATTGCAGATCAAGGCTTGAGCTCACAATACCTGTTTGGAATCACAATTGCCGATCAATGATTGATGTCAAAATTCCAGTCTGTTCTCAGAATTTCAGTTTGGAATCAAAATTCCATTTGATGTCACAATTCCAGTCTGAGCTCACAATTCCAGTTTGGAATCAAAATTGCAGATCAAGGCTTGAGCTCACCATTCCAGTTTGGAATCACAAGTTCATTTCTATATATGAATTTTTTTCTAAGCTCACAATACCTGTTTGGAATCACAATTGCCGATCAATGATTGATGTCAAAATTCCAGTCTGTTCTCAGAATTTCAGTTTGGAATCAAAATTCCATTTGATGTCACAATTCCAGTCTGAGCTCACAATTCCAGTTTGGAATCAAAATTGCAGATCAAGGCTTGAGCTCACCATTTCAGTCTGCGTTCACAATTCCAGTTTGGAATCACAATTGCAGTGTAAGGCTAGAGGTATCAATTCCACTATGGAATCACAATTGCATTTCAAAACTCAGAGTCACAATTCCAGTCTGAGGTCACAATTCCACTATGGAATCACAATTGCAGTTCAAAGCTCAGGGTCACAATTCCAGTCTGAGTTCACAATTCCAGTTTGGAATCAAAATTGCACATCAAGACTTGAGGTACCAAATACAGCCTGAGGTCACAATTCCGGTTTGGAATCACAATTGCAGTGCAAGGCTAGCGGTCGTAATTCCACTATGGTATAAAAATTGCAGATCAAGGCTTGAGCTCACAATTCCAGTTTGGAATCACAATTTCATTTCTATATCACAATTCCTTACTGAGCTCAGAATACATGTTTGGAATCACAATTCCACTTCTATGGCCCCATTCCAATCTGTGGTCACAATTCCGGTTTGGAATCACAATTACATCTCAAGGCTTGAGGTAAAAATTCCAGTCTGAGATCACAATCCGGGTTTGGAATCACAATTGCCGTGCAAGGCTTGAGGTCACAATTCCATTATGGAATCACAATTGCAGTTCAAAGCTCAGGGTCACAATTCCAGTCTGAGGTCACAATTCCAGTTTGGATTTACAATTGCAGATCACATCTTGAGCTCACAATTCCATTTTGGAATCACAAGTTCATTTCTATATCACAATTCCTTGCTGAGCTCACTATACATGTTTGGAATCACAATTCCACCTCTATGTCCCCATTCCAATCTGAGATCACAATTCTGGTTTGGAATCACAATTGCAGTTCAAGGCTAGATATCAAAATTTCGATATGGAATCACAATTGCAGTTCAAAGCTCACCGTCACAATTCCAATCTGAGGTCACAATTCTAGTATGGAATTACAATTGCAGATCAAGGCTTGAGCTCACAATTCCAGTTTGGAATCACAATTTCATTTCCATATCACAATTCTTTTCTAAGCTCACAATTCCTGATTGGAATCACAATTCCTCTACTATGTCACAATTAGAGACTGAGGGCAGAATCGCAGTTTGGAATCACAATTCCATTTGATGTCACAATTCCAGTGTGAGCTCACAATTCCAGTTTTGAATCAAAATTGCACATCAAGGCTTGAGATTCCAATTACAGTCTGCGGTCACAATTCCCAACTGGAATCACAATTGCAGTGCAAGGATAGATGTCACATTTCCAGTATGGAATCAGAAATGCAGTTCAAAGCTCAGGGTCACAATTCCAGTCTGAGCTCACAATTCCAGTTTGGAATCACAATTACAGATCAAGGCTTGAGGTCCCAATCAGAGTTTGCGGTCACAATTCCGGTTTGGAATCACAATTGCAGTGCAAGGCTTGAGGTCACAATTCCAGTTTGGAATCACAATTTCATTTCTATATCACAATTCCTTTCTAAACTCACAGTTCCTGATTGGAATCACAATTCCTCTACTATGTCACAATTAGAGACTGAGGGCAGAATTCCAGTTTGGAATCACAATTCTATTTGATGTCACAATTCCAGTCTGAGCTCACAATTCCAGTTTGGAATCAAAATGGCAGATCAAGGCTTGAGGTCCCAATTCCAGTCTGCGGTGACAATTCCGGTTTGGAATCACAATTGCAGTGCAAGGCTAGAGGTCACAATTCCACTATGGAATCAAAATTGCAGTTCAAAGCTCAGGGTCACAATTCCAGTCTGAGGTCACAATTCCAGTTTGGAATTACAATTGCAGATCAAATCTTGAGCTCACAATTCCAGTTTGGAATCACAAGTTCATTTCTATAACACAATTCCTTGCTGAGCTCACTATACATGTTTGGAATCACAATTCCACTTCTATGTCCCCATTCCAATCTGCGGTGACAATTCCGGTTTGGAATCACAATTGCAGCGCATGGCTAGAGGTCACAATTGCATTATGGAATCAAAATTGCAGTTCAAAGCTCAGCGTCAGAATTCCAGTCTGAGGCCACAATTCCAGTTTGGAATTACAATTGCAGATCAAGGCTTGAGCTCACAATACCTGTTTGGAATCACAATTGCCGATCAATGATTGATGTCAAAATTCCAGTCTGTTCTCAGAATTTCAGTTTGGAATCAAAATTCCATTTGATATCACAATTCCAGTCTGAGCTCACAATTCCAGTTTGGAATCAAAATTGCAGATCAAGGCTTGAGCTCACCATTCCAGTTTGGAATCACAAGTTCATTTCTATATATGAATTTTTTTCTAAGCTCACAATACCTGTTTGGAATCACAATTGCCGATCAATGATTGATGTCAAAATTCCAGTCTGTTCTCAGAATTTCAGTTTGGAATCAAAATTCCATTTGATGTCACAATTCCAGTCTGAGCTCACAATTCCAGTTTGGAATCAAAATTGCAGATCAAGGCTTGAGCTCACCATTTCAGTCTGCATTCACAATTCCAGTTTGGAATCACAATTGCAGTGTAAGGCTAGAGGTATCAATTCCACTATGGAATCACAATTGCATTTCAAAACTCAGAGTCACAATTCCAGTCTGAGGTCACAATTCCAGTTTGGAATCACAATTGCAGTTCAAAGCTCAGGGTCACAATTCCAGTCTGAGTTCACAATTCCAGTTTGGAATCAAAATTGCAGATCAAGGCTTGAGGTTCCAATTACCGTCTGTGGTCACAATTCCCGATTGGAATCACAATTGCAGCGCAAGTCTTGATATCACATTTCAACTATGGAATGAGAAATGTAATTCAAAGCTCAGGGTCACAATTCCAATCTGAGCTCCCAATTCCAGTTTGGAATCAAAATGGCAGATCAAGGCTTGAGGTCCCAATTCCAGTCTGCGTTCAAAATTCCAGTTTGGAATCACAATTGCAGTGCAAGGCTTGAGGTCACAATTCCACTATGGAATCAGAATTGCCGTTCAAAGCTCAGGGTCACAATTCCAGTCTGAGGTCACAATTCCGGTTTGCAATTACAATAGCAGATCAAGGCTTGAGCTCACAATTCCAGTTTGGAATCACAATTACATCTCAAGGCTTGAGGTAAAAATTCCAGTCTGAGATCACAATCCGGGTTTGGAATCACAATTGCCGTGCAAGGCTTGAGGTCACAATTCCATTATGGAATCACAATTGCAGTTCAAAGCTCAGGGTCACAATTCCAGTCTGAGGTCACAATTCCAGTTTGGATTTACAATTGCAGATCACATCTTGAGCTCACAATTCCATTTTGGAATCACAAGTTCATTTCTATATCACAATTCCTTGCTGAGCTCACTATACATGTTTGGAATCACAATTCCACCTCTATGTCCCCATTCCAATCTGAGATCACAATTCTGGTTTGGAATCACAATTGCAGTGCAAGGCTAGATATCAAAATTTCGATATGGAATCACAATTGCAGTTCAAAGCTCACCGTCACAATTCCAGTCTGAGGTCACAATTCTAGTATGGAATTACAATTGCAGATCAAGGCTTGAGCTCACAATTCCAGTTTGGAATCACAATTTCATTTCCATATCACAATTCTTTTCTAAGCTCACAATTCCTGATTGGAATCACAATTCCTCTATTATGTCACAATTAGAGACTGAGGGCAGAATCGCAGTTTGGAATCACAATTCCATTTGATGTCACAATTCCAGTGTGAGCTCACAATTTCAGTTTTGAATCAAAATTGCACATCAAGGCTTGAGATTCCAATTACAGTCTGCGGTCACAATTCCCAACTGGAATCACAATTGCAGTGCAAGGATAGATGTCACATTTCCACTATGGAATCAGAAATGCAGTTCAAAGCTCAGGGTCACAATTCCAGTCTGAGCTCACAATTCCAGTTTGGAATCACAATTACAGATCAAGGCTTGAGGTCCCAATCAGAGTTTGCGGTCACAATTCCGGTTTGGAATCACAATTGCAGTGCAAGGCTTGAGGTCACAATTCCAGTTTGGAATCACAATTTCATTTCTATATCACAATTCCTTTCTAAACTCACAGTTCCTGATTGGAATCACAATTCCTCTACTATGTCACAATTAGAGACTGAGGGCAGAATTCCAGTTTGGAATCACAATTCTATTTGATGTCACAATTCCAGTCTGAGCTCACAATTCCAGTTTGGAATCAAAATGGCAGATCAAGGCTTGAGGTCCCAATTCCAGTCTGCGGTGACAATTCCGGTTTGGAATCACAATCGCAGTGCAAGGCTAGAGGTCACAATTCCACTATGGAATCAAAATTGCAGTTCAAAGCTCAGGGTCACAATTCCAGTCTGAGGTCACAATTCCAGTTTGGAATTACAATTGCAGATCAAATCTTGAGCTCACAATTCCAGTTTGGAATCACAAGTTCATTTCTATAACACAATTCCTTGCTGAGCTCACTATACATGTTTGGAATCACAATTCCACTTCTATGTCCCCATTCCAATCTGCGGTCACAATTCCGGTTTGGAATCACAATTGCAGCGCATGGCTAGAGGTCACAATTGCATTATGGAATCAAAATTGCAGTTCAAAGCTCAGCGTCAGAATTCCAGTCTGAGGCCACAATTCCAGTTTGGAATTACAATTGCAGATCAAGGCTTGAGCTCACAATACCTGTTTGGAATCACAATTGCCGATCAATGATTGATGTCAAAATTCCAGTCTGTTCTCAGAATTTCAGTTTGGAATCAAAATTCCATTTGATGTCACAATTCCAGTCTGAGCTCACAATTCCAGTTTGGAATCAAAATTGCAGATCAAGGCTTGAGCTCACCATTCCAGTTTGGAATCACAAGTTCATTTCTATATATGAATTTTTTTCTAAGCTCACAATACCTGTTTGGAATCACAATTGCCGATCAATGATTGATGTCAAAATTCCAGTCTGTTCTCAGAATTTCAGTTTGGAATCAAAATTCCATTTGATGTCACAATTCCAGTCTGAGCTCACAATTCCAGTTTGGAATCAAAATTGCAGATCAAGGCTTGAGCTCACCATTTCAGTCTGCGTTCACAATTCCAGTTTGGAATCACAATTGCAGTGTAAGGCTAGAGGTATCAATTCCACTATGGAATCACAATTGCATTTCAAAACTCAGAGTCACAATTCCAGTCTGAGGTCACAATTCCACTATGGAATCACAATTGCAGTTCAAAGCTCAGGGTCACAATTCCAGTCTGAGTTCACAATTCCAGTTTGGAATCAAAATTGCACATCAAGACTTGAGGTACCAAATACAGCCTGAGGTCACAATTCCGGTTTGGAATCACAATTGCAGTGCAAGGCTAGCGGTCGTAATTCCACTATGGTATAAAAATTGCAGATCAAGGCTTGAGCTCACAATTCCAGTTTGGAATCACAATTTCATTTCTATATCACAATTCCTTACTGAGCTCAGAATACATGTTTGGAATCACAATTCCACTTCTATGGCCCCATTCCAATCTGTGGTCACAATTCCGGTTTGGAATCACAATTACATCTCAAGGCTTGAGGTAAAAATTCCAGTCTGAGATCACAATCCGGGTTTGGAATCACAATTGCCGTGCAAGGCTTGAGGTCACAATTCCATTATGGAATCACAATTGCAGTTCAAAGCTCAGGGTCACAATTCCAGTCTGAGGTCACAATTCCAGTTTGGATTTACAATTGCAGATCACATCTTGAGCTCACAATTCCATTTTGGAATCACAAGTTCATTTCTATATCACAATTCCTTGCTGAGCTCACTATACATGTTTGGAATCACAATTCCACCTCTATGTCCCCATTCCAATCTGAGATCACAATTCTGGTTTGGAATCACAATTGCAGTTCAAGGCTAGATATCAAAATTTCGATATGGAATCACAATTGCAGTTCAAAGCTCACCGTCACAATTCCAATCTGAGGTCACAATTCTAGTATGGAATTACAATTGCAGATCAAGGCTTGAGCTCACAATTCCAGTTTGGAATCACAATTTCATTTCCATATCACAATTCTTTTCTAAGCTCACAATTCCTGATTGGAATCACAATTCCTCTACTATGTCACAATTAGAGACTGAGGGCAGAATCGCAGTTTGGAATCACAATTCCATTTGATGTCACAATTCCAGTGTGAGCTCACAATTCCAGTTTTGAATCAAAATTGCACATCAAGGCTTGAGATTCCAATTACAGTCTGCGGTCACAATTCCCAACTGGAATCACAATTGCAGTGCAAGGATAGATGTCACATTTCCAGTATGGAATCAGAAATGCAGTTCAAAGCTCAGGGTCACAATTCCAGTCTGAGCTCACAATTCCAGTTTGGAATCACAATTACAGATCAAGGCTTGAGGTCCCAATCAGAGTTTGCGGTCACAATTCCGGTTTGGAATCACAATTGCAGTGCAAGGCTTGAGGTCACAATTCCAGTTTGGAATCACAATTTCATTTCTATATCACAATTCCTTTCTAAACTCACAGTTCCTGATTGGAATCACAATTCCTCTACTATGTCACAATTAGAGACTGAGGGCAGAATTCCAGTTTGGAATCACAATTCTATTTGATGTCACAATTCCAGTCTGAGCTCACAATTCCAGTTTGGAATCAAAATGGCAGATCAAGGCTTGAGGTCCCAATTCCAGTCTGCGGTGACAATTCCGGTTTGGAATCACAATTGCAGTGCAAGGCTAGAGGTCACAATTCCACTATGGAATCAAAATTGCAGTTCAAAGCTCAGGGTCACAATTCCAGTCTGAGGTCACAATTCCAGTTTGGAATTACAATTGCAGATCAAATCTTGAGCTCACAATTCCAGTTTGGAATCACAAGTTCATTTCTATAACACAATTCCTTGCTGAGCTCACTATACATGTTTGGAATCACAATTCCACTTCTATGTCCCCATTCCAATCTGCGGTGACAATTCCGGTTTGGAATCACAATTGCAGCGCATGGCTAGAGGTCACAATTGCATTATGGAATCAAAATTGCAGTTCAAAGCTCAGCGTCAGAATTCCAGTCTGAGGCCACAATTCCAGTTTGGAATTACAATTGCAGATCAAGGCTTGAGCTCACAATACCTGTTTGGAATCACAATTGCCGATCAATGATTGATGTCAAAATTCCAGTCTGTTCTCAGAATTTCAGTTTGGAATCAAAATTCCATTTGATATCACAATTCCAGTCTGAGCTCACAATTCCAGTTTGGAATCAAAATTGCAGATCAAGGCTTGAGCTCACCATTCCAGTTTGGAATCACAAGTTCATTTCTATATATGAATTTTTTTCTAAGCTCACAATACCTGTTTGGAATCACAATTGCCGATCAATGATTGATGTCAAAATTCCAGTCTGTTCTCAGAATTTCAGTTTGGAATCAAAATTCCATTTGATGTCACAATTCCAGTCTGAGCTCACAATTCCAGTTTGGAATCAAAATTGCAGATCAAGGCTTGAGCTCACCATTTCAGTCTGCATTCACAATTCCAGTTTGGAATCACAATTGCAGTGTAAGGCTAGAGGTATCAATTCCACTATGGAATCACAATTGCATTTCAAAACTCAGAGTCACAATTCCAGTCTGAGGTCACAATTCCAGTTTGGAATCACAATTGCAGTTCAAAGCTCAGGGTCACAATTCCAGTCTGAGTTCACAATTCCAGTTTGGAATCAAAATTGCAGATCAAGGCTTGAGGTTCCAATTACCGTCTGTGGTCACAATTCCCGATTGGAATCACAATTGCAGCGCAAGTCTTGATATCACATTTCAACTATGGAATGAGAAATGTAATTCAAAGCTCAGGGTCACAATTCCAATCTGAGCTCCCAATTCCAGTTTGGAATCAAAATGGCAGATCAAGGCTTGAGGTCCCAATTCCAGTCTGCGTTCAAAATTCCAGTTTGGAATCACAATTGCAGTGCAAGGCTTGAGGTCACAATTCCACTATGGAATCAGAATTGCCGTTCAAAGCTCAGGGTCACAATTCCAGTCTGAGGTCACAATTCCGGTTTGCAATTACAATAGCAGATCAAGGCTTGAGCTCACAATTCCAGTTTGGAATCACAATTACATCTCAAGGCTTGAGGTAAAAATTCCAGTCTGAGATCACAATCCGGGTTTGGAATCACAATTGCCGTGCAAGGCTTGAGGTCACAATTCCATTATGGAATCACAATTGCAGTTCAAAGCTCAGGGTCACAATTCCAGTCTGAGGTCACAATTCCAGTTTGGATTTACAATTGCAGATCACATCTTGAGCTCACTATTCCATTTTGGAATCACAAGTTCATTTCTATATCACAATTCCTTGCTGAGCTCACTATACATGTTTGGAATCACAATTCCACCTCTATGTCCCCATTCCAATCTGAGATCACAATTCTGGTTTGGAATCACAATTGCAGTGCAAGGCTAGATGTCAAAATTTCGATATGGAATCACAATTGCCGTTCAAAGCTCAGGGTCACAATTCCAGTCTGAGGTCACAATTCTAGTATGGAAATACAATTGCAGATCAAGGCTTGAGCTCACAATTCCAGTTTGGAATCACAATTTCATTTCCATATCACAATTCCTTTCTAAGCTCACAATTCCTGATTGGAATCACAATTCCTCTACTATGTCACAATTAGAGACTGAGGGCAGAATTGCAGTTTGGAATCACAATTCCATTTGATGTCACAATTCCAGTGTGAGCTCACAATTCCGGTTTTGAATCAAAATTGCACATCAAGGCTTGAGATTCCAATTACAGTCTGCGGTCACAATTCCCAACTGGAATCACAATTGCAGTGCAAGGATAGATGTCACATTTCCAGTATGGAATCAGAAATGCAGTTCAAAGCTCAGGGTCACAATTCCAGTCTGAGCTCACAATTCCAGTTTGGAATCACAATTACAGATCAAGGCTTGAGGTCCCAATCAGAGTTTGCGGTCACAATTCCGGTTTGGAATCACAATTGCAGTGCAAGGCTTGAGGTCACAATTCCAGTTTGGAATCACAATTTCATTTCTATATCACAATTCCTTTCTAAACTCACAGTTCCTGATTGGAATCACAATTCCTCTACTATGTCACAATTAGAGACTGAGGGCAGAATTCCAGTTTGGAATCACAATTCTATTTGATGTCACAATTCCAGTCTGAGCTCACAATTCCCGTTTGGAATCAAAATGGCATATCAAGGCTTGAGGTCCCAATTCCAGTCTGCGCTGACAATTCCGGTTTGGAATCACAATTGCAGTGCAAGGCTAGAGGTCACAATTCCACTATGGAATCAAAATTGCAGTTCAAAGCTCAGGGTCACAATTCCAGTCTGAGGTCACAATTCCAGTTTGGAATTACAATTGCAGATCAACGCTTGAGCTCACAATTCCAGTTTGGAATCAGAATTCCTCTACTATGTCACAATTAGAGACTGAGGGCAGAATTCCAGTTTGGAATCACAATTCCATTTTATGTCACAATTCCAGTCGGAACACACAATTCCAGTTTGGAATCAAAATTGCAGATCAAGGATTGAGCTCAATATTCCAGTTTGGAATCACAAGTTCATTTCTATATCAGAAGTCCTTGCTTTACTCACAATACAAGTTTGGAATCACAATTCTGCTTTTATATCTCCATTCCAGTCTGCGGTCACAATTTCGATTTAGAATCACAATTGCAGTGCAAGGCTAGAGGTCACAATTACACTATGGAATCACAATTGCAGTTCAAAGTTCACGGTCACAATTCCAATCTGAGGTCACAATTCCAGTTTGGAATTACAATTGCAGATCAAGGCTTGAGATCACAATTCCAGTTTGGAATCACAAGTTCATTTCTATATCACAATTCCTTTCAAAGCTCACAATTTCTGATTGGAATCAAAATTCCTCTACTATGTCACAATTAGAGACAGAGGGCAGAATTCCAGTTTGGAATCACAATTCCATTTGATGTCACAGTTCCAGCCTGAGCTCACAATTCCAGTTTGGAATAAAAATTGCACATCAAGACTTGAGGTACCAAATACAGGCTGAGGTCACAATTCCGGTTTGGAATCACAATTGCAGTGCAAGGCTAGCGGTCGTAATTCCACTATGGTATAAAAATTGCAGATAAAGGCTTGAGGTCCCAATTCCAGTCTGAGGTCACAATTCCAGTTTGGAATTACAATTGCAGATCAAGGCTTGAGCTCACAATTCCAGTTTGGAATCACAAGTTCATTTCTATATCACAATTTTTTTCTAAGCTCACAATACCTCTTTGGAATCACAATTGCCGATCATTGATTGATGTCAAAATTCCAATCTGATCTCAGAATTCCAGTTTGGAATGAAAAGTCCATTTGATGTCACAATTCCAGTCTGAGCTCACAATTCCAGTTTGGAATCAAAATTATATTTCAAGGCTTGAGGTCCCAATTCCAGTCTGCGGTCACAATTCCGGTTTGGAATCACAATTGCAGTGCAAGGCTAGAGGTCACAATTTGGCTATGGAATCACAATTGCAGTTCAAGGCTCAGTGTCACAATTCCAGTCTGAGGTCACAGTTCCAGTTTGGAATTAGAATTGTAGATCAACGCTTGAGCTCATAATTCCAGTTTGGAATCACAATTTCATTTCTATATCACAATTCCATTCTAAGCTCACAGTTCCTGATTGGAATCAGAATTCCTCTACTATGCCACAATTAGAGACTGAGGGCAGAATTCCAGTTTGGAATCACAATTCCATTTGATGTCACAGTTCCAGTCTGAGCTCACAATTCCAGTTTGGAATCAAAATTGTACATCAAGGCTTGAGGTCCAAATTCCAGTCTGCGGTGACAATTCCGGTTTGGAATCACAATTGCAGTGCAAGGCTAGAGGTCACAATTCCACTATGGAATCAAAATTGCAGTTCAAAGCTCAGGGTCACAATTCCAGTCTGAGGTCACAATTCCAGTTTGGAATTACAATTGCAGATCAAATCTTGAGCTCACTATTCCAGTTTGGAATCACAAGTTCATTTCTATAACACAATTCCTTGCTGAGCTCACAATACCTGTTTGGAATCACAATTCCACTTCTATGTCCCCATTCCAATCTGCGGTCACAATTCCGGTTTGGAATCACAATTGCAGCGCATGGCTAGAGGTCACCATTGCATTATGGAATCAAAATTGCAGTTCAAAGCTCAGCGTCAGAATTCCAGTCTGAGGCCACAATTCCAGTTTGGAATTACAATTGCAGATCAAGGCTTGAGCTCACAATACCTGTTTGGAATCACAATTGCCGATCAATGATTGATGTCAAAATTCCAGTCTGTTCTCAGAATTTCAGTTTGGAATCAAAATTCCATTTGATGTCACAATTCCAGTCTGAGCTCACAATTCCAGTTTGGAATCAAAATTGCAGATCAAGGCTTGAGCTCACCATTTCAGTCTGCGTTCACAATTCCAGTTTGGAATCACAATTGCAGTGTAAGGCTAGAGGTATCAATTCCACTATGGAATCACAATTGCAGTTGAAAGCTCAGTGTCACAATTCCAGTCTGAGGTCACAATTCCACTATGGAATCACAATTGCAGTTCAAAGCTCAGGGTCGCAATTCCAGTCTGAGTTCACAATTCCAGTTTGGAATCAAAATTGCAGATCAAGGCTTGAGGTCCCAATTACAGTCTGCGGTCACAATTCTGGTTTGGAATCACAATTGCAGTGCAAGGCTTGCGGTCACAATTCCGATTTGGAATCACAATTTCATTTCTGTATCACAATTCCTTTCTAAGCTCACAATTCCTGATTGGAATCACAATTTCACTACTATGTCACAATTAGAGACTGAGGGCAGAATTCCAGTTTGGAATCAAAATTGCAGATCAAGGCTTGGAGGTTCCAATTACAGTCTGCGGTCACAATTCCGGATTGGAATGAGAATTGCAGTGCAAGGCTTGAGGTCACAATTCCACTATGGAATCACAATTGCAGTTCAAAGCTCAGGGTCACAATTCCAATCTGAGGTCACAATTCCAGTTTGGAATTACAATTGCAGATCAAGGCTTGAGCTCACAATTCCAGTTTGGGATCTCAATTCCATTTTATGTCACAATTCCAGTCTGAGCTCAAAATTCCGGTTTGGAATCACAACTGCAGTGAAAGGCTAGATGTCACATTTCCACTATGCATTCAGAAATGCAATTCAAAGCTAAGGGTTACAATTCCAGTCTGAGGTCACAATTCCAGTTTGGAATTACAATTGCAGATCAAGGCTTGAGCTCACAATTCCAGTTTGGAATCACAGTTTCATTTCTAAATCACAATTCCTTTCTAAGCTCACAATTCCTGATTGGAATCACAATTCCTCTACTATGTCACAATTAGAGACTGAGGGCAGAATTGCAGTTTGGAATCACAATTCCATTTGATGTCACAGTTCCAGTCTGAGCTCACAATTCCAGTTTGGAATCAAAATTGCACATCAAGGCTTGAGGTTCCAATTACCGTCTGCAGTCACAATTCTGAATTGGAATCACAATTGCAGCGCAAGTCTTGATATCACATTTCAACTATGGAATGAGAAATGTAATTCAAAGCTCAGGGTCACAATTCCAGTCTGAGGACACAATTCCGGTTTGCAATTTCAATAGCAGATCAAGGCTTGAGCTCACAATTCCAGTTTGGAATCACAATTTCATTTCTATATCACAATTCCTTACTGAGCTCACAATACATGTTTGGAATCACAATTCCACTTCTATGGCCCCATTCCAATCTGTGGTCACAATTCCGGTTTGGAATCACAATTCCATGTTATGTCATAATTTCAGTCTGAGCTCACAATTCCAGTTTGGAATCACAATTACATCTCAAGGCTTGAGGTAAAAATTCCAGTCTGAGATCACAATCCCGGTTTGGAATCACAATTGCCGTGCAAGGCTTGAGGTCACAATTCCATTATGGAATCACAATTGCAGTTCAAAGCTCAGGGTCACAATTCCAGTCTGAGGTCACAATTCCAGATCGGATTTACAATTGCAGATCACATCTTGAGCTCACAATTCCATTTTGGAATCACAAGTTCATTTCTATATCACAATTCCTTGCTGAGCTCACTATACATGTTTGGAATCACAATTCCACCTCTATGTCCCCATTCCAATCTGAGATCACAATTCTGGTTTGGAATCACAATTGCAGTGCAAGGCTAGATATCAAAATTTCGATATGGAATCACAATTGCAGTTCAAAGCTCACCGTCACAATTCCAGTCTGAGGTCACAATTCTAGTATGGAATTACAATTGCAGATCAAGGCTTGAGCTCACAATTCCAGTTTGGAATCACAATTTCATTTCCATATCACAATTCTTTTCTAAGCTCACAATTCCTGATTGGAATCACAATTCCTCTATTATGTCACAATTAGAGACTGAGGGCAGAATCGCAGTTTGGAATCACAATTCCATTTGATGTCACAATTCCAGTGTGAGCTCACAATTTCAGTTTTGAATCAAAATTGCACATCAAGGCTTGAGATTCCAATTACAGTCTGCGGTCACAATTCCCAACTGGAATCACAATTGCAGTGCAAGGATAGATGTCACATTTCCAGTATGGAATCAGAAATGCAGTTCAAAGCTCAGGGTCACAATTCCAGTCTGAGCTCACAATTCCAGTTTGGAATCACAATTACAGATCAAGGCTTGAGGTCCCAATCAGAGTTTGCGGTCACAATTCCGGTTTGGAATCACAATTGCAGTGCAAGGCTTGAGGTCACAATTCCAGTTTGGAATCACAATTTCATTTCTATATCACAATTCCTTTCTAAACTCACAGTTCCTGATTGGAATCACAATTCCTCTACTATGTCACAATTAGAGACTGAGGGCAGAATTCCAGTTTGGAATCACAATTCTATTTGATGTCACAATTCCAGTCTGAGCTCACAATTCCAGTTTGGAATCAAAATGGCAGATCAAGGCTTGAGGTCCCAATTCCAGTCTGCGGTGACAATTCCGGTTTGGAATCACAATCGCAGTGCAAGGCTAGAGGTCACAATTCCACTATGGAATCAAAATTGCAGTTCAAAGCTCAGGGTCACAATTCCAGTCTGAGGTCACAATTCCAGTTTGGAATTACAATTGCAGATCAAATCTTGAGCTCACAATTCCAGTTTGGAATCACAAGTTCATTTCTATAACACAATTCCTTGCTGAGCTCACTATACATGTTTGGAATCACAATTCCACTTCTATGTCCCCATTCCAATCTGCGGTCACAATTCCGGTTTGGAATCACAATTGCAGCGCATGGCTAGAGGTCACAATTGCATTATGGAATCAAAATTGCAGTTCAAAGCTCAGCGTCAGAATTCCAGTCTGAGGCCACAATTCCAGTTTGGAATTACAATTGCAGATCAAGGCTTGAGCTCACAATACCTGTTTGGAATCACAATTGCCGATCAATGATTGATGTCAAAATTCCAGTCTGTTCTCAGAATTTCAGTTTGGAATCAAAATTCCATTTGATGTCACAATTCCAGTCTGAGCTCACAATTCCAGTTTGGAATCAAAATTGCAGATCAAGGCTTGAGCTCACCATTCCAGTTTGGAATCACAAGTTCATTTCTATATATGAATTTTTTTCTAAGCTCACAATACCTGTTTGGAATCACAATTGCCGATCAATGATTGATGTCAAAATTCCAGTCTGTTCTCAGAATTTCAGTTTGGAATCAAAATTCCATTTGATGTCACAATTCCAGTCTGAGCTCACAATTCCAGTTTGGAATCAAAATTGCAGATCAAGGCTTGAGCTCACCATTTCAGTCTGCGTTCACAATTCCAGTTTGGAATCACAATTGCAGTGTAAGGCTAGAGGTATCAATTCCACTATGGAATCACAATTGCATTTCAAAACTCAGAGTCACAATTCCAGTCTGAGGTCACAATTCCACTATGGAATCACAATTGCAGTTCAAAGCTCAGGGTCACAATTCCAGTCTGAGTTCACAATTCCAGTTTGGAATCAAAATTGCACATCAAGACTTGAGGTACCAAATACAGCCTGAGGTCACAATTCCGGTTTGGAATCACAATTGCAGTGCAAGGCTAGCGGTCGTAATTCCACTATGGTATAAAAATTGCAGATCAAGGCTTGAGCTCACAATTCCAGTTTGGAATCACAATTTCATTTCTATATCACAATTCCTTACTGAGCTCAGAATACATGTTTGGAATCACAATTCCACTTCTATGGCCCCATTCCAATCTGTGGTCACAATTCCGGTTTGGAATCACAATTACATCTCAAGGCTTGAGGTAAAAATTCCAGTCTGAGATCACAATCCGGGTTTGGAATCACAATTGCCGTGCAAGGCTTGAGGTCACAATTCCATTATGGAATCACAATTGCAGTTCAAAGCTCAGGGTCACAATTCCAGTCTGAGGTCACAATTCCAGTTTGGATTTACAATTGCAGATCACATCTTGAGCTCACAATTCCATTTTGGAATCACAAGTTCATTTCTATATCACAATTCCTTGCTGAGCTCACTATACATGTTTGGAATCACAATTCCACCTCTATGTCCCCATTCCAATCTGAGATCACAATTCTGGTTTGGAATCACAATTGCAGTGCAAGGCTAGATATCAAAATTTCGATATGGAATCACAATTGCAGTTCAAAGCTCACCGTCACAATTCCAATCTGAGGTCACAATTCTAGTATGGAATTACAATTGCAGATCAAGGCTTGAGCTCACAATTCCAGTTTGGAATCACAATTTCATTTCCATATCACAATTCTTTTCTAAGCTCACAATTCCTGATTGGAATCACAATTCCTCTACTATGTCACAATTAGAGACTGAGGGCAGAATCGCAGTTTGGAATCACAATTCCATTTGATGTCACAATTCCAGTGTGAGCTCACAATTCCAGTTTTGAATCAAAATTGCACATCAAGGCTTGAGATTCCAATTACAGTCTGCGGTCACAATTCCCAACTGGAATCACAATTGCAGTGCAAGGATAGATGTCACATTTCCAGTATGGAATCAGAAATGCAGTTCAAAGCTCAGGGTCACAATTCCAGTCTGAGCTCACAATTCCAGTTTGGAATCACAATTACAGATCAAGGCTTGAGGTCCCAATCAGAGTTTGCGGTCACAATTCCGGTTTGGAATCACAATTGCAGTGCAAGGCTTGAGGTCACAATTCCAGTTTGGAATCACAATTTCATTTCTATATCACAATTCCTTTCTAAACTCACAGTTCCTGATTGGAATCACAATTCCTCTACTATGTCACAATTAGAGACTGAGGGCAGAATTCCAGTTTGGAATCACAATTCTATTTGATGTCACAATTCCAGTCTGAGCTCACAATTCCAGTTTGGAATCAAAATGGCAGATCAAGGCTTGAGGTCCCAATTCCAGTCTGCGGTGACAATTCCGGTTTGGAATCACAATTGCAGTGCAAGGCTAGAGGTCACAATTCCACTATGGAATCAAAATTGCAGTTCAAAGCTCAGGGTCACAATTCCAGTCTGAGGTCACAATTCCAGTTTGGAATTACAATTGCAGATCAAATCTTGAGCTCACAATTCCAGTTTGGAATCACAAGTTCATTTCTATAACACAATTCCTTGCTGAGCTCACTATACATGTTTGGAATCACAATTCCACTTCTATGTCCCCATTCCAATCTGCGGTGACAATTCCGGTTTGGAATCACAATTGCAGCGCATGGCTAGAGGTCACAATTGCATTATGGAATCAAAATTGCAGTTCAAAGCTCAGCGTCAGAATTCCAGTCTGAGGCCACAATTCCAGTTTGGAATTACAATTGCAGATCAAGGCTTGAGCTCACAATACCTGTTTGGAATCACAATTGCCGATCAATGATTGATGTCAAAATTCCAGTCTGTTCTCAGAATTTCAGTTTGGAATCAAAATTCCATTTGATATCACAATTCCAGTCTGAGCTCACAATTCCAGTTTGGAATCAAAATTGCAGATCAAGGCTTGAGCTCACCATTCCAGTTTGGAATCACAAGTTCATTTCTATATATGAATTTTTTTCTAAGCTCACAATACCTGTTTGGAATCACAATTGCCGATCAATGATTGATGTCAAAATTCCAGTCTGTTCTCAGAATTTCAGTTTGGAATCAAAATTCCATTTGATGTCACAATTCCAGTCTGAGCTCACAATTCCAGTTTGGAATCAAAATTGCAGATCAAGGCTTGAGCTCACCATTTCAGTCTGCATTCACAATTCCAGTTTGGAATCACAATTGCAGTGTAAGGCTAGAGGTATCAATTCCACTATGGAATCACAATTGCATTTCAAAACTCAGAGTCACAATTCCAGTCTGAGGTCACAATTCCAGTTTGGAATCACAATTGCAGTTCAAAGCTCAGGGTCACAATTCCAGTCTGAGTTCACAATTCCAGTTTGGAATCAAAATTGCAGATCAAGGCTTGAGGTTCCAATTACCGTCTGTGGTCAAAATTCCCGATTGGAATCACAATTGCAGCGCAAGTCTTGATATCACATTTCAACTATGGAATGAGAAATGTAATTCAAAGCTCAGGGTCACAATTCCAATCTGAGCTCCCAATTCCAGTTTGGAATCAAAATGGCAGATCAAGGCTTGAGGTCCCAATTCCACTCTGCGGTCACAATTCCAGTTTGGAATCACAATTGCATTGGAATGCTAGATGCCACAATTCCACTATGGAATCAGAATTGCAGTTCAAAGCTCAGGGTCACAATTCCAGTCTGATGTCAAAATTCCGGTTTGGAATTACAATTGCAGATCAAAGCTTGAGCTCACAATTCCAGTTTGGAATCACAATTTCATTTCTATATCACAATTCCTTGCTGAGCTCACAATACATGATTGGAATCACAATTCCACTTCCATATCCCCATTCCATTCTGCGGTCACAATTCCGATTTAGAATCACAACTGCAGTGCAGGCTATAATCACTATTCCACTATGGAATCACAATTGCAATTCAAAGATCAGAGTCACAATTCCAGTCTGAGGCCACAATTCCAGTTTGGAATTACAATTGCAGATTAAGGCTTGAGCTCAAAATTCCAGTTTGGAATGAAAAGTCCATTTGATGTCACAATTCCAGTCTGAGCTCACAATTCTATTTTGGAAACTAAATTGCAGATAAAGGCTTTAGTTCCCAGTTCCAGTCTGCGGTCAAAATTCCGGTTTGGAATCACAATTGCAGTGCAAGGCTAGAGGTCACAATTCCACTATGGAATCACAATTGCAGTTCAAAGCTCAGGGTCACAATTCCAGTCTGAGGTCACAATTCCTGTCTGCAATTAGAATATCAGATCAAGGATTGAGCTCACAATTCCAGTTTGGAATCACAATTCCATTTTATGTCACAATTCCAGTCTGAGCTCACAATTCCAGTTTGGAATAAAAATTGCACATCAAGACTTGAGGTACCAAATACAGCCTGAGGTCACAATTCCGGTTTGGAATCACAATTGCAGTGCAAGGCTAGCGGTCGTAATTCCACTATGGTATAAAAATTGCAGATCAAGGCTTGAGCTCACAATTCCAGTCTGAGGTCACAATTCCAGTTTGGAATTACAATTGCAGATCAAGGCTTGAGCTCACAATTCCAGTTTGGAATCACAAGTTCATTTCTATATCACAATTTTTTTCTAAGCTCACAATACCTCTTTGGAATCACAATTGCCGATCATTGATTGATGTCAAAATTCTAATCTGATCTCAGAATTCCAGTTTGGAATGAAAAGTCCATTTGATGTCACAATTCCAGTCTGAGCTCACAATTCCAGTTTGGAATCAAAATTATATTTCAAGGCTTGAGGTCCCAATTCCAGTCTGCGGTCACAATTCCGGTTTGGAATCACAATTGCAGTGCAAGGCTAGAGGTCACAATTTGGCTATGGAATCACAATTGCAGTTCAAGGCTCAGTGTCACAATTCCAGTCTGAGGTCACAGTTCCAGTTTGGAATTAGAATTGTAGATGAACGCTTGAGCTCACAATTCCAGTTTGGAATCACAATTTCATTTCTATATCACAATTCCATTCTAAGCTCACAGTTCCTGATTGGAATCAGAATTCCTCTACTATGCCACAATTAGAGACTGAGGGCAGAATTCCAGTTTGGAATCACAATTCCATTTGATGTCACAGTTCCAGTCTGAGCTCACAATTCCAGTTTGGAATCAAAATTGTACATCAAGGCTTGAGGTCCAAATTCCAGTCTGCGGTGACAATTCCGGTTTGGAATCACAATTGCAGTGCAAGGCTAGAGGTCACAATTCCACTATGGAATCAAAATTGCAGTTCAAAGCTCAGGGTCACAATTCCAGTCTGAGGTCACAATTCCAGTTTGGAATTACAATTGCAGATCAAATCTTGAGCTCACTATTCCAGTTTGGAATCACAAGTTCATTTCTATAACACAATTCCTTGCTGAGCTCACAATACATGTTTGGAATCACAATTCCACTTCTATGTCCCCATTCCAATCTGCGGTCACAATTCCGGTTTGGAATCACAATTGCAGCGCATGGCTAGAGGTCACAATTGCATTATGGAATCAAAATTGCAGTTCAAAGCTCAGCGTCAGAATTCCAGTCTGAGGCCACAATTCCAGTTTGGAATTACAATTGCAGATCAAGGCTTGAGCTCACAATACCTGTTTGGAATCACAATTGCCGATCAATGATTGATGTCAAAATTCCAGTCTGTTCTCAGAATTTCAGTTTGGATCAAGATTCCATTTGATGTCACAATTCCAGTCTGAGCTCACAATTCCAGTTTGGAATCAAAATTGCAGATCAAGGCTTGAGCTCACCATTTCAGTCTGCGTTCACAATTCCAGTTTGGAATCACAATTGCAGTGTAAGGCTAGAGGTATCAATTCCACTATGGAATCACAATTGCAGTTGAAAGCTCAGTGTCACAATTCCAGTCTGAGGTCACAATTCCACTATGGAATCACAATTGCAGTTCAAAGCTCAGGGTCGCAATTCCAGTCTGAGTTCACAATTCCAGTTTGGAATCAAAATTGCAGATCAAGGCTTGAGGTCCCAATTACAGTCTGCGGTCACAATTCTGGTTTGGAATCACAATTGCAGTGCAAGGCTTGCGGTCACAATTCCGATTTGGAATCACAATTTCATTTCTGTATCACAATTCCTTTCTAAGCTCACAATTCCTGATTGGAATCACAATTTCACTACTATGTCACAATTAGAGACTGAGGGCAGAATTCCAGTTTGGAATCAAAATTGCAGATCAAGGCTTGGAGGTCCCAATTCCAGTCTGCGGTCACAATTCCGGATTGGAATGAGAATTGCAGTGCAAGGCTTGAGGTCACAATTCCACTATGGAATCACAATTGCAGTTCAAAGCTCAGGGTCACAATTCCAATCTGAGGTCACAATTCCAGTTTGGAATTACAATTGCAGATCAAGGCTTGAGCTCACAATTCCAGTTTGGGATCACAATTCCATTTGATGTCACAATTCCCGTCTGAGCTCACAATTCCAGTTTGGAATCAAAATTGCAGATCAAGGCTTGTGGTCCCAATTCCAGTCTGAGCTCAAAATTCCGGTTTGGAATCACAACTGCAGTGAAAGGCTAGATGTCACATTTCCACTATGCATTCAGAAATGCAATTCAAAGCTAAGGGTCACAATTCCAGTCTGAGGTCACAATTCCAGTTTGGAATTACAATTGCAGATCAACGCTTGAGCTCACAATTCCCGTTTGGAATCACAGTTTCATTTCTATATCACAATTCCTTTCTAAGCTCACAATTCCTGATTGGAATCACAATTCCTCTACTATGTCACAATTAGAGACTGAGGGCAGAATTGCAGTTTGGAATCACAATTCCATTTGATGTCACAGTTCCAGTCTGAGCTCACAATTCCAGTTTGGAATCAAAATTGCACATCAAGGCTTGAGGTTCCAATTACCGTCTGCAGTCACAATTCAGAATTGGAATCACAATTGCAGCGCAAGTCTTGATATCACATTTCAACTATGGAATGAGAAATGTAATTCAAAGCTCAGGGTCACAATTCCAGTCTGAGGACACAATTCCGGTTTGCAATTACAATAGCAGATCAAGGCTTGAGCTCACAATTCCAGTTTGGAATCACAATTTCATTTCTATATCACAATTCCTTACTGAGCTCACAATACATGTTTGGAATCACAATTCCACTTCTATGGCCCCATTCCAATCTGTGGTCACAATTCCGGTTTGGAATCACAATTCCATGTTATGTCATAATTTCAGTCTGAGCTCACAATTCCAGTTTGGAATCACAATTACATCTCAAGGCTTGAGGTAAAAATTCCAGTCTGAGATCACAATCCCGGTTTGGAATCACAATTGCCGTGCAAGGCTTGAGGTCACAATTCCATTATGGAATCACAATTGCAGTTCAAAGCTCAGGGTCACAATTCCAGTCTGAGGTCACAATTCCAGTTTGGATTTACAATTGCAGATCACATCTTGAGCTCACAATTCCATTTTGGAATCACAAGTTCATTTCTATATCACAATTCCTTGCTGAGCTCACTATACATGTTTGGAATCACAATTCCACCTCTATGTCCCCATTCCAATCTGAGATCACAATTCTGGTTTGGAATCACAATTGCAGTGCAAGGCTAGATATCAAAATTTCGATATGGAATCACAATTGCAGTTCAAAGCTCAGGGTCACAATTCCAGTCTGAGGTCACAATTCTAGTATGGAAATACAATTGCAGATCAAGGCTTGAGCTCACAATTCCAGTTTGGAATCACAATTTCATTTCCATATCACAATTCCTTTCTAAGCTCACAATTCCTGATTGGAATCACAATTCCTCTACTATGTCACAATTAGAGACTGAGGGCAGAATTGCAGTTTGGAATCACAATTCCATTTGATGTCACAATTCCAGTGTGAGCTCACAATTCCGGTTTTGAATCAAAATTGCACATCAAGGCTTGAGATTCCAATTACAGTCTGCGGTCACAATTCCCAACTGGAATCACAATTGCAGTGCAAGGATAGATGTCACATTTCCACTATGGAATCAGAAATGCAGTTCAAAGCTCAGGGTCACAATTCCAGTCTGAGCTCACAATTCCAGTTTGGAATCACAATTACAGATCAAGGCTTGAGGTCCCAATCAGAGTTTGCGGTCACAATTCCGGTTTGGAATCACAATTGCAGTGCAAGGCTTGAGGTCACAATTCCAGTTTGGAATCACAATTTCATTTCTATATCACAATTCCTTTCTAAACTCACAGTTCCTGATTGGAATCACAATTCCTCTACTATGTCACAATTAGAGACTGAGGGCAGAATTCCAGTTTGGAATCACAATTCTATTTGATGTCACAATTCCAGTCTGAGCTCACAATTCCAGTTTGGAATCAAAATGGCAGATCAAGGCTTGAGGTCCCAATTCCAGTCTGCGGTGACAATTCCGGTTTGGAATCACAATTGCAGTGCAAGGCTAGAGGTCACAATTCCACTATGGAATCAAAATTGCAGTTCAAAGCTCAGGGTCACAATTCCAGTCTGAGGTCACAATTCCAGTTTGGAATTACAATTGCAGATCAAATCTTGAGCTCACTATTCCAGTTTGGAATCACAAGTTCATTTCTATAACACAATTCCTTGCTGAGCTCACTATACATGTTTGGAATCACAATTCCACTTCTATGTCCCCATTCCAATCTGCGGTCACAATTCCGGTTTGGAATCACAATTGCAGCGCATGGCTAGAGGTCACAATTGCATTATGGAATCAAAATTGCAGTTCAAAGCTCAGCGTCAGAATTCCAGTCTGAGGCCACAATTCCAGTTTGGAATTACAATTGCAGATCAAGGCTTGAGCTCACAATACCTGTTTGGAATCACAATTGCCGATCAATGATTGATGTCAAAATTCCAGTCTGTTCTCAGAATTTCAGTTTGGAATCAAAATTCCATTTGATATCACAATTCCAGTCTGAGCTCACAATTCCAGTTTGGAATCAAAATTGCAGATCAAGGCTTGAGCTCACCATTCCAGTTTGGAATCACAAGTTCATTTCTATATATGAATTTTTTTCTAAGCTCACAATACCTGTTTGGAATCACAATTGCCGATCAATGATTGATGTCAAAATTCCAGTCTGTTCTCAGAATTTCAGTTTGGAATCAAAATTCCATTTGATGTCACAATTCCAGTCTGAGCTCACAATTCCAGTTTGGAATCAAAATTGCAGATCAAGGCTTGAGCTCACCATTTCAGTCTGCGTTCACAATTCCAGTTTGGAATCACAATTGCAGTGTAAGGCTAGAGGTATCAATTCCACTATGGAATCACAATTGCATTTCAAAACTCAGAGTCACAATTCCAGTCTGAGGTCACAATTCCACTATGGAATCACAATTGCAGTTCAAAGCTCAGGGTCACAATTCCAGTCTGAGTTCACAATTCCAGTTTGGAATCAAAATTGCAGATCAAGGCTTGAGGTTCCAATTACCGTCTGTGGTCACAATTCCCGATTGGAATCACAATTGCAGCGCAAGTCTTGATATCACATTTCAACTATGGAATGAGAAATGTAATTCAAAGCTCAGGGTCACAATTCCAATCTGAGCTCCCAATTCCAGTTTTGAATCAAAATGGCAGATCAAGACTTGAGGTCCCAATTCCAGTCTGCGTTCAAAATTCCAGTTTGGAATCACAATTGCAGTGCAAGGCTTGAGGTCACAATTCCACTATGGAATCAGAATTGCCGTTCAAAGCTCAGGGTCACAATTCCAGTCTGAGGTCACAATTCCGGTTTGCAATTACAATAGCAGATCAAGGCTTGAGCTCACAATTCCAGTTTGGAATCACAATTTCATTTCTATATCACAATTCCTTGCTGAGCTCACAATACATGATTGGAATCACAATTCCACTTCCACATCCCCATTCCATTCTGCGGTCACAATTCCGATTTAGAATCACAACTGCAGTGCAGGCTATAATCACTATTCCACTATGGAATCACAATTGCAATTCAAAGATCAGAGTCACAATTCCAGTCTGAGGCCACAATTCCAGTTTGGAATTACAATTGCAGATTAAGGCTTGAGCTCAAAATTCCAGTTTGGGATGAAAAGTCCATTTGATGTCACAATTCCAGTCTGAGCTCACAATTCTGTTTTGGAAACTAAATTGCAGATAAAGGCTTTAGTTCCCAGTTCCAGTCTGCGGTCAAAATTCCGGTTTGGAATCACAATTGCAGTGCAAGGCTAGAGGTCACAATTCCACTAGGGAATCACAATTGCAGTTCAAAGCTCAGGGTCACAATTCCAGTCTGAGGTCACAATTCCTGTCTGCAATTAGAATATCAGATCAAGGATTGAGCTCACAATTCCACTTTGGAATCACAATTCCATTTTATGTCACAATTCCAGTCTGAGCTCACAATTCCAGTTTGGAATAAAAATTGCACATCAAGACTTGAGGTACCAAATACAGCCTGAGGTCACAATTCCGGTTTGGAATCACAATTGCAGTGCAAGGCTAGCGGTCGTAATTCCACTATGGTATAAAAATTGCAGATCAAGGCTTGAGCTCACAATTCCAGTCTGAGGTCACAATTCCAGTTTGGAATTACAATTGCAGATCAAGGCTTGAGCTCACAATTCCAGTTTGGAATGACAAGTTCATTTCTATATCACAATTTTTTTCTAAGCTCACAATACCTGTTTGGAATCACAATTGCCGATCAATGATTGATGTCAAAATTCCAGTCTGTTCTCAGAATTTCAGTTTGGAATCAAAATTCCATTTGATATCACAATTCCAGTCTGAGCTCACAATTCCAGTTTGGAATCAAAATTGCAGATCAAGGCTTGAGCTCACCATTCCAGTTTGGAATCACAAGTTCATTTCTATATATGAATTTTTTTCTAAGCTCACAATACCTGTTTGGAATCACAATTGCCGATCATTGATTGATGTCAAAATTCTAATCTGATCTCAGAATTCCAGTTTGGAATGAAAAGTCCATTTGATGTCACAATTCCAGTCTGAGCTCACAATTCCAGTTTGGAATCAAAATTATATTTCAAGGCTTGAGGTCCCAATTCCAGTCTGCGTTCACAATTCCAGTTTGGAATCACAATTGCAGTGCAAGGCTAGAGGTCAAAATTTCGCTATGGAATCACAATTGCAGTTCAAGGCTCAGTGTCACAATTCCAGTCTGAGGTCACAGTTCCAGTTTGGAATTAGAATTGTAGATCAACGCTTGAGCTCACAATTCCAGTTTGGAATCAAAATTTCATTTCTATATCACAATTCCATTCTAAGCTCACAGTTCCTGATTGGAATCACAATTCCTCTACTATGCCACAATTAGAGACTGAGGGCAGAATTCCAGTTTGGAATCACAATTCCATTTGATGTCACAATTCCCGTCTGAGCTCACAATTCCAGTTTGGAATCAAAATTGCAGATCAAGGCTTGTGGTCCCAATTCCAGTCTGAGCTCAAAATTCCGGTTTGGAATCACAACTGCAGTGAAAGGCTAGATGTCACATTTCCACTATGCATTCAGAAATGCAATTCAAAGCTAAGAGTCACAATTCCAGTCTGAGGTCACAATTCCAGTTTGGAATTACAATTGCAGATCAAGGCTTGAGCTCACAATTCCAGTTTGGAATCACAGTTTCATTTCTATATCACAATTCCTTTCTAAGCTCACAATTCCTGATTGGAATCACAATTCCTCTACTATGTCACAATTAGAGACTGAGGGCAGAATTGCAGTTTGGAATCACAATTCCATTTGATGTCACAGTTCCAGTCTGAGCTCACAATTCCAGTTTGGAATCAAAATTGCACATCAAGGCTTGAGGTTCCAATTACCGTCTGCAGTCACAATTCAGAATTGGAATCACAATTGCAGCGCAAGTCTTGATATCACATTTCAACTATGGAATGAGAAATGTAATTCAAAGCTCAGGGTCACAATTCCAGTCTGAGGACACAATTCCGGTTTGCAATTACAATAGCAGATCAAGGCTTGAGCTCACAATTCCAGTTTGGAATCACAATTTCATTTCTATATCACAATTCCTTACTGAGCTCACAATACATGTTTGGAATCACAATTCCACTTCTATGGCCCCATTCCAATCTGTGGTCACAATTCCGGTTTGGAATCACAATTCCATGTTATGTCATAATTTCAGTCTGAGCTCACAATTCCAGTTTGGAATCACAATTACATCTCAAGGCTTGAGGTAAAAATTCCAGTCTGAGATCACAATCCCGGTTTGGAATCACAATTGCCGTGCAAGGCTTGAGGTCACAATTCCATTATGGAATCACAATTGCAGTTCAAAGCTCAGGGTCACAATTCCAGTCTGAGGTCACAATTCCAGTTTGGATTTACAATTGCAGATCAAGGCTTGAGCTCACAATTCCATTTTGGAATCACAAGTTCATTTCTATATCACAATTCCTTGCTGAGCTCACAATACATGTTTGGAATCACAATTCCACTTCTATGTCTCCATTCCAATCTGAGATCACAATTCTGGTTTGGAATCACAATTGCAGAGCAAGGCTAGAGATCAAAATTTCGATATGGAATCACAATTGCCGTTCAAAGCTCAGGGTCACAATTCCTGTGTGAGGTCACCATTCCAGATTGGAAATACAATTGCAGATCAACGCTTGAGCTCACAATTCCAGTTTGGAATCACAAGTTCATTTCTATATCACAATTCCTTTCTAAGCACACAATTCCTGATTGGAATCACAATTCTGCTGCTATGTCACAATTAGAGACTGAGGGCAGAATTCCAGTTTGGAATCACAATTCCATTTGATGTCACAATTCCAGTCTGAGCTCACAATTCCCGTTTGGAATCAAAATTGCAGATCAAGGCTTGAGGTCCCAATTACAGTCTGCGGTCACAATTCTGGTTTGGAATCACAATTGCAGTGCAAGGCTTGCGGTCACAATTCTGATTTGGAATCACAATTTCATTTCTGTATCACAATTCCTTTCTAAGCTCACAATTCCTGATTGGAATCACAATTTCACTACTATGTCACAATTAGAGACTGAGGGCAGAATTCCAGTTTGGAATCAAAATTGCAGATCAAGGCTTGGAGGTCCCAATTCCAGTCTGCGGTCACAATTCCGGATTGGAATGAGAATTGCAGTGCAAGGCTTGAGGTCACATTTCCACTATGGAATCAGAAATGCAGTTCAAAGCTCAGGGTCACAATTCCAATCGGAGGTCACAATTCCAGTTTGGAATTACAATTGCAGATCAAGGCTTGAGCTCACAATTCCAGTTTGGGATCACAAATCCATTTGATGTCACAATTCCTGTCTGAGCTCAAAATTCCAGTTTGGAATCAAAATTGCAGATCAAGGCTTGTGGTCCCAATTCCAGTCTGAGCTCAAAATTCCGGTTTGGAATCACAACTGCAGTGAAAGGCTAGATGTCACATTTCCACTATGCATTCAGAAATGCAATTCAAAGCTAAGGGTCACAATTCCAGTCTGAGGTCACAATTCCAGTTTGGAATTGCAATTGCAGATCAACGCTTGAGCTCACAATTCCAGTTTGGAATCACAGTTTCATTTCTAAATCACAATTATTTTCTAAGCTCACAATTCCTGATTGGAATCACAATTCCTCTACTATGTCACAATTAGAGACTGAGGGCAGAATTGCAGTTTGGAACCACAATTCCATTTGATGTCACAGTTCCAGTCTGAGCTCACAATTCCAGTTTGGAATCAAAATTGCACATCAAGGCTTGAGGTTCCAATTACCGTCTGCAGTCACAATTCAGAATTGGAATCACAATTGCAGCGCAAGTCTTGATATCACATTTCAACTATGGAATGAGAAATGTAATTCAAAGCTCAGGGTCACAATTCCAGTCTGAGGACACAATTCCGGTTTGCAATTACAATAGCAGATCAAGGCTTGAGCTCACAATTCCAGTTTGGAATCACAATTTCATTTCTATATCACAATTCCTTACTGAGCTCACAATACATGTTTGGAATCACAATTCCACTTCTATGGCCCCATTCCAATCTGTGGTCACAATTCCGGTTTGGAATCACAATTCCATGTTATGTCATAATTTCAGTCTGAGCTCACAATTCCAGTTTGGAATCACAATTACATCTCAAGGCTTGAGGTAAAAATTCCAGTCTGAGATCACAATCCCGGTTTGGAATCACAATTGCCGTGCAAGGCTTGAGGTCACAATTCCATTATGGAATCACAATTGCAGTTCAAAGCTCAGGGTCACAATTCCAGTCTGAGGTCACAATTCCAGTTTGGATTTACAATTGCAGATCACATCTTGAGCTCACAATTCCATTTTGGAATCACAAGTTCATTTCTATATCACAATTCCTTGCTGAGCTCACTATACATGTTTGGAATCACAATTCCACCTCTATGTCCCCATTCCAATCTGAGATCACAATTCTGGTTTGGAATCACAATTGCAGTGCAAGGCTAGATATCAAAATTTCGATATGGAATCACAATTGCAGTTCAAAGCTCAGGGTCACAATTCCAGTCTGAGGTCACAATTCTAGTATGGAATTACAATTGCAGATCAAGGCTTGAGCTCACAATTCCAGTTTGGAATCACAATTTCATTTCCATATCACAATTCTTTTCTAAGCTCACAATTCCTGATTGGAATCACAATTCCTCTATTATGTCACAATTAGAGACTGAGGGCAGAATTGCAGTTTGGAATCACAATTCCATTTGATGTCACAATTCCAGTGTGAGCTCACAATTCCAGTTTTGAATCAAAATTGCACATCAAGGCTTGAGATTCCAATTACAGTCTGCGGTCACAATTCCCAACTGGAATCACAATTGCAGTGCAAGGATAGATGTCACATTTCCACTATGGAATCAGAAATGCAGTTCAAAGCTCAGGGTCACAATTCCAGTCTGAGCTCACAATTCCAGTTTGGAATCACAATTACAGATCAAGGCTTGAGGTCCCAATCAGAGTTTGCGGTCACAATTCCGGTTTGGAATCACAATTGCAGTGCAAGGCTTGAGGTCACAATTCCAGTTTGGAATCACAATTTCATTTCTATATCACAATTCCTTTCTAAACTCACAGTTCCTGATTGGAATCAGAATTCCTCTACTATGTCACAATTAGAGACTGAGGGCAGAATTCCAGTTTGGAATCACAATTCTATTTGATGTCACAATTCCAGTCTGAGCTCACAATTCCAGTTTGGAATCAAAATGGCAGATCAAGGCTTGAGGTCCCAATTCCAGTCTGCGGTGACAATTCCGGTTTGGAATCACAATTGCAGTGCAAGGCTAGAGGTCACAATTCCACTATGGAATCAAAATTGCAGTTCAAAGCTCAGGGTCACAATTCCAGTCTGAGGTCACAATTCCAGTTTGGAATTACAATTGCAGATCAAATCTTGAGCTCACTATTCCAGTTTGGAATCACAAGTTCATTTCTATAACACAATTCCTTGCTGAGCTCACAATACATGTTTGGAATCACAATTCCACTTCTATGTCCCCATTCCAATCTGCGGTGACAATTCCGGTTTGGAATCACAATTGCAGCGCATGGCTAGAGGTCACAATTGCATTATGGAATCAAAATTGCAGTTCAAAGCTCAGCGTCAGAATTCCAGTCTGAGGCCACAATTCCAGTTTGGAATTACAATTGCAGATCAAGGCTTGAGCTCACAATACCTGTTTGGAATCACAATTGCCGATCAATGATTGATGTCAAAATTCCAGTCTGTTCTCAGAATTTCAGTTTGGAATCAAAATTCCATTTGATATCACAATTCCAGTCTGAGCTCACAATTCCAGTTTGGAATCAAAATTGCAGATCAAGGCTTGAGCTCACCATTCCAGTTTGGAATCACAAGTTCATTTCTATATATGAATTTTTTTCTAAGCTCACAATACCTGTTTGGAATCACAATTGCCGATCAATGATTGATGTCAAAATTCCAGTCTGTTCTCAGAATTTCAGTTTGGAATCAAAATTCCATTTGATGTCACAATTCCAGTCTGAGCTCACAATTCCAGTTTGGAATCAAAATTGCAGATCAAGGCTTGAGCTCACCATTTCAGTCTGCGTTCACAATTCCAGTTTGGAATCACAATTGCAGTGCAAGGCTAGAGGTATCAATTCCACTATGGAATCACAATTGCATTTCAAAACTCAGAGTCACAATTCCAGTCTGAGGTCACAATTCCACTATGGAATCACAATTGCAGTTCAAAGCTCAGGGTCACAATTCCAGTCTGAGTTCACAATTCCAGTTTGGAATCAAAATTGCAGATCAAGGCTTGAGGTTCCAATTACCGTCTGTGGTCACAATTCCCGATTGGAATCACAATTGCAGCGCAAGTCTTGATATCACATTTCAACTATGGAATGAGAAATGTAATTCAAAGCTCAGGGTCACAATTCCAATCTGAGCTCCCAATTCCAGTTTGGAATCAAAATGGCAGATCAAGGCTTGAGGTCCCAATTCCAGTCTGCGTTCAAAATTCCAGTTTGGAATCACAATTGCAGTGCAAGGCTTGAGGTCACAATTCCACTATGGAATCAGAATTGCCGTTCAAAGCTCAGGGTCACAATTCCAGTCTGAGGTCACAATTCCGGTTTGCAATTACAATAGCAGATCAAGGCTTGAGCTCACAATTCCAGTTTGGAATCACAATTTCATTTCTATATCACAATTCCTTGCTGAGCTCACAATACATGATTGGAATCACAATTCCACTTCCACATCCCCATTCCATTCTGCGGTCACAATTCCGATTTAGAATCACAACTGCAGTGCAGGCTATAATCACTATTCCACTATGGAATCACAATTGCAATTCAAAGAGCAGAGTCACAATTCCAGTCTGAGGCCACAATTCCAGTTTGGAATTACAATTGCAGATTAAGGCTTGAGCTCAAAATTCCAGTTTGGGATGAAAAGTCCATTTGATGTCACAATTCCAGTCTGAGCTCACAATTCTGTTTTGGAAACTAAATTGCAGATAAAGGCTTTAGTTCCCAGTTCCAGTCTGCGGTCAAAATTCCGGTTTGGAATCACAATTGCAGTGCAAGGCTAGAGGTCACAATTCCACTATGGAATCACAATTGCAGTTCAAAGCTCAGGGTCACAATTCCAGTCTGAGGTCACAATTCCTGTCTGCAATTAGAATATCAGATCAAGGATTGAGCTCACAATTCCAGTTTGGAATCACAATTCCATTTTATGTCACAATTCCAGTCTGAGCTCACAATTCCAGTTTGGAATAAAAATTGCACATCAAGACTTGAGGTACCAAATACAGCCTGAGGTCACAATTCCGGTTTGGAATCACAATTGCAGTGCAAGGCTAGCGGTCGTAATTCCACTATGGTATAAAAATTGCAGATAAAGGCTTGAGGTCCCAATTCCAGTCTGAGGTCACAATTCCAGTTTAGAATTACAATTGCAGATCAAGGCTTGAGCTCACAATTCCAGTTTGGAATCACAAGTTCATTTCTATATCACAATTTTTTTCTAAGCTCACAATACCTGTTTGGAATCACAATTGCCGATCATTGATTGATGTCAAAATTCCAATCTGATCTCAGAATTCCAGTTTGGAATGAAAAGTCCATTTGATGTCACAATTCCAGTCTGAGCTCACAATTCCAGTTTGGAATCAAAATTATATTTCAAGGCTTGAGGTCCCAATTCCAGTCTGCGGTCACAATTCCGGTTTGGAATCACAATTGCAGTGCAAGGCTAGAGGTCACAATTTGGCTATGGAATCACAATTGCAGTTAAAGGCTCAGTGTCACAATTCAAGTCTGAGGTCACAGTTCCAGTTTGGAATTAGAATTGTAGATCAAGGCTTGAGCTCACAATTCCAGTTTGGAATCACAATTTCATTTCTATATCACAATTCCATTCTAAGCTCACAGTTCCTGATTGGAATCACAATTCCTCTACTATGCCACAATTAGAGACTGAGGGCAGAATTCCAGTTTGGAATCACAATTCCATTTGATGTCACAATTCCCGTCTGAGCTCACAATTCCAGTTTGGAATCAAAATTGCAGATCAAGGCTTGTGGTCCCAATTCCAGTCTGAGCTCAAAATTCCGGTTTGGAATCACAACTGCAGTGAAAGGCTAGATGTCACATTTCCACTATGCATTCAGAAATGCAATTCAAAGCTAAGGGTCACAATTCCAGTCTGAGGTCACAATTCCAGTTTGGAATTACAATTGCAGATCAACGCTTGAGCTCACAATTCCAGTTTGGAATCACAGTTTCATTTCTATATCACAATTCCTTTATAAGCTCACAATTCCTGATTGGAATCACAATTCCTCTACTATGTCACAATTAGAGACTGAGGGCAGAATTGCAGTTTGGAATCACAATTCCATTTGATGTCACAGTTCCAGTCTGAGCTCACAATTCCAGTTTGGAATCAAAACTGCACATCAAGGCTTGAGGTTCCAATTACCGTCTGCAGTCACAATTCCGAATTGGAATCACAATTGCAGCGCAAGTCTTGATATCACATTTCAACTATGGAATGAGAAATGTAATTCAAAGCTCAGGGTCACAATTCCAGTCTGAGGACACAATTCCGGTTTGCAATTACAATAGCAGATCAAGGCTTGAGCTCACAATTCCAGTTTGGAATCACAATTTCATTTCTATATCACAATTCCTTACTGAGCTCACAATACATGTTTGGAATCACAATTCCACTTCTATGGCCCCATTCCAATCTGTGGTCACAATTCCGGTTTGGAATCACAATTCCATGTTATGTCATAATTTCAGTCTGAGCTCACAATTCCAGTTTGGAATCACAATTACATCTCAAGGCTTGAGGTAAAAATTCCAGTCTGAGATCACAATCCCGGTTTGGAATCACAATTGCCGTGCAAGGCTTGAGGTCACAATTCCATTATGGAATCACAATTGCAGTTCAAAGCTCAGGGTCACAATTCCAGTCTGAGGTCACAATTCCAGTTTGGATTTACAATTGCAGATCAAGGCTTGAGCTCACAATTCCAGTTTGGAATCACAATTTCATTTCCATATCACAATTCTTTTCTAAGCTCACAATTCCTGATTGGAATCACAATTCCTCTATTATGTCACAATTAGAGACTGAGGGCAGAATCGCAGTTTGGAATCACAATTCCATTTGATGTCACAATTCCAGTGTGAGCTCACAATTCCAGTTTTGAATCAAAATTGCACATCAAGGCTTGAGATTCCAATTACAGTCTGCGGTCACAATTCCCAACTGGAATCACAATTGCAGTGCAAGGATAGATGTCACATTTCCACTATGGAATCAGAAATGCAGTTCAAAGCTCAGGGTCACAATTCCAGTCTGAGCTCACAATTCCAGTTTGGAATCACAATTACAGATCAAGGCTTGAGGTCCCAATCAGAGTTTGCGGTCACAATTCCGGTTTGGAATCACAATTGCAGTGCAAGGCTTGAGGTCACAATCCCACTATGGAATCACAATTTCATTTCTATATCACAATTCCTTTCTAAACTCACAGTTCCTGATTGGAATCACAATTCCTCTACTATGTCACAATTAGAGACTGAGGGCAGAATTCCAGTTTGGAATCACAATTCTATTTGATGTCACAATTCCAGTCTGAGCTCACAATTCCAGTTTGGAATCAAAATGGCAGATCAAGGCTTGAGGTCCCAATTCCAGTCTGCGGTGACAATTCCGGTTTGGAATCACAATTGCAGTGCAAGGCTAGAGGTCACAATTCCACTATGGAATCAAAATTGCAGTTCAAAGCTCAGGGTCACAATTCCAGTCTGAGGTCACAATTCCAGTTTGGAATTACAATTGCAGATCAAATCTTGAGCTCACTATTCCAGTTTGGAATCACAAGTTCATTTCTATAACACAATTCCTTGCTGAGCTCACAATACATGTTTGGAATCACAATTCCACTTCTATGTCCCCATTCCAATCTGCGGTCACAATTCCGGTTTGGAATCACAATTGCAGCGCATGGCTAGAGGTCACAATTGCATTATGGAATCAAAATTGCAGTTCAAAGCTCAGCGTCAGAATTCCAGTCTGAGGCCACAATTCCAGTTTGGAATTACAATTGCAGATCAAGGCTTGAGCTCACAATACCTGTTTGGAATCACAATTGCCGATCAATGATTGATGTCAAAATTCCAGTCTGTTCTCAGAATTTCAGTTTGGAATCAAAATTCCATTTGATATCACAATTCCAGTCTGAGCTCACAATTCCAGTTTGGAATCAAAATTGCAGATCAAGGCTTGAGCTCACCATTCCAGTTTGGAATCACAAGTTCATTTCTATATATGAATTTTTTTCTAAGCTCACAATACCTGTTTGGAATCACAATTGCCGATCAATGATTGATGTCAAAATTCCAGTCTGTTCTCAGAATTTCAGTTTGGAATCAAAATTCCATTTGATGTCACAATTCCAGTCTGAGCTCACAATTCCAGTTTGGAATCAAAATTGCAGATCAAGGCTTGAGGTTCCAATTACCGTCTGCGGTCACAATTCCCGATTGGAATCACAATTGCAGCGCAAGTCTTGATATCACATTTCAACTATGGAATGAGAAATGTAATTCAAAGCTCAGGGTCACAATTCCAATCTGAGCTCCCAATTCCAGTTTGCAATCAAAATTGCAGATCAAGGCTTGAGCTCACCATTTCAGTCTGCGTTCACAATTCCAGTTTGGAATCACAATTGCAGTGTAAGGCTAGAGGTATCAATTCCACTATGGAATCACAATTGCATTTCAAAACTCAGAGTCACAATTCCAGTCTGAGGTCACAATTCCACTATGGAATCACAATTGCAGTTCAAAGCTCAGGGTCACAATTCCAGTCTGAGTTCACAATTCCAGTTTGGAATCAAAATTGCAGATCAAGGCTTGAGGTTCCAATTACCGTCTGTGGTCACAATTCCCGATTGGAATCACAATTGCAGCGCAAGTCTTGATATCACATTTCAACTATGGAATGAGAAATGTAATTCAAAGCTCAGGGTCACAATTCCAATCTGAGCTCCCAATTCCAGTTTGGAATCAAAATGGCAGATCAAGGCTTGAGGTCCCAATTCCAGTCTGCGTTCAAAATTCCAGTTTGGAATCACAATTGCAGTGCAAGGCTTGAGGTCACAATTCCACTATGGAATCAGAATTGCCGTTCAAAGCTCAGGGTCACAATTCCAGTCTGAGGTCACAATTCCGGTTTGCAATTACAATAGCAGATCAAGGCTTGAGCTCACAATTCCAGTTTGGAATCACAATTTCATTTCTATATCACAATTCCTTGCTGAGCTCACAATACATGATTGGAATCACAATTCCACTTCCACATCCCCATTCCATTCTGCGGTCACAATTCCGATTTAGAATCACAACTGCAGTGCAGGCTATAATCACTATTCCACTATGGAATCACAATTGCAATTCAAAGATCAGAGTCACAATTCCAGTCTGAGGCCACAATTCCAGTTTGGAATTACAATTGCAGATTAAGGCTTGAGCTCAAAATTCCAGTTTGGGATGAAAAGTCCATTTGATGTCACAATTCCAGTCTGAGCTCACAATTCTGTTTTGGAAACTAAATTGCAGATAAAGGCTTTAGTTCCCAGTTCCAGTCTGCGGTCAAAATTCCGGTTTGGAATCACAATTGCAGTGCAAGGCTAGAGGTCACAATTCCACTATGGAATCACAATTGCAGTTCAAAGCTCAGGGTCACAATTCCAGTCTGAGGTCACAATTCCTGTCTGCAATTAGAATATCAGATCAAGGATTGAGCTCACAATTCCAGTTTGGAATCACAATTCCATTTTATGTCACAATTCCAGTCTGAGCTCACAATTCCAGTTTGGAATAAAAATTGCACATCAAGACTTGAGGTACCAAATACAGCCTGAGGTCACAATTCCGGTTTGGAATCACAATTGCAGTGCAAGGCTAGCGGTCGTAATTCCACTATGGTATAAAAATTGTAGATAAAGTCTTGAGGTCCCAATTCCAGTCTGAGGTCACAATTCCAGTTTGGAATTACAATTGCAGATCAAGGCTTGAGCTCACAATTCCAGTTTGGAATCACAAGTTCATTTCTATATCACAATTTTTTTCTAAGCTCACAATACCTCTTTGGAATCACAATTGCCGATCATTGATTGATGTCAAAATTCCAATCTGATCTCAGAATTCCAGTTTGGAATGAAAAGTCCATTTGATGTCACAATTCCAGTCTGAGCTCTCAATTCCAATTTGGAATCAAAATTATATTTCAAGGCTTGAGGTCCCAATTCCAGTCTGCGGTCACAATTCCGGTTTGGAATCACAATTGCAGTGCAAGGCTAGAGGTCACAATTTGGCTATGGAATCACAATTGCAGTTCAAGGCTCAGTGTCACAATTCCAATCTGAGGTCACAGTTCCAGTTTGGAATTAGAATTGTAGATCAACGCTTGAGCTCACAATTCCAGTTTGGAATCACAATTTCATTTCTATATCACAATTCCATTCTAAGCTCACAGTTCCTGATTGGAATCACAATTCCTCTACTATGCCACAATTAGAGACTGAGGGCAGAATTCCAGTTTGGAATCACAATTCCATTTGATGTCACAATTCCCGTCTGAGCTCACAATTCCAGTTTGGAATCAAAATTGCAGATCAAGGCTTGTGGTCCCAATTCCAGTCTGAGCTCAAAATTCCGGTTTGGAATCACAACTGTAGTGAAAGGCTAGATGTCACATTTCCACTATGCATTCAGAAATGCAATTCAAAGCTAAGGGTCACAATTCCAGTCTGAGGTCACAATTCCAGTTTGGAATTACAATTGCAGATCAAGGCTTGAGCTCACAATTCCAGTTTGGAATCACAATTTCATTTCTATATCACAATTCCTTTCTAAGCTCACAATTCCTGATTGGAATGACAATTCCTCTACTATGTCACAATTAGAGACTGAGGGCAGAATTGCAGTTTGGAATCACAATTCCATTTGATGTCACAGTTCCAGTCTGAGTTCACAATTCCAGTTTGGAATCAAAATTGCACATCAAGGCTTGAGGTTCCAATTACCGTCTGCAGTCACAATTCTGAATTGGAATCACAATTGCAGCGCAAGTCTTGATATCTCATTTCAACTATGGAATGAGAAATGTAATTCAAAGCTCAGGGTCACAATTCCAGTCTGAGGACACAATTCCGGTTTGCAATTACAATAGCAGATCAAGGCTTGAGCTCACAATTCCAGTTTGGAATCACAATTTCATTTCTATATCACAATTCCTTACTGAGCTCACAATACATGTTTGGAATCACAATTCCACTTCTATGGCCCCATACCAATCTGTGGTCACAATTCCGGTTTGGAATCACAATTCCATGTTATGTCATAATTTCAGTCTGAGCTCACAATTCCAGTTTGGAATCACAATTACATCTCAAGGCTTGAGGTAAAAATTCCAGTCTGAGATCACAATCCCGTTTTGGAATCACAATTGCCGTGCAAGGCTTGACGTCACAATTCCATTATGGAATCACAATTGCAGTTCAAAGCTCAGGGTCACAATTCCAGTCTGAGGTCACAATTCCAGTTTGGATTTACAATTGCAGATCACATCTTGAGCTCACAATTCCATTTTGGAATCACAAGTTCATTTCTATATCACAATTCCTTGCTGAGCTCACTATACATGTTTGGAATCAGAATTCCACTTCTATGTCCCCATTCCAATCTGAGATCACAATTCTGGTTTGGAATCACAATTGCAGTTCAAGGCTAGATATCAAAATTTCGATATGGAATCACAATTGCATTTCAAAGCTCAGGGTCACAATTCCAGTCTGAGGTCACAATTCTAGTATGGAATTACAATTGCAGATCAAGGCTTGAGCTCACAATTCCAGTTTGGAATCACAATTTCATTTCCATATCACAATTCTTTTCTAAGCTCACAATTCCTGATTGGAATCACAATTCCTCTATTATGTCACAATTAGAGACTGAGGGCAGAATTGCAGTTTGGAATCACAATTCCATTTGATGTCACAATTCCAGTGTGAGCTCACAATTCCAGTTTTGAATCAAAATTGCACATCAAGGCTTGAGATTCCAATTACAGTCTGCGGTCACAATTCCCAACTGGAATCACAATTGCAGTGCAAGGATAGATGTCACATTTCCACTATGGAATCAGAAATGCAGTTCAAAGCTCAGGGTCACAATTCCAGTCTGAGCTCACAATTCCAGTTTGGAATCAAAATTGCAGATCAAGGCTTGTGGTCCCAATTCCAGTCTGAGCTCAAAATTCCGGTTTGGAATCACAACTGCAGTGAAAGGCTAGATGTCACATTTCCACTATGCATTCAGAAATGCAATTCAAAGCTAAGGGTCACAATTCCAGTCTGAGGTCACAATTCCAGTTTGGAATTACAATTGCAGATCAAGGCTTGAGCTCACAATTCCAGTTTGGAATCACAATTTCATTTCTATATCACAATTCCTTTCTAAGCTCACAATTCCTGATTGGAATGACAATTCCTCTACTATGTCACAATTAGAGACTGAGGGCAGAATTGCAGTTTGGAATCACAATTCCATTTGATGTCACAGTTCCAGTCTGAGTTCACAATTCCAGTTTGGAATCAAAATTGCACATCAAGGCTTGAGGTTCCAATTACCGTCTGCAGTCACAATTCTGAATTGGAATCACAATTGCAGCGCAAGTCTTGATATCTCATTTCAACTATGGAATGAGAAATGTAATTCAAAGCTCAGGGTCACAATTCCAGTCTGAGGACACAATTCCGGTTTGCAATTACAATAGCAGATCAAGGCTTGAGCTCACAATTCCAGTTTGGAATCACAATTTCATTTCTATATCACAATTCCTTACTGAGCTCACAATACATGTTTGGAATCACAATTCCACTTCTATGGCCCCATACCAATCTGTGGTCACAATTCCGGTTTGGAATCACAATTCCATGTTATGTCATAATTTCAGTCTGAGCTCACAATTCCAGTTTGGAATCACAATTACATCTCAAGGCTTGAGGTAAAAATTCCAGTCTGAGATCACAATCCCGTTTTGGAATCACAATTGCCGTGCAAGGCTTGACGTCACAATTCCATTATGGAATCACAATTGCAGTTCAAAGCTCAGGGTCACAATTCCAGTCTGAGGTCACAATTCCAGTTTGGATTTACAATTGCAGATCACATCTTGAGCTCACAATTCCATTTTGGAATCACAAGTTCATTTCTATATCACAATTCCTTGCTGAGCTCACTATACATGTTTGGAATCAGAATTCCACTTCTATGTCCCCATTCCAATCTGAGATCACAATTCTGGTTTGGAATCACAATTGCAGTTCAAGGCTAGATATCAAAATTTCGATATGGAATCACAATTGCAGTTCAAAGCTCAGGGTCACAATTCCAGTCTGAGGTCACAATTCTAGTATGGAATTACAATTGCAGATCAAGGCTTGAGCTCACAATTCCAGTTTGGAATCACAATTTCATTTCCATATCACAATTCTTTTCTAAGCTCACAATTCCTGATTGGAATCACAATTCCTCTATTATGTCACAATTAGAGACTGAGGGCAGAATTGCAGTTTGGAATCACAATTCCATTTGATGTCACAATTCCAGTGTGAGCTCACAATTCCAGTTTTGAATCAAAATTGCACATCAAGGCTTGAGATTCCAATTACAGTCTGCGGTCACAATTCCCAACTGGAATCACAATTGCAGTGCAAGGATAGATGTCACATTTCCACTATGGAATCAGAAATGCAGTTCAAAGCTCAGGGTCACAATTCCAGTCTGAGCTCACAATTCCAGTTTGGAATCACAATTACAGATCAAGGCTTGAGGTCCCAATCAGAGTTTGCGGTCACAATTCCGGTTTGGAATCACAATTGCAGTGCAAGGCTTGAGGTCACAATTCCAGTTTGGAATCACAATTTCATTTCTATATCACAATTCCTTTCTAAACTCACAGTTCCTGATTGGAATCACAATTCCTCTACTATGACACAATTAGAGACTGAGGGCAGAATTCCAGTTTGGAATCACAATTCTATTTGATGTCACAATTCCAGTCTGAGCTCACAATTCCAGTTTGGAATCAAAATTGCAGATCAAGGCTTGAGGTCCCAATTCCAGTCTGCGGTGACAATTCCGGTTTGGAATCACAATTGCAGTGCAAGGCTAGAGGTCACAATTCCACTATGGAATCAAAATTGCAGTTCAAAGCTCAGGGTCACAATTCCAGTCTGAGGTCACAATTCCAGTTTGGAATTACAATTGCAGATCAAATCTTGAGCTCACTATTCCAGTTTGGAATCACAAGTTCATTTCTATAACACAATTCCTTGCTGAGCTCACTATACATGTTTGGAATCACAATTCCACTTCTATGTCCCCATTCCAATCTGCGGTCACAATTCCGGTTTGGAATCACAATTGCAGCGCATGGCTAGAGGTTACAATTGCATTATGGAATCAAAATTGCAGTTCAAAGCTCAACGTCAGAATTCCAGTCTGAGGCCACAATTCCAGTTTGGAATTACAATTGCAGATCAAGGCTTGAGCTCACAATACCTGTTTGGAATCACAATTGCCGATCAATGATTGATGTCAAAATTCCAGTCTGTTCTCAGAATTTCAGTTGGGAATCAAAATTCCATTTGATGTCACAATTCCAGTCTGAGCTCACAATTCCAGTTTGGAATCAAAATTGCAGATCAAGGCTTGAGCTCACCATTCCAGTTTGGAATCACAAGTTCATTTCTATATATGAATTTTTTTCTAAGCTCAAAATACCTGTTTGGAATCACAATTGCCGATCAATGATTGATGTCAAAATTCCAGTCTGTTCTCAGAATTTCAGTTTGGAATCAAAATTCCATTTGATGTCACAATTCCAGTCTGAGCTCACAATTCCAGTTTGGAATCAAAATTGCAGATCAAGGCTTGAGCTCACCATTTCAGTCTGCGTTCACAATTCCAGTTTGGAATCACAATTGCAGTTCAAAGCTCAGGGTCACAATTCCAGTCTGAGGTCACAATTCCTGTCTGCAATTAGAATATCAGATCAAGGATTGAGCTCACAATTCCAGTTTGGAATCACAATTCCATTTTATGTCACAATTCCAGTCTGAGCTCACAATTCCAGTTTGGAATAAAAATTGCACATCAAGACTTGAGGTACCAAATACAGCCTGAGGTCACAATTCCGGTTTGGAATCACAATTGCAGTGCAAGGCTAGCGGTCGTAATTCCACTATGGTATAAAAATTGCAGATCAAGGCTTGAGCTCACAATTCCAGTTTGGAATCACAATTTCATTTCTATATCACAATTCCTTACTGAGCTCACAATACATGTTTGGAATCACAATTCCACTTCTATGGCCCCATTCCAATCTGTGGTCACAATTCCGGTTTGGAATCACAATTACATCTCAAGGCTTGAGGTAAAAATTCCAGTCTGAGATCACAATCCGGGTTTGGAATCACAATTGCCGTGCAAGGCTTGAGGTCACAATTCCATTATGGAATCACAATTGCAGTTCAAAGCTCAGGGTCACAATTCCAGTCTGAGGTCACAATTCCAGTTTGGATTTACAATTGCAGATCACATCTTGAGCTCACAATTCCATTTTGGAATCACAAGTTCATTTCTATATCACAATTCCTTGCTGAGCTCACTATACATGTTTGGAATCACAATTCCACCTCTATGTCCCCATTCCAATCTGAGATCACAATTCTGGTTTGGAATCACAATTGCAGTGCAAGGCTAGATATCAAAATTTCGATATGGAATCACAATTGCAGTTCAAAGCTCAGGGTCACAATTCCAGTCTGAGGTCACAATTCTAGTATGGAATTACAATTGCAGATCAAGGCTTGAGCTCACAATTCCAGTTTGGAATCACAATTTCATTTCCATATCACAATTCTTTTCTAAGCTCACAATTCCTGATTGGAATCACAATTCCTCTATTATGTCACAATTAGAGACTGAGGGCAGAATCGCAGTTTGGAATCACAATTCCATTTGATGTCACAATTCCAGTGTGAGCTCACAATTCCAGTTTTGAATCAAAATTGCACATCAAGGCTTGAGATTCCAATTACAGTCTGCGGTCACAATTCCCAACTGGAATCACAATTGCAGTGCAAGGATAGATGTCACATTTCCACTATGGAATCAGAAATGCAGTTCAAAGCTCAGGGTCACAATTCCAGTCTGAGCTCACAATTCCAGTTTGGAATCACAATTACAGATCAAGGCTTGAGGTCCCAATCAGAGTTTGCGGTCACAATTCCGGTTTGGAATCACAATTGCAGTGCAAGGCTTGAGGTCACAATTCCAGTTTGGAATCACAATTTCATTTCTATATCACAATTCCTTTCTAAACTCACAGTTCCTGATTGGAATCACAATTCCTCTACTATGTCACAATTAGAGACTGAGGGCAGAATTCCAGTTTGGAATCACAATTCTATTTGATGTCACAATTCCAGTCTGAGGTCACAATTCCAGTTTGGAATTACAATTGCAGATCAAATCTTGAGCTCACAATTCCAGTTTGGAATCACAAGTTCATTTCTATAACACAATTCCTTGCTGAGCTCACTATACATGTTTGGAATCACAATTCCACTTCTATGTCCCCATTCCAATCTGCGGTGACAATTCCGGTTTGGAATCACAATTGCAGCGCATGGCTAGAGGTCACAATTGCATTATGGAATCAAAATTGCAGTTCAAAGCTCAGCGTCAGAATTCCAGTCTGAGGCCACAATTCCAGTTTGGAATTACAATTGCAGATCAAGGCTTGAGCTCACAATACCTGTTTGGAATCACAATTGCCGATCAATGATTGATGTCAAAATTCCAGTCTGTTCTCAGAATTTCAGTTTGGAATCAAAATTCCATTTGATATCACAATTCCAGTCTGAGCTCACAATTCCAGTTTGGAATCAAAATTGCAGATCAAGGCTTGAGCTCACCATTCCAGTTTGGAATCACAAGTTCATTTCTATATATGAATTTTTTTCTAAGCTCACAATACCTGTTTGGAATCACAATTGCCGATCAATGATTGATGTCAAAATTCCAGTCTGTTCTCAGAATTTCAGTTTGGAATCAAAATTCCATTTGATGTCACAATTCCAGTCTGAGCTCACAATTCCAGTTTGGAATCAAAATTGCAGATCAAGGCTTGAGCTCACCATTTCAGTCTGCGTTCACAATTCCAGTTTGGAATCACAATTGCAGTGTAAGGCTAGAGGTATCAATTCCACTATGGAATCACAATTGCATTTCAAAACTCAGAGTCACAATTCCAGTCTGAGGTCACAATTCCACTATGGAATCACAATTGCAGTTCAAAGCTCAGGGTCACAATTCCAGTCTGAGTTCACAATTCCAGTTTGGAATCAAAATTGCAGATCAAGGCTTGAGGTTCCAATTACCGTCTGTGGTCACAATTCCCGATTGGAATCACAATTGCAGCGCAAGTCTTGATATCACATTTCAACTATGGAATGAGAAATGTAATTCAAAGCTCAGGGTCACAATTCCAATCTGAGCTCCCAATTCCAGTTTGGAATCAAAATGGCAGATCAAGGCTTGAGGTCCCAATTCCAGTCTGCGTTCAAAATTCCAGTTTGGAATCACAATTGCAGTGCAAGGCTTGAGGTCACAATTCCACTATGGAATCAGAATTGCCGTTCAAAGCTCAGGGTCACAATTCCAGTCTGAGGTCACAATTCCGGTTTGCAATTACAATAGCAGATCAAGGCTTGAGCTCACAATTCCAGTTTGGAATCACAATTTCATTTCTATATCACAATTCCTTGCTGAGCTCACAATACATGATTGGAATCACAATTCCACTTCCACATCCCCATTCCATTCTGCGGTCACAATTCCGATTTAGAATCACAACTGCAGTGCAGGCTATAATCACTATTCCACTATGGAATCACAATTGCAATTCAAAGATCAGAGTCACAATTCCAGTCTGAGGCCACAATTCCAGTTTGGAATTACAATTGCAGATTAAGGCTTGAGCTCAAAATTCCAGTTTGGAATGAAAAGTCCATTTGATGTCACAATTCCAGTCTGAGCTCACAATTCTGTTTTGGAAACTAAATTGCAGATAAAGGCTTTAGTTCCCAGTTCCAGTCTGCGGTCAAAATTCCGGTTTGGAATCACAATTGCAGTGCAAGGCTAGAGGTCACAATTCCACTATGGAATCACAATTGCAGTTCAAAGCTCAGGGTCACAATTCCAGTCTGAGGTCACAATTCCTGTCTGCAATTAGAATATCAGATCAAGGATTGAGCTCACAATTCCAGTTTGGAATCACAATTCCATTTTATGTCACAATTCCAGTCTGAGCTCACAATTCCAGTTTGGAATAAAAATTGCACATCAAGACTTGAGGTACCAAATACAGCCTGAGGTCACAATTCCGGTTTGGAATCACAATTGCAGTGCAAGGCTAGCGGTCGTAATTCCACTATGGTATAAAAATTGCAGATCAAGGCTTGAGCTCACAATTCCAGTTTGGAATCACAATTTCATTTCTATATCACAATTCCTTACTGAGCTCACAATACATGTTTGGAATCACAATTCCACTTCTATGGCCCCATTCCAATCTGTGGTCACAATTCCGGTTTGGAATCACAATTACATCTCAAGGCTTGAGGTAAAAATTCCAGTCTGAGATCACAATCCGGGTTTGGAATCACAATTGCCGTGCAAGGCTTGAGGTCACAATTCCATTATGGAATCACAATTGCAGTTCAAAGCTCAGGGTCACAATTCCAGTCTGAGGTCACAATTCCAGTTTGGATTTACAATTGCAGATCACATCTTGAGCTCACAATTCCATTTTGGAATCACAAGTTCATTTCTATATCACAATTCCTTGCTGAGCTCACTATACATGTTTGGAATCACAATTCCACCTCTATGTCCCCATTCCAATCTGAGATCACAATTCTGGTTTGGAATCACAATTGCAGTTCAAGGCTAGATATCAAAATTTCGATATGGAATCACAATTGCAGTTCAAAGCTCAGGGTCGCAATTCCAGTCTGAGGTCACAATTCTAGTATGGAATTACAATTGCAGATCAAGGCTTGAGCTCACAATTCCAGTTTGGAATCACAATTTCATTTCCATATCACAATTCTTTTCTAAGCTCACAATTCCTGATTGGAATCACAATTCCTCTATTATGTCACAATTAGAGACTGAGGGCAGAATCGCAGTTTGGAATCACAATTCCATTTGATGTCACAATTCCAGTGTGAGCTCACAATTCCAGTTTTGAATCAAAATTGCACATCAAGGCTTGAGATTCCAATTACAGTCTGCGGTCACAATTCCCAACTGGAATCACAATTGCAGTGCAAGGATAGATGTCACATTTCCACTATGGAATCAGAAATGCAGTTCAAAGCTCAGGGTCACAATTCCAGTCTGAGCTCACAATTCCAGTTTGGAATCACAATTACAGATCAAGGCTTGAGGTCCCAATCAGAGTTTGCGGTCACAATTCCGGTTTGGAATCACAATTGCAGTGCAAGGCTTGAGGTCACAATCCCACTATGGAATCACAATTTCATTTCTATATCACAATTCCTTTCTAAACTCACAGTTCCTGATTGGAATCAGAATTCCTCTACTATGTCACAATTAGAGACTGAGGGCAGAATTCCAGTTTGGAATCACAATTCTATTTGATGTCACAATTCCAGTCTGAGCTCACAATTCCAGTTTGGAATCAAAATGGCAGATCAAGGCTTGAGGTCCCAATTCCAGTCTGCGGTGACAATTCCGGTTTGGAAACACAATTGCAGTGCAAGGCTAGAGGTCACAATTCCACTATGGAATCAAAATTGCAGTTCAAAGCTCAGGGTCACAATTCCAGTCTGAGGTCACAATTCCGGTTTGGAATTACAATTGCAGATCAAATCTTGAGCTCACTATTCCAGTTTGGAATCACAAGTTCATTTCTATAACACAATTCCTTGCTGAGCTCACAATACATGTTTGGAATCACAATTCCACTTCTATGTCCCCATTCCAATCTGCGGTCACAATTCCGGTTTGGAATCACAATTGCAGTGCATGGCTAGAGGTCACAATTGCATTATGGAATCAAAATTGCAGTTCAAAGCTCAGCGTCAGAATTCCAGTCTGAGGCCACAATTCCAGTTTGGAATTACAATTGCAGATCAAGGCTTGAGCTCACAATACCTGTTTGGAATCACAATTGCCGATCAATGATTGATGTCAAAATTCCAGTCTGTTCTCAGAATTTCAGTTTGGAATCAAAATTCCATTTGATATCACAATTCCAGTCTGAGCTCACAATTCCAGTTTGGAATCAAAATTGCAGATCAAGGCTTGAGCTCACCATTTCAGTCTGCGTTCACAATTCCAGTTTGGAATCACAATTGCAGTTCAAAGCTCAGGGTCACAATTCCAGTCTGAGGTCACAATTCCTGTCTGCAATTAGAATATCAGATCAAGGATTGAGCTCACAATTCCAGTTTGGAATCACAATTCCATTTTATGTCACAATTCCAGTCTGAGCTCACAATTCCAGTTTGGAATAAAAATTGCACATCAAGACTTGAGGTACCAAATACAGCCTGAGGTCACAATTCCGGTTTGGAATCACAATTGCAGTGCAAGGCTAGCGGTCGTAATTCCACTATGGTATAAAAATTGCAGATCAAGGCTTGAGCTCACAATTCCAGTTTGGAATCACAATTTCATTTCTATATCACAATTCCTTACTGAGCTCACAATACATGTTTGGAATCACAATTCCACTTCTATGGCCCCATTCCAATCTGTGGTCACAATTCCGGTTTGGAATCACAATTACATCTCAAGGCTTGAGGTAAAAATTCCAGTCTGAGATCACAATCCGGGTTTGGAATCACAATTGCCGTGCAAGGCTTGAGGTCACAATTCCATTATGGAATCACAATTGCAGTTCAAAGCTCAGGGTCACAATTCCAGTCTGAGGTCACAATTCCAGTTTGGATTTACAATTGCAGATCACATCTTGAGCTCACAATTCCATTTTGGAATCACAAGTTCATTTCTATATCACAATTCCTTGCTGAGCTCACTATACATGTTTGGAATCACAATTCCACCTCTATGTCCCCATTCCAATCTGAGATCACAATTCTGGTTTGGAATCACAATTGCAGTGCAAGGCTAGATATCAAAATTTCGATATGGAATCACAATTGCAGTTCAAAGCTCAGGGTCACAATTCCAGTCTGAGGTCACAATTCTAGTATGGAATTACAATTGCAGATCAAGGCTTGAGCTCACAATTCCAGTTTGGAATCACAATTTCATTTCCATATCACAATTCTTTTCTAAGCTCACAATTCCTGATTGGAATCACAATTCCTCTATTATGTCACAATTAGAGACTGAGGGCAGAATCGCAGTTTGGAATCACAATTCCATTTGATGTCACAATTCCAGTGTGAGCTCACAATTCCAGTTTTGAATCAAAATTGCACATCAAGGCTTGAGATTCCAATTACAGTCTGCGGTCACAATTCCCAACTGGAATCACAATTGCAGTGCAAGGATAGATGTCACATTTCCACTATGGAATCAGAAATGCAGTTCAAAGCTCAGGGTCACAATTCCAGTCTGAGCTCACAATTCCAGTTTGGAATCACAATTACAGATCAAGGCTTGAGGTCCCAATCAGAGTTTGCGGTCACAATTCCGGTTTGGAATCACAATTGCAGTGCAAGGCTTGAGGTCACAATTCCAGTTTGGAATCACAATTTCATTTCTATATCACAATTCCTTTCTAAACTCACAGTTCCTGATTGGAATCACAATTCCTCTACTATGTCACAATTAGAGACTGAGGGCAGAATTCCAGTTTGGAATCACAATTCTATTTGATGTCACAATTCCAGTCTGAGGTCACAATTCCAGTTTGGAATTACAATTGCAGATCAAATCTTGAGCTCACTATTCCAGTTTGGAATCACAAGTTCATTTCTATAACACAATTCCTTGCTGAGCTCACTATACATGTTTGGAATCACAATTCCACTTCTATGTCCCCATTCCAATCTGCGGTGACAATTCCGGTTTGGAATCACAATTGCAGCGCATGGCTAGAGGTCACAATTGCATTATGGAATCAAAATTGCAGTTCAAAGCTCAGCGTCAGAATTCCAGTCTGAGGCCACAATTCCAGTTTGGAATTACAATTGCAGATCAAGGCTTGAGCTCACAATACCTGTTTGGAATCACAATTGCCGATCAATGATTGATGTCAAAATTCCAGTCTGTTCTCAGAATTTCAGTTTGGAATCAAAATTCCATTTGATATCACAATTCCAGTCTGAGCTCACAATTCCAGTTTGGAATCAAAATTGCAGATCAAGGCTTGAGCTCACCATTCCAGTTTGGAATCACAAGTTCATTTCTATATATGAATTTTTTTCTAAGCTCACAATACCTGTTTGGAATCACAATTGCCGATCAATGATTGATGTCAAAATTCCAGTCTGTTCTCAGAATTTCAGTTTGGAATCAAAATTCCATTTGATGTCACAATTCCAGTCTGAGCTCACAATTCCAGTTTGGAATCAAAATTGCAGATCAAGGCTTGAGCTCACCATTTCAGTCTGCGTTCACAATTCCAGTTTGGAATCACAATTGCAGTGTAAGGCTAGAGGTATCAATTCCACTATGGAATCACAATTGCATTTCAAAACTCAGAGTCACAATTCCAGTCTGAGGTCACAATTCCACTATGGAATCACAATTGCAGTTCAAAGCTCAGGGTCACAATTCCAGTCTGAGTTCACAATTCCAGTTTGGAATCAAAATTGCAGATCAAGGCTTGAGGTTCCAATTACCGTCTGTGGTCACAATTCCCGATTGGAATCACAATTGCAGCGCAAGTCTTGATATCACATTTCAACTATGGAATGAGAAATGTAATTCAAAGCTCAGGGTCACAATTCCAATCTGAGCTCCCAATTCCAGTTTGGAATCAAAATGGCAGATCAAGGCTTGAGGTCCCAATTCCAGTCTGCGTTCAAAATTCCAGTTTGGAATCACAATTGCAGTGCAAGGCTTGAGGTCACAATTCCACTATGGAATCAGAATTGCCGTTCAAAGCTCAGGGTCACAATTCCAGTCTGAGGTCACAATTCCGGTTTGCAATTACAATAGCAGATCAAGGCTTGAGCTCACAATTCCAGTTTGGAATCACAATTTCATTTCTATATCACAATTCCTTGCTGAGCTCACAATACATGATTGGAATCACAATTCCACTTCCACATCCCCATTCCATTCTGCGGTCACAATTCCGATTTAGAATCACAACTGCAGTGCAGGCTATAATCACTATTCCACTATGGAATCACAATTGCAATTCAAAGATCAGAGTCACAATTCCAGTCTGAGGCCACAATTCCAGTTTGGAATTACAATTGCAGATTAAGGCTTGAGCTCAAAATTCCAGTTTGGAATGAAAAGTCCATTTGATGTCACAATTCCAGTCTGAGCTCACAATTCTGTTTTGGAAACTAAATTGCAGATAAAGGCTTTAGTTCCCAGTTCCAGTCTGCGGTCAAAATTCCGGTTTGGAATCACAATTGCAGTGCAAGGCTAGAGGTCACAATTCCACTATGGAATCACAATTGCAGTTCAAAGCTCAGGGTCACAATTCCAGTCTGAGGTCACAATTCCTGTCTGCAATTAGAATATCAGATCAAGGATTGAGCTCACAATTCCAGTTTGGAATCACAATTCCATTTTATGTCACAATTCCAGTCTGAGCTCAAAATTCCAGTTTGGAATAAAAATTGCACATCAAGACTTGAGGTACCAAATACAGCCTGAGGTCACAATTCCGGTTTGGAATCACAATTGCAGTGCAAGGCTAGCGGTCGTAATTCCACTATGGTATAAAAATTGCAGATCAAGGCTTGAGCTCACAATTCCAGTTTGGAATCACAATTTCATTTCTATATCACAATTCCTTACTGAGCTCACAATACATGTTTGGAATCACAATTCCACTTCTATGGCCCCATTCCAATCTGTGGTCACAATTCCGGTTTGGAATCACAATTACATCTCAAGGCTTGAGGTAAAAATTCCAGTCTGAGATCACAATCCGGGTTTGGAATCACAATTGCCGTGCAAGGCTTGAGGTCACAATTCCATTATGGAATCACAATTGCAGTTCAAAGCTCAGGGTCACAATTCCAGTCTGAGGTCACAATTCCAGTTTGGATTTACAATTGCAGATCACATCTTGAGCTCACTATTCCATTTTGGAATCACAAGTTCATTTCTATATCACAATTCCTTGCTGAGCTCACTATACATGTTTGGAATCACAATTCCACCTCTATGTCCCCATTCCAATCTGAGATCACAATTCTGGTTTGGAATCACAATTGCAGTGCAAGGCTAGATATCAAAATTTCGATATGGAATCACAATTGCAGTTCAAAGCTCAGGGTCGCAATTCCAGTCTGAGGTCACAATTCTAGTATGGAATTACAATTGCAGATCAAGGCTTGAGCTCACAATTCCAGTTTGGAATCACAATTTCATTTCCATATCACAATTCTTTTCTAAGCTCACAATTCCTGATTGGAATCACAATTCCTCTATTATGTCACAATTAGAGACTGAGGGCAGAATCGCAGTTTGGAATCACAATTCCATTTGATGTCACAATTCCAGTGTGAGCTCACAATTCCAGTTTTGAATCAAAATTGCACATCAAGGCTTGAGATTCCAATTACAGTCTGCGGTCACAATTCCCAACTGGAATCACAATTGCAGTGCAAGGATAGATGTCACATTTCCACTATGGAATCAGAAATGCAGTTCAAAGCTCAGGGTCACAATTCCAGTCTGAGCTCACAATTCCAGTTTGGAATCACAATTACAGATCAAGGCTTGAGGTCCCAATCAGAGTTTGCGGTCACAATTCCGGTTTGGAATCACAATTGCAGTGCAAGGCTTGAGGTCACAATTCCAGTTTGGAATCACAATTTCATTTCTATATCACAATTCCTTTCTAAACTCACAGTTCCTGATTGGAATCACAATTCCTCTACTATGACACAATTAGAGACTGAGGGCAGAATTCCAGTTTGGAATCACAATTCTATTTGATGTCACAATTCCAGTCTGAGCTCACAATTCCAGTTTGGAATCAAAATGGCAGATCAAGGCTTGAGGTCCCAATTCCAGTCTGCGGTGACAATTCCGGTTTGGAATCACAATTGCAGTGCAAGGCTAGAGGTCACAATTCCACTATGGAATCAAAATTGCAGTTCAAAGCTCAGGGTCACAATTCCAGTCTGAGGTCACAATTCCAGTTTGGAATTACAATTGCAGATCAAATCTTGAGCTCACTATTCCAGTTTGGAATCACAAGTTCATTTCTATAACACAATTCCTTGCTGAGCTCACTATACATGTTTGGAATCACAATTCCACTTCTATGTCCCCATTCCAATCTGCGGTCACAATTCCGGTTTGGAATCACAATTGCAGCGCATGGCTAGAGGTTACAATTGCATTATGGAATCAAAATTGCAGTTCAAAGCTCAACGTCAGAATTCCAGTCTGAGGCCACAATTCCAGTTTGGAATTACAATTGCAGATCAAGGCTTGAGCTCACAATACCTGTTTGGAATCACAATTGCCGATCAATGATTGATGTCAAAATTCCAGTCTGTTCTCAGAATTTCAGTTGGGAATCAAAATTCCATTTGATGTCACAATTCCAGTCTGAGCTCACAATTCCAGTTTGGAATCAAAATTGCAGATCAAGGCTTGAGCTCACCATTCCAGTTTGGAATCACAAGTTCATTTCTATATATGAATTTTTTTCTAAGCTCAAAATACCTGTTTGGAATCACAATTGCCGATCAATGATTGATGTCAAAATTCCAGTCTGTTCTCAGAATTTCAGTTTGGAATCAAAATTCCATTTGATGTCACAATTCCAGTCTGAGCTCACAATTCCAGTTTGGAATCAAAATTGCAGATCAAGGCTTGAGCTCACCATTTCAGTCTGCGTTCACAATTCCAGTTTGGAATCACAATTGCAGTTCAAAGCTCAGGGTCACAATTCCAGTCTGAGGTCACAATTCCTGTCTGCAATTAGAATATCAGATCAAGGATTGAGCTCACAATTCCAGTTTGGAATCACAATTCCATTTTATGTCACAATTCCAGTCTGAGCTCACAATTCCAGTTTGGAATAAAAATTGCACATCAAGATTTGAGGTACCAAATACAGCCTGAGGTCACAATTCCGGTTTGGAATCACAATTGCAGTGCAAGGCTAGCGGTCGTAATTCCACTATGGTATAAAAATTGCAGATCAAGGCTTGAGCTCACAATTCCAGTTTGGAATCACAATTTCATTTCTATATCACAATTCCTTACTGAGCTCACAATACATGTTTGGAATCACAATTCCACTTCTATGGCCCCATTCCAATCTGTGGTCACAATTCCGGTTTGGAATCACAATTACATCTCAAGGCTTGAGGTAAAAATTCCAGTCTGAGATCACAATCCGGGTTTGGAATCACAATTGCCGTGCAAGGCTTGAGGTCACAATTCCATTATGGAATCACAATTGCAGTTCAAAGCTCAGGGTCACAATTCCAGTCTGAGGTCACAATTCCAGTTTGGATTTACAATTGCAGATCACATCTTGAGCTCACAATTCCATTTTGGAATCACAAGTTCATTTCTATATCACAATTCCTTGCTGAGCTCACTATACATGTTTGGAATCACAATTCCACCTCTATGTCCCCATTCCAATCTGAGATCACAATTCTGGTTTGGAATCACAATTGCAGTGCAAGGCTAGATATCAAAATTTCGATATGGAATCACAATTGCAGTTCAAAGCTCAGGGTCACAATTCCAGTCTGAGGTCACAATTCTAGTATGGAATTACAATTGCAGATCAAGGCTTGAGCTCACAATTCCAGTTTGGAATCACAATTTCATTTCCATATCACAATTCTTTTCTAAGCTCACAATTCCTGATTGGAATCACAATTCCTCTATTATGTCACAATTAGAGACTGAGGGCAGAATCGCAGTTTGGAATCACAATTCCATTTGATGTCACAATTCCAGTGTGAGCTCACAATTCCAGTTTTGAATCAAAATTGCACATCAAGGCTTGAGATTCCAATTACAGTCTGCGGTCACAATTCCCAACTGGAATCACAATTGCAGTGCAAGGATAGATGTCACATTTCCACTATGGAATCAGAAATGCAGTTCAAAGCTCAGGGTCACAATTCCAGTCTGAGCTCACAATTCCAGTTTGGAATCACAATTACAGATCAAGGCTTGAGGTCCCAATCAGAGTTTGCGGTCACAATTCCGGTTTGGAATCACAATTGCAGTGCAAGGCTTGAGGTCACAATTCCAGTTTGGAATCACAATTTCATTTCTATATCACAATTCCTTTCTAAACTCACAGTTCCTGATTGGAATCACAATTCCTCTACTATGACACAATTAGAGACTGAGGGCAGAATTCCAGTTTGGAATCACAATTCTATTTGATGTCACAATTCCAGTCTGAGCTCACAATTCCAGTTTGGAATCAAAATGGCAGATCAAGGCTTGAGGTCCCAATTCCAGTCTGCGGTGACAATTCCGGTTTGGAATCACAATTGCAGTGCAAGGCTAGAGGTCACAATTCCACTATGGAATCAAAATTGCAGTTCAAAGCTCAGGGTCACAATTCCAGTCTGAGGTCACAATTCCAGTTTGGAATTACAATTGCAGATCAAATCTTGAGCTCACTATTCCAGTTTGGAATCACAAGTTCATTTCTATAACACAATTCCTTGCTGAGCTCACTATACATGTTTGGAATCACAATTCCACTTCTATGTCCCCATTCCAATCTGCGGTGACAATTCCGGTTTGGAATCACAATTGCAGCGCATGGCTAGAGGTCACAATTGCATTATGGAATCAAAATTGCAGTTCAAAGCTCAGCGTCAGAATTCCAGTCTGAGGCCACAATTCCAGTTTGGAATTACAATTGCAGATCAAGGCTTGAGCTCACAATACCTGTTTGGAATCACAATTGCCGATCAATGATTGATGTCAAAATTCCAGTCTGTTCTCAGAATTTCAGTTTGGAATCAAAATTCCATTTGATATCACAATTCCAGTCTGAGCTCACAATTCCAGTTTGGAATCAAAATTGCAGATCAAGGCTTGAGCTCACCATTCCAGTTTGGAATCACAAGTTCATTTCTATATATGAATTTTTTTCTAAGCTCACAATACCTGTTTGGAATCACAATTGCCGATCAATGATTGATGTCAAAATTCCAGTCTGTTCTCAGAATTTCAGTTTGGAATCAAAATTCCATTTGATGTCACAATTCCAGTCTGAGCTCACAATTCCAGTTTGGAATCAAAATTGCAGATCAAGGCTTGAGCTCACCATTTCAGTCTGCGTTCACAATTCCAGTTTGGAATCACAATTGCAGTGTAAGGCTAGAGGTATCAATTCCACTATGGAATCACAATTGCATTTCAAAACTCAGAGTCACAATTCCAGTCTGAGGTCACAATTCCACTATGGAATCACAATTGCAGTTCAAAGCTCAGGGTCACAATTCCAGTCTGAGTTCACAATTCCAGTTTGGAATCAAAATTGCAGATCAAGGCTTGAGGTTCCAATTACCGTCTGTGGTCACAATTCCCGATTGGAATCACAATTGCAGCGCAAGTCTTGATATCACATTTCAACTATGGAATGAGAAATGTAATTCAAAGCTCAGGGTCACAATTCCAATCTGAGCTCCCAATTCCAGTTTGGAATCAAAATGGCAGATCAAGGCTTGAGGTCCCAATTCCAGTCTGCGTTCAAAATTCCAGTTTGGAATCACAATTGCAGTGCAAGGCTTGAGGTCACAATTCCACTATGGAATCAGAATTGCCGTTCAAAGCTCAGGGTCACAATTCCAGTCTGAGGTCACAATTCCGGTTTGCAATTACAATAGCAGATCAAGGCTTGAGCTCACAATTCCAGTTTGGAATCACAATTTCATTTCTATATCACAATTCCTTGCTGAGCTCACAATACATGATTGGAATCACAATTCCACTTCCACATCCCCATTCCATTCTGCGGTCACAATTCCGATTTAGAATCACAACTGCAGTGCAGGCTATAATCACTATTCCACTATGGAATCACAATTGCAATTCAAAGATCAGAGTCACAATTCCAGTCTGAGGCCACAATTCCAGTTTGGAATTACAATTGCAGATTAAGGCTTGAGCTCAAAATTCCAGTTTGGGATGAAAAGTCCATTTGATGTCACAATTCCAGTCTGAGCTCACAATTCTGTTTTGGAAACTAAATTGCAGATAAAGGCTTTAGTTCCCAGTTCCAGTCTGCGGTCAAAATTCCGGTTTGGAATCACAATTGCAGTGCAAGGCTAGAGGTCACAATTCCACTATGGAATCACAATTGCAGTTCAAAGCTCAGGGTCACAATTCCAGTCTGAGGTCACAATTCCTGTCAGCAATTAGAATATCAGATCAAGGATTGAGCTCACAATTCCAGTTTGGAATCACAATTCCATTTTATGTCACAATTCCAGTCTGAGCTCACAATTCCAGTTTGGAATAAAAATTGCACATCAAGACTTGAGGTACCAAATACAGCCTGAGGTCACAATTCCGGTTTGGAATCACAATTGCAGTGCAAGGCTAGCGGTCGTAATTCCACTATGGTATAAAAATTGCAGATCAAGGCTTGAGCTCACAATTCCAGTTTGGAATCACAATTTCATTTCTATATCACAATTACTTTCTAAGCTCACAATTCCTGATTGGAATGACAATTCCTCTACTATGTCACAATTAGAGACTGAGGGCAGAATTGCAGTTTGGAATCACAATTCCATTTGATGTCACAGTTCCAGTCTGAGTTCACAATTCCAGTTTGGAATCAAAATTGCACATCAAGGCTTGAGGTTCCAATTACCGTCTGCAGTCACAATTCTGAATTGGAATCACAATTGCAGCGCAAGTCTTGATATGTCATTTCAACTATGGAATGAGAAATGTAATTCAAAGCTCAGGGTCACAATTCCAGTCTGAGGACACAATTCCGGTTTGCAATTACAATAGCAGATCAAGGCTTGAGCTCACAATTCCAGTTTGGAATCACAATTTCATTTCTATATCACAATTCCTTACTGAGCTCACAATACATGTTTGGAATCACAATTCCACTTCTATGGCCCCATTCCAATCTGTGGTCACAATTCCGGTTTGGAATCACAATTCCATGTTATGTCATAATTTCAGTCTGAGCTCACAATTCCAGTTTGGAATCACAATTACATCTCAAGGCTTGAGGTAAAAATTCCAGTCTGAGATCACAATCCCGTTTTGGAATCACAATTGCCGTGCAAGGCTTGACGTCACAATTCCATTATGGAATCACAATTGCAGTTCAAAGCTCAGGGTCACAATTCCAGTCTGAGGTCACAATTCCAGTTTGGATTTACAATTGCAGATCACATCTTGAGCTCACAATTCCATTTTGTAATCACAAGTTCATTTCTATATCACAATTCCTTGCTGAGCTCACTATACATGTTTGGAATCAGAATTCCACTTCTATGTCCCCATTCCAATCTGAGATCACAATTCTGGTTTGGAATCACAATTGCAGTTCAAGGCTAGATATCAAAATTTCGATATGGAATCACAATTGCAGTTCAAAGCTCAGGGTCACAATTCCAGTCTGAGGTCACAATTCTAGTATGGAATTACAATTGCAGATCAAGGCTTGAGCTCACAATTCCAGTTTGGAATCACAATTTCATTTCCATATCACAATTCTTTTCTAAGCTCACAATTCCTGATTGGAATCACAATTCCTCTATTATGTCACAATTAGAGACTGAGGGCAGAATTGCAGTTTGGAATCACAATTCCATTTGATGTCACAATTCCAGTGTGAGCTCACAATTCCAGTTTTGAATCAAAATTGCACATCAAGGCTTGAGATTCCAATTACAGTCTGCGGTCACAATTCCCAACTGGAATCACAATTGCAGTGCAAGGATAGATGTCACATTTCCATGATGGAATCAGAAATGCAGTTCAAAGCTCAGGGTCACAATTCCAGTCTGAGCTCACAATTCCAGTTTGGAATCACAATTACAGATCAAGGCTTGAGGTCCCAATCAGAGTTTGCGGTCACAATTCCGGTTTGGAATCACAATTGCAGTGCAAGGCTTGAGGTCACAATTCCAGTTTGGAATCACAATTTCATTTCTATATCACAATTCCTTTCTAAACTCACAGTTCCTGATTGGAATCACAATTCCTCTACTATGACACAATTAGAGACTGAGGGCAGAATTCCAGTTTGGAATCACAATTCTATTTGATGTCACAATTCCAGTCTGAGCTCACAATTCCAGTTTGGAATCAAAATTGCAGATCAAGACTTGAGGTCCCAATTCCAGTCTGCGGTGACAATTCCGGTTTGGAATCACAATTGCTGTGCAAGGCTAGAGGTCACAATTCCACTATGGAATCAAAATTGCAGTTCAAAGCTCAGGGTCACAATTCCAGTCTGAGGTCACAATTCCAGTTTGGAATTACAATTGCAGATCAAATCTTGAGCTCACTATTCCAGTTTGGAATCACAAGTTCATTTCTATAACACAATTCCTTGCTGAGCTCACTATACATGTTTGGAATCACAATTCCACTTCTATGTCCCCATTCCAATCTGCGGTCACAATTCCGGTTTGGAATCACAATTGCAGCGCATGGCTAGAGGTTACAATTGCATTATGGAATCAAAATTGCAGTTCAAAGCTCAGCGTCAGAATTCCAGTCTGAGGCCACAATTCCAGTTTGGAATTACAATTGCAGATCAAGGCTTGAGCTCACAATACCTGTTTGGAATCACAATTGCCGATCAATGATTGATGTCAAAATTCCAGTCTGTTCTCAGAATTTCAGTTGGGAATCAAAATTCCATTTGATGTCACAATTCCAGTCTGAGCTCACAATTCCAGTTTGGAATCAAAATTGCAGATCAAGGCTTGAGCTCACCATTCCAGTTTGGAATCACAAGTTCATTTCTATATATGAATTTTTTTCTAAGCTCAAAATACCTGTTTGGAATCACAATTGCCGATCAATGATTGATGTCAAAATTCCAGTCTGTTCTCAGAATTTCAGTTTGGAATCAAAATTCCATTTGATATCACAATTCCAGTCTGAGCTCACAATTCCAGTTTGGAATCAAAATTGCAGATCAAGGCTTGAGCTCACCATTTCAGTCTGCGTTCACAATTCCAGTTTGGAATCACAATTGCAGTTCAAAGCTCAGGGTCACAATTCCAGTCTGAGTTCACAATTCCAGTTTGGAATCAAAATTGCAGATCAAGGCTTGAGGTTCCAATTACCGTCTGTGGTCACAATTCCCGATTGGAATCACAATTGCAGCGCAAGTCTTGATATCACATTTCAACTATGGAATGAGAAATGTAATTCAAAGCTCAGGGTCACAATTCCAATCTGAGCTCCCAATTCCAGTTTGGAATCAAAATGGCAGATCAAGGCTTGAGGTCCCAATTCCAGTCTGCATTCAAAATTCCAGTTTGGAATCACAATTGCAGCGCAAGGATTGAGGTCACAATTCCACTATGGAATCAGAATTGCCGTTCAAAGCTCAGGGTCACAATTCCAGTCTGAGGTCACAATTCCGGTTTGCAATTACAATAGCAGATCAAGGCTTGAGCTCACAATTCCAGTTTGGAATCACAATTTCATTTCTATATCACAATTCCTTACTGAGCTCACAATACATGTTTGGAATCACAATTCCACTTCTATGGCCCCATTCCAATCTGTGGTCACAATTCCGGTTTGGAATCACAATTACATCTCAAGGCTTGAGGTAAAAATTCCAGTCTGAGATCACAATCCGGGTTTGGAATCACAATTGCCGTGCAAGGCTTGAGGTCACAATTCCATTATGGAATCACAATTGCAGTTCAAAGCTCAGGGTCACAATTCCAGTCTGAGGTCACAATTCCAGTTTGGAATTACAATTGCAGATCAAGGCTTGAGCTCACAATTCCATTTTGGAATCACAAGTTCATTTCTATATCACAATTCCTTGCTGAGCTCACAATACATGTTTGGAATCACTATTCCACTTCTATGTCCCCATTCCAATCTGAGATCACAATTCTGGTTTGGAATCACAATTGCAGAGCAAGGCTAGAGATCAAAATTTCGATATGGAATCACAATTGCCGTTCAAAGCTCAGGGTCACAATTCCTGTGTGAGGTCACAATTCCAGATTGGAATTACAATTGCAGATCAACGCTTGAGCTCACAATTCCAGTTTGGAATCACAATTTCATTTCTATATCACAATTCCTTTCTAAGCACACAATTCCTGATTGGAATCACAATTCCGCTGCTATGTCACAATTAGAGACTGAGGGCAGAATTCCAGTTTGGAATCACAATTCCATTTGATGTCACAATTCCAGTCTGAGCTCACAATTCCCGTTTGGAATCAAAATTGCAGATCAAGGCTTGAGGTCCCAATTACAGTCTGCGGTCACAATTCTGGTTTGGAATCACAATTGCAGTGCAAGGCTTGCGGTCACAATTCCGATTTGGAATCACAATTTCATTTCTGTATCACAATTCCTTTCTAAGCTCACAATTCCTGATTGGAATCACAATTTCACTACTATGTCACAATTAGAGACTGAGGGCAGAATTCCAGTTTGGAATCAAAATTGCAGATCAAGGCTTGGAGGTCCCAATTCCAGTCTGCGGTCACAATTCCGGATTGGAATGAGAATTGCAGTGCAAGGCTAGAGGACACAATTCCACTATGGAATCACAATTGCAGTTCAAAGCTCAGGGTCACAATTCCAATCGGAGGTCACAATTCCAGTTTGGAATTACAATTGCAGATCAAGGCTTGAGCTCACAATTCCAGTTTGGGATCACAAATCCATTTTATGTCACAATTCCCGTCTGAGCTCAAAATTCCAGTTTGGAATCAAAATTGCAGATCAAGGCTTGTGGTCCCAATTCCAGTCTGAGCTCAAAATTCCGGTTTGGAATCACAACTGCAGTGAAAGGCTAGATGTCACATTTCCACTATGCATTCAGAAATGCAATTCAAAGCTAAGGGTCACAATTCCAGTCTGAGGTCACAATTCCAGTTTGGAATTACAATTGCAGATCAACGCTTGAGCTCACAATTCCAGTTTGGAATCACAGTTTCATTTCTAAATCACAATTCCTTTCTAAGCTCACAATTCCTGATTGGAATGACAATTCCTCTACTATGTCACAATTAGAGACTGAGGGCAGAATTGCAGTTTGGAATCACAATTCCATTTGATGTCACAATTCCAGTCTGAGCTCACAATTCCAGCTTGGAATCAAAATGGCAGATCAAGGCTTGAGGTCCCAATTCCAGTCTGCGGTCACAATTCCGGTTTGGAATCACAAGTGCATTGCACGGCTAGAGGTCACAATTCCACTATGCAATCACAATTGCCATTCAAAGGTCAGGGTCACAATTCCAGTCTGAGGTCACAATTCCAGTTTGGAATCAAAATTGCAGATCAAGTTTTGAGGTCCCAATTCCAGTCTGTGGTCACAATTCCAGTTTGGAATCACAAATGCAGTGCAAGTTTAGAGGTCACAATTCCACTATGGAATCACAATTGCATTTCAAAGCTCATGGTCACAATTCCAGTCTGAGGTCATAATTCCTGTCTGCAATTAGAATATCAGATCAAGGCTTGAGGTCACCATTCCAGTTTGGAATCACAATTTCATTTCTATATCACAATTCCTTTCTAAGCTCACCATTCCGGTTTGGAATCAGAATTCCTCTACTATGCCACAATTAGAGACTGAGGGCAGAATTCCAGTTTGGAACCACAATTTCATTTGATGTCACAATTTCAGTCTGAGCTCACAATTCCAGTTTGGAATCAAAATTGCAGATCAAGGCTTGAGGTCCCAATTCCAGTCTGCGGTGACAATTCCGGTTTGGAATCACAATTGCAGTGCACGGCTAGATGTCACAATTCCACTATGGAATCACAATAACAGTTCAAACATCAGGGTCACAATTCCAGTCCAAGGTCAGAATTCCACTTTAGAATTAACATTGCATATAACGACTTGAGCTGACAATTCCTGTTTGGAATCACTAGTTCATTTCTATATCACAATTCCATTCTAAGCTCACAATTCCTGATTGGAATCAGAATTCCTCTACTATGCCACAATTAGAGACTGAGGGCAGAATTCCAGTTTGGAACCACAATTCCATTTGATGTCACAATTCCAGTCTGAGCTCACAATTCCAGCTTGGAATCAAAATTGTACATCAAGGCTTGAGGTCCCAATTCCAGTCTGCGGTGACAATTCCGGTTTGGAATCACAATTGCAGTGCAAGGCTAGAGGTCACAATTCCACTATGGAATCACAATTGCAGTTCAAAGCTCAGGGTCACAATTCCAGTCGGAGGTCACAATTCCTGTCTGCAATTAGAATATCAGATCAAGGCTTGAGCTCACAATTCCAGTTTGGAATCACAATTCCATTTGATGTCACAATTTCAGTCTGAGCTCACAATTCCAGTTTGGAATCAAAATTGCAGATCAAGGCTTGAGGTCCCAATTCCAGTCTGCTCTCACAATTCCGGTTTGGAATCACAATTGCAGTGCACGGCTAGATGTCACAATTCCACTATGGAATCACAATTGCAGTTCAAAGCTCAGGGTCACAATTCCAGTCTGAGGTCACAATTCCTGTCTGCAATTAGAATATCAGATCAAGGCTTGAGGTCACCATTCCAGTTTGGAATCACAATTTCATTTCTATATCACAATTCCTTTCTAAGCTCACAATTCCTGATTGGATTCACAATTCCTCTTCGATGTCACAATTAGAGACTGAGGGCAGAATTCCAGTTTGGAATCACAATTCCATTTGATGTCACAATTCCAGTCTGAGTCCACAATTCCAGTTTGGAATCAAAATTGCAGATCAAGGCTTGAGGTCCCAATTCCAGTCTGCGGTCAAAATTCCGGTTTGGAATCACAATTGCTGTGCACGGCTAGATGTCACAATTCCACTATGCAATCACAATAACAGTTCAAACATCAGGGTCACAATTCCAGTCCAAGGTCAGAATTCCACTTTAGAATTAACATTGCATATAACGGCTTGAGCTGACAATTCCTGTTTGGAATCACTAGTTCATTTCTACATGACAATTCCATTCTAAGCTTACAATTCCTGACTGGAATCACAATTTCACTACTATGTCACAATTAGAGACTGAGGGCAGAATTCCAGTTTGGAATCAAAATTGCAGATCAAGGCTTGGAAGTCCCAATTCCAGTCTGCGGTCACAATTCCGGATTGGAATGAGAATTGCAGTGCAAGGCTAGAGGTCACAATTCCACTATGGAATCACAATTGCAGTTCAAAGCTCAGGGTCACAATTCCAATCTGAGGTCACAATTCCAGTTTGGAATTACAATGGCAGATCAAGGCTTGAGCTCACAATTCCAGTTTGGAATCACAGTTTCATTTCTATATCACAATTCCTTTCTAAGCTCACAATTCCTGATTGGAATCACAATTCCTCTACTATGTCACAATTAGAGACTGAGGGCAGAATTCCAGTTTGGAATCAAAATTGCAGATCAAGGCTTGAGGTCCCAATTACAGCCTGTGGTCACAATTCTGGTTTGGAATCACAAATGCAGTGCAAGTTTAGAGGTCACAATTCCACTATGGAATCAAAATTGCAGTTCAAAGCTCAGGGTCACAATTCCAGTCTGAGGTCACAATTCCAGTTTGGAATTACAATTGCAGATCAAATCTTGAGCTCACTATTCCAGTTTGGAATCACAAGTTCATTTCTATAACACAATTCCTTGCTGAGCTCACTATACATGTTTGGAATCACAATTCCACTTCTATCTCCCCATTCCAATCTGCGGTCACAATTCCGGTTTGGAATCACAATTGCAGCGCATGGCTAGAGGTTACAATTGCATTATGGAATCAAAATTGCAGTTCAAAGCTCAACGTCAGAATTCCAGTCTGAGGCCACAATTCCAGTTTGGAATTACAATTGCAGATCAAGGCTTGAGCTCACAATACCTGTTTGGAATCACAATTGCCGATCAATGATTGATGTCAAAATTCCAGTCTGTTCTCAGAATTTCAGTTTGGAATCAAAATTCCATTTGATATCAAAATTCCAGTCTGAGCTCACAATTCCAGTCTGGAATCAAAATTGCAGATCAAGGCTTGAGCTCACCATTCCAGTTTGGAATCACAAGTTCATTTCTATATATGAATTTTTTTCTAAGCTCAAAATACCTGTTTGGAATCACAATTGCCGATCAATGATTGATGTCAAAATTCCAGTCTGTTCTCAGAATTTCAGTTTGGAATCAAAATTCCATTTGATATCACAATTCCAGTCTGAGCTCACAATTCCAGTTTGGAATCAAAATTGCAGATCAAGGCTTGAGCTCACCATTTCAGTCTGCGTTCACAATTCCAGTTTGGAATCACAATTGCAGTTCAAAGCTCAGGGTCACAATTCCAGTCTGAGTTCACAATTCCAGTTTGGAATCAAAATTGCAGATCAAGGCTTGAGGTTCCAATTACCGTCTGTGGTCACAATTCCCGATTGGAATCACAATTGCAGCGCAAGTCTTGATATCACATTTCAACTATGGAATGAGAAATGTAATTCAAAGCTCAGGGTCACAATTCCAATCTGAGCTCCCAATTCCAGTTTGGAATCAAAATGGCAGATCAAGGCTTGAGGTCCCAATTCCAGTCTGCGTTCAAAATTCCAGTTTGGAATCACAATTGCAGTGCAAGGCTTGAGGTCACAATTCCACTATGGAATCAGAATTGCCGTTCAAAGCTCAGGGTCACAATTCCAGTCTGAGGTCACAATTCCGGTTTGCAATTACAATAGCATATCAAGGCTTGAGCTCACAATTCCAGTTTGGAATCACAATTTCATTTCTATATCACAATTCCTTACTGAGCTCACAATACATGTTTGGAATCACAATTCCACTTCTATGGCCCCATTCCAATCTGTGGTCACAATTCCGGTTTGGAATCACAATTACATCTCAAGGCTTGAGGTAAAAATTCCAGTCTGAGATCACAATCCGGGTTTGGAATCACAATTGCCGTGCAAGGCTTGAGGTCACAATTCCATTATGGAATCACAATTGCAGTTCAAAGCTCAGGGTCACAATTCCAGTCTGAGGTCACAATTCCAGTTTGGATTTACAATTGCAGATCACATCTTGAGCTCACAATTCCATTTTGGAATCACAAGTTCATTTCTATATCACAATTCCTTGCTGAGCTCACAATACATGTTTGGAATCACAATTCCACTTCTATGTCCCCATTCCAATCTGAGATCACAATTCTGGTTTGGAATCACAATTGCAGAGCAAGGCTAGAGATCAAAATTTCGATATGGAATCACAATTGCCGTTCAAAGCTCAGGGTCACAATTCCTGTGTGAGGTCACAATTCCAGATTGGAATTACAATTGCAGATCAACGCTTGAGCTCACAATTCCAGTTTGGAATCACAATTTCATTTCTATATCACAATTCCTTTCTAAGCTCACCATTCCGGTTTGGAATCAGAATTCCTCTACTATGCCACAATTAGAGACTGAGGGCAGAATTCCAGTTTGGAATCACAATTCCATTTGATGTCACAATTCCAGTGTGAGCTCACAATTCCCGTTTGGAATCAAAATTGCAGATCAAGGCTTGAGGTCCCAATTACAGTCTGCGGTCACAATTCTGGTTTGGAATCACAATTGCAGTGCAAGGCTTGCGGTCACAATTCCGATTTGGAATCACAATTTCATTTCTGTATCACAATTCCTTTCTAAGCTCACAATTCCTGATTGGAATCACAATTTCACTACTATGTCACAATTAGAGACTGAGGGCAGAATTCCAGTTTGGAATCAAAATTGCAGATCAAGGCTTGGAGGTCCCAATTCCAGTCTGCGGTCACAATTCCGGATTGGAATGAGAATTGCAGTGCAAGGCTAGAGGACACAATTCCACTATGGAATCACAATTGCAGTTCAAAGCTCAGGGTCACAATTCCAATCGGAGGTCACAATTCCAGTTTGGAATTACAATGGCAGATCAAGGCTTGAGCTCACAATTCCAGTTTGGGATCACAAATCCATTTTATGTCACAATTCCCGTCTGAGCTCAAAATTCCAGTTTGGAATCAAAATTGCAGATCAAGGCTTGTGGTCCCAATTCCAGTCTGAGCTCAAAATTCCGGTTTGGAATCACAACTGCAGTGAAAGGCTAGATGTCACATTTCCACTATGCATTCAGAAATGCAATTCAAAGCTAAGGGTCACAATTCCAGTCTGAGGTCACAATTCCAGTTTGGAATTACAATTGCAGATCAACGCTTGAGCTCACAATTCCAGTTTGGAATCACAGTTTCATTTCTAAATCACAATTCCTTTCTAAGCTCACAATTCCTGATTGGAATGACAATTCCTCTACTATGTCACAATTAGAGACTGAGGGCAGAATTGCAGTTTGGAATCACAATTCCATTTGATGTCACAATTCCAGTCTGAGCTCACAATTCCAGCTTGGAATCAAAATGGCAGATCAAGGCTTGAGGTCCCAATTCCAGTCTGCGGTCACAATTCCGGTTTGGAATCACAAGTGCATTGCACGGCTAGAGGTCACAATTCCACTATGCAATCACAATTGCCATTCAAAGGTCAGGGTCACAATTCCAGTCTGAGGTCACAATTCCAGTTTGGAATCAAAATTGCAGATCAAGTTTTGAGGTCCCAATTCCAGTCTGTGGTCACAATTCCAGTTTGGAATCACAAATGCAGTGCAAGTTTAGAGGTCACAATTCCACTATGGAATCACAATTGCATTTCAAAGCTCATGGTCACAATTCCAGTCTGAGGTCATAATTCCGGTTTGGAATCACAATTTCATTGGAAGGCTTGAGCTCACCATTCCAGTTTGGAATCACAATTTCATTTCTATATCACAATTCCTTTCTAAGCTCACCATTCCGGTTTGGAATCAGAATTCCTCTACTATGCCACAATTAGAGACTGAGGGCAGAATTCCAGTTTGGAACCACAATTTCATTTGATGTCACAATTTCAGTCTGAGCTCACAATTCCAGTTTGGAATCAAAATTGCAGATCAAGGCTTGAGGTCCCAATTCCAGTCTGCGGTGACAATTCCGGTTTGGAATCACAATTGCAGTGCACGGCTAGATGTCACAATTCCACTATGGAATCACAATAACAGTTCAAACATCAGGGTCACAATTCCAGTCTGAGGTCAGAATTCCACTTTAGAATTAACATTGCATATAACGACTTGAGCTGACAATTCCTGTTTGGAATCACTAGTTCATTTCTATATCACAATTCCATTCTAAGCTCACAATTCCTGATTGGAATCAGAATTCCTCTACTATGCCACAATTAGAGACTGAGGGCAGAATTCCAGTTTGGAACCACAATTCCATTTGATGTCACAATTCCAGTCTGAGCTCACAATTCCAGCTTGGAATCAAAATTGTACATCAAGTCTTGAGGTCCCAATTCCAGTCTGCGGTGACAATTCCGGTTTGGAATCACAATTGCAGTGCAAGGCTAGAGGTCACAATTCCACTATGGAATCACAATTGCAGTTCAAAGCTCAGGGTCACAATTCCAGTCGGAGGTCACAATTCCTGTCTGCAATTAGAATATCAGATCAAGGCTTGAGCTCACAATTCCAGTTTGGAATCACAATTCCATTTGATGTCACAATTTCAGTCTGAGCTCACAATTCCAGTTTGGAATCAAAATTGCAGATCAAGGCTTGAGGTCCCAATTCCAGTCTGCTCTCACAATTCCGGTTTGGAATCACAATTGCAGTGCACGGCTAGATGTCACAATTCCACTATGGAATCACAATTGCAGTTCAAAGCTCAGGGTCACAATTCCAGTCTGAGGTCACAATTCCTGTCTGCAATTAGAATATCAGATCAAGGCTTGAGGTCACCATTCCAGTTTGGAATCACAATTTCATTTCTATATCACAATTCCTTTCTAAGCTCACAATTCCTGATTGGATTCACAATTCCTCTTCGATGTCACAATTAGAGACTGAGGGCAGAATTCCAGTTTGGAATCACAATTCCATTTGATGTCACAATTCCAGTCTGAGTCCACAATTCCAGTTTGGAATCAAAATTGCAGATCAAGGCTTGAGGTCCCAATTCCAGTCTGCGGTCAAAATTCCGGTTTGGAATCACAATTGCTGTGCACGGCTAGATGTCACAATTCCACTATGCAATCACAATAACAGTTCAAACATCAGGGTCACAATTCCAGTCCAAGGTCAGAATTCCACTTTAGAATTAACATTGCATATAACGGCTTGAGCTGACAATTCCTGTTTGGAATCACTAGTTCATTTCTACATGACAATTCCATTCTAAGCTTACAATTCCTGACTGGAATCACAATTTCACTACTATGTCACAATTAGAGACTGAGGGCAGAATTCCAGTTTGGAATCAAAATTGCAGATCAAGGCTTGGAAGTCCCAATTCCAGTCTGCGGTCACAATTCCGGATTGGAATGAGAATTGCATTGCAAGGCTAGAGGTCACAATTCCACTATGGAATCACAATTGCAGTTCAAAGCTCAGGGTCACAATTCCAATCTGAGGTCACAATTCCAGTTTGGAATTACAATGGCAGATCAAGGCTTGAGCTCACAATTCCAGTTTGGAATCACAGTTTCATTTCTATAACACAATTCCTTTCTAAGCTCACAATTCCTGATTGGAATCACAATTCCTCTACTATGTCACAATTAGAGACTGAGGGCAGAATTCCAGTTTGGAATCAAAATTGCAGATCAAGGCTTGAGGTCCCAATTACAGCCTGTGGTCACAATTCTGGTTTGGAATCACAAATGCAGTGCAAGTTTAGAGGTCACAATTCCACTATGGAATCAAAATTGCAGTTCAAAGCTCAGGGTCACAATTCCAGTCTGAGGTCACAATTCCAGTTTGGAATTACAATTGCAGATCAAATCTTGAGCTCACTATTCCAGTTTGGAATCACAAGTTCATTTCTATAACACAATTCCTTGCTGAGCTCACTATACATGTTTGGAATCACAATTCCACTTCTATCTCCCCATTCCAATCTGCGGTCACAATTCCGGTTTGGAATCACAATTGCAGCGCATGGCTAGAGGTTACAATTGCATTATGGAATCAAAATTGCAGTTCAAAGCTCAACGTCAGAATTCCAGTCTGAGGCCACAATTCCAGTTTGGAATTACAATTGCAGATCAAGGCTTGAGCTCACAATACCTGTTTGGAATCACAATTGCCGATCAATGATTGATGTCAAAATTCCAGTCTGTTCTCAGAATTTCAGTTTGGAATCAAAATTCCATTTGATATCAAAATTCCAGTCTGAGCTCACAATTCCAGTCTGGAATCAAAATTGCAGATCAAGGCTTGAGCTCACCATTCCAGTTTGGAATCACAAGTTCATTTCTATATATGAATTTTTTTCTAAGCTCAAAATACCTGTTTGGAATCACAATTGCCGATCAATGATTGATGTCAAAATTCCAGTCTGTTCTCAGAATTTCAGTTTGGAATCAAAATTCCATTTGATATCACAATTCCAGTCTGAGCTCACAATTCCAGTTTGGAATCAAAATTGCAGATCAAGGCTTGAGCTCACCATTTCAGTCTGCGTTCACAATTCCAGTTTGGAATCACAATTGCAGTTCAAAGCTCAGGGTCACAATTCCAGTCTGAGTTCACAATTCCAGTTTGGAATCAAAATTGCAGATCAAGGCTTGAGGTTCCAATTACCGTCTGTGGTCACAATTCCCGATTGGAATCACAATTGCAGCGCAAGTCTTGATATCACATTTCAACTATGGAATGAGAAATGTAATTCAAAGCTCAGGGTCACAATTCCAATCTGAGCTCCCAATTCCAGTTTGGAATCAAAATGGCAGATCAAGGCTTGAGGTCCCAATTCCAGTCTGCGTTCAAAATTCCAGTTTGGAATCACAATTGCAGTGCAAGGCTTGAGGTCACAATTCCACTATGCATTCAGAAATGCAATTCAAAGCTAAGGGTCACAATTCCAGTCTGAGGTCACAATTCCGGTTTGCAATTACAATAGCATATCAAGGCTTGAGCTCACAATTCCAGTTTGGAATCACAATTTCATTTCTATATCACAATTCCTTACTGAGCTCACAATACATGTTTGGAATCACAATTCCACTTCTATGGCCCCATTCCAATCTGTGGTCACAATTCCGGTTTGGAATCACAATTACATCTCAAGGCTTGAGGTAAAAATTCCAGTCTGAGATCACAATCCGGGTTTGGAATCACAATTGCCGTGCAAGGCTTGAGGTCACAATTCCATTATGGAATCACAATTGCAGTTCAAAGCTCAGGGTCACAATTCCAGTCTGAGGTCACAATTCCAGTTTGGATTTACAATTGCAGATCACATCTTGAGCTCACAATTCCATTTTGGAATCACAAGTTCATTTCTATATCACAATTCCTTGCTGAGCTCACAATACATGTTTGGAATCACAATTCCACTTCTATGTCCCCATTCCAATCTGAGATCACAATTCTGGTTTGGAATCACAATTGCAGAGCAAGGCTAGAGATCAAAATTTCGATATGGAATCACAATTGCCGTTCAAAGCTCAGGGTCACAATTCCTGTGTGAGGTCACAATTCCAGATTGGAATTACAATTGCAGATCAACGCTTGAGCTCACAATTCCAGTTTGGAATCACAATTTCATTTCTATATCACAATTCCTTTCTAAGCTCACCATTCCGGTTTGGAATCAGAATTCCTCTACTATGCCACAATTAGAGACTGAGGGCAGAATTCCAGTTTGGAATCACAATTCCATTTGATGTCACAATTCCAGTCTGAGCTCACAATTCCCGTTTGGAATCAAAATTGCAGATCAAGGCTTGAGGTCCCAATTACAGTCTGCGGTCACAATTCTGGTTTGGAATCACAATTGCAGTGCAAGGCTTGCGGTCACAATTCCGATTTGGAATCACAATTTCATTTCTGTATCACAATTCCTTTCTAAGCTCACAATTCCTGATTGGAATCACAATTTCACTACTATGTCACAATTAGAGACTGAGGGCAGAATTCCAGTTTGGAATCAAAATTGCAGATCAAGGCTTGGAGGTCCCAATTCCAGTCTGCGGTCACAATTCCGGATTGGAATGAGAATTGCAGTGCAAGGCTAGAGGACACAATTCCACTATGGAATCACAATTGCAGTTCAAAGCTCAGGGTCACAATTCCAATCGGAGGTCACAATTCCAGTTTGGAATTACAATGGCAGATCAAGGCTTGAGCTCACAATTCCAGTTTGGGATCACAAATCCATTTTATGTCACAATTCCCGTCTGAGCTCAAAATTCCAGTTTGGAATCAAAATTGCAGATCAAGGCTTGTGGTCCCAATTCCAGTCTGAGCTCAAAATTCCGGTTTGGAATTACAACTGCAGTGAAAGGCTAGATGTCACATTTCCACTATGCATTCAGAAATGCAATTCAAAGCTAAGGGTCACAATTCCAGTCTGAGGTCACAATTCCAGTTTGGAATTACAATTGCAGATCAACGCTTGAGCTCACAATTCCAGTTTGGAATCACAGTTTCATTTCTAAATCACAATTCCTTTCTAAGCTCACAATTCCTGATTGGAATGACAATTCCTCTACTATGTCACAATTAGAGACTGAGGGCAGAATTGCAGTTTGGAATCACAATTCCATTTGATGTCACAATTCCAGTCTGAGCTCACAATTCCAGCTTGGAATCAAAATGGCAGATCAAGGCTTGAGGTCCCAATTCCAGTCTGCGGTCACAATTCCGGTTTGGAATCACAAGTGCATTGCACGGCTAGAGGTCACAATTCCACTATGCAATCACAATTGCCATTCAAAGGTCAGGGTCACAATTCCAGTCTGAGGTCACAATTCCAGTTTGGAATCAAAATTGCAGATCAAGTTTTGAGGTCCCAATTCCAGTCTGTGGTCACAATTCCAGTTTGGAATCACAAATGCAGTGCAAGTTTAGAGGTCACAATTCCACTATGGAATCACAATTGCATTTCAAAGCTCATGGTCACAATTCCAGTCTGAGGTCATAATTCCGGTTTGGAATCACAATTTCATTGGAAGGCTTGAGCTCACCATTCCAGTTTGGAATCACAATTTCATTTCTATATCACAATTCCTTTCTAAGCTCACCATTCCGGTTTGGAATCAGAATTCCTCTACTATGCCACAATTAGAGACTGAGGGCAGAATTCCAGTTTGGAACCACAATTTCATTTGATGTCACAATTTCAGTCTGAGCTCACAATTCCAGTTTGGAATCAAAATTGCAGATCAAGGCTTGAGGTCCCAATTCCAGTCTGCGGTGACAATTCCGGTTTGGAATCACAATTGCAGTGCACGGCTAGATGTCACAATTCCACTATGGAATCACAATAACAGTTCAAACATCAGGGTCACAATTCCAGTCTGAGGTCAGAATTCCACTTTAGAATTAACATTGCATATAACGACTTGAGCTGACAATTCCTGTTTGGAATCACTAGTTCATTTCTATATCACAATTCCATTCTAAGCTCACAATTCCTGATTGGAATCAGAATTCCTCTACTATGCCACAATTAGAGACTGAGGGCAGAATTCCAGTTTGGAACCACAATTCCATTTGATGTCACAATTCCAGTCTGAGCTCACAATTCCAGCTTGGAATCAAAATTGTACATCAAGTCTTGAGGTCCCAATTCCAGTCTGCGGTGACAATTCCGGTTTGGAATCACAATTGCAGTGCAAGGCTAGAGGTCACAATTCCACTATGGAATCACAATTGCAGTTCAAAGCTCAGGGTCACAATTCCAGTCGGAGGTCACAATTCCTGTCTGCAATTAGAATATCAGATCAAGGCTTGAGCTCACAATTCCAGTTTGGAATCACAATTCCATTTGATGTCACAATTTCAGTCTGAGCTCACAATTCCAGTTTGGAATCAAAATTGCAGATCAAGGCTTGAGGTCCCAATTCCAGTCTGCTCTCACAATTCCGGTTTGGAATCACAATTGCAGTGCACGGCTAGATGTCACAATTCCACTATGGAATCACAATTGCAGTTCAAAGCTCAGGGTCACAATTCCAGTCTGAGGTCACAATTCCTGTCTGCAATTAGAATATCAGATCAAGGCTTGAGGTCACCATTCCAGTTTGGAATCACAATTTCATTTCTATATCACAATTCCTTTCTAAGCTCACAATTCCTGATTGGATTCACAATTCCTCTTCGATGTCACAATTAGAGACTGAGGGCAGAATTCCAGTTTGGAATCACAATTCCATTTGATGTCACAATTCCAGTCTGAGTCCACAATTCCAGTTTGGAATCAAAATTGCAGATCAAGGCTTGAGGTCCCAATTCCAGTCTGCGGTCAAAATTCCGGTTTGGAATCACAATTGCTGTGCACGGCTAGATGTCACAATTCCACTATGCAATCACAATAACAGTTCAAACATCAGGGTCACAATTCCAGTCCAAGGTCAGAATTCCACTTTAGAATTAACATTGCATATAACGGCTTGAGCTGACAATTCCTGTTTGGAATCACTAGTTCATTTCTACATGACAATTCCATTCTAAGCTTACAATTCCTGACTGGAATCACAATTTCACTACTATGTCACAATTAGAGACTGAGGTCAGAATTCCAGTTTGGAATCAAAATTGCAGATCAAGGCTTGGAAGTCCCAATTCCAGTCTGCGGTCACAATTCCGGATTGGAATGAGAATTGCATTGCAAGGCTAGAGGTCACAATTCCACTATGGAATCACAATTGCAGTTCAAAGCTCAGGGTCACAATTCCAATCTGAGGTCACAATTCCAGTTTGGAATTACAATGGCAGATCAAGGCTTGAGCTCACAATTCCAGTTTGGAATCACAGTTTCATTTCTATAACACAATTCCTTTCTAAGCTCACAATTCCTGATTGGAATCACAATTCCTCTACTATGTCACAATTAGAGACTGAGGGCAGAATTCCAGTTTGGAATCAAAATTGCAGATCAAGGCTTGAGGTCCCAATTACAGCCTGTGGTCACAATTCTGGTTTGGAATCACAAATGCAGTGCAAGTTTAGAGGTCACAATTCCACTATGGAATCAAAATTGCAGTTCAAAGCTCAGGGTCACAATTCCAGTCTGAGGTCACAATTCCAGTTTGGAATTACAATTGCAGATCAAATCTTGAGCTCACTATTCCAGTTTGGAATCACAAGTTCATTTCTATAACACAATTCCTTGCTGAGCTCACTATACATGTTTGGAATCACAATTCCACTTCTATCTCCCCATTCCAATCTGCGGTCACAATTCCGGTTTGGAATCACAATTGCAGCGCATGGCTAGAGGTTACAATTGCATTATGGAATCAAAATTGCAGTTCAAAGCTCAACGTCAGAATTCCAGTCTGAGGCCACAATTCCAGTTTGGAATTACAATTGCAGATCAAGGCTTGAGCTCACAATACCTGTTTGGAATCACAATTGCCGATCAATGATTGATGTCAAAATTCCAGTCTGTTCTCAGAATTTCAGTTTGGAATCAAAATTCCATTTGATATCAAAATTCCAGTCTGAGCTCACAATTCCAGTCTGGAATCAAAATTGCAGATCAAGGCTTGAGCTCACCATTCCAGTTTGGAATCACAAGTTCATTTCTATATATGAATTTTTTTCTAAGCTCAAAATACCTGTTTGGAATCACAATTGCCGATCAATGATTGATGTCAAAATTCCAGTCTGTTCTCAGAATTTCAGTTTGGAATCAAAATTCCATTTGATATCACAATTCCAGTCTGAGCTCACAATTCCAGTTTGGAATCAAAATTGCAGATCAAGGCTTGAGCTCACCATTTCAGTCTGCGTTCACAATTCCAGTTTGGAATCACAATTGCAGTTCAAAGCTCAGGGTCACAATTCCAGTCTGAGTTCACAATTCCAGTTTGGAATCAAAATTGCAGATCAAGGCTTGAGGTTCCAATTACCGTCTGTGGTCACAATTCCCGATTGGAATCACAATTGCAGCGCAAGTCTTGATATCACATTTCAACTATGGAATGAGAAATGTAATTCAAAGCTCAGGGTCACAATTCCAATCTGAGCTCCCAATTCCAGTTTGGAATCAAAATGGCAGATCAAGGCTTGAGGTCCCAATTCCAGTCTGCGTTCAAAATTCCAGTTTGGAATCACAATTGCAGTGCAAGGCTTGAGGTCACAATTCCACTATGGAATCAGAATTGCCGTTCAAAGCTCAGGGTCACAATTCCAGTCTGAGGTCACAATTCCGGTTTGCAATTACAATAGCATATCAAGGCTTGAGCTCACAATTCCAGTTTGGAATCACAATTTCATTTCTATATCACAATTCCTTGCTGAGCTCACAATACATGTTTGGAATCACAATTCCACTTCTATGGCCCCATTCCAATCTGTGGTCACAATTCCGGTTTGGAATCACAATTACATCTCAAGGCTTGAGGTAAAAATTCCAGTCTGAGATCACAATCCGGGTTTGGAATCACAATTGCCGTGCAAGGCTTGAGGTCACAATTCCATTATGGAATCACAATTGCAGTTCAAAGCTCAGGGTCACAATTCCAGTCTGAGGTCACAATTCCAGTTTGGATTTACAATTGCAGATCACATCTTGAGCTCACAATTCCATTTTGGAATCACAAGTTCATTTCTATATCACAATTCCTTGCTGAGCTCACAATACATGTTTGGAATCACAATTCCACTTCTATGTCCCCATTCCAATCTGAGATCACAATTCTGGTTTGGAATCACAATTGCAGAGCAAGGCTAGAGATCAAAATTTCGATATGGAATCACAATTGCCGTTCAAAGCTCAGGGTCACAATTCCTGTGTGAGGTCACAATTCCAGATTGGAATTACAATTGCAGATCAACGCTTGAGCTCACAATTCCAGTTTGGAATCACAATTTCATTTCTATATCACAATTCCTTTCTAAGCACACAATTCCTGATTGGAATCACAATTCCGCTGCTATGTCACAATTAGAGACTGAGGGCAGAATTCCAGTTTGGAATCACAATTCCATTTGATGTCACAATTCCAGTCTGAGCTCACAATTCCCGTTTGGAATCAAAATTGCAGATCAAGGCTTGAGGTCCCAATTACAGTCTGCGGTCACAATTCTGGTTTGGAATCACAATTGCAGTGCAAGGCTTGCGGTCACAATTCCGATTTGGAATCACAATTTCATTTCTGTATCACAATTCCTTTCTAAGCTCACAATTCCTGATTGGAATCACAATTTCACTACTATGTCACAATTAGAGACTGAGGGCAGAATTCCAGTTTGGAATCAAAATTGCAGATCAAGGCTTGGAGGTCCCAATTCCAGTCTGCGGTCACAATTCCGGATTGGAATGAGAATTGCAGTGCAAGGCTAGAGGACACAATTCCACTATGGAATCACAATTGCAGTTCAAAGCTCAGGGTCACAATTCCAATCGGAGGTCACAATTCCAGTTTGGAATTACAATGGCAGATCAAGGCTTGAGCTCACAATTCCAGTTTGGGATCACAAATCCATTTTATGTCACAATTCCCGTCTGAGCTCAAAATTCCAGTTTGGAATCAAAATTGCAGATCAAGGCTTGTGGTCCCAATTCCAGTCTGAGCTCAAAATTCCGGTTTGGAATCACAACTGCAGTGAAAGGCTAGATGTCACATTTCCACTATGCATTCAGAAATGCAATTCAAAGCTAAGGGTCACAATTCCAGTCTGAGGTCACAATTCCAGTTTGGAATTACAATTGCAGATCAACGCTTGAGCTCACAATTCCAGTTTGGAATCACAGTTTCATTTCTAAATCACAATTCCTTTCTAAGCTCACAATTCCTGATTGGAATGACAATTCCTCTACTATGTCACAATTAGAGACTGAGGGCAGAATTGCAGTTTGGAATCACAATTCCATTTGATGTCACAATTCCAGTCTGAGCTCACAATTCCAGCTTGGAATCAAAATGGCAGATCAAGGCTTGAGGTCCCAATTCCAGTCTGCGGTCACAATTCCGGTTTGGAATCACAAGTGCATTGCACGGCTAGAGGTCACAATTCCACTATGCAATCACAATTGCCATTCAAAGGTCAGGGTCACAATTCCAGTCTGAGGTCACAATTCCAGTTTGGAATCAAAATTGCAGATCAAGTTTTGAGGTCCCAATTCCAGTCTGTGGTCACAATTCCAGTTTGGAATCACAAATGCAGTGCAAGTTTAGAGGTCACAATTCCACTATGGAATCACAATTGCATTTCAAAGCTCATGGTCACAATTCCAGTCTGAGGTCATAATTCCGGTTTGGAATCACAATTTCATTTGAAGGCTTGAGCTCACCATTCCAGTTTGGAATCACAATTTCATTTCTATATCACAATTCCTTTCTAAGCTCACAATTCCTGATTGGATTCACAATTCCTCTTCGATGTCACAATTAGAGACTGAGGGCAGAATTCCAGTTTGGAATCACAATTCCATTTGATGTCACAATTCCAGTCTGAGTCCACAATTCCAGTTTGGAATCAAAATTGCAGATCAAGGCTTGAGGTCCCAATTCCAGTCTGCGGTCAAAATTCCGGTTTGGAATCACAATTGCTGTGCACGGCTAGATGTCACAATTCCACTATGCAATCACAATAACAGTTCAAACATCAGGCTCACAATTCCAGTCCAAGGTCAGAATTCCACTTTAGAATTAACATTGCATATAACGGCTTGAGCTGACAATTCCTGTTTGGAATCACTAGTTCATTTCTACATGACAATTCCATTCTAAGCTTACAATTCCTGACTGGAATCACAATTTCACTACTATGTCACAATTAGAGACTGAGGGCAGAATTCCAGTTTGGAATCAAAATTGCAGATCAAGGCTTGGAAGTCCCAATTCCAGTCTGCGGTCACAATTCCGGATTGGAATGAGAATTGCAGTGCAAGGCTAGAGGTCACAATTCCACTATGGAATCACAATTGCAGTTCAAAGCTCAGGGTCACAATTCCAATCTGAGGTCACAATTCCAGTTTGGAATTACAATGGCAGATCAAGGCTTGAGCTCACAATTCCAGTTTGGAATCACAGTTTCATTTCTATAACACAATTCCTTTCTAAGCTCACAATTCCTGATTGGAATCACAATTCCTCTACTATGTCACAATTAGAGACTGAGGGCAGAATTCCAGTTTGGAATCAAAATTGCAGATCAAGGCTTGAGGTCCCAATTACAGCCTGTGGTCACAATTCTGGTTTGGAATCACAAATGCAGTGCAAGTTTAGAGGTCACAATTCCACTATGGAATGAAAATTGCAGTTCAAAGCTCAGGGTCACAATTCCAGTCTGAGGTCACAATTCCAGTTTGGAATTACAATTGCAGATCAAATCTTGAGCTCACTATTCCAGTTTGGAATCACAAGTTCATTTCTATAACACAATTCCTTGCTGAGCTCACTATACATGTTTGGAATCACAATTCCACTTCTATCTCCCCATTCCAATCTGCGGTCACAATTCCGGTTTGGAATCACAATTGCAGCGCATGGCTAGAGGTTACAATTGCATTATGGAATCAAAATTGCAGTTCAAAGCTCAACGTCAGAATTCCAGTCTGAGGCCACAATTCCAGTTTGGAATTACAATTGCAGATCAAGGCTTGAGCTCACAATACCTGTTTGGAATCACAATTGCCGATCAATGATTGATGTCAAAATTCCAGTCTGTTCTCAGAATTTCAGTTTGGAATCAAAATTCCATTTGATATCAAAATTCCAGTCTGAGCTCACAATTCCAGTTTGGAATCAAAATTGCAGATCAAGGCTTGAGCTCACCATTCCAGTTTGGAATCACAAGTTCATTTCTATATATGAATTTTTTTCTAAGCTCAAAATACCTGTTTGGAATCACAATTGCCGATCAATGATTGATGTCAAAATTCCCGTCTGTTCTCAGAATTTCAGTTTGGAATCAAAATTCCATTTGATATCACAATTCCAGTCTGAGCTCACAATTCCAGTTTGGAATCAAAATTGCAGATCAAGGCTTGAGCTCACCATTTCAGTCTGCGTTCACAATTCCAGTTTGGAATCACAATTGCAGTTCAAAGCTCAGGGTCACAATTCCAGTCTGAGTTCACAATTCCAGTTTGGAATCAAAATTGCAGATCAAGGCTTGAGGTTCCAATTACCGTCTGTGGTCACAATTCCCGATTGGAATCACAATTGCAGCGCAAGTCTTGATATCACATTTCAACTATGGAATGAGAAATGTAATTCAAAGCTCAGGGTCACAATTCCAATCTGAGCTCCCAATTCCAGTTTGGAATCAAAATGGCAGATCAAGGCTTGAGGTCCCAATTCCAGTCTGCGTTCAAAATTCCAGTTTGGAATCACAATTGCAGTGCAAGGCTTGAGGTCACAATTCCACTATGGAATCAGAATTGCCGTTCAAAGCTCAGGGTCACAATTCCAGTCTGAGGTCACAATTCCGGTTTGCAATTACAATAGCATATCAAGGCTTGAGCTCACAATTCCAGTTTGGAATCACAATTTCATTTCTATATCACAATTCCTTGCTGAGCTCACAATACATGTTTGGAATCACAATTCCACTTCTATGGCCCCATTCCAATCTGTGGTCACAATTCCGGTTTGGAATCACAATTACATCTCAAGGCTTGAGGTAAAAATTCCAGTCTGAGATCACAATCCGGGTTTGGAATCACAATTGCCGTGCAAGGCTTGAGGTCACAATTCCATTATGGAATCACAATTGCAGTTCAAAGCTCAGGGTCACAATTCCAGTCTGAGGTCACAATTCCAGTTTGGATTTACAATTGCAGATCACATCTTGAGCTCACAATTCCATTTTGGAATCACAAGTTCATTTCTATATCACAATTCCTTGCTGAGCTCACAATACATGTTTGGAATCACAATTCCACTTCTATGTCCCCATTCCAATCTGAGATCACAATTCTGGTTTGGAATCACAATTGCAGAGCAAGGCTAGAGATCAAAATTTCGATATGGAATCACAATTGCCGTTCAAAGCTCAGGGTCACAATTCCTGTGTGAGGTCACAATTCCAGATTGGAATTACAATTGCAGATCAACGCTTGAGCTCACAATTCCAGTTTGGAATCACAATTTCATTTCTATATCACAATTCCTTTCTAAGCACACAATTCCTGATTGGAATCACAATTCCGCTGCTATGTCACAATTAGAGACTGAGGGCAGAATTCCAGTTTGGAATCACAATTCCATTTGATGTCACAATTCCAGTCTGAGCTCACAATTCCCGTTTGGAATCAAAATTGCAGATCAAGGCTTGAGGTCCCAATTACAGTCTGCGGTCACAATTCTGGTTTGGAATCACAATTGCAGTGCAAGGCTTGCGGTCACAATTCCGATTTGGAATCACAATTTCATTTCTGTATCACAATTCCTTTCTAAGCTCACAATTCCTGATTGGAATCACAATTTCACTACTATGTCACAATTAGAGACTGAGGGCAGAATTCCAGTTTGGAATCAAAATTGCAGATCAAGGCTTGGAGGTCCCAATTCCAGTCTGCGGTCACAATTCCGGATTGGAATGAGAATTGCAGTGCAAGGCTAGAGGACACAATTCCACTATGGAATCACAATTGCAGTTCAAAGCTCAGGGTCACAATTCCAATCGGAGGTCACAATTCCAGTTTGGAATTACAATGGCAGATCAAGGCTTGAGCTCACAATTCCAGTTTGGGATCACAAATCCATTTTATGTCACAATTCCCGTCTGAGCTCAAAATTCCAGTTTGGAATCAAAATTGCAGATCAAGGCTTGTGGTCCCAATTCCAGTCTGAGCTCAAAATTCCGGTTTGGAATCACAACTGCAGTGAAAGGCTAGATGTCACATTTCCACTATGCATTCAGAAATGCAATTCAAAGCTAAGGGTCACAATTCCAGTCTGAGGTCACAATTCCAGTTTGGAATTACAATTGCAGATCAACGCTTGAGCTCACAATTCCAGTTTGGAATCACAGTTTCATTTCTAAATCACAATTCCTTTCTAAGCTCACAATTCCTGATTGGAATGACAATTCCTCTACTATGTCACAATTAGAGACTGAGGGCAGAATTGCAGTTTGGAATCACAATTCCATTTGATGTCACAATTCCAGTCTGAGCTCACAATTCCAGCTTGGAATCAAAATGGCAGATCAAGGCTTGAGGTCCCAATTCCAGTCTGCGGTCACAATTCCGGTTTGGAATCACAAGTGCATTGCACGGCTAGAGGTCACAATTCCACTATGCAATCACAATTGCCATTCAAAGGTCAGGGTCACAATTCCAGTCTGAGGTCACAATTCCAGTTTGGAATCAAAATTGCAGATCAAGTTTTGAGGTCCCAATTCCAGTCTGTGGTCACAATTCCAGTTTGGAATCACAAATGCAGTGCAAGTTTAGAGGTCACAATTCCACTATGGAATCACAATTGCATTTCAAAGCTCATGGTCACAATTCCAGTCTGAGGTCATAATTCCGGTTTGGAATCACAATTTCATTGGAAGGCTTGAGCTCACCATTCCAGTTTGGAATCACAATTTCATTTCTATATCACAATTCCTTTCTAAGCTCACCATTCCGGTTTGGAATCAGAATTCCTCTACTATGCTACAATTAGAGACTGAGGGCAGAATTCCAGTTTGGAACCACAATTTCATTTGATGTCACAATTTCAGTCTGAGCTCACAATTCCAGTTTGGAATCAAAATTGCAGATCAAGGCTTGAGGTCCCAATTCCAGTCTGCGGTGACAATTCCGGTTTGGAATCACAATTGCAGTGCACGGCTAGATGTCACAATTCCACTATGGAATCACAATAACAGTTCAAACATCAGGGTCACAATTCCAGTCCAAGGTCAGAATTCCACTTTAGAATTAACATTGCATATAACGGGTTGAGCTGACAATTCCTGTTTGGAATCACTAGTTCATTTCTATATCACAATTCCATTCTAAGCTCACAATTCCTGATTGGAATCAGAATTCCTCTACTATGCCACAATTAGAGACTGAGGGCAGAATTCCAGTTTGGAACCACAATTCCATTTGATGTCACAATTCCAGTCTGAGCTCACAATTCCAGCTTGGAATCAAAATTGTACATCAAGGCTTGAGGTCCCAATTCCAGTCTGCGGTGACAATTCCGGTTTGGAATCACAATTGCAGTGCAAGGCTAGAGGTCACAATTCCACTATGGAATCACAATTGCAGTTCAAAGCTCAGGGTCACAATTCCAGTCGGAGGTCACAATTCCTGTCTGCAATTAGAATATCAGATCAAGGCTTGAGCTCACAATTCCAGTTTGGAATCACAATTCCATTTGATGTCACAATTTCAGTCTGAGCTCACAATTCCAGTTTGGAATCAAAATTGCAGATCAAGGCTTGAGGTCCCAATTCCAGTCTGCTCTCACAATTCCGGTTTGGAATCACAATTGCAGTGCACGGCTAGATGTCACAATTCCACTATGGAATCACAATTGCAGTTCAAAGCTCAGGGTCACAATTCCAGTCTGAGGTCACAATTCCTGTCTGCAATTAGAATATCAGATCAAGGCTTGAGGTCACCATTCCAGTTTGGAATCACAATTTCATTTCTATATCACAATTCCTTTCTAAGCTCACAATTCCTGATTGGATTCACAATTCCTCTTCGATGTCACAATTAGAGACTGAGGGCAGAATTCCAGTTTGGAATCACAATTCCATTTGATGTCACAATTCCAGTCTGAGTCCACAATTCCAGTTTGGAATCAAAATTGCAGTTCAAGGCTTGAGGTCCCAATTCCAGTCTGCGGTCAAAATTCCGGTTTGGAATCACAATTGCTGTGCACGGCTAGATGTCACAATTCCACTATGCAATCACAATAACAGTTCAAACATCAGGGTCACAATTCCAGTCCAAGGTCAGAATTCCACTTTAGAATTAACATTGCATATAACGGCTTGAGCTGACAATTCCTGTTTGGAATCACTAGTTCATTTCTACATGACAATTCCATTCTAAGCTTACAATTCCTGACTGGAATCACAATTTCACTACTATGTCACAATTAGAGACTGAGGGCAGAATTCCAGTTTGGAATCAAAATTGCAGATCAAGGCTTGGAAGTCCCAATTCCAGTCTGCGGTCACAATTCCGGATTGGAATGAGAATTGCAGTGCAAGGCTAGAGGTCACAATTCCACTATGGAATCACAATTGCAGTTCAAAGCTCAGGGTCACAATTCCAATCTGAGGTCACAATTCCAGTTTGGAATTACAATGGCAGATCAAGGCTTGAGCTCACAATTCCAGTTTGGGATCATAAATCCATTTTATGTCACAATTCCCGTCTGAGCTCAAAATTCCAGTTTGGAATCAAAATTGCAGATCAAGGCTTGTGGTCCCAATTCCAGTCTGAGCTCAAAATTCCGGTTTGGAATCACAACTGCAGTGAAAGGCTAGATGTCACATTTCCACTATGCATTCAGAAATGCAATTCAAAGCTAAGGGTCACAATTCCAGTCTGAGGTCACAATTCCAGTTTGGAATTACAATTGCAGATCAACGCTTGAGCTCACAATTCCAGTTTGGAATCACAGTTTCATTTCTATATCACAATTCCTTTCTAAGCTCACAATTCCTGATTGGAATCACAATTCCTCTACTATGTCACAATTAGAGACTGAGGGCAGAATTCCAGTTTGGAATCAAAATTGCAGATCAAGGTTTGAGGTCCCAATTACAGCCTGCGGTCACAATTCTGGTTTGGAATCGCAAATGCAGTGCAAGTTTAGAGGTCACAATTCCACTATGGAATCACAATTGCATTTCAAAGCTCAGGGTCACAATTCCAGTCTGAGGTCACAATTCCGGTTTGCAATTACAATAGCAGATCAAGTCTTGAGCGCACAATTCCAGTTTGGAATCACAATTTCATTTCTATATCACAATTTCTTTCTAAGCTCACAATTCCTGATTGGATTCACAATTCCTCTTCGATGTCACAATTAGAGACTGAGGGCAGAAATCCAGTTTGGAATCCAATTACAGATCAAGGCTTGATGTCAAAATTCCAGTCTGCGGTCACAATTCCAGTTTGGAATCAAAATTGCAGTTCAAGGCTTGAGCTCACAATTCCAGTCTGCTGTCACAATTCCAGTTTGGAATTACAATTGCAGATCAACGCTTGAGCTCACAATTCCCGTTTGGAATCAAAATTTCAGATCACGGTTTGAGGTCCCAATTCCAGTCTGCTGTCACAATTCCAGTTTGGAATTACAATTGCAGATCAACGCTTGAGCTCACAATTCCAGTTTGGAATCACAAGTTCATTTCTATATCACAATTCCTTTCTAAGATCACAATTCCTGATTGGAATCAGAATTCCTCTACTATGCCACAATTAGCGACTGAGGGCAGAATTCCAGTTTGGAACCACAATTGCATTTGATGTCACAATTACCGTCTGAGCTCACAATTTCAGCTTGGAATCACAATTCCATTTGATGTCACAATTTCAGTCTGAGCTCACAATTCCAGTTTGGAATCAGAATTGCAGATCAAGGCTTGAGGTCCCAATTCCAGTCTGCGGTGACAATTCCGGTTTGGAATCACAATTGCAGTGTAAGGCTAGAGGTCAGAATTCCACTATGGAATCACAATTGCAGTTCAAAGCTCAGGGTCACAATTCCAGTCGGAGGTCACAATTCCTGTCTGCAATTAGAATATCAGACCAAGGCTTGAGCTCACAATTCCAGTTTGGAATCACAATTCCATTTATGTCACAATTTCAGTCTGAGCTCACAATTCCAGTTTGGAATCAAATTTGCAGATCAAGGCTTGAGGTCCCAATTCCAGTCTGCGGTCACAATTCCGGTTTGGAATCACAATTGCAGTGCACGGCTAGATGTCACATTTCCACTATGCAATCACAATAACTTTTCAAACATCAGGGTCACAATTCCAGTCCAAGGTCAGAATTCCACTTTAGAATTAACATTGCATATAACGGCTTGAGCTGACAATTCCTGTTTGGAATCACTAGTTCATTTCTTCATGACAATTCCATTCTAAGCTTACAATTCCTGATTGGAATCACAATTCCACTACTATGTCACAATTAGAGACTGAGGGCAGAATTCCAGTTTGGAATCAAAATTGCAGATCAAGGCTTGGAGGTCCCAATTCCAGTCTGCGGTCACAATTCCGGATTGGCATGAGAATTGCAGTGCAAGGCTAGAGGACACAATTCCACTATGGAATCACAATTGCATTTCAAAGCTCAAGGTCACAATTCCAGGCTGAGGTCATAATTCCGATTTGGAATCACAATTTCATTGGAAGGCTTGAGCTCACCATTCCAGTTTGGAATCACAATTTCATTTCTATATCACAATTCCTTTCTAAGCTCCCAATTCCTGATTGGATTCACAATTCCTCTTCGATGTCACAATTAGAGACTGAGGGAAGAATTCCAGTTTGGAATCACAATTCCATTTGATGTCACAATTCCAGTCTGAGTCCACAATTCCAGTTTGGAATCAAAATTGCAGATCAAGGCTTGAGGTCCCACTTCCAGTCTGCGGTCACAATTCCGGTTTGGAATCACAATTGCTGTGCACGGCTAGATGTCACAATTCCACTATGCAATCACAATAACAGTTCAAACATCAGGGTCACAATTCCAGTCTGAGGTCAGAATTCCACTTTCGAATTAACATTGCATATAACGGGTTGAGCTGACAATTCCTGTTTGGAATCACCAGTTCATTTCTATATCACAATTCCATTCTAAGCTCACAATTTCTGATTGGAATCAGAATTCCTCTACTATGCCACAATTAGAGACTGAGGGCAGAATTGCAGTTTGGAACCACAATTGCAGATCAAGGCTTGGAGGTCCCACTTCCAGTCTGCGGTGACAATTCCGGTTTGGAATCACAACTGCAGTGCACGGCTAGATGTCACAATTCCACTATGCAATCATAATAACAGTTCAAACATCAGGGTCACAATTCCAGTCTGAGGTCAGAATTCCACTTTAGAATTAACATTGCATATTACGGGTTGAGCTGACAATTCCTGTTTGGAATCACTAGTTCATTTCTATATAACAATTCCTTTCTAAGCACAAAATTCCTGATTGGAATCACAATTCCGCTGCTATGTCACAATTAGAGACTGAGGGCAGAATTCCAGTTTGGAATCACAATTCCATTTGATGTCACAATTCCAGTCTGAGCTCACAATTCCAGATTGGAATCAAAATTGTACATCAAGGCTTGAGGTCCCAATTCCAGTCTGCGGTGACAATTCTGGTTTGGAATCACAATTGCAGTGCAAGGCTAGAGGACACAATTCCACTATGGAATCACAATTGCAGTTCAAAGCTCAGGGTCACAATTCCAGTCGGAGGTCACAATTCCTGTCTGCAATTAGAATATCAGATCAAGGCTTGAGCTCACAATTCCAGTTTGGAATCACAATTCCATTTGATGTCACAATTTCAGTCTGAGCTCACAATTCCAGTTTGGAATCAAAATTGCAGATCAAGGCTTGAGGTCCCAATTCCAGTCTGCGGTCGCAATTCCGGATTGGAATGAGAATTGCAGTGCAAGGCTAGAGGTCACAATTCCACTATGGAATCACAATTGCAGTTCAAAACTCAGGGTCACAATTCCAATCTGAGGTCACAATTCCAGTTTGGAATTACAATGGCAGATCAAGGCTTGAGCTCACAATTCCAGTTTGGGATCATAAATCCATTTTATGTCACAATTCCCGTCTGAGCTCAAAATTCCAGTTTGGAATCAAAATTGCAGATCAAGGCTTGTGGTCCCAATTCCAGTCTGAGCTCAAAATTCCGGTTTGGAATCACAACTGCAGTGAAAGGCTAGATGTCACATTTCCACTATGCATTCAGAAATGCAATTCAAAGCTAAGGGTCACAATTCCAGTCTGAGGTCACAATTCCAGTTTGGAATTACAATTGCAGATCAACGCTTGAGCTCACAATTCCAGTTTGGAATCACAGTTTCATTTCTATATCACAATTCCTTTATAAGCTCACAATTCCTGATTGGAATCACAATTCCTCTACTATGTCACAATTAGAGACTGAGGGCAGAATTCCAGTTTGGAATCAAAATTGCAGATCAAGGTTTGAGGTCCCAATTACAGCCTGTGGTCACAATTCTGGTTTGGAATGAGAATTGCAGTGCAAGGCTAGAGGACACAATTCCACTATGGAATCACAATTGCATTTCAAAGCTCAAGGTCACAATTCCAGTCTGAGGTCACAATTCCGGTTTGCAATTACAATAGCAGATCAAGTCTTGAGCTCACAATTCCAGTTTGGAATCACAATTTCATTTCTATATCACAATTCCTTTCTAAGCTCACAATTCCTGATTGGATTCACAATTCCTCTTCGATGTCACAATTAGAGACTGTGGGCAGAATTCCAGTTTGGAATCCAATTACAGATCAAGGCTTGATGTCAAAATTCCAGTCTGCGGTCACAATTCCAGTTTGGAATCAAAATTGCAGATCAAGGCTTGAGGTCCCAATTCCAGTCTGAGGTCACAATTCCAGTTTGGAATTACAATTGCAGATCAACGCTTGAGCTCACAATTCCAGTTTGGAATCACAATTTCATTTCTATATCACAATTCCATTCTAAGCTCACAATTCCTGATTGAAATCACAATTCCTCTACTATGCCACAATTAGAGACTGAGGGCAGAATTCCAGTTTGGAACCACAATTCCATTTGATGTCACAATTCCAGTCTGAGCTCACAATTCCAGCTTGGAATCAAAATGGCAGATCAAGGCTTGAGGTCCCAATTCCAGTCTGCGGTGAAAATTCCGGTTTGGAATCACAATTGCAGTGCAAGGCTAGAGGTCAGAATTCCACTATGGAATCACAATAGCAGTTCAAAGCTCAGGGTCACAATTCCAGTCTGAGGTCACAATTCCTGTCTGCAATTAGAACATCAGATCAAGGCTTGAGCTCACAATTCCAGTTTGGAATCAAAATTGCAGATCAAGGCTTGAGGTCCCAATTCCAGTCTGCGGTCACAATTCCGGTTTGGAATCACAATTGCAGTGCACGGCTAGATGTCACAATTCCACTATGGAATCACAATAACTTTTCAAACATCAGGGTCACAATTCCAGTCCAAGGTCAGAATTCCACTTTAGAATTAACATTGCATATAACGGCTTGAGCTGACAATTCCTGTTTGGAATCACTAGTTCATTTCTACATGACAATTCCATTCTAAGCTTACAATTCCTGATTGGAATCACAATTCCACTACTATGTCACAATTAAAGACTGAGGGCAGAATTCCAGTTTGGAATCAAAATTGCAGATCAAGGCTTGGAGGTCCCAATTCCAGTCTGCGGTCACAATTCCGGATTGGAATGAGAATTGCAGTGCAAGGCTAGAGGACACAATTCCACTATGGAATCACAATTGCATTTCAAAGCTCAAGGTCACAATTCCAGTCTGAGGTCATAATTCCGATTTGGAATCACAATTTCATTGGAAGGCTTGAGCTCACCATTCCAGTTTGGAATCACAATTTCATTTCTATATCACAATTCCTTTCTAAGATCACAATTCCTGATTGGAATCACAATTCCTCTTCGATGTCACAATTAGAGACTGAGGGCAGAATTCCAGTTTGGAATCACAAATCCATTTGATGTCACAATTTCAGTCTGAGTCCACAATTCCAGTTTGGAATCAAAATTGCAGATCAAGGCTTGAGGTCCCACTTCCAGTCTGCGGTCACAATTCCGGTTTGGAATCACAATTGCAGTGCACGGCTAGATGTCACAATTCCACTATGCAATCACAATAACAGTTCAAACATCAGGGTCACAATTCCAGTCCAAGGTCAGAATTCCACTTTAGAATTAACATTGCATATAACGGGTTGAGCTGACAATTCCTGTTTGGAATCACTAGTTCATTTCTATATCACAATTCCATTCTAAGCTCACAATTTCTGATTGGAATCAGAATTCCTCTACTATGCCACAATTAGAGACTGAGGGCAGAATTCCAGTTTGGAACCACAATTCCATTTGATGTCACAATTTCAGTCTGAGCTCGCAATTCCAGTTTGGAATCAAAATTGCAGATCAAGGCTTGAGGTCCCAATTCCAGTCTGCGGTCACAATTCCGGTTTGGAATCACAATTGCTGTGCACGGATAGATGTCACAATTCCACTATGCAATCACAATAACAATTCAAACATCAGGGTCACAATTCCAGTCCAAGGTCAGAATTCCACTTTAGAATTAACATTGCATATAACGGCTTGAGCTGACAATTCCTGTTTGGAATCACTAGTTCATTTCTACATGACAATTCCATTCTAAGCTTACAATTCCTGATTGGAATCACAATTTCACTACTATGTCACAATTAGAGACTGAGGGCAGAATTCCAGTTTGGAATCAAAATTGCAGATCAAGGCTTGGAGGTCCCAATTCCAGTCTGCGGTCACAATTCCGGATTGGAATGAGAATTGCAGTGCAAGGCTAGAGGACACAATTCCACTATGGAATCACAATTGCAGTTCAAAGCTCAGGGTCACAATTCCAATCTGAGGTCACAATTCCAGTTTGGAATTACAATTGCAGATCAAGGCTTGAGCTCACAATTCCAGTTTGGGATCACAAATCCATTTGATGTCACAATTCCCGTCTGAGCTCAAAATTCCAGTTTGGAATCAAAATTGCAGATCAAGGCTTGTGGTCCCAATTCCAGTCTGAGCTCAAAATTCCGGTTTGGAATCTCAACTGCAGTGAAAGGCTAGATGTCACATTTCCACTATGCAATCAGAAATGCAATTCAAAGCTAAGGGTCACAATTCCAGTCTGAGGTCACAATTCCAGTTTGGAATTACAATTGCAGATCAACGCTTGAGCTCACCATTCCAGTTTGGAATCACAATTTCATTTCTATATCACAATTCCATTCTAAGCTCACAATTCCTGATTGAAATCACAATTCCTCTACTATGCCACAATTAGAGACTGAGGGCAGAATTCCAGTTTGGAATCACAATTCCATTTGATGTCACAATTCCAGTCTGAGCTCACAATTCCAGCTTGGAATCAAAATGGCAGATCAAGGTTTGAGGTCCCAATTACAGCCTGTGGTCACAAATCTGGTTTGGAATCAGAAATGCAGTGCAAGTTTAGAGGTCACAATTCCACTATGGAATCACAATTGCATTTCAAAGCTCATGGTCACAATTCCAGTCTGAGGTCACAATTCCGGTTTGCAATTACAATAGCAGATCAAGGCTTGAGCTCACAATTCCAGTTTGGAATCACAATTCCATTTGATGTCACAATTTCAGTCTGAGCTCGCAATTCCAGTTTGGAATCAAAATTGCAGATCAAGGCTTGAGGTCCCAATTCCAGTCTGCGGTCACAATTCCGGTTTGGAATCACAATTGCAGTGCACGGCTAGATGTCACAATTCCACTATGGAATCACAATAACTTTTCAAACATCAGGGTCACAATTCCAGTCCAAGGTCAGAATTCCACTTTAGAATTAACATTGCATATAACGGCTTGAGCTGACAATTCCTGTTTGGAATCACTAGTTCATTTCTATATCACAATTCCATTCTAAGCTCACAATTTCTGATTGGAATCAGAATTCCTCTACTATGCCACAATTAGAGACTGAGGGCAGAATTCCAGTTTGGAACCACAATTCCATTTGATGTCACAATTCCAGTCTGAGCTCACAATTCCAGCTTGAAATCAAAATTGTACATCAAGGCTTGAGGTCCCAATTCCAGTCTGCGGTGACAATTCTGGTTTGGAATCACAATTGCAGTGCAAGGCTAGAGGTCACAATTCCACTATGGAATCACAATTGCAGTTCAAAGCTCAGGGTCACAATTCCAGTCGGAGGTCACAATTCCTGTCTGCAATTAGAATATCAGATCAAGGCTTGAGCTCACAATTCCAGTTTGGAATCACAATTCCATTTGATGTCACAATTTCAGTCTGAGCTCACAATTCCAGTTTGGAATCAAAATTGCAGATCAAGGCTTTAGGTCCCAATTCCAGTCTGCGGTCAAAATTCCGGTTTGGAATCACAATTGCTGTGCACGGATAGATGTCACAATTCCACTATGCAATCACAATAACAGTTCAATCATCAGGGTCACAATTCCAGTCCAAGGTCAGAATTCCACTTTAGAATTAACATTGCATATAACGACTTGAGCTGACAATTCCTGTTTGGAATCACTAGTTCATTTCTACATGACAATTCCATTCTAAGCTTACAATTCCTGATTGGAATCACAATTTCACTACTATGTCACAATTAGAGACTGAGGGCAGAATTCCAGTTTGGAATCAAAATTGCAGATCAAGGCTTGGAGGTCCCAATTCCAGTCTGCGGTCACAATTCCAGATTGGAATGAGAATTGCAGTGCAAGGCTAGAGGACACAATTCCACTATGGAATCACAATTGCAGTTCAAAGCTCAGGGTCACAATTCCAATCTGAGGTCACAATTCCAGTTTGGAATTACAATGGCAGATCAAGGCTTGAGCTCACAATTCCAGTTTGGGATCATAAATCCATTTTATGTCACAATTCCCGTCTGAGCTCAAAATTCCAGTTTGGAATCAAAATTGCAGATCAAGGCTTGTGGTCCCAATTCCAGTCTGAGCTCAAAATTCCGGTTTGGAATCACAACTGCAGTGAAAGGCTAGATGTCACATTTCCACTATGCATTCAGAAATGCAATTCAAAGCTAAGGGTTACAATTCAAGTCTGAGGTCACAATTCCAGTTTGGAATTACAATTGCAGATCAACGCTTGAGCTCACAATTCCAGTTTGGAATCACAGTTTCATTTCTATATCACAATTCCTTTCTAAGCTCACAATTCCTGATTGGAATCACAATTCCTCTACTATGTCACAATTAGAGACTGAGGGCAGAATTCCAGTTTGGAATCACAATTCCATTTGATGTCACAATTCCAGTCTGAGCTCACAATTCCAGCTTGGAATCAAAATGGCAGATCAAGGCTTGAGGTCCCAATTCCAGTCTGCGGTCACAATTCCTGTTTGGAATCACAAGTGCATTGCACGGCTAGAGGTCACAATTCCACTATGGAATCACAATTGCAGTTCAAAGCTCAGGGTCACAATTCCAGTCTGAGGTCACAATTCCAGTTTGGAATCAAAATTGCAGATCAAGGTTTGAGGTCCCAATTACAGCCTGTGGTCACAATTCTGGTTTGGAATCACAAATGCAGTGCAAGTTTAGAGGTCACAATTCCACTATGGAATCACAATTGCATTTCAAAGCTCATGGTCACAATTCCAGTCTGAGGTCACAATTCCGGTTTGCAATTACAATAGCAGATCAAGGCTTGAGCTCACCATTCCAGTTTGGAATCACAATTTCATTTCTATATCACAATTCCTTTCTAAGATAACAATTCCTGATTGGATTCACAATTCCTCTACTATGTCACAATTAGAGACTGTGGGCAGAATTCCAGTTTGGAATCCAATTACAGATCAAGGCTTGATGTCAAAATTCCAGTCTGCGGTCACAATTCCAGTTTGGAATCAAAATTGCAGATCAAGGTTTGAGGTCCCAATTACAGCCTGTGGTCACAATTCTGGTTTGGAATCACAAATGCAGTGCAAGTTTAGAGGTCACAATTCCACTATGGAATCACAATTGCATTTCAAAGCTCATGGTCACAATTCCAGTCTGAGGTCACAATTCCGGTTTGCAATTACAATTGCAGATCAACGCTTGAGCTCACAATTCCAGTTTGGAATCACAAGTTCATTTCTATATCACAATTCCATTCTAAGCTCACAATTCCTGATTGGAATCACATTTCCTCTACTATGCCACAATTAGAGACTGAGGGCAGAATTCCAGTTTGGAACCACAATTCCATTTGATGTCACAATTCCAGTCTGAGCTCACAATTCCAGCTTGGAATCAAAATGGCAGATCAAGGCTTGAGGTCCCAATTCCAGTCTGCGGTGACAATTCCGGTTTGGAATCACAATTGCAGTGCAAGGCTAGAGGTCACAATTCCACTATGGAATCACAATTGCAGTTCAAAGCTCAGGGTCACAATTCCAGTTGGAGGTCACAATTCCTGTCTGCAATTAGAATATCAGATCAAGGCTTGAGCTCACAATTCCAGTTTGGAATCACAATTCCATTTTATGTCACAATTTCAGTCTGAGCTCACAATTCCAGTTTGGAATCAAAATTGCAGATCAAGGCTTGAGGTCCCAATTCCAGTCTGCGGTCACAATTCCGGTTTGGAATCACAATTGCAGTGCACGGCTAGATGTCACAATTCCACTATGGAATCACAATAACAGTTCAAACATCAGGGTCACAATTCCAGTCCAAGGTCAGAATTCCACTTTAGAATTAACATTGCATATAACGGCTTGAGCTGACAATTCCTGTTTGGAATCACTAGTTCATTTCTACATGACAATTCCATTCTAAGCTTACAATTCCTGATTGGAATCACAATTCCACTACTATGTCACAATTAGAGACTGAGGGCAGAATTCCAGTTTGGAATCAAAATTGCAGATCAAGGCTTGGAGGTCCCAATTCCAGTCTGCGGTCACAATTCCGGATTGGAATGAGAATTGCAGTGCAAGGCTAGAGGACACAATTCCACTATGGAATCACAATTGCAGTTCAAAGCTCAAGGTCACAATTCCAGTCTGAGGTCATAATTCCGATTTGGAATCACAATTTCATTGGAAGGCTTGAGCTCACCATTCCAGTTTGGAATCACAATTTCATTTCTATATCACAATTCCTTTCTAAGATCACAATTCCTGATTGGAATCACAATTCCTCTTCGATGTCACAATTACAGACTGAGGGCAGAATTCCAGTTTGGAATCACAAATCCATTTGATGTCACAATTCCAGTCTGAGTCCACAATTCCAGTTTGGAATCAAAATTGCAGATCAAGGCTTGAGGTCCCAATTCCAGTCTGCGGTCAAAATTCCGGTTTGGAATCACAATTGCTGTGCACGGCTAGATGTCACAATCCCACTATGCAATCACAATAACAGTTCAAACATCAGGGTCACAATTCCAGTCCAAGGTCAGAATTCCACTTTAGAATTAACATTGCATATAACGGCTTGAGCTGACAATTCCTGTTTCGAATCACTAGTTCATTTCTACATGACAATTCCATTCTAAGCTTACAATTCCTGATTGGAATCACAATTCCACTACTATGTCACAATTAGAGACTGAGGGCAGAATTCCAGTTTGGAATCAAAATTGCAGATCAAGGCTTGGAGGTCCCAATTCCAGTCTGCGGTCACAATTCCGGATTGGAATGAGAATTGCAGTGCAAGGCTAGAGGACACAATTCCACTATGGAATCACAATTGCAGTTCAAAGCTCAGGGTCACAATTCCAGTCGGAGGTCACAATTCTAGTATGGAATTACAATTGCAGATCAAGGCTTGAGCTCACAATTCCAGTTTGGAATCACAATTCCATTTATGTCACAATTTCAGTCTGAGCTCACAATTCCTGATTGGAATCAGAATTCCTCTACTATGTCACAATTAGAGACTGAGGGCAGAATTGCAGTTTGGAATCACAATTCCATTTGATGTCACAATTCCAGTGTGAGCTCACAATTCCAGTTTTGAATCAAAATTGCACATCAAGGCTTGAGATTCCAATTACAGTCTGCGGTCACAATTCCCAGCTGGAATCACAATTGCAGTGCAAGGATAGATGTCACATTTCCAGTATGGAATCAGAAATGCAGTTCAAAGCTCAGGGTCACAATTCCAGTCTGAGCTCACAATTCCAGTTTGGAATCACAATTACAGATCAAGGCTTGAGGTCCCAATCAGAGTTTGCGGTCACAATTCCGGTTTGGAATCACAATTGCAGTGCAAGACTTGAGGTCACAATTCCAGTTTGGAATCACAATTTCATTTCTATATCACAATTCCTTTCTAAACTCACAGTTCCTGATTGGAATCACAATTCCTCTACTATGTCACAATTAGAGACTGAGGGCAGAATTCCAGTTTGGAATCACAATTCCATTTGATGTCACAATTCCAGTCTGAGCTCACAATTCCAGTTTGGAATCAAAATGGCAGATCAAGGCTTGAGGTCCCAATTCCAGTCTGCGGTGACAATTCCGGTTTGGAATCACAAGTGCATTGCACGGCTAGAGGTCACAATTCCACTATGCAATCACAATTGCCATTCAAAGCTCAGGGTCACAATTCCAGTCTGAGGTCACAATTCCAGTTTGGAATCAAAATTGCAGATCAAGGTTTGAGGTCCCAATTCCAGTCTGTGGTCACAATTCCTGTTTGGATTCACAAATGCAGTGAAAGTTTAGAGGTCACAATTCCACTATGGAATCACAATTGCATTTGAAAGCTCATGGTCACAATTCCAGTCTGAGGTCATAATTCCGGTTTGGAATCACAATTTCATTGGAAGGCTTGAGCTCACCATTCCAGTTTGGAATCACAATTTCATTTCTATATCACAATTCCTTTCTAAGCTCACAATTCCTGATTGGAATCAGAATTCCTCTACTATGCCACAATTAGAGACTGAGGGCAGAATTCCAGTTTGGAACCACAATTTCATTTGATGTCACAATTCCAGTCTGAGCTCACAATTCCAGCTTGGAATCAAAATGGCAGATCAAGGCTTGAGGTCCCAATTCCAGTCTGCGGTCACAATTCCGGTTTGGAATTACAATTGCAGATCAACGCTTGAGCTCACAATTCCATTTTGGAATCACAAGTTCATTTCTATATCACAATTCCATTCTAAGCTCACAATTCCTGATTGGTATCAGAATTCCTCTACTATGCCACAATTAGAGACTGAGGGCAGAATTCCAGTTTGGAACCACAATTCCATTTGATGTCACAATTCCAGTCTGAGCTCACAATTCCAGCTTGGAATCAAAATTGTACATCAAGGCTTGAGGTCCGAATTCCAGTCTGCGGTGACAATTCCGGTTTGGAATCACAATTGCAGTGCAAGGCTTGAGGTCACAATTCCACTATGGAATCACAATTGCAGTTCAAAGCTCAGGGTCACAATTCCAGTCGGAGGTCACAATTCCTGTCTGCAATTAGAATATCAGATCAAGTCTTGAGCTCACAATTCCAGTTTGGAATCACAATTCCATTTGATGTCACAATTTCAGTCTGAGCTCGCAATTCCAGTTTGGAATCAAAATTGCAGATCAAGGCTTGAGGTCCCAATTCCAGTCTGCGGTCACAATTCCGGTTTGGAATCACAATTGCTGTGCACGGATAGATGTCACAATTCCACTATGCAATCACAATAACAGTTCAAACATCAGGGTCACAATTCCAGTCCAAGGTCAGAATTCCACTTTAGAATTAACATTGCATATAACGGCTTGAGCTGACAATTCCTGTTTGGAATCACTAGTTCATTTCTACATGACAATTCCATTCTAAGCTTACAATTCCTGATTGGAATCACAATTCCACTACTATGTCACAATTAGAGACTGAGGGCAGAATTCCAGTTTGGAATCAAAATTGCAGATCAAGGCTTGGAGGTCCCAATTCCAGTCTGCGGTCACAATTCCGGATTGGAATGAGAATTGCAGTGCAAGGCTAGAGGACACAATTCCACTATGGAATCACAATTGCATTTCAAAGCTCAAGGTCACAATTCCAGGCTGAGGTCATAATTCCGATTTGGAATCACAATTTCATTGGAAGGCTTGAGCTCACCATTCCAGTTTGGAATCACAATTTCATTTCTATATCACAATTCCTTTCTAAGATCACAATTCCTGATTGGATTCACAATTCCTCTTCGATGTCACAATTAGAGACTGAGGGCAGAATTCCAGTTTGGAATCACAATTCCATTTGATGTCACAATTCCAGTCTGAGTCCACAATTCCAGTTTGGAATCAAAATTGCAGATCAAGGCTTGAGGTCCCACTTCCAGTCTGCGGTCACAATTCCGGTTTGGAATCACAATTGCTGTGCACGTCTAGATGTCACAATTCCACTATGCAATCACAATAACAGTTCAAACATCAGGGTCACAATTCCAGTCCAAGGTCAGAATTCCACTTTAGAATTAACATTGCATATAACGGGTTGAGCTGACAATTCCTGTTTGGAATCACTAGTTCATTTCTACATGACAATTCCATTCTAAGCTTACAATTCCTGATTGGAATCACAATTTCACTACTATGTCACAATTAGAGACTGAGGGCAGAATTCCAGTTTGGAATCAAAATTGCAGATCAAGGCTTGGAGGTCCCAATTCCAGTCTGCGGTCACAATTCCGGATTGGAATGAGAATTGCAGTGCAAGGCTAGAGGACACAATTCCATTATGGAATCACAATTGCAGTTCAAAGCTCAGGGTCACAATTCCAATCTGAGGTCACAATTCCAGTTTGGAATTACAATTGCAGATCAAGGCTTGAGCTCACAATTCCAGTTTGGGATCACAAATCCATTTTATGTCACAATTCCCGTCTGAGCTCAAAATTCCAGTTTGGAATCAAAATTGCAGATCAAGGCTTGTGGTCCCAATTCCAGTCTGAGCTCAAAATTCCGGTTTGGAATCTCAACTGCAGTGAAAGGCTAGATGTCACATTTCCACTATGCAATCAGAAATGCAATTCAAAGCTAAGGGTCACAATTCCAGTCTGAGGTCACAATTCCAGTTTGGAATTACAATTGCAGATCAACGCTTGAGCTCACAATTCCAGTTTGGAATCACAATTTCATTTCTATATCACAATTCCATTCTAAGCTCACAATTCCTGATTGAAATCACAATTCCTCTACTATGCCACAATTAGAGACTGAGGGCAGAATTCCAGTTTGGAATCACAATTCCATTTGATGTCACAATTCCAGTCTGAGCTCACAATTCCAGCTTGGAATCAAAATGGCAGATCAAGGTTTGAGGTCCCAATTACAGCCTGTGGTCACAAATCTGGTTTGGAATCAGAAATGCAGTGCAAGTTTAGAGGTCACAATTCCACTATGGAATCACAATTGCATTTCAAAGCTCATGGTCACAATTCCAGTCTGAGGTCACAATTCCGGTTTGCAATTACAATAGCAGATCAAGGCTTGAGCTCACCATTCCAGTTTGGAATCACAATTTCATTTCTATATCACAATTCCTTTCTAAGATCACAATTCCTGATTGGATTCACAATTCCTCTTCGATGTCACAATTAGAGACTGAGGGCAGAATTCCAGTTTGGAATCCAATTACAGATCAAGGCTTGATGTCAAAATTCCAGTCTGCGGTCACAATTCCAGTTTGGAATCAAAATTGCAGATCAAGGCTTGAGGTCCCAATTCCAGTCTGCTGTCACAATTCCAGTTTGGAATTACAATTGCAGATCAACGCTTGAGCTCACAATTCCAGTTTGGAATCACAATTTCATTTCTATATCACAATTCCATTCTAAGCTCACCATTCCGGTTTGGAATCACAATTCCTCTACTATGCCACAATTAGAGACTGAGGGCAGAATTCCAGTTTGGAACCACAATTCCATTTGATGTCACAATTCCAGTCTGAGCTCACAATTCCAGCTTGGAATCAAAATGGCAGATCAAGGCTTGAGGTCCCAATTCCAGTCTGCGGTGACAATTCCGGTTTGGAATCACAAATGCAGTGCAAGGCTAGAGGTCACAATTCCACTATGGAATCACAATTGCAGTTCAAAGCTCAGGGTCACAATTCCAGTCGGAGGTCACAATTCCTGTCTGCAATTAGAATATCAGATCAAGGCTTGAGCTCACAATTCCAGTTTGGAATCACAATTCCATTTGATGTCACAATTTCAGTCTGAGCTCACAATTCCAGTTTGGAATCAAAATTGCAGATCAAGGCTTGAGGTCCCAATTCCAGTCTGCGGTCACAATTCCGGTTTGGAATCACAATTGCAGTGCACGGCTAGATGTCACAATTCCACTATGGAATCACAATAACTTTTCAAACATCAGGGTCACAATTCCAGTCCAAGGTCAGAATTCCACTTTAGAATTAACATTGCATATAACGGCTTGAGCTGACAATTCCTGTTTGGAATCACTAGTTCATTTCTACATGACAATTCCATTCTAAGCTTACAATTCCTGATTGGAATCACAATTCCACTACTATGTCACAATTAAAGACTGAGGGCAGAATTCCAGTTTGGAATCAAAATTGCAGATCAAGGCTTGGAGGTCCCAATTCCAGTCTGCGGTCACAATTCCGGATTGGAATGAGAATTGCAGTGCAAGGCTAGAGGACACAATTCCACTATGGAATCACAATTGCATTTCAAAGCTCAAGGTCACAATTCCAGTCTGAGGTCATAATTCCGATTTGGAATCACAATTTCATTGGAAGGCTTGAGCTCACCATTCCAGTTTGGAATCACAATTTCATTTCTATATCACAATTCCTTTCTAAGATCACAATTCCTGATTGGAATCACAATTCCTCTTCGATGTCACAATTAGAGACTGAGGGCAGAATTCCAGTTTGGAATCACAAATCCATTTGATGTCACAATTTCAGTCTGAGTCCACAATTCCAGTTTGGAATCAAAATTGCAGATCAAGGCTTGAGGTCCCACTTCCAGTCTGCGGTCACAATTCCGGTTTGGAATCACAATTGCAGTGCACGGCTAGATGTCACAATTCCACTATGCAATCACAATAACAGTTCAAACATCAGGGTCACAATTCCAGTCCAAGGTCAGAATTCCACTTTAGAATTAACATTGCATATAACGGGTTGAGCTGACAATCCCTGTTTGGAATCACTAGTTCATTTCTATATCACAATTCCATTCTAAGCTCACAATTTCTGATTGGAATCAGAATTCCTCTACTATGCCACAATTAGAGACTGAGGGCAGAATTCCAGTTTGGAACCACAATTCCATTTGATGTCACAATTCCAGTCTGAGCTCACAATTCCAGCTTGAAATCAAAATTGTACTTCAAGGCTTGAGGTCCCAATTCCAGTCTGCGGTGACAATTCTGGTTTGGAATCACAATTGCAGTGCAAGGCTAGAGGTCACAATTCCACTATGGAATCACAATTGCAGTTCAAAGCTCAGGGTCACAATTCCAGTCGGAGGTCACAATTCCTGTCTGCAATTAGAATATCAGATCAAGGCTTGAGCTCACAATTCCAGTTTGGAATCACAATTCCATTTGATGTCACAATTTCAGTCTGAGCTCACAATTCCAGTTTGGAATCAAAATTGCAGATCAAGGCTTGAGGTCCCAATTCCAGTCTGCGGTCAAAATTCCGGTTTGGAATCACAATTGCTGTGCACGGATAGATGTCACAATTCCACTATGCAATCACAATAACAGTTCAATCATCAGGGTCACAATTCCAGTCCAAGGTCAGAATTCCACTTTAGAAATAACATTGCATATAAGGACTTGAGCTGACAATTCCTGTTTGGAATCACTAGTTCATTTCTACATGACAATTCCATTCTAAGCTTACAATTCCTGATTGGAATCACAATTTCACTACTATGTCACAATTAGAGACTGAGGGCAGAATTCCAGTTTGGAATCAAAATTGCAGATCAAGGCTTGGAGGTCCCAATTCCAGTCTGCGGTCACAATTCCAGATTGGAATGAGAATTGCAGTGCAAGGCTAGAGGTCACAATTCCACTATGGAATCACAATTGCAGTTCAAAGCTCAGGGTCACAATTCCAATCTGAGGTCACAATTCCAGTTTGGAATTACAATGGCAGATCAAGGCTTGAGCTCACAATTCCAGTTTGGGATCATAAATCCATTTTATGTCACAATTCCCGTCTGAGCTCAAAATTCCAGTTTGGAATCAAAATTGCAGATCAAGGCTTGTGGTCCCAATTCCAGTCTGAGCTCAAAATTCCGGTTTGGAATCACAACTGCAGTGAAAGGCTAGATGTCACATTTCCACTATGCATTCAGAAATGCAATTCAAAGCTAAGGGTCACAATTCAAGTCTGAGGTCACAATTCCAGTTTGGAATTACAATTGCAGATCAACGCTTGAGCTCACAATTCCAGTTTGGAATCACAGTTTCATTTCTATATCACAATTCCTTTATAAGCTCACAATTCCTGATTGGAATCACAATTCCTCTACTATGTCACAATTAGAGACTGAGGGCAGAATTCCAGTTTGGAATCACAATTCCATTTGATGTCACAATTCCAGTCTGAGCTCACAATTCCAGCTTGGAATCAAAATGGCAGATCAAGGCTTGAGGTCCCACTTCCAGTCTGCGGTCACAATTCCGGTTTGGAATCACAAGTGCATTGCAGGGCTAGAGGTCACAATTCCACTATGGAATCACAATTGCAGTTCAAATCTCAGGGTCACAATTCCAGTCTGAGGTCACAATTCCAGTTTGGAATCAAAATTGCAGATCAAGGTTTGAGGTCCCAATTACAGCCTGTGGTCACAATTCTGGTTTGGAATCACAAATGCAGTGCAAGTTTAGAGGTCACAATTCCACTATGGAATCACAATTGCATTTCAAAGCTCATGGTCACAATTCCAGTCTGAGGTCACAATTCCGGTTTGCAATTACAATAGCAGATCAAGGCTTGAGCTCACCATTCCAGTTTGGAATCACAATTTCATTTCTATATCACAATTCCTTTCTAAGATCACAATTCCTGATTGGATTCAGAATTCCTCTACTATGTCACAATTAGAGACTGTGGGCAGAATTCCAGTTTGGAACCACAATTTCATTTGATGTCACAATTCCAGTCTGAGCTCACAATTCCAGCTTGGAATCAAAATGGCAGATCAAGGCTTGAGGTCCCAATTCCAGTCTGCGGTCACAATTCCGGTTTGGAATTACAATTGCAGATCAACGCTTGAGCTCACAATTCCATTTTGGAATCACAAGTTCATTTCTATATCACAATTCCATTCTAAGCTCACAATTCCTGATTGGTATCAGAATTCCTCTACTATGCCACAATTAGAGACTGAGGGCAGAATTCCAGTTTGGAACCACAATTCCATTTGATGTCACAATTCCAGTCTGAGCTCACAATTCCAGCTTGGAATCAAAATGGCAGATCAAGGCTTGAGGTCCGAATTCCAGTCTGCGGTGACAATTCCGGTTTGGAATCACAATTGCAGTGCAAGGCTTGAGGTCACAATTCCACTATGGAATCACAATTGCAGTTCAAAGCTCAGGGTCACAATTCCAGTCGGAGGTCACAATTCCTGTCTGCAATTAGAATATCAGATCAAGTCTTGAGCTCACAATTCCAGTTTGGAATCACAATTCCATTTGATGTCACAATTTCAGTCTGAGCTCGCAATTCCAGTTTGGAATCAAAATTGCAGATCAAGGCTTGAGGTCCCAATTCCAGTCTGCGGTCACAATTCCGGTTTGGAATCACAATTGCTGTGCACGGATAGATGTCACAATTCCACTATGCAATCACAATAACAATTCAAACATCAGGGTCACAATTCCAGTCCAAGGTCAGAATTCCACTTTAGAATTAACATTGCATATAACGGCTTGAGCTGACAATTCCTGTTTGGAATCACTAGTTCATTTCTACATGACAATTCCATTCTAAGCTTACAATTCCTGATTGGAATCACAATTCCACTACTATGTCACAATTAGAGACTGAGGGCAGAATTCCAGTTTGGAATCAAAATTGCAGATCAAGGCTTGGAGGTCCCAATTCCAGTCTGCGGTCACAATTCCGGATTGGAATGAGAATTGCAGTGCAAGGCTAGAGGACACAATTCCACTATGGAATCACAATTGCATTTCAAAGCTCAAGGTCACAATTCCAGGCTGAGGTCATAATTCCGATTTGGAATCACAATTTCATTGGAAGGCTTGAGCTCACCATTCCAGTTTGGAATCACAATTTCATTTCTATATCACAATTCCTTTCTAAGATCACAATTCCTGATTGGATTCACAATTCCTCTTCGATGTCACAATTAGAGACTGAGGGCAGAATTCCAGTTTGGAATCACAATTCCATTTGATGTCACAATTCCAGTCTGAGTCCACAATTCCAGTTTGGAATCAAAATTGCAGATCAAGGCTTGAGGTCCCACTTCCAGTCTGCGGTCACAATTCCGGTTTGGAATCACAATTGCTGTGCACGTCTAGATGTCACAATTCCACTATGCAATCACAATAACAGTTCAAACATCAGGGTCACAATTCCAGTCCAAGGTCAGAATTCCACTTTAGAATTAACATTGCATATAACGGGTTGAGCTGACAATTCCTGTTTGGAATCACTAGTTCATTTCTACATGACAATTCCATTCTAAGCTTACAATTCCTGATTGGAATCACAATTTCACTACTATGTCACAATTAGAGACTGAGGGCAGAATTCCAGTTTGGAATCAAAATTGCAGATCAAGGCTTGGAGGTCCCAATTCCAGTCTGCGGTCACAATTCCGGATTGGAATGAGAATTGCAGTGCAAGGCTAGAGGACACAATTCCATTATGGAATCACAATTGCAGTTCAAAGCTCAGGGTCACAATTCCAATCTGAGGTCACAATTCCAGTTTGGAATTACAATTGCAGATCAAGGCTTGAGCTCACAATTCCAGTTTGGGATCACAAATCCATTTTATGTCACAATTCCCGTCTGAGCTCAAAATTCCAGTTTGGAATCAAAATTGCAGATCAAGGCTTGTGGTCCCAATTCCAGTCTGAGCTCAAAATTCCGGTTTGGAATCTCAACTGCAGTGAAAGGCTAGATGTCACATTTCCACTATGCAATCAGAAATGCAATTCAAAGCTAAGGGTCACAATTCCAGTCTGAGGTCACAATTCCAGTTTGGAATTACAATTGCAGATCAACGCTTGAGCTCACAATTCCAGTTTGGAATCACAATTTCATTTCTATATCACAATTCCATTCTAAGCTCACAATTCCTGATTGAAATCACAATTCCTCTACTATGCCACAATTAGAGACTGAGGGCAGAATTCCAGTTTGGAATCACAATTCCATTTGATGTCACAATTCCAGTCTGAGCTCACAATTCCAGCTTGGAATCAAAATGGCAGATCAAGGTTTGAGGTCCCAATTACAGCCTGTGGTCACAAATCTGGTTTGGAATCAGAAATGCAGTGCAAGTTTAGAGGTCACAATTCCACTATGGAATCACAATTGCATTTCAAAGCTCATGGTCACAATTCCAGTCTGAGGTCACAATTCCGGTTTGCAATTACAATAGCAGATCAAGGCTTGAGCTCACCATTCCAGTTTGGAATCACAATTTCATTTCTATATCACAATTCCTTTCTAAGATCACAATTCCTGATTGGATTCACAATTCCTCTTCGATGTCACAATTAGAGACTGTGGGCAGAATTCCAGTTTGGAATCCAATTACAGATCAAGGCTTGATGTCAAAATTCCAGTCTGCGGTCACAATTCCAGTTTGGAATCAAAATTGCAGATCAAGGCTTGAGGTCCCAATTCCAGTCTGCTGTCACAATTCCAGTTTGGAATTACAATTGCAGATCAACGCTTGAGCTCACAATTCCAGTTTGGAATCACAATTTCATTTCTATATCACAATTCCATTCTAAGCTCACCATTCCGGTTTGGAATCACAATTCCTCTACTATGCCACAATTAGAGACTGAGGGCAGAATTCCAGTTTGGAACCACAATTCCATTTGATGTCACAATTCCAGTCTGAGCTCACAATTCCAGCTTGGAATCAAAATGGCAGATCAAGGCTTGAGGTCCCAATTCCAGTCTGCGGTGACAATTCCGGTTTGGAATCACAAATGCAGTGCAAGGCTAGAGGTCACAATTCCACTATGGAATCACAATTGCAGTTCAAAGCTCAGGGTCACAATTCCAGTCGGAGGTCACAATTCCTGTCTGCAATTAGAATATCAGATCAAGGCTTGAGCTCACAATTCCAGTTTGGAATCACAATTCCATTTGATGTCACAATTTCAGTCTGAGCTCACAATTCCAGTTTGGAATCAAAATTGCAGATCAAGGCTTGAGGTCCCAATTCCAGTCTGCGGTCACAATTCCGGTTTGGAATCACAATTGCAGTGCACGGCTAGATGTCACAATTCCACTATGGAATCACAATAACTTTTCAAACATCAGGGTCACAATTCCAGTCCAAGGTCAGAATTCCACTTTAGAATTAACATTGCATATAACGGCTTGAGCTGACAATTCCTGTTTGGAATCACTAGTTCATTTCTACATGACAATTCCATTCTAAGCTTACAATTCCTGATTCGAATCACAATTCCACTACTATGTCACAATTAAAGACTGAGGGCAGAATTCCAGTTTGGAATCAAAATTGCAGATCAAGGCTTGGAGGTCCCAATTCCAGTCTGCGGTCACAATTCCGGATTGGAATGAGAATTGCAGTGCAAGGCTAGAGGACACAATTCCACTATGGAATCACAATTGCATTTCAAAGCTCAAGGTCACAATTCCAGTCTGAGGTCATAATTCCGATTTGGAATCACAATTTCATTGGAAGGCTTGAGCTCACCATTCCAGTTTGGAATCACAATTTCATTTCTATATCACAATTCCTTTCTAAGATCACAATTCCTGATTGGAATCACAATTCCTCTTCGATGTCACAATTAGAGACTGAGGGCAGAATTCCAGTTTGGAATCACAAATCCATTTGATGTCACAATTTCAGTCTGAGTCCACAATTCCAGTTTGGAATCAAAATTGCAGATCAAGGCTTGAGGTCCCACTTCCAGTCTGCGGTCACAATTCCGGTTTGGAATCACAATTGCTGTGCACGGCTAGATGTCACAATTCCACTATGCAATCACAATAACAGTTCAAACATCAGGGTCACAATTCCAGTCCAAGGTCAGAATTCCACTTTAGAATTAACATTGCATATAACGGGTTGAGCTGACAATTCCTGTTTGGAATCACTAGTTCATTTCTATATCACAATTCCATTCTAAGCTCACAATTTCTGATTGGAATCAGAATTCCTCTACTATGCCACAATTAGAGACTGAGGGCAGAATTCCAGTTTGGAACCACAATTTCATTTGATGTCACAATTCCAGTCTGAGCTCACAATTCCAGCTTGAAATCAAAATTGTACTTCAAGGCTTGAGGTCCCAATTCCAGTCTGCGGTGACAATTCTGGTTTGGAATCACAATTGCAGTGCAAGGCTAGAGGTCACAATTCCACTATGGAATCACAATTGCAGTTCAAAGCTCAGGGTCACAATTCCAGTCGGAGGTCACAATTCCTGTCTGCAATTAGAATATCAGATCAAGGCTTGAGCTCACAATTCCAGTTTGGAATCACAATTCCATTTGATGTCACAATTTCAGTCTGAGCTCACAATTCCAGTTTGGAATCAAAATTGCAGATCAAGGCTTGAGGTCCCAATTCCAGTCTGCGGTCAAAATTCCGGTTTGGAATCACAATTGCTGTGCACGGATAGATGTCACAATTCCACTATGCAATCACAATAACAGTTCAATCATCAGGGTCACAATTCCAGTCCAAGGTCAGAATTCCACTTTAGAAATAACATTGCATATAAGGACTTGAGCTGACAATTCCTGTTTGGAATCACTAGTTCATTTCTACATGACAATTCCATTCTAAGCTTACAATTCCTGATTGGAATCACAATTTCACTACTATGTCACAATTAGAGACTGAGGGCAGAATTCCAGTTTGGAATCAAAATTGCAGATCAAGGCTTGGAGGTCCCAATTCCAGTCTGCGGTCACAATTCCAGATTGGAATGAGAATTGCAGTGCAAGGCTAGAGGTCACAATTCCACTATGGAATCACAATTGCAGTTCAAAGCTCAGGGTCACAATTCCAATCTGAGGTCACAATTCCAGTTTGGAATTACAATGGCAGATCAAGGCTTGAGCTCACAATTCCAGTTTGGGATCATAAATCCATTTTATGTCACAATTCCCGTCTGAGCTCAAAATTCCAGTTTGGAATCAAAATTGCAGATCAAGGCTTGTGGTCCCAATTCCAGTCTGAGCTCAAAATTCCGGTTTGGAATCACAACTGCAGTGAAAGGCTAGATGTCACATTTCCACTATGCATTCAGAAATGCAATTCAAAGCTAAGGGTCACAATTCAAGTCTGAGGTCACAATTCCAGTTTGGAATTACAATTGCAGATCAACGCTTGAGCTCACAATTCCAGTTTGGAATCACAGTTTCATTTCTATATCACAATTCCTTTATAAGCTCACAATTCCTGATTGGAATCACAATTCCTCTACTATGTCACAATTAGAGACTGAGGGCAGAATTCCAGTTTGGAATCACAATTCCATTTGATGTCACAATTCCAGTCTGAGCTCACAATTCCAGCTTGGAATCAAAATGGCAGATCAAGGCTTGAGGTCCCAATTCCAGTCTGCGGTCACAATTCCGGTTTGGAATCACAAGTGCATTGCAGGGCTAGAGGTCACAATTCCACTATGGAATCACAATTGCAGTTCAAATCTCAGGGTCACAATTCCAGTCTGAGGTCACAATTCCAGTTTGGAATCAAAATTGCAGATCAAGGTTTGAGGTCCCAATTACAGCCTGTGGTCACAATTCTGGTTTGGAATCACAAATGCAGTGCAAGTTTAGAGGTCACAATTCCACTATGGAATCACAATTGCATTTCAAAGCTCATGGTCACAATTCCAGTCTGAGGTCACAATTCCGGTTTGCAATTACAATAGCAGATCAAGGCTTGAGCTCACCATTCCAGTTTGGAATCACAATTTCATTTCTATATCACAATTCCTTTCTAAGATCACAATTCCTGATTGGATTCACAATTCCTCTACTATGTCACAATTAGAGACTGTGGGCAGAATTCCAGTTTGGAATCCAATTACTGATCAAGGCTTGATGTCAAAATTCCAGTCTGCGGTCACAATTCCAGTTTGGAATCAAAATTGCAGATCAAGGCTTGAGGTCCCAATTCCAGTCTGCTGTCACAATTCCAGTTTGGAATTACAATTGCAGATCAACGCTTGAGCTCACAATTCCAGTTTGGAATCACAAGTTCATTTCTATATCACAATTCCATTCTAAGCTCACAATTCCTGATTGGAATCACATTTCCTCTACTATGCCACAATTAGAGACTGAGGGCAGAATTCCAGTTTGGAACCACAATTCCATTTGATGTCACAATTCCAGTCTGAGCTCACAATTCCAGCTTGGAATCAAAATGGCAGATCAAGGCTTGAGGTCCCAATTCCAGTCTGCGGTGACAATTCCGGTTTGGAATCACAATTGCAGTGCAAGGCTAGAGGTCACAATTCCACTATGGAATCACAATTGCAGTTCAAAGCTCAGGGTCACAATTCCAGTTGGAGGTCACAATTCCTGTCTGCAATTAGAATATCAGATCAAGGCTTGAGCTCACAATTCCAGTTTGGAATCACAATTCCTTTTGATGTCACAATTTCAGTCTGAGCTCACAATTCCAGTTTGGAATCAAAATTGCAGATCAAGGCTTGAGGTCCCAATTCCAGTCTGCGGTCACAATTCCGGTTTGGAATCACAATTGCAGTGCACGGCTAGATGTCACAATTCCACTATGGAATCACAATAACAGTTCAAACATCAGGGTCACAATTCCAGTCCAAGGTCAGAATTCCACTTTAGAATTAACATTGCATATAACGGCTTGAGCTGACAATTCCTGTTTCGAATCACTAGTTCATTTCTACATGACAATTCCATTCTAAGCTTACAATTCCTGATTGGAATCACAATTCCACTACTATGTCACAATTAGAGACTGAGGGCAGAATTCCAGTTTGGAATCAAAATTGCAGATCAAGGCTTGGAGGTCCCAATTCCAGTCTGCGGTCACTATTCCGGATTGGAATGAGAATTGCAGTGCAAGGCTAGAGGTCACAATTCCACTATGGAATCACAATTGCAGTTCAAAGCTCAAGGTCACAATTCCAGTCTGAGGTCATAATTCCGATTTGGAATCACAATTTCATTGGAAGGCTTGAGCTCACCATTCCAGTTTGGAATCACAATTTCATTTCTATATCACAATTCCTTTCTAAGATCACAATTCCTGATTGGAATCACAATTCCTCTTCGATGTCACAATTACAGACTGAGGGCAGAATTCCAGTTTGGAATCACAAATCCATTTGATGTCACAATTCCAGTCTGAGTCCACAATTCCAGTTTGGAATCAAAATTGCAGATCAAGGCTTGAGGTCCCACTTCCAGTCTGCGGTCAAAATTCCGGTTTGGAATCACAATTGCTGTGCACGGCTAGATGTCACAATTCCACTATGCAATCACAATAACAGTTCAAACATCAGGGTCACAATTCCAGTCCAAGGTCAGAATTCCACTTTAGAATTAACATTGCATATAACGGGTTGAGCTGACAATTCCTGTTTGGAATCACTAGTTCATTTCTACATGACAATTCCATTCTAAGCTTACAATTCCTGATTGGAATCACAATTCCACTACTATGTCACAATTAGAGACTGAGGGCAGAATTCCAGTTTGGAATCAAAATTGCAGATCAAGGCTTGGAGGTCCCAATTCCAGTCTGCGGTCACAATTCCGGTTTGGAATGAGAATTGCAGTGCAAGGCTAGAGGTCACAATTCCACTATGGAATCACAATTGCAGTTCAAAGCTCAGGGTCACAATTCCAGGCTGAGGTCACAATTCCGGTTTGCAATTACAATAGCAGATCAAGGCTTGAGCTCACCATTCCAGTTTGGAATCACAATTTCATTTCTATATCACAATTCCTTTCTAAGATCACAATTCCTGATTGGATTCACAATTCCTCTACTATGTCACAATTAGAGACTGTGGGCAGAATTCCAGTTTGGAATCCAATTACAGATCAAGGCTTGATGTCAAAATTCCAGTCTGCGTTCACAATTCCAGTTTGGAATCAAAATTGCAGATCAAGGCTTGAGGTCCCAATTCCAGTCTGCTGTCACAATTCCAGTTTGGAATTACAATTGCAGATCAACGCTTGAGCTCACAATTCCAGTTTGGAATCACAAGTTCATTTCTATATCACAATTCCATTCTAAGCTCACAGTTCCTGATTGGAATCACATTTCCTCTACTATGCCACAATTAGAGACTGAGGGCAGAATTCCAGTTTGGAACCACAATTCCATTTGATGTCACAATTCCAGTCTGAGCTCACAATTCCAGCTTGGAATCAAAATGGCAGATCAAGGCTTGAGGTAAAAATTCCAGTCTGCGGTGACAATTCCGGTTTGGAATCACAATTGCAGTGCAAGGCTAGAGGTCACAATTCCACTATGGAATCACAATTGCAGTTCAAAGCTCAGGGTCACAATTCCAGTTGGAGGTCACAATTCCTGTCTGCAATTAGAATATCAGATCAAGGCTTGAGCTCACAATTCCAGTTTGGAATCACAATTCCATTTTATGTCACAATTTCAGTCTGAGTCCACAATTCCAGTTTGGAATCAAAATTGCAGATCAAGGCTTGAGGTCCCAATTCCAGTCTGCGGTCACAATTCCGGTTTGGAATCACAATTGCAGTGCACGGCTAGATGTCACAATTCCACTATGGAATCACAATAACAGTTCAAACATCAGGGTCACAATTCCAGTCCAAGGTCAGAATTCCACTTTAGAATTAACATTGCATATAACGGCTTGAGCTGACAATTCCTGTTTGGAATCACTAGTTCATTTCTACATGACAATTCCATTCTAAGCTTACAATTCCTGATTGGAATCACAATTCCACTACTATGTCACAATTAGAGACTGAGGGCAGAATTCCAGTTTGGAATCACAATTGCAGATCAAGGCTTGGAGGTCCCAATTCCAGTCTGCGGTCACAATTCCGGATTGGAATGAGAATTGCAGTGCAAGGCTAGAGGACACAATTCCACTATGGAATCACAATTGCAGTTCAAAGCTCAAGGTCACAATTCCAGTCTGAGGTCATAATTCCGATTTGGAATCACAATTTCATTGGAAGGCTTGAGCTCACCATTCCAGTTTGGAATCACAATTTCATTTCTATATCACAATTCCTTTCTAAGATCACAATTCCTGATTGGAATCACAATTCCTCTTCGATGTCACAATTACAGACTGAGGGCAGAATTCCAGTTTGGAATCACAAATCCATTTGATGTCACAATTCCAGTCTGAGTCCACAATTCCAGTTTGGAATCAAAATTGCAGATCAAGGCTTGAGGTCCCACTTCCAGTCTGCGGTCAAAATTCCGGTTTGGAATCACAATTGCTGTGCACGGCTAGATGTCACAATTCCACTATGCAATCACAATAACAGTTCAAACATCAGGGTCACAATTCCAGTCCAAGGTCAGAATTCCACTTTAGAATTAACATTGCATATAACGGGTTGAGCTGACAATTCCTGTTTGGAATCACTAGTTCATTTCTACATGACAATTCCATTCTAAGCTTACAATTCCTGATTGGAATCACAATTCCACTACTATGTCACAATTAGAGACTGAGGGCAGAATTCCAGTTTGGAATCAAAATTGCAGATCAAGGCTTGGAGGTCCCAATTCCAGTCTGCGGTCACAATTCCGGATTGGAATGAGAATTGCAGTGCAAGGCTAGAGGACACAATTCCACTATGGAATCACAATTGCAGTTCAAAGCTCAGGGTCACAATTCCAGTCGGAGGTCACAATTCCTGTCTGCAATTAGAATATCAGATCAAGTCTTGAGCTCACAGTTCCAGTTTGGAATCACAATTCCATTTATGTCACAATTTCAGTCTGAGCTCACAATTCCTGATTGGAATCAGAATTCCTCTACTATGTCACAATTAGAGACTGAGGGCAGAATTCCAGTTTGGAATCACAATTCCATTTGATGTCACAATTCCAGTGTGAGCTCACAATTCCAGTTTTGAATCAAAATTGCACATCAAGGCTTGAGATTCCAATTACAGTCTGCGGTCACAATTCCCAACTGGAATCACAATTGCAGTGCAAGGATAGATGTCACATTTCCAGTATGGAATCAGAAATGCAGTTCAAAGCTCAGGGTCACAATTCCAGTCTGAGCTCACAATTCCAGTTTGGAATCACAATTACAGATCAAGGCTTGAGGTCCCAATCAGAGTTTGCGGTCACAATTCCGGTTTGGAATCACAATTGCAGTGCAAGACTTGAGGTCACAATTCCAGTTTGGAATCACAATTTCATTTCTATATCACAATTCCTTTCTAAACTCACAGTTCCTGATTGGAATCACAATTCCTCTACTATGTCACAATTAGAGACTGAGGGCAGAATTCCAGTTTGGAATCACAATTCCATTTGATGTCACAATTCCAGTCTGAGCTCACAATTCCAGTTTGGAATCAAAATGGCAGATCAAGGCTTGAGGTCCCAATTCCAGTCTGCGGTGACAATTCCGGTTTGGAATCACAAGTGCATTGCACGGCTAGAGGTCACAATTCCACTATGCAATCACAATTGCCATTCAAAGCTCAGGGTCACAATTCCAGTCTGAGGTCACAATTCCAGTTTGGAATCAAAATTGCAGATCAAGGTTTGAGGTCCCAATTCCAGTCTGTGGTCACAATTCCTGTTTGGATTCAGAAATGCAGTGAAAGTTTAGAGGTCACAATTCCACTATGGAATCACAATTGCATTTGAAAGCTCATGGTCACAATTCCAGTCTGAGGTCATAATTCCGGTTTGGAATCACAATTTCATTGGAAGGCTTGAGCTCACCATTCCAGTTTGGAATCACAATTTCATTTCTATATCACAATTCCTTTCTAAGCTCACAATTCCTGATTGGAATCAGAATTCCTCTACTATGCCACAATTAGAGACTGAGGGCAGAATTCCAGTTTGGAACCACAATTTCATTTGATGTCACAATTCCAGTCTGAGCTCACAATTCCAGCTTGGAATCAAAATGGCAGATCAAGGCTTGAGGTCCCAATTCCAGTCTGCGGTCACAATTCCGGTTTGGAATTACAATTGCAGATCAACGCTTGAGCTCACAATTCCATTTTGGAATCACAAGTTCATTTCTATATCACAATTCCATTCTAAGCTCACAATTCCTGATTGGTATCAGAATTCCTCTACTATGCCACAATTAGAGACTGAGGGCAGAATTCCAGTTTGGAACCACAATTCCATTTGATGTCACAATTCCAGTCTGAGCTCACAATTCCAGCTTGGAATCAAAATTGTACATCAAGGCTTGAGGTCCGAATTCCAGTCTGCGGTGACAATTCCGGTTTGGAATCACAATTGCAGTGCAAGGCTTGAGGTCACAATTCCACTATGGAATCACAATTGCAGTTCAAAGCTCAGGGTCACAATTCCAGTCGGAGGTCACAATTCCTGTCTGCAATTAGAATATCAGATCAAGTCTTGAGCTCACAATTCCAGTTTGGAATCACAATTCCATTTGATGTCACAATTTCAGTCTGAGCTCGCAATTCCAGTTTGGAATCAAAATTGCAGATCAAGGCTTGAGGTCCCAATTCCAGTCTGCGGTCACAATTCCGGTTTGGAATCACAATTGCTGTGCACGGATAGATGTCACAATTCCACTATGCAATCACAATAACAGTTCAAACATCAGGGTCACAATTCCAGTCCAAGGTCAGAATTCCACTTTAGAATTAACATTGCATATAACGGCTTGAGCTGACAATTCCTGTTTGGAATCACTAGTTCATTTCTACATGACAATTCCATTCTAAGCTTACAATTCCTGATTGGAATCACAATTCCACTACTATGTCACAATTAGAGACTGAGGGCAGAATTCCAGTTTGGAATCAAAATTGCAGATCAAGGCTTGGAGGTCCCAATTCCAGTCTGCGGTCACAATTCCGGATTGGAATGAGAATTGCAGTGCAAGGCTAGAGATCAAAATTTCGATATGGAATCACAATTGCCGTTCAAAGCTCAGGGTCACAATTCCAGTCTGAGGTCACAATTCCGATTTGGAATCACAATTTCATTGGAAGGCTTGAGCTCACCATTCCAGTTTGGAATCACAATTTCATTTCTATATCACAATTCCTTTCTAAGATCACAATTCCTGATTGGATTCACAATTCCTCTTCGATGTCACAATTAGAGACTGAGGGCAGAATTCCAGTTTGGAATCACAATTCCATTTGATGTCACAATTTCAGTCTGAGTCCACAATTCCAGTTTGGAATCAAAATTGCAGATCAAGGCTTGAGGTCCCACTTCCAGTCTGCGGTCACAATTCCGGTTTGGAATCACAATTGCTGTGCACGTCTAGGTGTCACAATTCCACTATGCAATCACAATAACAGTTCAAACATCAGGGTCACAATTCCAGTCCAAGGTCAGAATTCCACTTTAGAATTAACATTGCATATAACGGGTTGAGCTGACAATTCCTGTTTGGAATCACTAGTTCATTTCTACATGACAATTCCATTCTAAGCTTACAATTCCTGATTGGAATCACAATTCCACTACTATGTCACAATTAGAGACTGAGGGCAGAATTCCAGTTTGGAATCAAAATTGCAGATCAAGGCTTGGAGGTCCCAATTCCAGTCTGCGGTCACAATTCCGGATTGGAATGAGAATTGCAGTGCAAGGCTAGAGGACACAATTCCATTATGGAATCACAATTGCAGTTCAAAGCTCAGGGTCACAATTCCAATCTGAGGTCACAATTCCAGTTTGGAATTACAATGGCAGATCAAGGCTTGAGCTCACAATTCCAGTTTGGGATCATAAATCCATTTTATGTCACAATTCCCGTCTGAGCTCAAAATTCCAGTTTGGAATCAAAATTGCAGATCAAGGCTTGTGGTCCCAATTCCAGTCTGAGCTCAAAATTCCGGTTTGGAATCTCAACTGCAGTGAAAGGCTAGATGTCACATTTCCACTATGCATTCAGAAATGCAATTCAAAGCTAAGGGTCACAATTCCAGTCTGAGGTCACAATTCCAGTTTGGAATTACAATTCCAGATCAACGCTTGAGCTCACAATTCCAGTTTGGAATCACAATTTCATTTCTATATCACAATTCCATTCTAAGCTCACAATTCCTGATTGAAATCACAATTCCTCTACTATGCCACAATTAGAGACTGAGGGCAGAATTCCAGTTTGGAATCACAATTCCATTTGATGTCACAATTCCAGTCTGAGCTCACAATTCCAGCTTGGAATCAAAATGGCAGATCAAGGTTTGAGGTCCCAATTACAGCCTGTGGTCACAAATCTGGTTTGGAATCAGAAATGCAGTGCAAGTTTAGAGGTCACAATTCCACTATGGAATCACAATTGCATTTCAAAGCTCATGGTCACAATTCCAGTCTGAGGTCACAATTCCGGTTTGCAATTACAATAGCAGATCAAGGCTTGAGCTCACCATTCCAGTTTGGAATCACAATTTCATTTCTATATCACAATTCCTTTCTAAGATCACAATTCCTGATTGGATTCACAATTCCTCTACTATGTCACAATTAGAGACTGTGGGCAGAATTCCAGTTTGGAATCCAATTACAGATCAAGGCTTGATGTCAAAATTCCAGTCTGCGGTCACAATTCCAGTTTGGAATCAAAATTGCAGATCAAGGCTTGAGGTCCCAATTCCAGTCTGCTGTCACAATTCCAGTTTGGAATTACAATTGCAGATCAACGCTTGAGCTCACAATTCCAGTTTGGAATCACAATTTCATTTCTATATCACAATTCCATTCTAAGCTCACCATTCCGGTTTGGAATCACAATTCCTCTACTATGCCACAATTAGAGACTGAGGGCAGAATTCCAGTTTGGAACCACAATTCCATTTGATGTCACAATTCCAGTCTGAGCTCACAATTCCAGCTTGGAATCAAAATGGCAGATCAAGGCTTGAGGTAAAAATTCCAGTCTGCGGTGACAATTCCGGTTTGGAATCACAATTGCAGTGCAAGGCTAGAGGTCACAATTCCACTATGGAATCACAATTGCAGTTCAAAGCTCAGGGTCACAATTCCAGTCGGAGGTCACAATTCCTGTCTGCAATTAGAATATCAGATCAAGGCTTGAGCTCACAATTCCAGTTTGGAATCACAATTCCATTTTATGTCACAATTTCAGTCTGAGCTCACAATTCCAGTTTGGAATCAAAATTGCAGATCAAGGCTTGAGGTCCCAATTCCAGTCTGCGGTCACAATTCCGGTTTGGAATCACAATTGCAGTGCACGGCTAGATGTCACAATTCCACTATGGAATCACAATAACTTTTCAAACATCAGGGTCACAATTCCAGTCCAAGGTCAGAATTCCACTTTAGAATTAACATTGCATATAACGGCTTGAGCTGACAATTCCTGTTTGGAATCACTAGTTCATTTCTACATGACAATTCCATTCTAAGCTTACAATTCCTGATTGGAATCACAATTCCACTACTATGTCACAATTAAAGACTGAGGGCAGAATTCCAGTTTGGAATCAAAATTGCAGATCAAGGCTTGGAGGTCCCAATTCCAGTCTGCGGTCACAATTCCGGATTGGAATGAGAATTGCAGTGCAAGGCTAGAGGACACAATTCCACTATGGAATCACAATTGCATTTCAAAGCTCAAGGTCACAATTCCAGTCTGAGGTCATAATTCCGATTTGGAATCACAATTTCATTGGAAGGCTTGAGCTCACCATTCCAGTTTGGAATCACAATTTCATTTCTATATCACAATTCCTTTCTAAGATCACAATTCCTGATTGGAATCACAATTCCTCTTCGATGTCACAATTAGAGACTGAGGGCAGAATTCCAGTTTGGAATCACAAATCCATTTGATGTCACAATTTCAGTCTGAGTCCACAATTCCAGTTTGGAATCAAAATTGCAGATCAAGGCTTGAGGTCCCACTTCCAGTCTGCGGTCACAATTCCGGTTTGGAATCACAATTGCAGTGCACGGCTAGATGTCACAATTCCACTATGCAATCACAATAACAGTTCAAACATCAGGGTCACAATTCCAGTCCAAGGTCAGAATTCCACTTTAGAATTAACATTGCATATAACGGGTTGAGCTGACAATCCCTGTTTGGAATCACTAGTTCATTTCTATATCTCAATTCCATTCTAAGCTCACAATTTCTGATTGGAATCAGAATTCCTCTACTATGCCACAATTAGAGACTGAGGGCAGAATTCCAGTTTGGAACCACAATTCCATTTGATGTCACAATTCCAGTCTGAGCTCACAATTCCAGCTTGAAATCAAAATTGTACATCAAGGCTTGAGGTCCCAATTCCAGTCTGCGGTGACAATTCTGGTTTTGAATCACAATTGCAGTGCAAGGCTAGAGGTCACAATTCCACTATGGAATCACAATTGCAGTTCAAAGCTCAGGGTCACAATTCCAGTCGGAGGTCACAATTCCTGTCTGCAATTAGAATATCAGATCAAGGCTTGAGCTCACAATTCCAGTTTGGAATCACAATTCCATTTGATGTCACAATTTCAGTCTGAGCTCACAATTCCAGTTTGGAATCAAAATTGCAGATCAAGGCTTGAGGTCCCAATTCCAGTCTGCGGTCAAAATTCCGGTTTGGAATCACAATTGCTGTGCACGGATAGATGTCACAATTCCACTATGCAATCACAATAACAGTTCAATCATCAGGGTCACAATTCCAGTCCAAGGTCAGAATTCCACTTTAGAATTAACATTGCATATAACGACTTGAGCTGACAATTCCTGTTTGGAATCACTAGTTCATTTCTACATGACAATTCCATTCTAAGCTTACAATTCCTGATTGGAATCACAATTTCACTACTATGTCACAATTAGAGACTGAGGGCAGAATTCCAGTTTGGAATCAAAATTGCAGATCAAGGCTTGGAGGTCCCAATTCCAGTCTGCGGTCACAATTCCAGATTGGAATGAGAATTGCAGTGCAAGGCTAGAGGTCACAATTCCACTATGGAATCACAATTGCAGTTCAAAGCTCAGGGTCACAATTCCAATCTGAGGTCACAATTCCAGTTTGGAATTACAATGGCAGATCAAGGCTTGAGCTCACAATTCCAGTTTGGGATCATAAATCCATTTTATGTCACAATTCCCGTCTGAGCTCAAAATTCCAGTTTGGAATCAAAATTGCAGATCAAGGCTTGTGGTCCCAATTCCAGTCTGAGCTCAAAATTCCGGTTTGGAATCACAACTGCAGTGAAAGGCTAGATGTCACATTTCCACTATGCATTCAGAAATGCAATTCAAAGCTAAGGGTCACAATTCAAGTCTGAGGTCACAATTCCAGTTTGGAATTACAATTGCAGATCAACGCTTGAGCTCACAATTCCAGTTTGGAATCACAGTTTCATTTCTATATCACAATTCCTTTATAAGCTCACAATTCCTGATTGGAATCACAATTCCTCTACTATGTCACAATTAGAGACTGAGGGCAGAATTCCAGTTTGGAATCACAATTCCATTTGATGTCACAATTCCAGTCTGAGCTCACAATTCCAGCTTGGAATCAAAATGGCAGATCAAGGCTTGAGGTCCCAATTCCAGTCTGCAGTCACAATTCCGGTTTGGAATCACAAGTGCATTGCACGGCTAGAGGTCACAATTCCACTATGGAATCACAATTGCAGTTCAAAGCTCAGGGTCACAATTCCAGTCTGAGGTCACAATTCCAGTTTGGAATCAAAATTGCAGATCAAGGTTTGAGGTCCCAATTACAGCCTGTGGTCACAATTCTGGTTTGGAATCACAAATGCAGTGCAAGTTTAGAGGTCACAATTCCACTATGGAATCACAATTGCATTTCAAAGCTCATGGTCACAATTCCAGTCTGAGGTCACAATTCCGGTTTGCAATTACAATAGCAGATCAAGGCTTGAGCTCACCATTCCAGTTTGGAATCACAATTTCATTTCTATATCACAATTCCTTTCTAAGATCACAATTCCTGATTGGATTCACAATTCCTCTACTATGTCACAATTAGAGACTGTGGGCAGAATTCCAGTTTGGAATCCAATTACAGATCAAGGCTTGATGTCAAAATTCCAGTCTGCGGTCACAATTCCAGTTTGGAATCAAAATTGCAGATCAAGGCTTGAGGTCCCAATTCCAGTCTGCTGTCACAATTCCAGTTTGGAATTACAATTGCAGATCAACGCTTGAGCTCACAATTCCAGTTTGGAATCACAAGTTCATTTCTATATCACAATTCCATTCTAAGCTTACAATTCCTGATTGGAATCACAATTCCACTACTATGTCACAATTAGAGACTGAGGGCAGAATTCCAGTTTGGAATCAAAATTGCAGATCAAGGCTTGGAGGTCCCAATTCCAGTCTGCGGTCACAATTCCGGATTGGAATGAGAATTGCAGTGCAAGGCTAGAGGACACAATTCCACTATGGAATCACAATTGCAGTTCAAAGCTCAGGGTCACAATTCCAGTTGGAGGTCACAATTCCTGTCTGCAATTAGAATATCAGATCAAGTCTTGAGCTCACAGTTCCAGTTTGGAATCACAATTCCATTTATGTCACAATTTCAGTCTGAGCTCACAATTCCTGATTGGAATCAGAATTCCTCTACTATGTCACAATTAGAGACTGAGGGCAGAATTGCAGTTTGGAATCACAATTCCATTTGATGTCACAATTCCAGTGTGAGCTCACAATTCCAGTTTTGAATCAAAATTGCACATCAAGGCTTGAGATTCCAATTACAGTCTGCGGTCACAATTCCCAACTGGAATCACAATTGCAGTGCAAGGATAGATGTCACATTTCCAGTATGGAATCAGAAATGCAGTTCAAAGCTCAGGGTCACAATTCCAGTCTGAGCTCACAATTCCAGTTTGGAATCACAATTACAGATCAAGGCTTGAGGTCCCAATCAGAGTTTGCGGTCACAATTCCGGTTTGGAATCACAATTGCAGTGCAAGACTTGAGGTCACAATTCCAGTTTGGAATCACAATTTCATTTCTATATCACAATTCCTTTCTAAACTCACAGTTCCTGATTGGAATCACAATTCCTCTACTATGTCACAATTAGAGACTGAGGGCAGAATTCCAGTTTGGAATCACAATTCCATTTGATGTCACAATTCCAGTCTGAGCTCACAATTCCAGTTTGGAATCAAAATGGCAGATCAAGGCTTGAGGTCCCAATTCCAGTCTGCAGTCACAATTCCGGTTTGGAATCACAAGTGCATTGCACGGCTAGAGGTCACAATTCCACTATGGAATCACAATTGCAGTTCAAAGCTCAGGGTCACAATTCCAGTCTGAGGTCACAATTCCAGTTTGGAATCAAAATTGCAGATCAAGGTTTGAGGTCCCAATTCCAGTCTGCGGTCACAATTCCGGATTGGAATGAGAATTGCAGTGCAAGGCTAGAGGTCACAATTCCACTATGGAATCACAATTGCAGTTCAAAGCTCAGGGTCACAATTCCAGTCGGAGGTCACAATTCCTGTCTGCAATTAGAATATCAGATCAAGTCTTGAGCTCACAATTCCAGTTTGGAATCACAATTCCATTTATGTCACAATTTCAGTCTGAGCTCACAATTCCTGATTGGAATCAGAATTCCTCTACTATGTCACAATTAGAGACTGAGGGCAGAATTGCAGTTTGGAATCACAATTCCATTTGATGTCACAATTCCAGTGTGAGCTCACAATTCCAGTTTTGAATCAAAATTGCACATCAAGGCTTGAGATTCCAATTACAGTCTGCGGTCACAATTCCCAACTGGAATCACAATTGCAGTGCAAGGATAGATGTCACATTTCCAGTATGGAATCAGAAATGCAGTTCATAGCTCAGGGTCACAATTCCAGTCTGAGCTCACAATTCCAGTTTGGAATCACAATTACAGATCAAGGCTTGAGGTCCCAATCAGAGTTTGCGGTCACAATTCCGGTTTGGAATCACAATTGCAGTGCAAGACTTGAGGTCACAATTCCAGTTTGGAATCACAATTTCATTTCTATATCACAATTCCTTTCTAAACTCACAGTTCCTGATTGGAATCACAATTCCTCTACTATGTCACAATTAGAGACTGAGGGCAGAATTCCAGTTTGGAATCACAATTCCATTTGATGTCACAATTCCAGTCTGAGCTCACAATTCCAGTTTGGAATCAAAATGGCAGATCAAGGCTTGAGGTCCCAATTCCAGTCTGCAGTCACAATTCCGGTTTGGAATCACAAGTGCATTGCACGGCTAGAGGTCACAATTCCACTATGGAATCACAATTGCAGTTCAAAGCTCAGGGTCACAATTCCAGTCTGAGGTCACAATTCCAGTTTGGAATCAAAATTGCAGATCAAGGTTTGAGGTCCCAATTACAGCCTGTGGTCACAATTCTGGTTTGGAATCACAAATGCAGTGAAAGTTTAGAGGTCACAATTCCACTATGGAATCACAATTGCATTTGAAAGCTCATGGTCACAATTCCAGTCTGAGGTCATAATTCCGGTTTGGAATCACAATTTCATTGGAAGGCTTGAGCTCACCATTCCAGTTTGGAATCACAATTTCATTTCTATATCACAATTCCTTTCTAAGCTCACAATTCCTGATTGGAATCAGAATTCCTCTACTATGCCACAATTAGAGACTGAGGGCAGAATTCTAGTTTGGAACCACAATTTCATTTGATGTCACAATTCCAGTCTGAGCTCACAATTCCAGCTTGGAATCAAAATTGCAGATCAAGGCTTGAGGTCCCAATTCCAGTCTGCGGTCACAATTCCGGTTTGGAATTACAATTGCAGATCAACGCTTGAGCTCACAATTCCATTTTGGAATCACAAGTTCATTTCTATATCACAATTCCATTCTAAGCTCACAATTCCTGATTGGTATCAGAATTCCTCTACTATGCCACAATTAGAGACTGAGGGCAGAATTCCAGTTTGGAACCACAATTCCATTTGATGTCACAATTCCAGTCTGAGCTCACAATTCCAGCTTGGGATCAAAATTGTACATCAAGGCTTGAGGTCCCAATTCCAGTCTGCGGTGACAATTCCGGTTTGGAATCACAATTGCAGTGCAAGGCTTGAGGTCACAATTCCACTATGGAATCACAATTGCAGTTCAAAGCTCAGGGTCACAATTCCAGTCGGAGGTCACAATTCCTGTCTGCAATTAGAATATCAGATCAAGTCTTGAGCTCACAATTCCAGTTTGGAATCACAATTCCATTTGATGTCACAATTTCAGTCTGAGCTCGCAATTCCAGTTTGGAATCAAAATTGCAGATCAAGGCTTGAGGTCCCAATTCCAGTCTGCGGTCACAATTCCGGTTTGGAATCACAATTGCTGTGCACGGATAGATGTCACAATTCCACTATGCAATCACAATAACAATTCAAACATCAGGGTCACAATTCCAGTCCAAGGTCAGAATTCCACTTTAGAATTAACATTGCATATAACGGCTTGAGCTGACAATTCCTGTTTGGAATCACTAGTTCATTTCTACATGACAATTCCATTCTAAGCTTACAATTCCTGATTGGAATCACAATTCCACTACTATGTCACAATTAGAGACTGAGGGCAGAATTCCAGTTTGGAATCAAAATTGCAGATCAAGGCTTGGAGGTCCCAATTCCAGTCTGCGGTCACAATTCCGGATTGGAATGAGAATTGCAGTGCAAGGCTAGAGGACACAATTCCACTATGGAATCACAATTGCATTTCAAAGCTCAAGGTCACAATTCCAGGCTGAGGTCATAATTCCGATTTGGAATCACAATTTCATTGGAAGGCTTGAGCTCACCATTCCAGTTTGGAATCACAATTTCATTTCTATATCACAATTCCTTTCTAAGCTCCCAATTCCTGATTGGATTCACAATTCCTCTTCGATGTCACAATTAGAGACTGAGGGAAGAATTCCAGTTTGGAATCACAATTCCATTTGATGTCACAATTCCAGTCTGAGTCCACAATTCCAGTTTGGAATCAAAATTGCAGATCAAGGCTTGAGGTCCCAATTCCAGTCTGCGGTCACAATTCCGGTTTGGAATCACAATTGCTGTGCACGGATAGATGTCACAATTCCACTATGCAATCACAATAACAATTCAAACATCAGGGTCACAATTCCAGTCCAAGGTCAGAATTCCACTTTAGAATTAACATTGCATATAACGGCTTGAGCTGACAATTCCTGTTTGGAATCACTAGTTCATTTCTACATGACAATTCCATTCTAAGCTTACAATTCCTGATTGGAATCACAATTCCACTACTATGTCACAATTAGAGACTGAGGGCAGAATTCCAGTTTGGAATCAAAATTGCAGATCAAGGCTTGGAGGTCCCAATTCCAGTCTGCGGTCACAATTCCGGATTGGAATGAGAATTGCAGTGCAAGGCTAGAGGTCACAATTCCACTATGGAATCACAATTGCAGTTCAAAGCTCAGGGTCACAATTCCAATCTGAGGTCACAATTCCAGTTTGGAATTACAATGGCAGATCAAGGCTTGAGCTCACAATTCCAGTTTGGGATCACAAATCCATTTTATGTCACAATTCCCGTCTGAGCTTAAAATTCCAGTTTGGAATCACAACTGCAATGAAAGGCTAGATGTCACATTTCCACTATGCATTCAGAAATGCAATTCAAAGCTAAGGGTCACAATTCCAGTCTGAGGTCACAATTCCAGTTTGGAATTACAATTGCAGATCAACGCTTGAGCTCACAATTCCAGTTTGGAATCACAGTTTCATTTCTATATCACAATTCCTTTATAAGCTCACAATTCCTGATTGGAATCACAATTCCACTACTATGTCACAATTAGAGACTGAGGGCAGAATTCCAGTTTGGAATCACAATTCCATTTGATGTCACAGTTCCAGTCTGAGCTCACAATTCCAGTTTGGAATTACAATTGCACATCAAGGCTTGAGGTTCCAATTACCGTCTGCAGTCACAATTCTGAATTGGAATCACAATTGCAGCGCAAGTCTTGATATCACATTTCAACTATGGAATGAGAAATGTAATTCAAAGCTAAGGGTCACAATTCCAGTCTGAGGTCACAATTCCGGTTTGCAATAACAATAGCAGATCAAGGCTTGAGCTCACAATTCCAGTTTGGAATCACAATTTCATTTCTATATCACAATTCCTTACTGAGCTCACAATACATGTTTGGAATCACAATTCCACTTCTATGTCACAATTAGAGACTGAGGGCAGAATTCCAGTTTGGAATCAAAATTGCAGATCAAGGTTTGAGGTCCCAATTACAGCCTGTGGTCACAATTCTTGTTTGGAATCACAAATGCAGTGCAAGTTTAGAGGTCACAATTCCACTATGGAATCACAATTGCATTTCAAAGCTCAAGGTCACAATTCCAGTCTGAGGTCACAATTCCGGTTTGCAATTACAATAGCAGATCAAGGCTTGAGCTCACAATTCCAGTTTGGAATCACAATTTCATTTCTATATCACAATTCCTTTCTAAGATCACAATTCCTGATTGGATTCACAATTCCTCTTCGATGTCACAATTAGAGACTGTGGGCAGAATTCCGGTTTGGAATCCAATTACAGATCAAGGCTTGATGTCATAATTCCAGTCTGCGGTCACAATTCCAGTTTGGAATCAAAATTGCAGATCAAGGCTTGAGGTCCCAATTCCAGTCTGCTGTCACAATTCCAGTTTGGAATTACAATTGCAGATCAATGCTTGAGCTCACAATTCCAGTTTGGAATCACAAGTTCATTTCTATATCACAATTCCATTCTAAGCTCACAATTCCGGATTGGAATCAGAATTCCTCTACTATGCCACAATTAGAGACTGAGGGCAGAATTCCAGTTTGGAACCACAATTCCATTTGATGTCACAATTCCAGTCTGAGCTCACAATTCCAGCTTGGAATCAAAATTGTACATCAAGGCTTGAGGTCCCAATTCCAGTCTGCTCTCACAATTCCGGTTTGGAATCACAATTGCAGTGCAAGGCTAGAGGTCACAATTCCATTATGGAATCACAATTGCAGTTCAAAGCTCAGGGTCACAATTCCAGTCTGAGGTCACAATTCCAGTTTGGATTTACAATTGCAGATCACATCTTGAGCTCACAATTCCATTTTGGGATCACAAGTTCATTTCTATATCACAATTCCTTGCTGAGCTCACTATACATGTTTGGAATCACAATTCCACTTCTATGTCCCCATTCCAATCTGAGATCACAATTCTGGTTTGGAATCACAATTGCAGTGCAAGGCTAGAGATCAAAATTTCGATATGGAATCACAATTGCCGTTCAAAGCTCAGGGTCACAATTCCAGTCTGAGGTCACAATTCTAGTATGGAATTACAATTGCAGATCAAGGCTTGAGCTCACAATTCCAGTTTGGAATCACAATTTCATTTCCATATCACAATTCCTTTCTAAGCTCACAATTCCTGATTGGAATCACAATTCCGCTGCTATGTCACAATTAGAGACTGAGGGCAGAATTGCAGTTTGGAATCACAATTCCATTTGATGTCACAATTCCAGTGTGAGCTCACAATTCCAGTTTTGAATCAAAATTGCACATCAAGGCTTGAGATTCCAATTACAGTCTGCGGTCACAATTCCCAACTGGAATCACAATTGCAGTGCAAGGATAGATGTCACATTTCCAGTATGGAATCAGAAATGCAGTTCAAAGCTCAGGGTCACAATTCCAGTCTGAGCTCACAATTCCAGTTTGGAATCACAATTACAGATCAAGGCTTGAGGTCCCAATCAGAGTTTGCGGTCACAATTCCGGTTTGGAATCACAATTGCAGTGCAAGACTTGAGGTCACAATTCCAGTTTGGAATCACAATTTCATTTCTATATCACAATTCCTTTCTAAACTCACAGTTCCTGATTGGAATCACAATTCCTCTACTATGTCACAATTAGAGACTGAGGGCAGAATTCCAGTTTGGAATCAAAATTGCAGATCAAGGCTTGGAGGTCCCAATTCCAGTCTGCGGTCACAATTCCGGATTGGAATGAGAATTGCAGTGCAAGGCTAGAGGACACAATTCCACTATGGAATCACAATTGCATTTCAAAGCTCAAGGTCACAATTCCAGTCTGAGGTCATAATTCCGATTTGGAATCACAATTTCATTGGAAGGCTTGAGCTCACCATTCCAGTTTGGAATCACAATTTCATTTCTATATCACAATTCCTTTCTAAGATCACAATTCCTGATTGGATTCACAATTCCTCTTCGATGTCACAATTAGAGACTGAGGGAAGAATTCCAGTTTGGAATCACAATTCCATTTGATGTCACAATTCCAGTCTGAGTCCACAATTCCAGTTTGGAATCAAAATTGCAGATCAAGGCTTGAGGTCCCAATTCCAGTCTGCGGTCACAATTCCGGTTTGGAATCACAATTGCTGTGCACGGATAGATGTCACAATTCCACTATGGAATCACAATAACTTTTCAAACATCAGGGTCACAATTCCAGTCCAAGGTCAGAATTCCACTTTAGAATTAACATTGCATATAACGGCTTGAGCTGACAATTCCTGTTTGGAATCACTAGTTCATTTCTACATGACAATTCCATTCTAAGCTTACAATTCCTGATTGGAATCACAATTCCACTACTATGTCACAATTAGAGACTGAGGGCAGAATTCCAGTTTGGAATCAAAATTGCAGATCAAGGCTTGGAGGTCCCAATTCCAGTCTGCGGTCACAATTCCGGATTGGAATGAGAATTGCAGTGCAAGGCTAGAGGTCACAATTCCACTATGGAATCACAATTGCAGTTCAAAGCTCAGGGTCACAATTCCAATCTGAGGTCACAATTCCAGTTTGGAATTACAATGGCAGATCAAGGCTTGAGCTCACAATTCCAGTTTGGGATCACAAATCCATTTTATGTCACAATTCCCGTCTGAGCTTAAAATTCCAGTTTGGAAACACAACTGCAGTGAAAGGCTAGATGTCACATTTCCACTATGCATTCAGAAATGCAATTCAAAGCTAAGGGTCACAATTCCAGTCTGAGGTCACAATTCCAGTTTGGAATTACAATTGCAGATCAACGCTTGAGCTCACAATTCCAGTTTGGAATCACAGTTTCATTTCTATATCACAATTCCTTTCTAAGCTCACAATTCCTGATTGGAATCACAATTCCACTACTATGTCACAATTAGAGACTGAGGGCAGAATTCCAGTTTGGAATCACAATTCCATTTGATGTCACAGTTCCAGTCTGAGCTCACAATTCCAGTTTGGAATTACAATTGCACATCAAGGCTTGAGGTTCCAATTACCGTCTGCAGTCACAATTCTGAATTGGAATCACAATTGCAGCGCAAGTCTTGATATCACATTTCAACTATGGAATGAGAAATGTAATTCAAAGCTAAGGGTCACAATTCCAGTCTGAGGTCACAATTCCGGTTTGCAATAACAATAGCAGATCAAGGCTTGAGCTCACAATTCCAGTTTGGAATCACAATTTCATTTCTATATCACAATTCCTTACTGAGCTCACAATACATGTTTGGAATCACAATTCCACTTCTATGTCACAATTAGAGACTGAGGGCAGAATTCCAGTTTGGAATCAAAATTGCAGATCAAGGTTTGAGGTCCCAATTACAGCCTGTGGTCACAATTCTGGTTTGGAATTACAAATGCAGTGCAAGTTTAGAGGTCACAATTCCACTATGGAATCACAATTGCATTTCAAAGCTCAAGGTCACAATTCCAGTCTGAGGTCACAATTCCGGTTTGCAATTACAATAGCAGATCAAGGCTTGAGCTCACAATTCCAGTTTGGAATCACAATTTCATTTCTATATCACAATTCCTTTCTAAGCACACAATTCCTGATTGGAATCACAATTCCACTACTATGCCACAATTAGAGACTGAGGGCAGAATTCCAGTTTGGAACCACAATTCCATTTGATGTCACAATTCCAGTCTGAGCTCACAATTCCAGCTTGGAATCAAAATTGTACATCAAGGCTTGAGGTCCCAATTCCAGTCTGCGGTGACAATTCCGGTTTGGAATCACAATTGCAGTGCAAGGCTTGAGGTCACAATTCCATTATGGAATCACAATTGCAGTTCAAAGCTCAGGGTCACAATTCCAGTCTGAGGTCACAATTCCAGTTTGGATTTACAATTGCAGATCACATCTTGAGCTCACAATTCCATTTTGGAATCACAAGTTCATTTCTATATCACAATTCCTTGCTGAGCTCACTATACATGTTTGGAATCACAATTCCACTTCTATGTCCCCATTCCAATCTGAGATCACAATTCTGGTTTGGAATCACAATTGCAGTGCAAGGCTCGAGATCAAAATTTCGATATGGAATCACAATTGCCGTTCAAAGCTCAGGGTCACAATTCCAGTCTGAGGTCACAATTCTAGTATGGAATTACAATTGCAGATCAAGGCTTGAGCTCACAATTCCAGTTTGGAATCACAATTTCATTTCTATATCACAATTCCTTTCTAAGCACACAATTCCTGATTGGAATCACAATTCCACTACTATGTCACAATTAGAGACTGAGGGCAGAATTCCAGTTTGGAATCACAATTCCATTTGATGTCACAATTCCAGTCTGAGCTCACAATTCCCGTTTGGAATCAAAATTGCAGATCAAGGCTTGAGGTCCCAATTCCAGTCTGCGGTGACAATTCCGGTTTGGAATCACAATTGCAGTGCAAGGCTTGCGGTCACAATTCCGATTTGGAATCACAATTTCATTTCTGTATCACAATTCCTTTCTAAGCTCACAATTCCTGATTGGAATCACAATTTCACTACTATGTCACAATTAGAGACTGAGGGCAGAATTCCAGTTTGGAATCAAAATTGCAGATCAAGGCTTGGAGGTCCCAATTCCAGTCTGCGGTCACAATTCCGGATTGGAATGAGAATTGCAGTGCAAGGCTAGAGGTCACAATTCCACTATGGAATCACAATTGCAGTTCAAAGCTCAGGGTCACAATTCCAATCTGAGGTCACAATTCCAGTTTGGAATTACAATTGCAGATCAAGGCTTGTGGTCCCAATTCCAGTCTGAGCTCAAAATTCCGGTTTGGAATCACAACTGCAGTGAAAGGCTAGATGTCACATTTCCACTATGCATTCAGAAATGCAATTCAAAGCTAAGGGTCACAATTCCAGTCTGAGGTCACAATTCCAGTTTGGAATTACAATTGCAGATCAACGCTTGAGCTCACAATTCCAGTTTGGAATCACAGTTTCATTTCTATATCACAATTCCTTTATAAGCTCACAATTCCTGATTGGAATCACAATTCCTCTACTATGTCACAATTAGAGACTGAGGGCAGAATTCCAGTTTGGAATCACAATTCCATTTGATGTCACAATTCCAGTGTGAGCTCGCAATTCCAGTTTTGAATCAAAATTGCAGATCAAGGCTTGAGGTTCCAATTACCGTCTGCAGTCACAATTCGGAATTGGAATCACAATTGCAGCGCAAGTCTTGATATCACATTTCAACTATGGAATGAGAAATGTAATTCAAAGCTCAGGGTCACAATTCCAGTCTGAGGTCACAATTCCGGTTTGCAATTACAATAGCAGATCAAGGCTTGAGCTCACAATTCCAGTTTGGAATCACAATTTCATTTCTATATCACAATTCCTTACTGAGCTCACAATATATGTTTGGAATCACAATTCCACTTCTATGTCCCCATTCCAATCTGTGGTCACAATTCCGGTTTGGAATCACAATTCCATGTTATGTCATAATTTCAGTCTGAGCTCACAATTCCAGTTTGGAATCACAATTACATCTCAAGGCTTGAGGTAAAAATTCCAGTCTGAGATCACAATCCGGGTTTGGAATCACAATTGCAGTGCAAGGCTTGAGGTCACAATTCCACTATGGAATCACAATTGCAGTTCAAAGCTCAGGGTCACAATTCCAGTCGGAGGTCACAATTTCTGTCTGCAATTAGAATATCAGATCAAGTCTTGAGCTCACAATTCCAGTTTGGAATCACAATTCCATTTGATGTCACAATTTCAGTCTGAGCTCGCAATTCCAGTTTGGAATCAAAATTGCAGATCAAGGCTTGAGGTCCCAATTCCAGTCTGCGGTCACAATTCCGGTTTGGAATCACAATTGCAGTGCACGGCTAGATGTCACAATTCCACTATGGAATCACAATAACTTTTCAAACATCAGGGTCACAATTCCAGTCCAAGGTCAGAATTCCACTTTAGAATTAACATTGCATATAACGGCTTGAGCTGACAATTCCTGTTTGGAATCACTAGTTCATTTCTACATGACAATTCCATTCTAAGCTTACAATTCCTGATTGGAATCACAATTCCACTACTATGTCACAATTAGAGACTGAGGGCAGAATTCCAGTTTGGAATCAAAATTGCAGATCAAGGCTTGGAGGTCCCAATTCCAGTCTGCGGTCACAATTCCGGATTGGAATGAGAATTGCAGTGCAAGGCTAGAGGACACAATTCCACTATGGAATCACAATTGCAGTTCAAAGCTCAGGGTCACAATTCCAATCTGAGGTCACAATTCCAGTTTGGAATTACAATGGCAGATCAAGGCTTGAGCTCACAATTCCAGTTTTGGATCACAAATCCATTTTATGTCACAATTCCCGTCTGAGCTTAAAATTCCAGTTTGGAATCACAACTGCAGTGAAAGGCTAGATGTCACATTTCCACTATGCATTCAGAAATGCAATTCAAAGCTAAGGGTCACAATTCCAGTCTGAGGTCACAATTCCAGTTTGGAATTACAATTGCAGATCAACGCTTGAGCTCACAATTCCAGTTTGGAATCACTGTTTCATTTCTATATCACAATTCCTTTCTAAGCTCACAATTCCTGATTGGAATCACAATTCCTCTACTATGTCACAATTAGAGACTGAGGGCAGAATTCCAGTTTGGAATCAAAATTGCAGATCAAGGTTTGAGGTCCCAATTACAGCCTGTGGTCACAATTCTGGTTTGGAATCACAAATGCAGTGCAAGTTTAGAGGTCACAATTCCACTATGGAATCACAATTGCATTTCAAAGCTCAAGGTCACAATTCCAGTCTGAGGTCACAATTCCGGTTTGCAATTACAATAGCAGATCAAGGCTTGAGCTCACAATTCCAGTTTGGAATCACAATTTCATTTCTATATCACAATTCCTTTCTAAGATCACAATTCCTGATTGGATTCACAATTCCTCTTCGATGTCACAATTAGAGACTGTGGGCAGAATTCCAGTTTGGAATCCAATTACAGATCAAGGCTTGATGTCAAAATTCCAGTCTGCGGTCACAATTCCAGTTTGGAATCAAAATTGCAGATCAAGGCTTGAGGTCCCAATTCCAGTCTGCTGTCACAATTCCGGTTTGGAATTACAATTGCAGATCAACGCTTGAGCTCACAATTCCAGTTTGGAATCACAAGTTCATTTCTATATCACAATTCCATTCTAAGCTCACAATTCCGGATTGGAATCAGAATTCCTCTACTATGCCACAATTAGAGACTGAGGGCAGAATTCCAGTTTGGAACCACAATTCCATTTGATGTCACAATTCCAGTCTGAGCTCACAATTCCAGCTTGGAATCAAAATGGCAGATCAAGGCTTGAGGTCCCAATTCCAGTCTGCGGTCACAATTCCGGTTTGGAATCACAATTGCAGTGCAAGGCTAGAGGTCACAATTCCACTATGGAATCACAATTGCAGTTCAAAGCTCAGGGTCACAATTCCTGTCTGCAATTAGAATATCAGATCAAGGCTTGAGCTCACAATTCCACTTTGGAATCACAATTCCATTTGATGTCACAATTTCAGTCTGAGCTCACAATTCCAGTTTGGAATCAAAATTGCAGATCAAGGCTTGAGGTCCCAATTCCAGTCTGCGGTCACAATTCCGGTTTGGAATCACAATTGCAGTGCACGGCTAGATGTCACAATTCCACTATGGAATCACAATAACTTTTCAAACATCAGGGTCACAATTCCAGTCCAAGGTCAGAATTCCACTTTAGAATTAACATTGCATATAACGGCTTGAGCTGACAATTCCTGTTTGGAATCACTAGTTCATTTCTACATGACAATTCCATTCTAAGCTTACAATTCCTGATTGGAATCACAATTCCACTACTATGTCACAATTAGAGACTGAGGGCAGAATTCCAGTTTGGAATCAAAATTGCAGATCAAGGCTTGGAGGTCCCAATTCCAGTCTGCTGTCACAATTCCAGTTTGGAATTACAATTGCAGATCAATGCTTGAGCTCACAATTCCAGTTTGGAATCACAAGTTCATTTCTATATCACAATTCCATTCTAAGCTCACAATTCCGGATTGGAATCAGAATTCCTCTACTATGCCACAATTAGAGACTGAGGGCAGAATTCCAGTTTGGAACCACAATTCCATTTGATGTCACAATTCCAGTCTGAGCTCACAATTCCAGCTTGGAATCAAAATTGTACATCAAGGCTTGAGGTCCCAATTCCAGTCTGCGGTGACAATTCCGGTTTGGAATCACAATTGCAGTGCAAGGCTAGAGGTCACAATTCCATTATGGAATCACAATTGCAGTTCAAAGCTCAGGGTCACAATTCCAGTCTGAGGTCACAATTCCAGTTTGGATTTACAATTGCAGATCACATCTTGAGCTCACTATTCCAGTTTGGAATCACAATTTCATTTCTATATCACAATTCCTTGCTGAGCTCACAATACATGTTTGGAATCACAATTCCACTTCTATGTCCCCATTCCAATCTGAGATCACAATTCTGGTTTGGAATCACAATTGCAGTGCAAGGCTAGAGATCAAAATTTCGATATGGAATCACAATTGCCGTTCAAAGCTCAGGGTCACAATTCCAGTGTGAGGTCACAATTCCAGATTGGAATTACAATTGCAGATCAAGGCTTGAGCTCACAATTCCAGTTTGGAATCACAATTTCATTTCTATATCACAATTCCTTTCTAAGCACACAATTCCTGATTGGAATCACAATTCCGCTGCTATGTCACAATTAGAGACTGAGGGCAGAATTCCAGTTTGGAATCACAATTCCATTTGATGTCACAATTCCAGTCTGAGCTCACAATTCCCGTTTGGAATCAAAATTGCAGATCAAGGCTTGAGGTCCCAATTCCAGTCTGCGGTGACAATTCCGGTTTGGAATCACAATTGCAGTGCAAGGCTTGCGGTCACAATTCCGATTTGGAATCACAATTTCATTTCTGTATCACAATTCCTTTCTAAGCTCACAATTCCTGATTGGAATCACAATTTCACTACTATGTCACAATTAGAGACTGAGGGCAGAATTCCAGTTTGGAATCAAAATTGCAGATCAAGGCTTGGAGGTCCCAATTCCAGTCTGCGGTCACAATTCCGGATTGGAATGAGAATTGCAGTGCAAGGCTAGAGGTCACAATTCCACTATGGAATCACAATTGCAGTTCAAAGCTCAGGGTCACAATTCCAATCTGAGGTCACAATTCCAGTTTGGAATTACAATTGCAGATCAAGGCTTGAGCTCACAATTCCAGTTTGGGATCACAAATCCATTTGATGTCACAATTCCCGTCTGAGCTCAAAATTCCAGTTTGGAATCAAAATTGCAGATCAAGGCTTGTGGTCCCAATTCCAGTCTGAGCTCAAAATTCCGGTTTGGAATCACAACTGCAGTGAAAGGCTAGATGTCACATTTCCACTATGCATTCAGAAATGCAATTCAAAGCTAAGGGTCACAATTCCAGTCTGAGGTCACAATTCCACTATGGAATCACAATTGCATTTCAAAGCTCAAGGTCACAATTCCAGTCTGAGGTCATAATTCCGATTTGGAATCACAATTTCATTGGAAGGCTTGAGCTCACCATTCCAGTTTGGAATCACAATTTCATTTCTATATCACAATTCCTTTCTAAGCTCCCAATTCCTGATTGGATTCACAATTCCTCTTCGATGTCACAATTAGAGACTGAGGGAAGAATTCCAGTTTGGAATCACAATTCCATTTGATGTCACAATTCCAGTCTGAGTCCACAATTCCAGTTTGGAATCAAAATTGCAGATCAAGGCTTGAGGTCCCAATTCCAGTCTGCGGTCACAATTCCGGTTTGGAATCACAATTGCTGTGCACGGATAGATGTCACAATTCCACTATGCAATCACAATAACAATTCAAACATCAGGGTCACAATTCCAGTCCAAGGTCAGAATTCCACTTTAGAATTAACATTGCATATAACGGCTTGAGCTGACAATTCCTGTTTGGAATCACTAGTTCATTTCTACATGACAATTCCATTCTAAGCATACAATTCCTGATTGGAATCACAATTCCACTACTATGTCACAATTAGAGACTGAGGGCAGAATTCCAGTTTGGAATCAAAATTGCAGATCAAGGCTTGGAGGTCCCAATTCCAGTCTGCGGTCACAATTCCGGATTGGAATGAGAATTGCAGTGCAAGGCTAGAGGTCACAATTCCACTATGGAATCACAATTGCAGTTCAAAGCTCAGGGTCACAATTCCAATCTGAGGTCACAATTCCAGTTTGGAATTACAATTGCAGATCAAGGCTTGAGCTCACAATTCCAGTTTGGGATCACAAATCCATTTGATGTCACAATTCCCGTCTGAGCTTAAAATTCCAGTTTGGAAACACAACTGCAGTGAAAGGCTAGATGTCACATTTCCACTATGCATTCAGAAATGCAATTCAAAGCTAAGGGTCACAATTCCAGTCTGAGGTCACAATTCCAGTTTGGAATTACAATTGCAGATCAACGCTTGAGCTCACCATTCCAGTTTGGAATCACAGTTTCATTTCTATATCACAATTCCTTTCTAAGCTCACAATTCCTGATTGGAATCACAATTCCACTACTATGTCACAATTAGAGACTGAGGGCAGAATTCCAGTTTGGAATCACAATTCCATTTGATGTCACAGTTCCAGTCTGAGCTCACAATTCCAGTTTGGAATTACAATTGCACATCAAGGCTTGAGGTTCCAATTACCGTCTGCAGTCACAATTCTGAATTGGAATCACAATTGCAGCGCAAGTCTTGATATCACATTTCAACTATGGAATGAGAAATGTAATTCAAAGCTAAGGGTCACAATTCCAGTCTGAGGTCACAATTCCGGTTTGCAATAACAATAGCAGATCAAGGCTTGAGCTCACAATTCCAGTTTGGAATCACAATTTCATTTCTATATCACAATTCCTTACTGAGCTCACAATATATGTTTGGAATCACAATTCCACTTCTATGTCACAATTAGAGACTGAGGGCAGAATTCCGGTTTGGAATCAAAATTGCAGATCAAGGTTTGAGGTCCCAATTACAGCCTGCGGTCACAATTCTTGTTTGGAATCACAAATGCAGTGCAAGTTTAGAGGTCACAATTCCACTATGGAATCACAATTGCATTTCAAAGCTCATGGTCACAATTCCAGTCTGAGTTCATAATTGCGATTTGGAATCACAATTTCATTGGACGGCTTGAGCTCACAATTCCAGTTTGGAATCACAATTTCATTTCTATATCACAATTCCTTTCTAAGATCACAATTCCTGATTGGATTCACAATTCCTCTTCGATGTCACAATTAGAGACTGTGGGCAGAATTCCGGTTTGGAATCCAATTACAGATCAAGGCTTGATGTCATAATTCCAGTCTGCGGTCACAATTCCAGTTTGGAATCAAAATTGCAGATCAAGGCTTGGAGGTCCCAATTCCAGTCTGCTGTCACAATTCCAGTTTGGAATTACAATTGCAGATCAACGCTTGAGCTCACAATTCCAGTTTGGAATCACAAGTTCATTTCTATATCACAATTCCATTCTAAGCTCACAATTCCGGATTGGAATCAGAATTCCTCTACTATGCCACAATTAGAGACTGAGGGCAGAATTCCAGTTTGGAACCACAATTCCATTTGATGTCACAATTCCAGTCTGAGCTCACAATTCCAGCTTGGAATCAAAATTGTACATCAAGGCTTGAGGTCCCAATTCCAGTCTGCGGTGACAATTCCGGTTTGGAATCACAATTGCAGTGCAAGGCTAGAGGTCACAATTCCATTATGGAATCACAATTGCAGTTCAAAGCTCAGGGTCACAATTCCAGTCTGAGGTCACAATTCCAGTTTGGATTTACAATTGCAGATCACATCTTGAGCTCACAATTCCAGTTTGGAATCACAATTTCATTTCTATATCACAACTCCTTGCTGAGCTCACAATACATGTTTGGAATCACAATTCCACTTCTATGTCCCCATTCCAATCTGAGATCACAATTCTGGTTTGGAATCACAATTGCAGTGCAAGGCTAGAGATCAAAATTTCGATATGGAATCACAATTGCCGTTCAAAGCTCAGGGTCACAATTCCAGTGTGAGGTCACAATTCCAGATTGGAATTACAATTGCAGATCAAGGCTTGAGCTCACAATTCCAGTTTGGAATCACAATTTCATTTCTATATCACAATTCCTTTCTAAGCACACAATTCCTGATTGGAATCACAATTCCGCTGCTATGTCACAATTAGAGACTGAGGGCAGAATTCCAGTTTGGAATCACAATTCCATTTGATGTCACAATTCCAGTCTGAGCTCACAATTCCCGTTTGGAATCAAAATTGCAGATCAAGGCTTGAGGTCCCAATTCCAGTCTGCGGTGACAATTCCGGTTTGGAATCACAATTGCAGTGCAAGGCTTGCGGTCACAATTCCGATTTGGAATCACAATTTCATTTCTGTATCACAATTCCTTTCTAAGCTCACAATTCCTGATTGGAATCACAATTTCACTACTATGTCACAATTAGAGACTGAGGGCAGAATTCCAGTTTGGAATCAAAATTGCAGATCAAGGCTTGGAGGTCCCAATTCCAGTCTGCAGTCACAATTCCGGATTGGAATGAGAATTGCAGTGCAAGGCTAGAGGTCACAATTCCACTATGGAATCACAATTGCAGTTCAAAGCTCAGGGTCACAATTCCAATCTGAGGTCACAATTCCAGTTTGGAATTACAATTGCAGATCAAGGCTTGAGCTCACAATTCCAGTTTGGGATCACAAATCCATTTGATGTCACAATTCCCGTCTGAGCTCAAAATTCCAGTTTGGAATCAAAATTGCAGATCAAGGCTTGTGGTCCCAATTCCAGTCTGAGCTCAAAATTCCGGTTTGGAATCACAACTGCAGTGAAAGGCTAGATGTCACATTTCCACTATGCATTCAGAAATGCAATTCAAAGCTAAGGGTCACAATTCCAGTCTGAGGTCACAATTCCAGTTTGGAATTACAATTGCAGATCAACGCTTGAGCTCACAATTCCAGTTTGGAATCACAGTTTCATTTCTATATCACAATTCCTTTCTAAGCTCACAATTCCTGATTGGAATCACAATTCCTCTACTATGTCACAATTAGAGACTGAGGGCAGAATTGCAGTTTGGAATCACAATTCCATTTGATGTCACAATTCCAGTGTGAGCTCGCAATTCCAGTTTTGAATCAAAATTGCAGATCAAGGCTTGAGGTTCCAATTACCGTCTGCAGTCACAATTCAGAATTGGAATCACAATTGCAGCGCAAGTCTTGATATCACATTTCAACTATGGAATGAGAAATGTAATTCAAAGCTCAGGGTCACAATTCCAGTCTGAGGACACAATTCCGGTTTGCAATTACAATAGCAGATCAAGGCTTGAGCTCACAATTCCAGTTTGGAATCACAATTTCATTTCTATATCACAATTCCTTACTGAGCTCACAATACATGTTTGGAATCACAATTCCACTTCTATGTCCCCATTCCAATCTGTGGTCACAATTCCGGTTTGGAATCACAATTCCATGTTATGTCATAATTTCAGTCTGAGCTCACAATTCCAGTTTGGAATCACAATTACATCTCAAGGCTTGAGGTAAAAATTCCAGTCTGAGATCACAATCCGGGTTTGGAATCACAATTGCAGTGCAAGGCTTGAGGTCACAATTCCACTATGGAATCACAATTGCAGTTCAAAGCTCAGGGCCACAATTCCAGTCGGAGGTCACAATTCCTGTCTGCAATTAGAATATCAGATCAAGTCTTGAGCTCACAATTCCAGTTTGGAATCACAATTCCATTTGATGTCACAATTTCAGTCTGAGCTCGCAATTCCAGTTTGGAATCAAAATTGCAGATCAAGGCTTGAGGTCCCAATTCCAGACTGCGGTCACAATTCCGGTTTGGAATCACAATTGCAGTGCAAGGCTAGAGGACACAATTCCACTATGGAATCACAATTGCATTTCAAAGCTCAAGGTCACAATTCCAGTCTGAGGTCATAATCCCGATTTGGAATCACAATTTCATTGGAAGGCTTGAGCTCACCATTCCAGTTTGGAATCACAATTTCATTTCTATATCACAATTCCTTTCTAAGCTCCCAATTCCTGATTGGATTCACAATTCCTCTTCGATGTCACAATTACAGACTGAGGGAAGAATTCCAGTTTGGAATCACAATTCCATTTGATGTCACAATTCCAGTCTGAGTCCACAATTCCAGTTTGGAATCAAAATTGCAGATCAAGGCTTGAGGTCCCAATTCCAGTCTGCGGTCACAATTCCGGTTTGGAATCACAATTGCTGTGCACGGATAGATGTCACAATTCCACTATGCAATCACAATAACAATTCAAACATCAGGGTCACAATTCCAGTCCAAGGTCAGAATTCCACTTTAGAATTAACATTGCATATAACGGCTTGAGCTGACAATTCCTGTTTGGAATCACTAGTTCATTTCTACATGACAATTCCATTCTAAGCTTACAATTCCTGATTGGAATCACAATTCCACTACTATGTCACAATTAGAGACTGAGGGCAGAATTCCAGTTTGGAATCAAAATTGCAGATCAAGGCTTGGAGGTCCCAATTCCAGTCTGCGGTCACAATTCCGGATTGGAATGAGAATTGCAGTGCAAGGCTAGAGGTCACAATTCCACTATGGAATCACAATTGCAGTTCAAAGCTCAGGGTCACAATTCCAATCTGAGGTCACAATTCCAGTTTGGAATTACAATGGCAGATCAAGGCTTGAGCTCACAATTCCAGTTTGGGATCACAAATCCATTTTATGTCACAATTCCCGTCTGAGCTTAAAATTCCAGTTTGGAAACACAACTGCAGTGAAAGGCTAGATGTCACATTTCCACTATGCATTCAGAAATGCAATTCAAAGCTAAGGGTCACAATTCCAGTCTGAGGTCACAATTCCAGTTGGGAATTACAATTGCAGATCAACGCTTGAGCTCACAATTCCAGTTTGGAATCACAGTTTCATTTCTATATCACAATTCCTTTCTAAGCTCACAATTCCTGATTGGAATCACAATTCCTCTACTATGTCACAATTAGAGACTGAGGGCAGAATTCCAGTTTGGAATCAAAATTGCAGATCAAGGTTTGAGGTCCCAATTACAGCCTGTGGTCACAATTCTGGTTTGGAATCACAAATGCAGTGCAAGTTTAGAGGTCACAATTCCACTATGGAATCACAATTGCATTTCAAAGCTCAAGGTCACAATTCCAGTCTGAGGTCACAATTCCGGTTTGCAATTACAATAGCAGATCAAGGCTTGAGCTCACAATTCCAGTTTGGAATCACAATTTCATTTCTATATCACAATTCCTTTCTAAGATCACAATTCCTGATTGGATTCACAATTCCTCTTCGATGTCACAATTAGAGACTGTGGGCAGAATTCCAGTTTGGAATCCAATTACAGATCAAGGCTTGATGTCAAAATTCCAGTCTGCGGTCACAATTCCAGTTTGGAATCAAAATTGCAGATCAAGGCTTGAGGTCCCAATTCCAGTCTGCTGTCACAATTCCAGTTTGGAATTACAATTGCAGATCAACGCTTGAGCTCACAATTCCAGTTTGGAATCACAAGTTCATTTCTATATCACAATTCCATTCTAAGCTCACAATTCCGGATTGGAATCAGAATTCCTCTACTATGCCACAATTAGAGACTGAGGGCAGAATTCCAGTTTGGAACCACAATTCCATTTGATGTCACAATTCCAGTCTGAGCTCACAATTCCAGCTTGGAATCAAAATTGTACATCAAGGCTTGAGGTCCCAATTCCAGTCTGCGGTGACAATTCCGGTTTGGAATCACAATTGCAGTGCAAGGCTAGAGGTCACAATTCCACTATGGAATCACAATTGCAGTTCAAAGCTCAGGGTCACAATTCCTGTCTGCAATTAGAATATCAGATCAAGGCTTGAGCTCACAATTCCAGTTTGGAATCACAATTCCATTTGATGTCACAATTTCAGTCTGAGCTCACAATTCCAGTTTGGAATCAAAATTGCAGATCAAGGCTTGAGGTCCCAATTCCAGTCTGCGGTCACAATTCCGGATTGGAATCACAATTGCAGTGCACAGCTAGATGTCACAATTCCACTATGGAATCACAATAACTTTTCAAACATCAGGGTCACAATTCCAGTCCAAGGTCAGAATTCCACTTTAGAATTAACATTGCATATAACGGCTTGAGCTGACAATTCCTGTTTGGAATCACTAGTTCATTTCTACATGACAATTCCATTCTAAGCTTACAATTCCTGATTGGAATCACAATTCCACTACTATGTCACAATTAGAGACTGAGGGCAGAATTCCAGTTTGGAATCAAAATTGCAGATCAAGGCTTGGAGGTCCCAATTCCAGTCTGCTGTCACAATTCCAGTTTGGAATTACAATTGCAGATCAATGCTTGAGCTCACAATTCCAGTTTGGAATCACAAGTTCATTTCTATATCACAATTCCATTCTAAGCTCACAATTCCGGATTGGAATCAGAATTCCTCTACTATGCCACAATTAGAGACTGAGGGCAGAATTCCAGTTTGGAACCACAATTCCATTTGATGTCACAATTCCAGTCTGAGCTCACAATTCCAGCTTGGAATCAAAATTGTACATCAAGGCTTGAGGTCCCAATTCCAGTCTGCGGTGACAATTCCGGTTTGGAATCACAATTGCAGTGCAAGGCTAGAGGTCACAATTCCATTATGGAATCACAATTGCAGTTCAAAGCTCAGGGTCACAATTCCAGTCTGAGGTCACAATTCCAGTTTGGATTTACAATTGCAGATCACATCTTGAGCTCACTATTCCAGTTTGGAATCACAAGTTCATTTCTATATCACAATTCCTTGCTGAGCTCACAATACATGTTTGGAATCACAATTCCACTTCTATGTCCCCATTCCAATCTGAGATCACAATTCTGGTTTGGAATCACAATTGCAGTGCAAGGCTAGAGATCAAAATTTCGATATGGAATCACAATTGCCATTCAAAGCTCAGGGTCACAATTCCAGTCTGAGGTCACAATTCCAGATTGGAATTACAATTGCAGATCAAGGCTTGAGCTCACAATTCCAGTTTGGAATCACAATTTCATTTCTATATCACAATTCCTTTCTAAGCTCCCAATTCCTGATTGGATTCACAATTCCTCTTCGATGTCACAATTAGAGACTGAGGGCAGAATTCCAGTTTGGAATCACAATTCCATTTGATGTCACAATTCCAGTCTCAGCTCACAATTCCCGTTTGGAATCAAAATTGCAGATCAAGGCTTGAGGTCCCAATTCCAGTCTGCGGTGACAATTCCGGTTTGGAATCACAATTGCAGTGCAAGGCTTGCGGTCACAATTCCGATTTGGAATCACAATTTCATTTCTGTATCACAATTCCTTTCTAAGCTCACAATTCCTGATTGGAATCACAATTTCACTACTATGTCACAATTAGAGACTGAGGGCAGAATTCCAGTTTGGAATCAAAATTGCAGATCAAGGCTTGGAGGTCCCAATTCCAGTCTGCGGTCACAATTCCGGATTGGAATGAGAATTGCAGTGCAAGGCTAGAGGTCACAATTCCACTATGGAATCACAATTGCAGTTCAAAGCTCAGGGTCACAATTCCAATCTGAGGTCACAATTCCAGTTTGGAATTACAATTGCAGATCAAGGCTTGAGCTCACAATTCCAGTTTGGGATCACAAATCCATTTGATGTCACAATTCCCGTCTGAGCTCAAAATTCCAGTTTGGAATCAAAATTGCAGATCAAGGCTTGTGGTCCCAATTCCAGTCTGAGCTCAAAATTCCGGTTTGGAATCACAACTGCAGTGAAAGGCTAGATGTCACATTTCCACTATGCATTCAGAAATGCAATTCAAAGCTAAGGGTCACAATTCCAGTCTGAGGTCACAATTCCACTATGGAATCACAATTGCATTTCAAAGCTCAAGGTCACAATTCCAGTCTGAGGTCATAATTCCGATTTGGAATCACAATTTCATTGGAAGGCTTGAGCTCACAATTCCAGTTTGGAATCACAATTTCATTTCTATATCACAATTCCTTTCTAAGCTCCCAATTCCTGATTGGATTCACAATTCCTCTTCGATGTCACAATTAGAGACTGAGGGAAGAATTCCAGTTTGGAATCACAATTCCATTTGATGTCACAATTCCAGTCTGAGTCCACAATTCCAGTTTGGAATCAAAATTGCAGATCAAGGCTTGAGGTCCCAATTCCAGTCTGCGGTCACAATTCCGGTTTGGAATCACAATTGCTGTGCACGGATAGATGTCACAATTCCACTATGCAATCACAATAACAATTCAAACATCAGGGTCACAATTCCAGTCCAAGGTCAGAATTCCACTTTAGAATTAACATTGCATATAACGGCTTGAGCTGACAATTCCTGTTTGGAATCACTAGTTCATTTCTACATGACAATTCCATTCTAAGCTTACAATTCCTGATTGGAATCACAATTCCACTACTATGTCACAATTAGAGACTGAGGGCAGAATTCCAGTTTGGAATCAAAATTGCAGATCAAGGCTTGGAGGTCCCAATTCCAGTCTGCGGTCACAATTCCGGATTGGAATGAGAATTGCAGTGCAAGGCTAGAGGTCACAATTCCACTATGGAATCACAATTGCAGTTCAAAGCTCAGGGTCACAATTCCAATCTGAGGTCACAATTCCAGTTTGGAATTACAATTGCAGATCAAGGCTTGAGCTCACAATTCCAGTTTGGGATCACAAATCCATTTGATGTCACAATTCCCGTCTGAGCTTAAAATTCCAGTTTGGAAACACAACTGCAGTGAAAGGCTAGATGTCACATTTCCACTATGCATTCAGAAATGCAATTCAAAGCTAAGGGTCACAATTCCAGTCTGAGGTCACAATTCCAGTTTGGAATTACAATTGCAGATCAACGCTTGAGTTCACAATTCCAGTTTGGAATCACAGTTTCATTTCTATATCACAATTCCTTTCTAAGCTCACAATTCCTGATTGGAATCACAATTCCACTACTATGTCACAATTAGAGACTGAGGGCAGAATTCCAGTTTGGAATCACAATTCCATTTGATGTCACAGTTCCAGTCTGAGCTCTCAATTCCAGTTTGGAATTACAATTGCACATCAAGGCTTGAGGTTCCAATTACCGTCTGCAGTCACAATTCTGAATTGGAATCACAATTGCAGCGCAAGTCTTGATATCACATTTCAACTATGGAATGAGAAATGTAATTCAAAGCTAAGGGTCACAATTCCAGTCTGAGGTCACAATTCCGGTTTGCAATAACAATAGCAGATCAAGGCTTGAGCTCACAATTCCAGTTTGGAATCACAATTTCATTTCTATATCACAATTCCTTACTGAGCTCACAATATATGTTTGGAATCACAATTCCACTTCTATGTCACAATTAGAGACTGAGGGCAGAATTCCAGTTTGGAATCAAAATTGCAGATCAAGGTTTGAGGTCCCAATTACAGCCTGTGGTCACAATTCTTGTTTGGAATCACAAATGCAGTGCAAGTTTAGAGGTCACAATTCCACTATGGAATCACAATTGCATTTCAAAGCTCATGGTCACAATTCCAGTCTGAGTTCATAATTGCGATTTGGAATCACAATTTCATTGGACGGCTTGAGCTCACAATTCCAGTTTGGAATCACAATTTCATTTCTATATCACAATTCCTTTCTAAGATCACAATTCCTGATTGGATTCACAATTCCTCTTCGATGTCACAATTAGAGACTGTGGGCAGAATTCCGGTTTGGAATCCAATTACAGATCAAGGCTTGATGTCATAATTCCAGTCTGCGGTCACAATTCCAGTTTGGAATCAAAATTGCAGATCAAGGCTTGGAGGTCCCAATTCCCGTCTGCTGACACAATTCCAGTTTGGAATTACAATTGCAGATCAATGCTTGAGCTCACAATTCCAGTTTGGAATCACAAGTTCATTTCTATATCACAATTCCATTCTAAGCTCACAATTCCGGATTGGAATCAGAATTCCTCTACTATGCCACAATTAGAGACTGAGGGCAGAATTCCAGTTTGGAACCACAATTCCATTTGATGTCACAATTCCAGTCTGAGCTCACAATTCCAGCTTGGAATCAAAATGGCAGATCAAGGCTTGAGGTCCCAATTCCAGTCTGCGGTGACAATTCCGGTTTGGAATCACAATTGCAGTGCAAGGCTAGAGGTCACAATTCCATTATGGAATCACAATTGCAGTTCAAAGCTCAGGGTCACAATTCCAGTCTGAGGTCACAATTCCAGTTTGGATTTACAATTGCAGATCACATCTTGAGCTCACAATTCCAGTTTGGAATCACAATTTCATTTCTATATCACAACTCCTTGCTGAGCTCACAATACATGTTTGGAATCACAATTCCACTTCTATGTCCCCATTCCAATCTGAGATCACAATTCTGGTTTGGAATCACAATTGCAGTGCAAGGCTAGAGATCAAAATTTCGATATGGAATCACAATTGCCGTTCAAAGCTCAGGGTCACAATTCCAGTGTGAGGTCACAATTCCAGATTGGAATTACAATTGCAGATCAAGGCTTGAGCTCACAATTCCAGTTTGGAATCACAATTTCATTTCTATATCACAATTCCTTTCTAAGCACACAATTCCTGATTGGAATCACAATTCCGCTGCTATGTCACAATTAGAGACTGAGGGCAGAATTCCAGTTTGGAATCACAATTCCATTTGATGTCACAATTCCAGTCTGAGCTCACAATTCCCGTTTGGAATCAAAATTGCAGATCAAGGCTTGAGGTCCCAATTCCAGTCTGCGGTGACAATTCCGGTTTGGAATCACAATTGCAGTGCAAGGCTTGCGGTCACAATTCCGATTTGGAATCACAATTTCATTTCTGTATCACAATTCCTTTCTAAGCTCACAATTCCTGATTGGAATCACAATTTCACTACTATGTCACAATTAGAGACTGAGGGCAGAATTCCAGTTTGGAATCAAAATTGCAGATCAAGGCTTGGAGGTCCCAATTCCAGTCTGCGGTCACAATTCCGGATTGGAATGAGAATTGCAGTGCAAGGCTAGAGGTCACAATTCCACTATGGAATCACAATTGCAGTTCAAAGCTCAGGGTCACAATTCCAATCTGAGGTCACAATTCCAGTTTGGAATTACAATTGCAGATCAAGGCTTGAGCTCACAATTCCAGTTTGGAATCACAAATCCATTTGATGTCACAATTCCCGTCTGAGCTCAAAATTCCAGTTTGGAATCAAAATTGCAGATCAAGGCTTGTGGTCCCAATTCCAGTCTGAGCTCAAAATTCCGGTTTGGAATCACAACTGCAGTGAAAGGCTAGATGTCACATTTCCACTATGCATTCAGAAATGCAATTCAAAGCTAAGGGTCACAATTCCAGTCTGAGGTCACAATTCCACTATGGAATCACAATTGCATTTCAAAGCTCAAGGTCACAATTCCAGTCTGAGGTCACAATTCCGGTTTGCAATTACAATAGCAGATCAAGGCTTGAGCTCACAATTCCAGTTTGGAATCACAATTTCATTTCTATATCACAATTCCTTTCTAAGCTCACAATTCCTGATTGGATTCACAATTCCTCTTCGATGTCACAATTAGAGACTGTGGGCAGAATTCCAGTTTGGAATCTAATTACAGATCAAGGCTTGATGTCAAAATTCCAGTCTGCGGTCACAATTCCAGTTTGGAATCAAAATTGCAGATCAAGGCTTGAGGTCCCAATTCCAGTCTGCTGTCACAATTCCAGTTTGGAATTACAATTGCAGATCAACGCTTGAGCTCACAATTCCAGTTTGGAATCACAATTTCATTTCTATATCACAATTCCATTCTAAGCTCACAATTCCGGATTGGAATCAGAATTCCTCTACTATGCCACAATTAGAGACTGAGGGCAGAATTCCAGTTTGGAACCACAATTCCATTTGATGTCACAATTCCAGTCTGAGCTCACAATTCCAGTTTGGAATCAAAATGGCAGATCAAGGCTTGAGGTCCCAATTCCAGTCTGCGGTGACAATTCCCGTTTGGAATCAAAATTGCAGATCAAGGCTTGAGGTCCCAATTCCAGTCTGCGGTGACAATTCCGGTTTGGAATCACAATTGCAGTGCAAGGCTTGCGGTCACAATTCCGATTTGGAATCACAATTTCATTTCTGTATCACAATTCCTTTCTAAGCTCACAATTCCTGATTGGAATCACAATTTCACTACTATGTCACAATTAGAGACTGAGGGCAGAATTCCAGTTTGGAATCAAAATTGCAGATCAAGGCTTGGAGGTCCCAATTCCAGTCTGCGGTCACAATTCCGGATTGGAATGAGAATTGCAGTGCAAGGCTAGAGGTCACAATTCCACTATGGAATCACAATTGCAGTTCAAAGCTCAGGGTCACAATTCCAATCTGAGGTCACAATTCCAGTTTGGAATTACAATTGCAGATCAAGGCTTGAGCTCACAATTCCAGTTTGGGATCACAAATCCATTTGATGTCACAATTCCCGTCTGAGCTCAAAATTCCAGTTTGGAATCAAAATTGCAGATCAAGGCTTGTGGTCCCAATTCCAGTCTGAGCTCAAAATTCCGGTTTGGAATCACAACTGCAGTGAAAGGCTAGATGTCACATTTCCACTATGCATTCAGAAATGCAATTCAAAGCTAAGGGTCACAATTCCAGTCTGAGGTCACAATTCCACTATGGAATCACAATTACATTTCAAAGCTCAAGGTCACAATTCCAGTCTGAGGTCACAATTCCGGTTTGCAATTACAATAGCAGATCAAGGCTTGAGCTCACAATTCCAGTTTGGAATCACAATTTCATTTCTATATCACAATTCCTTTCTAAGCTCACAATTCCTGATTGGATTCACAATTCCTCTTCGATGTCACAATTAGAGACTGTGGGCAGAATTCCAGTTTGGAATCCAATTACAGATCAAGGCTTGATGTCAAAATTCCAGTCTGCGGTCACAATTCCAGTTTGGAATCAAAATTGCAGATCAAGGCTTGAGGTCCCAATTCCAGTCTGCTGTCACAATTCCAGTTTGGAATTACAATTGCAGATCAATGCTTGAGCTCACAATTCCAGTTTGGAATCACAAGTTCATTTCTATATCACAATTCCATTCTAAGCTCACAATTCCGGATTGGAATCAGAATTCCTCTACTATGCCACAATTAGAGACTGAGGGCAGAATTCCAGTTTGGAACCACAATTCCATTTGATGTCACAATTCCAGTCTGAGCTCACAATTCCAGCTTGGAATCAAAATGGCAGATCAAGGCTTGAGGTCCCAATTCCAGTCTGCGGTGACAATTCCGGTTTGGAATCACAATTGCAGTGCAAGGCTAGAGGTCACAATTCCACTATGGAATCACAATTGCAGTTCAAAGCTCAGGGTCACAATTCCTGTCTGCAATTAGAATATCAGATCAAGGCTTGAGCTCACAATTCCAGTTTGGAATCACAATTCCATTTGATGTCACAATTTCAGTCTGAGCCCACAATTCCAGTTTGGAATCAAAATTGCAGATCAAGGCTTGAGGTCCCAATTCCAGTCTGCGGTCACAATTCCGGTTTGGAATCACAATTGCTGTGCACGGCTAGATGTCACAATTCCACTATGGAATCACAATAACTTTTCAAACATCAGGGTCACAATTCCAGTCCAAGGTCAGAATTCCACTTTAGAATTAACATTGCATATAACGGCTTGAGCTGACAATTCCTGTTTGGAATCACTAGTTCATTTCTACATGACAATTCCATTCTAAGCTTACAATTCCTGACTGGAATCACAATTCCACTACTATGTCACAATTAGAGACTGAGGGCAGAATTCCAGTTTGGAATCAAAATTGCAGATCATGGCTTGGAGGTCCCAATTCCAGTCTGCGGTCACAATTCCGGATTGGAATGAGAATTGCAGTGCAAGGCTGGAGGACACAATTCCACTATGGAATCACAATTGCAGTTCAAAGCTCAGGGTCACAATTCCAGTCTGAGTTCACAATTCCAGTTTGGAATCAAAATTGCAGATCAAGGCTTGATGTTCCAATTACCGTCTGTGGTCACAATTCCAGTTTGGAATCACAATTGCAGTGCAAGGCTTGAGGTCACAATTCCACTATGGAATCAGAATTGCCGTTCAAAGCTCAGGGTCACAATTCCAGTCTGAGGTCACAATTCCAGTTTGCAATTACATTAGCAGATCAAGGCTTGAGCTCACAATTCCAGTTTGGAATCACAATTTCATTTCTATATCACAATTCCTTACTGAGCTCACAATACATGTTTGGAATCACAATTCCACTTCTATGGCCCCATTCCAATCTGTGGTCACAATTCCGGTTTGGAATCACAATTACATCTCAAGGCTTGAGGTCAATATTCCAGTCTGAGATCACAATCCCGGTTTGGAATCGAAATTGCCGTGCAAGGCTTGAGGTCTCAATTCCATTATGGAATCACAATTGCAGTTCAAAGCTCAGGGTCACAATTCCAGTCTGAGGTCACAATTCCAGTTTGGATTTACAATTGCAGATCACATCTTGAGCTCACTATTCCAGTTTGGAATCACAAGTTCATTTCTATATCACAATTCCTTGCTGAGCTCACTATACATGTTTGGAATCACAATTCCACTTCTATGTCCCCATTCCAATCTGAGATCACAATTCTGGTTTGGAATCACAATTGCAGAGCAAGGCTAGAGATCAAAATTTCGATATGGAATCACAATTGCCGTTCAAAGCTCAGGGTCACAATTCCAGTCTGAGGTCACAATTCTAGTATGGAATTACAATTGCAGATCAAGGCTTGAGCTCACAATTCCAGTTTGGAATCACAATTTCATTTCCATATCACAATTCCTTTCTAAGCTCACAATTCCTGATTGGAATCACAATTCCTCTACTATGTCACAATTAGAGACTGAGGGCAGAATTGCAGTTTGGAATCACAATTCCATTTGATGTCACAATTCCAGTGTGAGCTCACAATTCCAGTTTTGAATCAAAATTGCACATCAAGGCTTGAGATTCCAATTACAGTCTGCGGTCACAATTCCCAACTGGAATCACAATTTCAGTGCAAGGATAGATGTCACATTTCCAGTATGGAATCAGAAATGCAGTTCAAAGCTCAGGGTCACAATTCCAGTCTGAGCTCACAATTCCAGTTTGGAATCAAAATGGCAGATCAAGGCTTGAGGTCCCAATTCCAGTCTGCGGTCACAATTCCGGTTTGGAATCACAAGTGCATTGCACGGCTAGAGGTCACAAATCCACTATGCAATCACAATTGCCATTCAAAGCTCAGGGTCACAATTCCAGTCTGAGGTCACAATTCCAGTTTGGAATCAAAATTGCAGATCAAGGTTTGAGGTCCCAATTCCAGTCTGTGGTCACAATTCCTGTTTGGAATCACAAATGCAGTGCAAGTTTAGAGGTCACAATTCCACTATGGAATCACAATTGCATTTCAAAGCTCATGGTCACAATTCCAGTCTGAGGTCATAATTCCGGTTTGGAATCACAATTTCATTTCTATATCACAATTCCTTTCTAAGCTCACAATTCCTGATTGGAATCAGAATTCCTCTACTATGCCACAATTAGAGACTGAGGGCAGAATTCCAGTTTGGAATCACAATTCCATTTGATGTCACAATTCCAGTCTGAGCTCACAATTCCAGCTTGGAATCAAAATTGCAGATCAAGGCTTGAGGTCCCAATTCCTGGTCTGCTGTCACAATTCCAGTTTGGAATTACAATTGCAGATCAACGCTTGAGCTCACAATTCCAGTTTGGAATCACAATTTCATTTCTATATCACAATTCCATTCTAAGCTCACAATTCCGGATTGGAATCAGAATTCCTCTACTATGCCACAATTAGAGACTGAGGGCAGAATACCAGTTTGGAATCACAATTCCATTTGATGTCACAATTCCAGTCTGAGCTCACAATTCCAGCTTGGAATCAAAATTGTACATCAAGGCTTGAGGTCCCAATTCCAGTCTGCGGTGACAATTCCGGTTTGGAATCACAATTGCAGTGCAAGGCTAGAGGTCACAATTCCACTATGGAATCACAATTGCAGTTCAAAGCTCAGGGTCACAATTCCAATCTGAGGTTACAATTCCAGTTTGGAATTACAATTGCAGATCAAGGCTTGAGCTCACAATTCCAGTTTGGGATCACAAATCCATTTTATGTCACAATTCCCGTCTGAGCTCAAAATTCCAGTTTGGAATCACAACTGCAGTGAAAGGCTAGATGTCACATTTCCACTATGCATTCAGAAATGCAATTCAAAGCTACGGGTCACAATTCCAGTCTGAGGTCACAATTTCAGTTTGGAATTACAATTGCAGATCAACGCTTGAGCTCACAATTCCAGTGTGGAATCACAGTTTCATTTCTATATCACAATTCCTTTCTAAGCTCACAATTCCTGATTGGAATCACAATTCCTCTACTATGTCACAATTAGAGACTGAGGGCAGAATTGCAGTTTGGAATCACAATTCCATTTGATGTCACAGTTCCAGTCTGAGCTCACAATTCCAGTTTGGAATTACAATTGCACATCAAGGCTTGAGGTTCCAATTACCGTCTGCAGTCACAATTCTGAATTGGAATCACAATTGCAGCGCAAGTCTTGATATCTCATTTCAACTATGGAATGAGAAATGTAATTCAACGCTAAGGGTCACAATTCCAGTCTGAGGTCACAATTCCGGTTTGCAATTACAATAGCAGATCAAGGCTTGAGCTCACAATTCCAGTTTGGAATCACAATTTCATTTCTATATCACAATTCCTTACTGAGCTCACAATACATATTTGGAATCACAATTCCACTTCTATGTCACAATTAGAGACTGAGGGCAGAATTCCAGTTTGGAATCAAAATTGCAGATCAAGGTTTGAGGTCCCAATTACAGCCTGTGGTCACAATTCTTGTTTGGAATCACAATTGCAGTGCAAGTTTAGAGGTCACAATTCCACTATGGAATCACAATTGCATTTCAAAGCTCAAGGTCACAATTCCAGTCTGAGGTCACAATTCCGGTTTGCAATTACAATAGCAGATCAAGGCTTGAGCTCGCAATTCCAGTTTGGAATCACAATTTCATTTCTATATCACAATTCCTTTCTAAGATCACAATTCCTGATTGGATTCACAATTCCTCTTCGATGTCACAATTAGAGACTGTGGGCAGAATTCCGGTTTGGAATCCAATTACAGATCAAGGCTTGATGTCAAAATTCCAGTCTGCGGTCACAATTCCAGTTTGGAATCAAAATTGCAGATCAAGGCTTGAGGTCCCAATTCCAGTCTGCTGTCACAATTCCAGTTTGGATTTACAATTGCAGATCAATGCTTGAGCTCACAATTCCAGTTTGGAATCACAAGTTCATTTCTATATCACAATTCCATTCTAAGCTCACAATTCCGGATTGGAATCAGAATTCCTCTACTATGCCACAATTAGAGACTGAGGGCAGAATTCCAGTTTGGAACCACAATTCCATTTGATGTCACAATTCCAGTCTGAGCTCACAATTCCAGCTTGGAATCAAAATTGTACATCAAGGCTTGAGGTCCCAATTCCAGTCTGCGGTGACAATTCTGGTTTGGAATCACAATTGCAGTGCAAGGCTAGAGGTCACAATTCCATTATGGAATCACAATTGCAGTTCAAAGCTCAGGGTCACAATTCCAGTCTGAGGTCACAATTCCAGTTTGGATTTACAATTGCAGATCACATCTTGAGCTCACAATTCCATTTTGGAATCACAAGTTCATTTCTATATCACAATTCCTTGCTGAGCTCACCATACATGTTTGGAATCACAATTCCACTTCTATGTCCCCATTCCAATCTGAGATCACAATTCTGGTTTGGAATCACAATTGCAGAGCAAGGCTAGAGATCAAAATTTCGATATGGAATCACAATTGCCGTTCAAAGCTCAGGGTCACAATTCCAGTCTGAGGTCACAATTCTAGTATGGAATTACAATTGCAGATCAAGGCTTGAGCTCACAATTCCAGTTTGGAATCACAATTTCATTTCCATATCACAATTCCTTTCTAAGCTCACAATTCCTGATTGGAATCAGAATTCCTTTACTATGTCACAATTAGAGACTGAGGGCAGAATTCCAGTTTGGAATCACAATTCCATTTGATGTCACAATTCCAGTCTCAGCTCACAATTCCCGTTTGGAATCAAAATTGCAGATCAAGGCTTGAGGTCCCAATTACAGTCTGCGGTCACAATTCTGGTTTGGAATCACAATTGCAGTGCAAGGCTTGCGGTCACAATTCCGATTTGGAATCACAATTTCATTTCTGTATCACAATTCCTTTCTAAGCTCACAATTCCTGATTGGAATCACAATTTCACTACTATGTCACAATTAGAGACTGAGGGCAGAATTCCAGTTTGGAATCAAAATTGCAGATCAAGGCTTGGAGGTCCCAATTCCAGTCTGCGGTCACAATTCCGGATTGGAATGAGAATTGCAGTGCAAGGCTAGAGGTCACAATTCCACTATGGAATCACAATTGCAGTTCAAAGCTCAGGGTCACAATTCCAATCTGAGGTCACAATTCCAGTTTGGAATTACAATTGCAGATCAAGGCTTGAGCTCACAATTCCAGTTTGGGATCACAAATCCATTTTATGTTACAATTCCCGTCTGAGCTCAAAATTCCAGTTTGGAATCAAAATTGCAGATCAAGGCTTGTGGTCCCAATTCCTGTCTGAGCTCAAAATTCCGGTTTGGAATCACAACTGCAGTGAAAGGCTAGATGTCACATTTCCACTATGCATTCAGAAATGCAATTCAAAGCTAAGGGTCACAATTCCAGTCTGAGGTCACAATTCCAGTTTGGAATTACAATTGCAGATCAACGCTTGAGCTCACAATTCCAGTTTGGAATCACAGTTTCCTTTCTATATCACAATTCCTTTCTAAGCTCACAATTCCTGATTGGAATCACAATTCCTCTACTATGTCACAATTAGAGACTGAGGGCAGAATTCCAGTTTGGAATCACAATTCCATTTGATGTCACAATTCCAGTCTGAGCTCACAATTCCAGTTTGGAATCAAAATTGCACATCAAGGCTTGAGGTTCCAATTACCGTCTGCAGTCACAATTCCGAATTGGAATCACAATTGCAGCGCACTTCTTGATATCACATTTCAACTATGGAATGAGAAATGTAATTCAAAGCTCAGGATCACAATTCCAGTCTGAGGACACAATTCCGGTTTGCAATTACAATAGCAGATCAAGGCTTGAGCTCACAATTCCAGTTTGGAATCACAATTTCATTTCTATATCACAATTCCTTACTGAGCTCACAATACATGTTTGGAATCACAATTCCCCTTCTATAGCCCCATTCCAATCTGTGGTCACAATTCCGGTTTGGAATCACAATTCCATGTTATGTCATAATTTCAGTCTGAGCTCACAATTCCAGTTTGGAATCACAATTACATCTCAAGGCTTGAGGTAAAAATTCCAGTCTGAGATCACAATCCGGGTTTGGAATCACAATTGCCGTGCAAGGCTTGACGTCACAATTCCATTATGGAATCACAATTGCAGTTCAAAGCTCAGGGTCACAATTCCAGTCTGAGGCACAATTCTAGTATGGAATTACAATTGCAGATCAAGGCTTGAGCTCACAATTCCAGTTTGGAATCACAATTTCATTTCCATATCACAATTCCTTTCTAAGCTCACAATTCCTGATTGGAATCACAATTCCTCTACTATGTCACAATTAGAGACTGAGGGCAGAATTGCAGTTTGGAATCACAATTCCACTTCTATGTCCCCATTCCAATCTGAGATCACAATTCTGGTTTGGAATCACAATTGCAGTGCAAGGCTAGATATCAAAATTTCGATATGGAATCACAATTGCCGTTCAAAGCTCATGGTCACAATTCCAGTCTGAGGTCACAATTCTAGTATGGAATTACAATTGCAGATCAAGGCTTGAGCTCACAATTCCAGTTTGGAATCACAATTTCATTTCCATATCACAATTCCTTTCTAAGCTCACAATTCCTGATTGGAATCACAATTCCTCTACTATGTCACAATTAGAGACTGAGGGCAGAATTGCAGTTTGGAATCACAATTCCATTTGATGTCACAATTCCAGTGTGAGCTCACAATTCCAGTTTTGAATCAAAATTGCACATCAAGGCTTGAGATTCCAATTACAGTCTGCGGTCACAATTCCCAACTGGAATCACAATTGCAGTGCAAGGATAGATGTCACATTTCCAGTATGGAATCAGAAATGCAGTTCAAAGCTCAGGGTCACAATTCCAGTCTGAGCTCACAATTCCAGTTTGGAATCACAATTACAGATCAAGGCTTGAGGTCCCAATTCCAGTCTGCGGTGACAATTCCGGTTTGGAATCACAATTGCAGTGCAAGGCTAGAGGTCACAATTCCACTATGGAATCACAATTGCAGTTCAAAGCTCAGGGTCACAATTCCAGTTGGAGGTCACAATTCCTGTCTGCAACTAGAATATCAGATCAAGGCTTGAGCTCACAATTCCAGTTTGGAATCAAAATTGCAGATCTAGGCTTGAGGTCCCAATTCCAGTCTGCGGTCACAATTCCGGTTTGGAATCACAATTGCAGTGCACGGCTAGATGTCACAATTCCACTATGGAATCACAATAACTTTTCAAACATCAGGGTCACAATTCCAGTCCAAGGTCAGAATTCCACTTTAGAATTAACATTGCATATAACGGCTTGAGCTGACAATTCCTGTTTGGAATCACTAGTTCATTTCTACATGACAATTCCATTCTAAGCTTACAATTCCTGATTGGAATCACAATTCCACTACTATGTCACAATTAGAGACTGAGGGCAGAATTCCAGTTTGGAATCAAAATTGCAGATCATGGCTGGAAGGTCCCAATTCCAGTCTGCGGTCACAATTCTGGATTGGAATGAGAATTGCAGTGCAAGGCTAGAGGTCACAATTCCACTATGGAATCACAATTGCAGTTCAAAGCTCAGGGTCACAATTCCAGTCTGAGTTCACAATTCCAGTTTGGAATCAAAATTGCAGATCAAGGCTTGAGGTTCCAATTACCGTCTGTGGTCACAATTCCAGTTTGGAATCACAATTGCAGTGCAAGGCTTGAGGTCACAATTCCACTATGGAATCAGAATTGCCGTTCAAAGCTCAGGGTCACAATTCCAGTCTGAGGTCACAATTCCAGTTTGCAATTACAATAGCAGATCTAGGCTTGAGCTCACAATTCCAGTTTGGAATCACAATTTCATTTCTATATCACAATTCCTTACTGAGCTCACAATACATGTTTGGAATCACAATTCCACGTCTATAGCCCCATTCCTATCTGTGGTCACAATTCCGATTTGGAATCACAATTACATCTCAAGGCTTGAGGTAAAAATTCCAGTCTGAGATCACAATCCCGGTTTGGAATCACAATTGCCGTGCAAGTCTTGAGGTCACAATTCCATTATGGAATCACAATTGCAGTTCAAAGCTCAGGGTCACAATTCCAGTCTGAGGTCACAATTCCAGTTTGGATTTACAATTGCAGATCACATCTTGAGCTCACTATTCCAGTTTGGAATCACAAGTTCATTTCTATATCACAATTCCTTGCTGAGCTCACCATACATGTTTGGAATCACAATTCCACTTCTATGTCCCCATTCCAATCTGAGATCACAATTCTGGTTTGGAATCACAATTGCAGAGCAAGGCTAGAGATCAAAATTTCGATATGGAATCACAATTGCCGTTCAAAGCTCAGGGTCACAATTCCAGTCTGAGGTCACAATTCCAGATTGGAATTACAATTGCAGATCAAGGCTTGAGCTCACAATTCCAGTTTGGAATCACAATTCTGCTGCTATGTCACAATTAGAGACTGAGGGCAGAATTGCAGTTTGGAATCACAATTCCATTTGATGTCACAATTCCAGTCTCAGCTCACAATTCCCGTTTTGAATCAAAATTGCAGATCAAGGCTTGAGGTCCCAATTACAGTCTGCAGTCACAATTCTGGTTTGGAATCACAATTGCAGTGCAAGGCTTGCGGTCACAATTCCGATTTGGAATCACAATTTCATTTCTGTATCACAATTCCTTTCTAAGCTCACAATTCCTGATTGGAATCACAATTTCACTACTATGTCACAATTAGAGACTGAGGGCAGAATTCCAGTTTGGAATCAAAATTGCAGATCAAGGCTTGGAGGTCCCAATTCCAGTCTGCGGTCACAATTCCGGATTGGAATGAGAATTGCAGTGCAAGGCTAGAGGTCACAATTCCACTATGGAATCACAATTGCAGTTCAAAGCTCAGGGTCACAATTCCAATCTGAGGTCACAATTCCAGTTTGGAATTACAATTGCAGATCAAGGCTTGAGCTCACAATTCCAGTTTGGGATCACAAATCCATTTGATGTCACAATTCCCGTCTGAGCTCAAAATTCCAGTTTGGAATCAAAATTGCAGATCAAGGCTTGTGGTCCCAATTCCAGTCTGAGCTCAAAATTCCGGTTTGGAATCACAACTGCAGTGAAAGGCTAGATGTCACATTTCCACTATGCATTCAGAAATGCAATTCAAAGCTAAGGGTCACAATTCCAGTCTGAGGTCACAATTCCAGTTTGGAATTACAATTGCAGATCAAGGCTTGAGGTAAAAATTCCAGTCTGAGATCACAATCCGGGTTTGGAATCACAATTGCCGTTCAAGGCTTGAGGTCACAATTCCATTATGGAATCACAATTGCAGTTCAAAGCTCAGGGTCACAATTCCAGTCTGAGGTCACAATTCCAGTTTGGATTTACAATTGCAGATCACATCTGGAGCTCACAATTCCATTTTGGAATCACAAGTTCATTTCTATATCACAATTCCTTGCTGAGCTCACTATACATGTTTGGAATCACAATTCCACTTCTATGTCCCCATTCCAATCTGAGATCACAATTCTGGTTTGGAATCACAATTGCAGTGCAAGGCTAGATATCAAAATTTCGATATGGAATCACAATTGCAGTTCAAAGCTCAGGGTCACAATTCCAGTCTGAGGTCACAATTCTAGTATGGAATTACAATTGCAGATCAAGGCTTGAGCTCACAATTCCAGTTTGGAATCACAATTGCAGTTCAAGTCTCGAGATCACAATTCCAGTCTGAGGCCACAATTCCTGTTTGAAATCCAATTGTAGTCCAAGGCTCGAGGTCACAAATCCAGTCTGAGGTCACAATTCTTGTTTGGAATCAAAATTGCAGTTCAAGGCTCAAGATCACAATTGCAGTCTGAGGCCACAATTCCTGTTTGGAATCACAATGGCAGTTCAAGGCTCGAGATCACAATTCCAGTCTGAGCCCCCAATTCCGTTTTGTAATTACAACTGCTGTTCATGTCTCGCGGTCACAATTCCAGTCTGAGGCCACAATTCCCGTTTGGAATCACAACTGAAGCTCAAGGCTCAGAGTCACAGTTCTAGTCTGAGGCCACAATTCCCGTTTGGAATTACAACTGCTATTCAAGCCTCGAGGTCACAATTCCGGTTTGGAATCACAATTGCAGTTCAAGGCTTGATTTCACAATTCCGGTTTGGAATCACAATTGCATTTCAAGGCTGGAGAACACAATTCCAGTTTCAAATCACATTTGCATTTTAAGTCATGAGGCCACAATTCCAGTATGAGGACACAATTCCTGTTTGGAATCACAACTGGTCTTCAAGGCTTGAGCTCACAATTGCAGTCAGAGTTCATGAATCCTGTTTGGTATCACAAATACATTTCAAGTCTCGAGATCACAATTCCAGTCTTAGGCCCCAAATCCTGTCAGGAAACACTACTAAAGTTCAAGGCTCGAAGACACAATTGCAGTCTGAGGACCCAATACCGGTTTGGTATCAAAACCGCAGCTCAAGGCTCGGGGTCACAAATCCAGTCTGAGGTCACAATTGCGGTTTGGTATCAGAACTGCAGCTCAAATCTCTAGGTCACAAATGCAGTGTGTGGTCACAAATCCCATTTGGAATCACATTTGCAGTTCAAGGGTCGAGATCACAATTCCAGTCTGAACCCCCAATTTCAGTCTGAGGACCCAATTCCGGTTTGGTATCACAGATGCAGCACAAGGCTCAGGGTCACAATTCCAGTCTGAGGACCCAATTCCGATTTGGAATCACAACTTAATTTCAAGGTTCGTAGTCACAGTTCCAGTTTGAGGTCCCAATTCCGGCTCTGAATCGCAACTGCTCTACATTGCTCGAGGTGACGATTCCAGTCTGAAGACTCAATTCTGGTATGGTATCACAACTGCAGCTCAAGCCTAGTTGTCACATTTCCAGTCTGAGGCCACGACTCCCGTTTGGAATCACAACTGCTATTCCTGTCTCGAGATCACAATTCCAGTCTGAGGCCCCAATTCCTGTTTGGAATCAGTACTGCAGTTCAAGTCTCGAGCTCACTATTACAGTTTGGAATCACAATAGGAGTTCATGGAATGAGGTCACAATTCCAGTCTGAGGCCCCAGTTCCTGTTTGAAATCCAATTGCAGTTCAAGGCTCGAGATCACAATTCCAGTCTGAGGCCACAATTCCCGTTTGGAATCACAACTGCTATTCAAGGCTTGAGTTCACAATTCCAATTTGGAATCACAATTGCAGTTCAAGGCTTGAGTTCACAATTCCAGTTTCAAATCACATTTGCATTTTAAGTCATGAGGCCACAATTCCAGTATGAGGACACAATTCCTGTTTGGAATCACAATTGATGTTCAAGCCTCGAGGTCACAATTCCAGTCTGAGGCCACAATACGGCTTTGGAATCACAACTAAAATTCAAGGCTCGAAGTCACAACTGCAGTCTGAGGACGCAATAGCTGTTTGGAATCAGTACTGCAGCTCAAGGCTCCGGGGTCATAGTTCCAGTCTGAGGCCACAATTCCCGTTTGGAATCACAACTGCAATTCAAGGCTCGAGGTCACAATTACAGTTCAAAATCACAACTGCTATTCAAGGCTCGAGGTCACAATTCTAGTCTGAGGTCACAATTCCGGTTTGGAATCATATTAGCAGTTCAAGGCTTGATTTCACAATTCCGGTTTGAAATAACAATTGCATTTCAAGGCTTGAGGTCACAATTCCAGTTTGAAATCACATTTGCATTTTAAGTCTTGAGGCCACAATTCCAGTATGAGGATAGAATTCATGTTGGGAATCACGATTGATGTTCAATGCTCGAGGTCACAATTCCAGTCAGAGTTCATGAATCCTGTTTGGAATCACAATTGCATTTCAACTCTCAAGATCACAATTCCAGTCTTAGGCCCCAAATCCTGTCAGGAAACACTACTAAAGTTCAAGGCTCGAAGACACGATTCTAGTCTGATGACCCTATACTGGTTTGGAATCACAAGTGCAGCTCAAGGCTCGGGGTCACAATTCCAGTCTGAGGCCACAATTCCCGTTTGGAATCACAACTGCAGTTCAAGGATCGAGGTCACAATTACAGTTTGGATTCACAATAGCAGTTCATGGAATGAAATCACAATTCCAGTCTTAGGTCAATATTCCTGTTTGGAATCACAACTGATGTTCATGTCTCGAGATCACAATTCCAGTCTGAGGCCCCAATTCCTGTTTGGAATCAGTACTGCAGTTCAAGGCTCGAGGTCACAATTCCTGTTTGAAATCACAATAGCAGTTCATGGAATGAGGTCACAATTACTCTCTGAGGTCATAATTTCTATTTGGAATCACAATTGCAGTTCAAAGCTCGAGGTCTCAATTCCAGTCTGAGGCCACAATTCCGGTTTGGAATCACAATTGCAGTTCAAGGCTTGAGATCACAATGCCAGACTGAGGTCACAATTCCCGTTTGGAATCACAACTGCTGCTCAATGCTCCGGGTCACAATTCCAGTCTGAGGCCACAATTCCCGTTTGGAATCACAACTGCTGATCCTGTCTCGAGGTCACGATTCCAGTCTGAGGACCCAATTCCGATTTGAAATCACAATGGCAGTTCAAGGCTCGAGATCACAATTCCAGTCTGAGCCCCCAATTCCGTGTTGGAATCACAACTGATGTTCATGTCTCGAGATCACGATTCCAGTCTGAGGACCCAATTCCGGTTTGGTATCACAAATGCAGCACAAGGCTCAGGGTCACAATTCAAGTCTGAGGCCACAATTCCGCTTTGGAATCACAACTTAATTTCAAGGTTTGAAGTCACTGTTCCAGTCTGAGGTCCCAATTCCGGCTCTGAATCGTAACTGCTCTACATTGCTCGAGGTGACGATTCCAGTCTGAAGACTCAATTCCGGTATGGTATCACAACTGCAGCTCAAGCCTAGTTGTCACATTTCCAGTCTGAGGCCACGATTCCTGTTTGGAATCACAACTGCTATTCCTGCCTCGAGATCACAATTCCAGTCTGAGGCCCCAATTCCTGTTTGGAATCAGTACTGCAGATCATGGCTAGGAGTCACAATTCCAGTCTGAGGCCCCAATTCCCAGTTGGACTCACAACTGCCGGTCAAGGCTCGAGGTCACAATTCCAGTCTGAGGTCACAAGTCCTGTTTGGAATCACAACTGGAGTTCAAGGCTCGAGGTCACAATTACAGTTTGGAATCACAATAGCAGTTCATAGAATGAGGTCACAATTACTCTCTGAGGTCAAAGTTTCTGTTTGGAATCACAATTGCAGTTCAAAGTTTGAGGTCTCAATTCCAGTCTGCCGTCACAATTCCGGTTTGGAATCAGAAGTGCTGTTCAAGTCTCGGGGTCACCATTCCAGTCTGAGGCCACAATTCCCGTTTGGAATCACAACTGCTGATCCTGTCTCGAGGTCACGATTCCAGTCTTAGGTCACAATTCCAGTTTGGAATCACAATTGCAGTACGAGGCTGGAGAACACAATTCCTGTCTGAGGTCCCAATATCGGTTTGGTATCACAACTGCAGCTCAAATCTCTAGGTCACAAATTCAGTGTGTGGTCACAAATCCCGTTTGGAATCACATTTGCAGTTCTAGGGTGAATATCACAATTTCAGTCTGAGCCCCCAATTCCGTTTTGTAATCACAACTGCTGTTCATGTCTCGAGGTCACAATTCCAGTCTGAAGACCCAATTCCGGTTTGGTATCACAGATGCAGCACAAGGCTCAGGGTCACAATTCAAGTCTGAGGCCACAATTCCGCTTTGGAATCACAACTTAATTTCAAGGTTCGAAGTCACAGTTCCAGTCTGAGGTCCCAATTCCGGCTCTGAATCGTAACTGCTCTACATTGCTCGAGGTGATGATTCCAGTCTGAAGACTCAATTCCGGTATGGTATCACAACTGCAGCTCAAGCCTAGTTGTCACATTTCCAGTCTGAGGCCACGACTCCCGTTTGGAATCACAACTGCTATTCCTGTCTCGAGATCAAAATTCCAGTCTGAGGCCCCAATTCCTGTTTGGAATCAGTACTGCAGTTCAAGGCTCGAGCTCACTATTACAGTTTGGAATCACAATAGGAGTTCATGGAATGAGGTCACAATTACTCTCTGAGGTCATAATTTCTGTTTGGAATCACAATTTCAGTTCAAAGCTCGAGGTCTCAATTCCAGTCTGCGGTCACAATTCCGGTTTGGAATCACAATTGCAGTTCAAGGCTTGAGATCACAATGCCAGACTGAGGTCTCAATTCCCGTTTGGAATCACAAATGCTGCTCAATGCTCGGGGTCACAATTCCAGTCTGAGGCCACAATTCCCGTTTGGAATCACAACTGCTATTCAAGGCTTGAGTTTACAATTCCAGTTTGGAATCACAATTGCAGTTCAAGTCTCGAGATCACAATTCCAGTCTGAGGCCCCAATTCCTGTTTGAAATCCAATTGTAGTCCAAGGCTCGAGGTCACAAATCCAGTCTGAGGTCACAATTCTTGTTTGGAATCAAAATTGCAGTTCAAGGCTCAAGATCACAATTGCAGTCTGAGGCCAGAATTCCCGTTTGGAATCACAATGGCAGTTCAAGGCCCGAGATCACAATTCCAGTCTGAGCCCCCAATTCCGGTTTGATTTCAGAGCTGCAGCTTAAGGTTCAGGGTCACAATTCCAGTCTGAGGTCCCGATATCGGTTTGGTTCCGCAACTGCAGCTCAAATCTCTAGGTCACAAATTCAGTGTGTGGTCACTAATCCCGTTTGGAATCACATTTACAATTCAAGGGTCGAGATCACAATTCCAGTCTGAGGGCTCAATTCCCGTTTGGAATCACAACTGAAGCTCAAGGCTCGGAGTCACAGTTCTAGTCTGAGGCCACAATTCCCGTTTGGAATTACAACTGCTATTCAAGCCTCGAGGTCACAATTCCGGTTTGGAATCACAATTGCATTTCAAGGCTGGAGAACACAATTCCAGTTTCAAATCACATTTGCATTTTAAGTCATGAGGCCACAATTCCAGTATGAGGACACAATTCCTGTTTGGAATCACAACTGATCTTCAAGGCTTGAGCTCACAATTGCAGTCAGAGTTCATGGATCCTGTTTGGTATCACAAATACATTTCAAGTCTCGAGATCACAATTCCAGTCTTAGGCCCCAAATCCTGTCAGGAAACACTACTAAAGTTCAAGGCTCGAAGACACAATTGCAGTCTGAGGACCCAATACCGGTTTGGTATCAAAACCGCAGCTCAAGGCTCAGGGTCACAAATCCAGACTGAGGTCACAATTGCGGTTTGGTATCAGAACTGCAGCTCAAATCTCTAGGTCACAAATGCAGTGTGTGGTCACAAATCCCATTTGGAATCACATTTGCAGTTCAAGGGTCGAGATCACAATTCCAGTCTGAGCCCCCAATTCCAGTCTGAGGACCCAATTCCGGTTTGGTATCACAGATGCAGCACAAGGCTCAGGGTCACAATTCCAGTCTGAGGACCCAATTCCGATTTGGAATCACAACTTAATTTCAAGGTTCGTAGTCACAGTTCCAGTTTGAGGTCCCAATTCTGGCTCTGAATCGCAACTGCTCTACATTGCTCGAGGTGATGATTCCAGTCTGAAGACTCAATTCTGGTATGGTATCACAACTGCAGCTCAAGCCTAGTTGTCACATTTCCAGTCTGAGGCCACGACTCCCGTTTGGAATCACAACTGCTATTCCTGTCTCGAGATCACAATTCCAGTCTGAGGCCCCAATTCCTGTTTGGAATCAGTACTGCAGTTCAAGGCTCGAGCTCACTATTACAGTTTGGAATCACAATAGGAGTTCATGGAATGAGGTCACAATTCCAGTCTGAGGCCCCAGTTCCTGTTTGAAATCCAATTGTAGTTCAAGTCTCGAGGTCACAAATCCAGTCTGCGGTCACAATTCTTGTTTGGAATCAAAATTGCAGTTCAAGGCTCGAGATCACAATTCCAGTCTGAGGCCACAATTCCCGTTTGGAATCACAACTGCTATTCAAGGCTTGAGTTCACAATTCCAATTTGGAATCACAATTGCAGTTCAAGGCTTGAGTTCACAATTCCAGTTTCAAATCACATTTGCATTTTAAGTCATGAGGCCACAATTCCAGTATGAGGACACAATTCCTGTTTGGAATCACAATTGATGTTCAAGCCTCGAGGTCACAATTCCAGTCTGAGGCCACAATACGGCTTTGGAATCACAACTAAAATTCAAGGCTCGAAGTCACAACTGCAGTCTGAGGACGCAATAGCTGTTTGGAATCAGTACTGCAGCTCAAGGCTCCGGGGTCATAGTTCCAGTCTGAGGCCACAATTCCCGTTTGGAATCACAACTGCAATTCAAGGCTCGAGGTCACAATTACAGTTCAAAATCACAACTGCTATTCAAGGCTCGAGGTCACAATTCTAGTCTGAGGTCACAATTCCGGTTTGGAATCATATTAGCAGTTCAAGGCTTGATTTCACAATTCCGGTTTGAAATAACAATTGCATTTCAAGGCTTGAGGTCACAATTCCAGTTTGAAATCACATTTGCATTTTAAGTCTTGAGGCCACAATTCCAGTATGAGGATAGAATTCATGTTGGGAATCACGATTGATGTTCAATGCTCGAGGTCACAATTCCAGTCAGAGTTCATGAATCCTGTTTGGAATCACAATTGCATTTCAACTCTCAAGATCACAATTCCAGTCTTAGGCCCCAAATCCTGTCAGGAAACACTACTAAAGTTCAAGGCTCGAAGACACGATTCTAGTCTGATGACCCTATACTGCTCTGGAATCACAAGTGCAGCTCAAGGCTCGGGGTCACAATTCCAGTCTGAGGCCACAACTCCCGTTTGGAATCACAACTGCAGTTCAAGGATCGAGGTCACAATTACAGTTTGGATTCACAATAGCAGTTCATGGAATGAAATCACAATTCCAGTCTTAGGTCAATATTCCTGTTTGGAATCACAACTGATGTTCATGTCTCGAGATCACGATTCCAGTCTGAGGACCCAATTCCTGTTTGGAATCAGTACTGCAGTTCAAGGCTCGAGCTCACTATTACAGTTTGGAATCACAATAGGAGTTCATGGAATGAGGTCACAATTACTCTCTGAGGTCATAATATCTGTTTGGAATCACAATTGCAGTTCAAAGCTCGAGGTCTCAATTCCAGTCTGAGGCCACAATTCCGGTTTGGAATCACAATTGCAGTTCAAGGCTTGAGATCACAATGCCAGACTGAGGTCACAATTCCCGTTTGGAATCACAACTGCTGCTCAATGCTCCGGGTCACAATTCCAGTCTGAGGCCACAATTCCCGTTTGGAATCACAACTGCTGATCCTGTCTCGAGGTCACGATTCCAGTCTGAGGACCCAATTCCGATTTGAAATCACAATGGCAGTTCAAGGCTCGAGATCACAATTCCAGTCTGAGCCCCCAATTCCGTGTTGGAATCACAACTGCTGTTCATGTCTCGAGGTCACAATTCCAGTCTGAAGACCCAATTCCGGTTTGGTATCACAAATGCAGCACAAGGCTCAGGGTCACAATTCAAGTCTGAGGCCACAATTCCGCTTTGGAATCACAACTTAATTTCAAGGTTTGAAGTCACAGTTCCAGTCTGAGGTCCCAATTCCGGCTCTGAATCGCAACTGCTCTACATTGCTCGAGGTGACGATTCCAGTCTGAAGACTCAATTCCGGTATGGTATCACAACTGCAGCTCAAGCCTAGTTGTCACATTTCCAGTCTGAGGCCACGATTCCTGTTTGGAATCACAACTGCTATTCCTGTCTCGAGATCACAATTCCAGTCTGAGGCCACAATTCCCGTTTGGAATCAGTACTGCAGATCATGGCTAGGAGTCACAATTCCAGTCTGAGGCCCCAATTCCCAGTTGGACTCACAACTGCCGGTCAAGGCTTGAGGTCACAATTCCAGTCTGAGGTCACAAGTCCTGTTTGGAATCACAACTGGAGTTCAAGGCTCGAGGTCACAATTACAGTTTGGAATCACAATAGCAGTTCATAGAATGAGGTCACAATTACTCTCTGAGGTCAAAGTTTCTGTTTGGAATCACAATTGCAGTTCAAAGTTTGAGGTCTCAATTCCAGTCTGCCGTCACAATTCCGGTTTGGAATCAGAAGTGCTGTTCAAGTCTCGGGGTCACCATTCCAGTCTGAGGCCACAATTCCCGTTTGGAATCACGACTGCTGATCCTGTCTCGAGGTCACGATTCCAGTCTTAGGTCACAATTCCAGTTTGGAATCACAATTGCAGTACGAGGCTGGAGAACACAATTCCTGTCTGAGGTCCCAATATCGGTTTGGTATCACAACTGCAGCTCAAATCTCTAGGTCACAAATTCAGTGTGTGGTCACAAATCCCGTTTGGAATCACATTTGCAGTTCTAGGGTGAATATCACAATTTCAGTCTGAGCCCCAAATTCCGTTTTGTAATCACAACTGCTGTTCATGTCTCGAGGTCACAATTCCAGTCTGAAGACCCAATTCCGGTTTGGTATCACAGATGCAGCACAAGGCTCAGGGTCACAATTCCAGTCTGAGGCCACAATTCCGCTTTGGAATCACAACTTAATTTCAAGGTTCGAAGTCACAGTTCCAGTCTGAGGTCCCAATTCCGACTCTGAATCGTAACTGCTCTACATTGCTCGAGGTGATGATTCCAGTCTGAAGACTCAATTCTGGTATGGTATCACAACTGCAGCTCAAGCCTAGTTGTCACATTTCCAGTCTGAGGCCACGATTCCCGTTTGGAATCACAACTGCTATTCCTGTCTCGAGATCACAATTCCAGTCTGAGGCCCCAATTCCTGTTTGGAATCAGTACTGCAGTTCAAGGCTCGAGCTCACTATTACAGTTTGGAATCACAATAGGAGTTCATGGAATGAGGTCACAATTACTCTCTGAGGTCATAATTTCTGTTTGGAATCACAATTTCAGTTCAAAGCTCGAGGTCTCAATTCCAGTCTGCGGTCACAATTCCGGTTTGGAATCACAATTGCAGTTCAAGGCTTGAGATCACAATGCCAGACTGAGGTCTCAATTCCCGTTTGGAATCACAACTGCTGCTCAATGCTCGGGGTCACAATTCCAGTCTGAGGCCACAATTCCCGTTTGGAATCACAACTGCTATTCAAGGCTTGAGTTTACAATTCCAGTTTGGAATCACAATTGCAGTTCAAGTCTCGAGATCACAATTCCAGTCTGAGGCCCCAATTCCTGTTTGAAATCCAATTGTAGTCCAAGGCTCGAGGTCACAAATCCAGTCTGAGGTCACAATTCTTGTTTGGAATCAAAATTGCAGTTCAAGGCTCAAGATCACAATTGCAGTCTGAGGCCAGAATTCCCGTTTGGAATCACAATGGCAGTTCAAGGCCCGAGATCACAATTCCAGTCTGAGCCCCCAATTCCGGTTTGATTTCAGAGCTGCAGCTTAAGGTTCAGGGTCACAATTCCAGTCTGAGGTCCCGATATCGGTTTGGTTCCGCAACTGCAGCTCAAATCTCTAGGTCACAAATTCAGTGTGTGGTCACTAATCCCGTTTGGAATCACATTTACAATTCAAGGGTCGAGATCACAATTCCAGTCTGAGGCCTCAATTCCCGTTTGGAATCACAACTGAAGCTCAAGGCTCAGAGTCACAGTTCTAGTCTGAGGCCACAATTCCCGTTTGGAATTACAACTGCTATTCAAGCCTCGAGGTCACAATTCCGGTTTGGAATCACAATTGCATTTCAAGGCTGGAGAACACAATTCCAGTTTCAAATCACATTTGCATTTTAAGTCATGAGGCCACAATTCCAGTATGAGGACACAATTCCTGTTTGGAATCACAACTGGTCTTCAAGGCTTGAGCTCACAATTGCAGTCAGAGTTCATGAATCCTGTTTGGTATCACAAATACATTTCAAGTCTCGAGATCACAATTCCAGTCTTAGGCCCCAAATCCTGTCAGGAAACACTACTAAAGTTCAAGGCTCGAAGACACAATTGCAGTCTGAGGACCCAATACCGGTTTGGTATCAAAACCGCAGCTCAAGGCTCGGGGTCACAAATCCAGTCTGAGGTCACAATTGCGGTTTGGTATCAGAACTGCAGCTCAAATCTCTAGGTCACAAATGCAGTGTGTGGTCACAAATCCCATTTGGAATCACATTTGCAGTTCAAGGGTCGAGATCACAATTCCAGTCTGAACCCCCAATTTCAGTCTGAGGACCCAATTCCGGTTTGGTATCACAGATGCAGCACAAGGCTCAGGGTCACAATTCCAGTCTGAGGACCCAATTCCGATTTGGAATCACAACTTAATTTCAAGGTTCGTAGTCACAGTTCCAGTTTGAGGTCCCAATTCCGGCTCTGAATCGCAACTGCTCTACATTGCTCGAGGTGACGATTCCAGTCTGAAGACTCAATTCTGGTATGGTATCACAACTGCAGCTCAAGCCTAGTTGTCACATTTCCAGTCTGAGGCCACGACTCCCGTTTGGAATCACAACTGCTATTCCTGTCTCGAGATCACAATTCCAGTCTGAGGCCCCAATTCCTGTTTGGAATCAGTACTGCAGTTCAAGTCTCGAGCTCACTATTACAGTTTGGAATCACAATAGGAGTTCATGGAATGAGGTCACAATTCCAGTCTGAGGCCCCAGTTCCTGTTTGAAATCCAATTGCAGTTCAAGGCTCGAGATCACAATTCCAGTCTGAGGCCACAATTCCCGTTTGGAATCACAACTGCTATTCAAGGCTTGAGTTCACAATTCCAATTTGGAATCACAATTGCAGTTCAAGGCTTGAGTTCACAATTCCAGTTTCAAATCACATTTGCATTTTAAGTCATGAGGCCACAATTCCAGTATGAGGACACAATTCCTGTTTGGAATCACAATTGATGTTCAAGCCTCGAGGTCACAATTCCAGTCTGAGGCCACAATACGGCTTTGGAATCACAACTAAAATTCAAGGCTCGAAGTCACAACTGCAGTCTGAGGACGCAATAGCTGTTTGGAATCAGTACTGCAGCTCAAGGCTCCGGGGTCATAGTTCCAGTCTGAGGCCACAATTCCCGTTTGGAATCACAACTGCAATTCAAGGCTCGAGGTCACAATTACAGTTCAAAATCACAACTGCTATTCAAGGCTCGAGGTCACAATTCTAGTCTGAGGTCACAATTCCGGTTTGGAATCATATTAGCAGTTCAAGGCTTGATTTCACAATTCCGGTTTGAAATAACAATTGCATTTCAAGGCTTGAGGTCACAATTCCAGTTTGAAATCACATTTGCATTTTAAGTCTTGAGGCCACAATTCCAGTATGAGGATAGAATTCATGTTGGGAATCACGATTGATGTTCAATGCTCGAGGTCACAATTCCAGTCAGAGTTCATGAATCCTGTTTGGAATCACAATTGCATTTCAACTCTCAAGATCACAATTCCAGTCTTAGGCCCCAAATCCTGTCAGGAAACACTACTAAAGTTCAAGGCTCGAAGACACGATTCTAGTCTGATGACCCTATACTGGTTTGGAATCACAAGTGCAGCTCAAGGCTCGGGGTCACAATTCCAGTCTGAGGCCACAATTCCCGTTTGGAATCACAACTGCAGTTCAAGGATCGAGGTCACAATTACAGTTTGGATTCACAATAGCAGTTCATGGAATGAAATCACAATTCCAGTCTTAGGTCAATATTCCTGTTTGGAATCACAACTGATGTTCATGTCTCGAGATCACAATTCCAGTCTGAGGCCCCAATTCCTGTTTGGAATCAGTACTGCAGTTCAAGGCTCGAGGTCACAATTCCTGTTTGAAATCACAATAGCAGTTCATGGAATGAGGTCACAATTACTCTCTGAGGTCATAATTTCTATTTGGAATCACAATTGCAGTTCAAAGCTCGAGGTCTCAATTCCAGTCTGAGGCCACAATTCCGGTTTGGAATCACAATTGCAGTTCAAGGCTTGAGATCACAATGCCAGACTGAGGTCACAATTCCCGTTTGGAATCACAACTGCTGCTCAATGCTCCGGGTCACAATTCCAGTCTGAGGCCACAATTCCCGTTTGGAATCACAACTGCTGATCCTGTCTCGAGGTCACGATTCCAGTCTGAGGACCCAATTCCGATTTGAAATCACAATGGCAGTTCAAGGCTCGAGATCACAATTCCAGTCTGAGCCCCCAATTCCGTGTTGGAATCACAACTGATGTTCATGTCTCGAGATCACGATTCCAGTCTGAGGACCCAATTCCGGTTTGGTATCACAAATGCAGCACAAGGCTCAGGGTCACAATTCAAGTCTGAGGCCACAATTCCGCTTTGGAATCACAACTTAATTTCAAGGTTTGAAGTCACTGTTCCAGTCTGAGGTCCCAATTCCGGCTCTGAATCGTAACTGCTCTACATTGCTCGAGGTGACGATTCCAGTCTGAAGACTCAATTCCGGTATGGTATCACAACTGCAGCTCAAGCCTAGTTGTCACATTTCCAGTCTGAGGCCACGATTCCTGTTTGGAATCACAACTGCTATTCCTGCCTCGAGATCACAATTCCAGTCTGAGGCCCCAATTCCTGTTTGGAATCAGTACTGCAGATCATGGCTAGGAGTCACAATTCCAGTCTGAGGCCCCAATTCCCAGTTGGACTCACAACTGCCGGTCAAGGCTCGAGGTCACAATTCCAGTCTGAGGTCACAAGTCCTGTTTGGAATCACAACTGGAGTTCAAGGCTCGAGGTCACAATTACAGTTTGGAATCACAATAGCAGTTCATAGAATGAGGTCACAATTACTCTCTGAGGTCAAAGTTTCTGTTTGGAATCACAATTGCAGTTCAAAGTTTGAGGTCTCAATTCCAGTCTGCCGTCACAATTCCGGTTTGGAATCAGAAGTGCTGTTCAAGTCTCGGGGTCACCATTCCAGTCTGAGGCCACAATTCCCGTTTGGAATCACAACTGCTGATCCTGTCTCGAGGTCACGATTCCAGTCTTAGGTCACAATTCCAGTTTGGAATCACAATTGCAGTACGAGGCTGGAGAACACAATTCCTGTCTGAGGTCCCAATATCGGTTTGGTATCACAACTGCAGCTCAAATCTCTAGGTCACAAATTCAGTGTGTGGTCACAAATCCCGTTTGGAATCACATTTGCAGTTCTAGGGTGAATATCACAATTTCAGTCTGAGCCCCCAATTCCGTTTTGTAATCACAACTGCTGTTCATGTCTCGAGGTCACAATTCCAGTCTGAAGACCCAATTCCGGTTTGGTATCACAGATGCAGCACAAGGCTCAGGGTCACAATTCAAGTCTGAGGCCACAATTCCGCTTTGGAATCACAACTTAATTTCAAGGTTCGAAGTCACAGTTCCAGTCTGAGGTCCCAATTCCGGCTCTGAATCGTAACTGCTCTACATTGCTCGAGGTGATGATTCCAGTCTGAAGACTCAATTCCGGTATGGTATCACAACTGCAGCTCAAGCCTAGTTGTCACATTTCCAGTCTGAGGCCACGACTCCCGTTTGGAATCACAACTGCTATTCCTGTCTCGAGATCAAAATTCCAGTCTGAGGCCCCAATTCCTGTTTGGAATCAGTACTGCAGTTCAAGGCTCGAGCTCACTATTACAGTTTGGAATCACAATAGGAGTTCATGGAATGAGGTCACAATTACTCTCTGAGGTCATAATTTCTGTTTGGAATCACAATTTCAGTTCAAAGCTCGAGGTCTCAATTCCAGTCTGCGGTCACAATTCCGGTTTGGAATCACAATTGCAGTTCAAGGCTTGAGATCACAATGCCAGACTGAGGTCTCAATTCCCGTTTGGAATCACAAATGCTGCTCAATGCTCGGGGTCACAATTCCAGTCTGAGGCCACAATTCCCGTTTGGAATCACAACTGCTATTCAAGGCTTGAGTTTACAATTCCAGTTTGGAATCACAATTGCAGTTCAAGTCTCGAGATCACAATTCCAGTCTGAGGCCCCAATTCCTGTTTGAAATCCAATTGTAGTCCAAGGCTCGAGGTCACAAATCCAGTCTGAGGTCACAATTCTTGTTTGGAATCAAAATTGCAGTTCAAGGCTCAAGATCACAATTGCAGTCTGAGGCCAGAATTCCCGTTTGGAATCACAATGGCAGTTCAAGGCCCGAGATCACAATTCCAGTCTGAGCCCCCAATTCCGGTTTGATTTCAGAGCTGCAGCTTAAGGTTCAGGGTCACAATTCCAGTCTGAGGTCCCGATATCGGTTTGGTTCCGCAACTGCAGCTCAAATCTCTAGGTCACAAATTCAGTGTGTGGTCACTAATCCCGTTTGGAATCACATTTACAATTCAAGGGTCGAGATCACAATTCCAGTCTGAGGGCTCAATTCCCGTTTGGAATCACAACTGAAGCTCAAGGCTCGGAGTCACAGTTCTAGTCTGAGGCCACAATTCCCGTTTGGAATTACAACTGCTATTCAAGCCTCGAGGTCACAATTCCGGTTTGGAATCACAATTGCATTTCAAGGCTGGAGAACACAATTCCAGTTTCAAATCACATTTGCATTTTAAGTCATGAGGCCACAATTCCAGTATGAGGACACAATTCCTGTTTGGAATCACAACTGATCTTCAAGGCTTGAGCTCACAATTGCAGTCAGAGTTCATGGATCCTGTTTGGTATCACAAATACATTTCAAGTCTCGAGATCACAATTCCAGTCTTAGGCCCCAAATCCTGTCAGGAAACACTACTAAAGTTCAAGGCTCGAAGACACAATTGCAGTCTGAGGACCCAATACCGGTTTGGTATCAAAACCGCAGCTCAAGGCTCAGGGTCACAAATCCAGACTGAGGTCACAATTGCGGTTTGGTATCAGAACTGCAGCTCAAATCTCTAGGTCACAAATGCAGTGTGTGGTCACAAATCCCATTTGGAATCACATTTGCAGTTCAAGGGTCGAGATCACAATTCCAGTCTGAGCCCCCAATTCCAGTCTGAGGACCCAATTCCGGTTTGGTATCACAGATGCAGCACAAGGCTCAGGGTCACAATTCCAGTCTGAGGACCCAATTCCGATTTGGAATCACAACTTAATTTCAAGGTTCGTAGTCACAGTTCCAGTTTGAGGTCCCAATTCTGGCTCTGAATCGCAACTGCTCTACATTGCTCGAGGTGATGATTCCAGTCTGAAGACTCAATTCTGGTATGGTATCACAACTGCAGCTCAAGCCTAGTTGTCACATTTCCAGTCTGAGGCCACGACTCCCGTTTGGAATCACAACTGCTATTCCTGTCTCGAGATCACAATTCCAGTCTGAGGCCCCAATTCCTGTTTGGAATCAGTACTGCAGTTCAAGGCTCGAGCTCACTATTACAGTTTGGAATCACAATAGGAGTTCATGGAATGAGGTCACAATTCCAGTCTGAGGCCCCAGTTCCTGTTTGAAATCCAATTGTAGTTCAAGTCTCGAGGTCACAAATCCAGTCTGCGGTCACAATTCTTGTTTGGAATCAAAATTGCAGTTCAAGGCTCGAGATCACAATTCCAGTCTGAGGCCACAATTCCCGTTTGGAATCACAACTGCTATTCAAGGCTTGAGTTCACAATTCCAATTTGGAATCACAATTGCAGTTCAAGGCTTGAGTTCACAATTCCAGTTTCAAATCACATTTGCATTTTAAGTCATGAGGCCACAATTCCAGTATGAGGACACAATTCCTGTTTGGAATCACAATTGATGTTCAAGCCTCGAGGTCACAATTCCAGTCTGAGGCCACAATACGGCTTTGGAATCACAACTAAAATTCAAGGCTCGAAGTCACAACTGCAGTCTGAGGACGCAATAGCTGTTTGGAATCAGTACTGCAGCTCAAGGCTCCGGGGTCATAGTTCCAGTCTGAGGCCACAATTCCCGTTTGGAATCACAACTGCAATTCAAGGCTCGAGGTCACAATTACAGTTCAAAATCACAACTGCTATTCAAGGCTCGAGGTCACAATTCTAGTCTGAGGTCACAATTCCGGTTTGGAATCATATTAGCAGTTCAAGGCTTGATTTCACAATTCCGGTTTGAAATAACAATTGCATTTCAAGGCTTGAGGTCACAATTCCAGTTTGAAATCACATTTGCATTTTAAGTCTTGAGGCCACAATTCCAGTATGAGGATAGAATTCATGTTGGGAATCACGATTGATGTTCAATGCTCGAGGTCACAATTCCAGTCAGAGTTCATGAATCCTGTTTGGAATCACAATTGCATTTCAACTCTCAAGATCACAATTCCAGTCTTAGGCCCCAAATCCTGTCAGGAAACACTACTAAAGTTCAAGGCTCGAAGACACGATTCTAGTCTGATGACCCTATACTGCTTTGGAATCACAAGTGCAGCTCAAGGCTCGGGGTCACAATTCCAGTCTGAGGCCACAACTCCCGTTTGGAATCACAACTGCAGTTCAAGGATCGAGGTCACAATTACAGTTTGGATTCACAATAGCAGTTCATGGAATGAAATCACAATTCCAGTCTTAGGTCAATATTCCTGTTTGGAATCACAACTGATGTTCATGTCTCGAGATCACGATTCCAGTCTGAGGACCCAATTCCTGTTTGGAATCAGTACTGCAGTTCAAGGCTCGAGCTCACTATTACAGTTTGGAATCACAATAGGAGTTCATGGAATGAGGTCACAATTACTCTCTGAGGTCATAATATCTGTTTGGAATCACAATTGCAGTTCAAAGCTCGAGGTCTCAATTCCAGTCTGAGGCCACAATTCCGGTTTGGAATCACAATTGCAGTTCAAGGCTTGAGATCACAATGCCAGACTGAGGTCACAATTCCCGTTTGGAATCACAACTGCTGCTCAATGCTCCGGGTCACAATTCCAGTCTGAGGCCACAATTCCCGTTTGGAATCACAACTGCTGATCCTGTCTCGAGGTCACGATTCCAGTCTGAGGACCCAATTCCGATTTGAAATCACAATGGCAGTTCAAGGCTCGAGATCACAATTCCAGTCTGAGCCCCCAATTCCGTGTTGGAATCACAACTGCTGTTCATGTCTCGAGGTCACAATTCCAGTCTGAAGACCCAATTCCGGTTTGGTATCACAAATGCAGCACAAGGCTCAGGGTCACAATTCAAGTCTGAGGCCACAATTCCGCTTTGGAATCACAACTTAATTTCAAGGTTTGAAGTCACAGTTCCAGTCTGAGGTCCCAATTCCGGCTCTGAATCGCAACTGCTCTACATTGCTCGAGGTGACGATTCCAGTCTGAAGACTCAATTCCGGTATGGTATCACAACTGCAGCTCAAGCCTAGTTGTCACATTTCCAGTCTGAGGCCACGATTCCTGTTTGGAATCACAACTGCTATTCCTGTCTCGAGATCACAATTCCAGTCTGAGGCCACAATTCCCGTTTGGAATCAGTACTGCAGATCATGGCTAGGAGTCACAATTCCAGTCTGAGGCCCCAATTCCCAGTTGGACTCACAACTGCCGGTCAAGGCTTGAGGTCACAATTCCAGTCTGAGGTCACAAGTCCTGTTTGGAATCACAACTGGAGTTCAAGGCTCGAGGTCACAATTACAGTTTGGAATCACAATAGCAGTTCATAGAATGAGGTCACAATTACTCTCTGAGGTCAAAGTTTCTGTTTGGAATCACAATTGCAGTTCAAAGTTTGAGGTCTCAATTCCAGTCTGCCGTCACAATTCCGGTTTGGAATCAGAAGTGCTGTTCAAGTCTCGGGGTCACCATTCCAGTCTGAGGCCACAATTCCCGTTTGGAATCACGACTGCTGATCCTGTCTCGAGGTCACGATTCCAGTCTTAGGTCACAATTCCAGTTTGGAATCACAATTGCAGTACGAGGCTGGAGAACACAATTCCTGTCTGAGGTCCCAATATCGGTTTGGTATCACAACTGCAGCTCAAATCTCTAGGTCACAAATTCAGTGTGTGGTCACAAATCCCGTTTGGAATCACATTTGCAGTTCTAGGGTGAATATCACAATTTCAGTCTGAGCCCCAAATTCCGTTTTGTAATCACAACTGCTGTTCATGTCTCGAGGTCACAATTCCAGTCTGAAGACCCAATTCCGGTTTGGTATCACAGATGCAGCACAAGGCTCAGGGTCACAATTCCAGTCTGAGGCCACAATTCCGCTTTGGAATCACAACTTAATTTCAAGGTTCGAAGTCACAGTTCCAGTCTGAGGTCCCAATTCCGACTCTGAATCGTAACTGCTCTACATTGCTCGAGGTGATGATTCCAGTCTGAAGACTCAATTCTGGTATGGTATCACAACTGCAGCTCAAGCCTAGTTGTCACATTTCCAGTCTGAGGCCACGATTCCCGTTTGGAATCACAACTGCTATTCCTGTCTCGAGATCACAATTCCAGTCTGAGGCCCCAATTCCTGTTTGGAATCAGTACTGCAGTTCAAGGCTCGAGCTCACTATTACAGTTTGGAATCACAATAGGAGTTCATGGAATGAGGTCACAATTACTCTCTGAGGTCATAATTTCTGTTTGGAATCACAATTTCAGTTCAAAGCTCGAGGTCTCAATTCCAGTCTGCGGTCACAATTCCGGTTTGGAATCACAATTGCAGTTCAAGGCTTGAGATCACAATGCCAGACTGAGGTCTCAATTCCCGTTTGGAATCACAACTGCTGCTCAATGCTCGGGGTCACAATTCCAGTCTGAGGCCACAATTCCCGTTTGGAATCACAACTGCTATTCAAGGCTTGAGTTTACAATTCCAGTTTGGAATCACAATTGCAGTTCAAGTCTCGAGATCACAATTCCAGTCTGAGGCCCCAATTCCTGTTTGAAATCCAATTGTAGTCCAAGGCTCGAGGTCACAAATCCAGTCTGAGGTCACAATTCTTGTTTGGAATCAAAATTGCAGTTCAAGGCTCAAGATCACAATTGCAGTCTGAGGCCAGAATTCCCGTTTGGAATCACAATGGCAGTTCAAGGCCCGAGATCACAATTCCAGTCTGAGCCCCCAATTCCGGTTTGATTTCAGAGCTGCAGCTTAAGGTTCAGGGTCACAATTCCAGTCTGAGGTCCCGATATCGGTTTGGTTCCGCAACTGCAGCTCAAATCTCTAGGTCACAAATTCAGTGTGTGGTCACTAATCCCGTTTGGAATCACATTTACAATTCAAGGGTCGAGATCACAATTCCAGTCTGAGGCCTCAATTCCCGTTTGGAATCACAACTGAAGCTCAAGGCTCAGAGTCACAGTTCTAGTCTGAGGCCACAATTCCCGTTTGGAATTACAACTGCTATTCAAGCCTCGAGGTCACAATTCCGGTTTGGAATCACAATTGCATTTCAAGGCTGGAGAACACAATTCCAGTTTCAAATCACATTTGCATTTTAAGTCATGAGGCCACAATTCCAGTATGAGGACACAATTCCTGTTTGGAATCACAACTGGTCTTCAAGGCTTGAGCTCACAATTGCAGTCAGAGTTCATGAATCCTGTTTGGTATCACAAATACATTTCAAGTCTCGAGATCACAATTCCAGTCTTAGGCCCCAAATCCTGTCAGGAAACACTACTAAAGTTCAAGGCTCGAAGACACAATTGCAGTCTGAGGACCCAATACCGGTTTGGTATCAAAACCGCAGCTCAAGGCTCGGGGTCACAAATCCAGTCTGAGGTCACAATTGCGGTTTGGTATCAGAACTGCAGCTCAAATCTCTAGGTCACAAATGCAGTGTGTGGTCACAAATCCCATTTGGAATCACATTTGCAGTTCAAGGGTCGAGATCACAATTCCAGTCTGAACCCCCAATTTCAGTCTGAGGACCCAATTCCGGTTTGGTATCACAGATGCAGCACAAGGCTCAGGGTCACAATTCCAGTCTGAGGACCCAATTCCGATTTGGAATCACAACTTAATTTCAAGGTTCGTAGTCACAGTTCCAGTTTGAGGTCCCAATTCCGGCTCTGAATCGCAACTGCTCTACATTGCTCGAGGTGACGATTCCAGTCTGAAGACTCAATTCTGGTATGGTATCACAACTGCAGCTCAAGCCTAGTTGTCACATTTCCAGTCTGAGGCCACGACTCCCGTTTGGAATCACAACTGCTATTCCTGTCTCGAGATCACAATTCCAGTCTGAGGCCCCAATTCCTGTTTGGAATCAGTACTGCAGTTCAAGTCTCGAGCTCACTATTACAGTTTGGAATCACAATAGGAGTTCATGGAATGAGGTCACAATTCCAGTCTGAGGCCCCAGTTCCTGTTTGAAATCCAATTGCAGTTCAAGGCTCGAGATCACAATTCCAGTCTGAGGCCACAATTCCCGTTTGGAATCACAACTGCTATTCAAGGCTTGAGTTCACAATTCCAATTTGGAATCACAATTGCAGTTCAAGGCTTGAGTTCACAATTCCAGTTTCAAATCACATTTGCATTTTAAGTCATGAGGCCACAATTCCAGTATGAGGACACAATTCCTGTTTGGAATCACAATTGATGTTCAAGCCTCGAGGTCACAATTCCAGTCTGAGGCCACAATACGGCTTTGGAATCACAACTAAAATTCAAGGCTCGAAGTCACAACTGCAGTCTGAGGACGCAATAGCTGTTTGGAATCAGTACTGCAGCTCAAGGCTCCGGGGTCATAGTTCCAGTCTGAGGCCACAATTCCCGTTTGGAATCACAACTGCAATTCAAGGCTCGAGGTCACAATTACAGTTCAAAATCACAACTGCTATTCAAGGCTCGAGGTCACAATTCTAGTCTGAGGTCACAATTCCGGTTTGGAATCATATTAGCAGTTCAAGGCTTGATTTCACAATTCCGGTTTGAAATAACAATTGCATTTCAAGGCTTGAGGTCACAATTCCAGTTTGAAATCACATTTGCATTTTAAGTCTTGAGGCCACAATTCCAGTATGAGGATAGAATTCATGTTGGGAATCACGATTGATGTTCAATGCTCGAGGTCACAATTCCAGTCAGAGTTCATGAATCCTGTTTGGAATCACAATTGCATTTCAACTCTCAAGATCACAATTCCAGTCTTAGGCCCCAAATCCTGTCAGGAAACACTACTAAAGTTCAAGGCTCGAAGACACGATTCTAGTCTGATGACCCTATACTGGTTTGGAATCACAAGTGCAGCTCAAGGCTCGGGGTCACAATTCCAGTCTGAGGCCACAATTCCCGTTTGGAATCACAACTGCAGTTCAAGGATCGAGGTCACAATTACAGTTTGGATTCACAATAGCAGTTCATGGAATGAAATCACAATTCCAGTCTTAGGTCAATATTCCTGTTTGGAATCACAACTGATGTTCATGTCTCGAGATCACAATTCCAGTCTGAGGCCCCAATTCCTGTTTGGAATCAGTACTGCAGTTCAAGGCTCGAGGTCACAATTCCTGTTTGAAATCACAATAGCAGTTCATGGAATGAGGTCACAATTACTCTCTGAGGTCATAATTTCTATTTGGAATCACAATTGCAGTTCAAAGCTCGAGGTCTCAATTCCAGTCTGAGGCCACAATTCCGGTTTGGAATCACAATTGCAGTTCAAGGCTTGAGATCACAATGCCAGACTGAGGTCACAATTCCCGTTTGGAATCACAACTGCTGCTCAATGCTCCGGGTCACAATTCCAGTCTGAGGCCACAATTCCCGTTTGGAATCACAACTGCTGATCCTGTCTCGAGGTCACGATTCCAGTCTGAGGACCCAATTCCGATTTGAAATCACAATGGCAGTTCAAGGCTCGAGATCACAATTCCAGTCTGAGCCCCCAATTCCGTGTTGGAATCACAACTGATGTTCATGTCTCGAGATCACGATTCCAGTCTGAGGACCCAATTCCGGTTTGGTATCACAAATGCAGCACAAGGCTCAGGGTCACAATTCAAGTCTGAGGCCACAATTCCGCTTTGGAATCACAACTTAATTTCAAGGTTTGAAGTCACTGTTCCAGTCTGAGGTCCCAATTCCGGCTCTGAATCGTAACTGCTCTACATTGCTCGAGGTGACGATTCCAGTCTGAAGACTCAATTCCGGTATGGTATCACAACTGCAGCTCAAGCCTAGTTGTCACATTTCCAGTCTGAGGCCACGATTCCTGTTTGGAATCACAACTGCTATTCCTGCCTCGAGATCACAATTCCAGTCTGAGGCCCCAATTCCTGTTTGGAATCAGTACTGCAGATCATGGCTAGGAGTCACAATTCCAGTCTGAGGCCCCAATTCCCAGTTGGACTCACAACTGCCGGTCAAGGCTCGAGGTCACAATTCCAGTCTGAGGTCACAAGTCCTGTTTGGAATCACAACTGGAGTTCAAGGCTCGAGGTCACAATTACAGTTTGGAATCACAATAGCAGTTCATAGAATGAGGTCACAATTACTCTCTGAGGTCAAAGTTTCTGTTTGGAATCACAATTGCAGTTCAAAGTTTGAGGTCTCAATTCCAGTCTGCCGTCACAATTCCGGTTTGGAATCAGAAGTGCTGTTCAAGTCTCGGGGTCACCATTCCAGTCTGAGGCCACAATTCCCGTTTGGAATCACAACTGCTGATCCTGTCTCGAGGTCACGATTCCAGTCTTAGGTCACAATTCCAGTTTGGAATCACAATTGCAGTACGAGGCTGGAGAACACAATTCCTGTCTGAGGTCCCAATATCGGTTTGGTATCACAACTGCAGCTCAAATCTCTAGGTCACAAATTCAGTGTGTGGTCACAAATCCCGTTTGGAATCACATTTGCAGTTCTAGGGTGAATATCACAATTTCAGTCTGAGCCCCCAATTCCGTTTTGTAATCACAACTGCTGTTCATGTCTCGAGGTCACAATTCCAGTCTGAAGACCCAATTCCGGTTTGGTATCACAGATGCAGCACAAGGCTCAGGGTCACAATTCAAGTCTGAGGCCACAATTCCGCTTTGGAATCACAACTTAATTTCAAGGTTCGAAGTCACAGTTCCAGTCTGAGGTCCCAATTCCGGCTCTGAATCGTAACTGCTCTACATTGCTCGAGGTGATGATTCCAGTCTGAAGACTCAATTCCGGTATGGTATCACAACTGCAGCTCAAGCCTAGTTGTCACATTTCCAGTCTGAGGCCACGACTCCCGTTTGGAATCACAACTGCTATTCCTGTCTCGAGATCAAAATTCCAGTCTGAGGCCCCAATTCCTGTTTGGAATCAGTACTGCAGTTCAAGGCTCGAGCTCACTATTACAGTTTGGAATCACAATAGGAGTTCATGGAATGAGGTCACAATTACTCTCTGAGGTCATAATTTCTGTTTGGAATCACAATTTCAGTTCAAAGCTCGAGGTCTCAATTCCAGTCTGCGGTCACAATTCCGGTTTGGAATCACAATTGCAGTTCAAGGCTTGAGATCACAATGCCAGACTGAGGTCTCAATTCCCGTTTGGAATCACAAATGCTGCTCAATGCTCGGGGTCACAATTCCAGTCTGAGGCCACAATTCCCGTTTGGAATCACAACTGCTATTCAAGGCTTGAGTTTACAATTCCAGTTTGGAATCACAATTGCAGTTCAAGTCTCGAGATCACAATTCCAGTCTGAGGCCCCAATTCCTGTTTGAAATCCAATTGTAGTCCAAGGCTCGAGGTCACAAATCCAGTCTGAGGTCACAATTCTTGTTTGGAATCAAAATTGCAGTTCAAGGCTCAAGATCACAATTGCAGTCTGAGGCCAGAATTCCCGTTTGGAATCACAATGGCAGTTCAAGGCCCGAGATCACAATTCCAGTCTGAGCCCCCAATTCCGGTTTGATTTCAGAGCTGCAGCTTAAGGTTCAGGGTCACAATTCCAGTCTGAGGTCCCGATATCGGTTTGGTTCCGCAACTGCAGCTCAAATCTCTAGGTCACAAATTCAGTGTGTGGTCACTAATCCCGTTTGGAATCACATTTACAATTCAAGGGTCGAGATCACAATTCCAGTCTGAGGGCTCAATTCCCGTTTGGAATCACAACTGAAGCTCAAGGCTCGGAGTCACAGTTCTAGTCTGAGGCCACAATTCCCGTTTGGAATTACAACTGCTATTCAAGCCTCGAGGTCACAATTCCGGTTTGGAATCACAATTGCATTTCAAGGCTGGAGAACACAATTCCAGTTTCAAATCACATTTGCATTTTAAGTCATGAGGCCACAATTCCAGTATGAGGACACAATTCCTGTTTGGAATCACAACTGATCTTCAAGGCTTGAGCTCACAATTGCAGTCAGAGTTCATGGATCCTGTTTGGTATCACAAATACATTTCAAGTCTCGAGATCACAATTCCAGTCTTAGGCCCCAAATCCTGTCAGGAAACACTACTAAAGTTCAAGGCTCGAAGACACAATTGCAGTCTGAGGACCCAATACCGGTTTGGTATCAAAACCGCAGCTCAAGGCTCAGGGTCACAAATCCAGACTGAGGTCACAATTGCGGTTTGGTATCAGAACTGCAGCTCAAATCTCTAGGTCACAAATGCAGTGTGTGGTCACAAATCCCATTTGGAATCACATTTGCAGTTCAAGGGTCGAGATCACAATTCCAGTCTGAGCCCCCAATTCCAGTCTGAGGACCCAATTCCGGTTTGGTATCACAGATGCAGCACAAGGCTCAGGGTCACAATTCCAGTCTGAGGACCCAATTCCGATTTGGAATCACAACTTAATTTCAAGGTTCGTAGTCACAGTTCCAGTTTGAGGTCCCAATTCTGGCTCTGAATCGCAACTGCTCTACATTGCTCGAGGTGATGATTCCAGTCTGAAGACTCAATTCTGGTATGGTATCACAACTGCAGCTCAAGCCTAGTTGTCACATTTCCAGTCTGAGGCCACGACTCCCGTTTGGAATCACAACTGCTATTCCTGTCTCGAGATCACAATTCCAGTCTGAGGCCCCAATTCCTGTTTGGAATCAGTACTGCAGTTCAAGGCTCGAGCTCACTATTACAGTTTGGAATCACAATAGGAGTTCATGGAATGAGGTCACAATTCCAGTCTGAGGCCCCAGTTCCTGTTTGAAATCCAATTGTAGTTCAAGTCTCGAGGTCACAAATCCAGTCTGCGGTCACAATTCTTGTTTGGAATCAAAATTGCAGTTCAAGGCTCGAGATCACAATTCCAGTCTGAGGCCACAATTCCCGTTTGGAATCACAACTGCTATTCAAGGCTTGAGTTCACAATTCCAATTTGGAATCACAATTGCAGTTCAAGGCTTGAGTTCACAATTCCAGTTTCAAATCACATTTGCATTTTAAGTCATGAGGCCACAATTCCAGTATGAGGACACAATTCCTGTTTGGAATCACAATTGATGTTCAAGCCTCGAGGTCACAATTCCAGTCTGAGGCCACAATACGGCTTTGGAATCACAACTAAAATTCAAGGCTCGAAGTCACAACTGCAGTCTGAGGACGCAATAGCTGTTTGGAATCAGTACTGCAGCTCAAGGCTCCGGGGTCATAGTTCCAGTCTGAGGCCACAATTCCCGTTTGGAATCACAACTGCAATTCAAGGCTCGAGGTCACAATTACAGTTCAAAATCACAACTGCTATTCAAGGCTCGAGGTCACAATTCTAGTCTGAGGTCACAATTCCGGTTTGGAATCATATTAGCAGTTCAAGGCTTGATTTCACAATTCCGGTTTGAAATAACAATTGCATTTCAAGGCTTGAGGTCACAATTCCAGTTTGAAATCACATTTGCATTTTAAGTCTTGAGGCCACAATTCCAGTATGAGGATAGAATTCATGTTGGGAATCACGATTGATGTTCAATGCTCGAGGTCACAATTCCAGTCAGAGTTCATGAATCCTGTTTGGAATCACAATTGCATTTCAACTCTCAAGATCACAATTCCAGTCTTAGGCCCCAAATCCTGTCAGGAAACACTACTAAAGTTCAAGGCTCGAAGACACGATTCTAGTCTGATGACCCTATACTGCTTTGGAATCACAAGTGCAGCTCAAGGCTCGGGGTCACAATTCCAGTCTGAGGCCACAACTCCCGTTTGGAATCACAACTGCAGTTCAAGGATCGAGGTCACAATTACAGTTTGGATTCACAATAGCAGTTCATGGAATGAAATCACAATTCCAGTCTTAGGTCAATATTCCTGTTTGGAATCACAACTGATGTTCATGTCTCGAGATCACGATTCCAGTCTGAGGACCCAATTCCTGTTTGGAATCAGTACTGCAGTTCAAGGCTCGAGCTCACTATTACAGTTTGGAATCACAATAGGAGTTCATGGAATGAGGTCACAATTACTCTCTGAGGTCATAATATCTGTTTGGAATCACAATTGCAGTTCAAAGCTCGAGGTCTCAATTCCAGTCTGAGGCCACAATTCCGGTTTGGAATCACAATTGCAGTTCAAGGCTTGAGATCACAATGCCAGACTGAGGTCACAATTCCCGTTTGGAATCACAACTGCTGCTCAATGCTCCGGGTCACAATTCCAGTCTGAGGCCACAATTCCCGTTTGGAATCACAACTGCTGATCCTGTCTCGAGGTCACGATTCCAGTCTGAGGACCCAATTCCGATTTGAAATCACAATGGCAGTTCAAGGCTCGAGATCACAATTCCAGTCTGAGCCCCCAATTCCGTGTTGGAATCACAACTGCTGTTCATGTCTCGAGGTCACAATTCCAGTCTGAAGACCCAATTCCGGTTTGGTATCACAAATGCAGCACAAGGCTCAGGGTCACAATTCAAGTCTGAGGCCACAATTCCGCTTTGGAATCACAACTTAATTTCAAGGTTTGAAGTCACAGTTCCAGTCTGAGGTCCCAATTCCGGCTCTGAATCGCAACTGCTCTACATTGCTCGAGGTGACGATTCCAGTCTGAAGACTCAATTCCGGTATGGTATCACAACTGCAGCTCAAGCCTAGTTGTCACATTTCCAGTCTGAGGCCACGATTCCTGTTTGGAATCACAACTGCTATTCCTGTCTCGAGATCACAATTCCAGTCTGAGGCCACAATTCCCGTTTGGAATCAGTACTGCAGATCATGGCTAGGAGTCACAATTCCAGTCTGAGGCCCCAATTCCCAGTTGGACTCACAACTGCCGGTCAAGGCTTGAGGTCACAATTCCAGTCTGAGGTCACAAGTCCTGTTTGGAATCACAACTGGAGTTCAAGGCTCGAGGTCACAATTACAGTTTGGAATCACAATAGCAGTTCATAGAATGAGGTCACAATTACTCTCTGAGGTCAAAGTTTCTGTTTGGAATCACAATTGCAGTTCAAAGTTTGAGGTCTCAATTCCAGTCTGCCGTCACAATTCCGGTTTGGAATCAGAAGTGCTGTTCAAGTCTCGGGGTCACCATTCCAGTCTGAGGCCACAATTCCCGTTTGGAATCACGACTGCTGATCCTGTCTCGAGGTCACGATTCCAGTCTTAGGTCACAATTCCAGTTTGGAATCACAATTGCAGTACGAGGCTGGAGAACACAATTCCTGTCTGAGGTCCCAATATCGGTTTGGTATCACAACTGCAGCTCAAATCTCTAGGTCACAAATTCAGTGTGTGGTCACAAATCCCGTTTGGAATCACATTTGCAGTTCTAGGGTGAATATCACAATTTCAGTCTGAGCCCCAAATTCCGTTTTGTAATCACAACTGCTGTTCATGTCTCGAGGTCACAATTCCAGTCTGAAGACCCAATTCCGGTTTGGTATCACAGATGCAGCACAAGGCTCAGGGTCACAATTCCAGTCTGAGGCCACAATTCCGCTTTGGAATCACAACTTAATTTCAAGGTTCGAAGTCACAGTTCCAGTCTGAGGTCCCAATTCCGACTCTGAATCGTAACTGCTCTACATTGCTCGAGGTGATGATTCCAGTCTGAAGACTCAATTCTGGTATGGTATCACAACTGCAGCTCAAGCCTAGTTGTCACATTTCCAGTCTGAGGCCACGATTCCCGTTTGGAATCACAACTGCTATTCCTGTCTCGAGATCACAATTCCAGTCTGAGGCCCCAATTCCTGTTTGGAATCAGTACTGCAGTTCAAGGCTCGAGCTCACTATTACAGTTTGGAATCACAATAGGAGTTCATGGAATGAGGTCACAATTACTCTCTGAGGTCATAATTTCTGTTTGGAATCACAATTTCAGTTCAAAGCTCGAGGTCTCAATTCCAGTCTGCGGTCACAATTCCGGTTTGGAATCACAATTGCAGTTCAAGGCTTGAGATCACAATGCCAGACTGAGGTCTCAATTCCCGTTTGGAATCACAACTGCTGCTCAATGCTCCGGGTCACAATTCCAGTCTGAGGCCACAATTCCCGTTTGGAATCACAACTGCTATTCAAGGCTTGAGTTTACAATTCCAGTTTGGAATCACAATTGCAGTTCAAGTCTCGAGATCACAATTCCAGTCTGAGGCCCCAATTCCTGTTTGAAATCCAATTGTAGTCCAAGGCTCGAGGTCACAAATCCAGTCTGAGGTCACAATTCTTGTTTGGAATCAAAATTGCAGTTCAAGGCTCAAGATCACAATTGCAGTCTGAGGCCAGAATTCCCGTTTGGAATCACAATGGCAGTTCAAGGCCCGAGATCACAATTCCAGTCTGAGCCCCCAATTCCGGTTTGATTTCAGAGCTGCAGCTTAAGGTTCAGGGTCACAATTCCAGTCTGAGGTCCCGATATCGGTTTGGTTCCGCAACTGCAGCTCAAATCTCTAGGTCACAAATTCAGTGTGTGGTCACTAATCCCGTTTGGAATCACATTTACAATTCAAGGGTCGAGATCACAATTCCAGTCTGAGGCCTCAATTCCCGTTTGGAATCACAACTGAAGCTCAAGGCTCAGAGTCACAGTTCTAGTCTGAGGCCACAATTCCCGTTTGGAATTACAACTGCTATTCAAGCCTCGAGGTCACAATTCCGGTTTGGAATCACAATTGCAGTTCAAGGCTTGATTTCACAATTCCGGTTTGGAATCACAATTGCATTTCAAGGCTGGAGAACACAATTCCAGTTTCAAATCACATTTGCATTTTAAGTCATGAGGCCACAATTCCAGTATGAGGACACAATTCCTGTTTGGAATCACAACTGATCTTCAAGGCTTGAGCTCACAATTGCAGTCAGAGTTCATGAATCCTGTTTGGTATCACAAATACATTTCAAGTCTCGAGATCACAATTCCAGTCTTAGGCCCCAAATCCTGTCAGGAAACACTACTAAAGTTCAAGGCTCGAAGACACAACTGCAGTCTGAGGACCCAATACCGGTTTGGTATCAAAACCACAGCTCAAGGCTCGGGGTCACAAATCCAGTCTGAGGTCACAATTGCGGTTTGGTATCAGAACTGCAGCTCAAATCTCTAGGTCACAAATGCAGTGTGTGGTCACAAATCCCATTTGGAATCACATTTGCAGTTCAAGGGTCGAGATCACAATTCCAGTCTGAGCCCCCAATTCCAGTCTGAGGACCCAATTCCGGTTTGGTATCACAGATGCAGCACAAGGCTCAGGGTCACAATTCCAGTCTGAGGACCCAATTCCGCTTTGATATCACAACTTAATTTCAAGGTTCGTAGTCACAGTTCCAGTTTGAGGTCCCAATTCTGGCTCTGAATCGCAACTGCTCTACATTGCTCGAGGTGACGATTCCAGTCTGAAGACTCAATTCCGGTATGGTATCACAACTGCAGCTCAAGCCTAGTTGTCACATTTCCAGTCTGAGGCCACGACTCCCGTTTGGAATCACAACTGCTATTCCTGTCTCGAGATCACAATTCCAGTCTGAGGCCCCAATTCCTGTTTGGAATCAGTACTGCAGTTCAAGGCTCGAGCTCACTATTACAGTTTGGAATCACAATAGGAGTTCATGGAATGAGGTCACAATTACTCTCTGAGGTCATAATTTCTGTTTGGAATCACAATTGCAGTTCAAAGCTCGAGGTCTCAATTCCAGTCTGCGGTCAAAATTCCGGTTTGGAATCACAATTGCAGTTCAAGGCTTGAGATCACAATGCCAGACTGAGGTCTCAATTCCCGTTTGGAATCACAACTGCTATTCAAGGCTTGAGTTTACAATTCCAGTTTGGAATCACAATTGCAGTTCAAGTCTCGAGATCACAATTCCAGTCTGAGGCCACAATTCCTGTTTGAAATCCAATTGTAGTCCAAGGCTCGAGGTCACAAATCCAGTCTGAGGTCACAATTCTTGTTTGGAATCAAAATTGCAGTTCAAGGCTCAAGATCACAATTGCAGTCTGAGGCCACAATTCCTGTTTGGAATCACAATGGCAGTTCAAGGCTCGAGATCACAATTCCAGTCTGAGCCCCCAATTCCGTTTTGTAATCACAACTGCTGTTCATGTCTCGCGGTCACAATTCCAGTCTGAGGCCACAATTCCCGTTTGGAATCACAATGGCAGTTCAAGGCCCGAGATCACAATTCCAGTCTGAGCCCCCAATTCCGGTTTGATTTCAGAGCTGCAGCTTAAGGTTCAGGGTCACAATTCCAGTCTGAGGTCCCGATATCGGTTTGGTTCCACAACTGCAGCTCAAATCTCTAGGTCACAAATTCAGTGTGTGGTCACTAATCCCGTTTGGAATCACATTTACAATTCAAGGGTCGAGATCACAATTCCAGTCTGAGGCCTCAATTCCGGTTTGGAATCACAATTGCAGTTCAAGGCTTGATTTCACAATTCCGGTTTGGAATCACAATTGCATTTCAAGGCTGGAGAACACAATTCCAGTTTCAAATCACATTTGCATTTTAAGTCATGAGGCCACAATTCCAGTATGAGGACACAATTCCTGTTTGGAATCACAACTGGTCTTCAAGGCTTGAGCTCACAATTGCAGTCAGAGTTCATGAATCCTGTTTGGTATCACAAATACATTTCAAGTCTCGAGATCACAATTCCAGTCTTAGGCCCCAAATCCTGTCAGGAAACACTACTAAAGTTCAAGGCTCGAAGACACAATTGCAGTCTGAGGACCCAATACCGGTTTGGTATCAAAACCGCAGCTCAAGGCTCGGGGTCACAAATACAGCCTGAGGTCACAATTGCGGTTTGGTATCAGAACTGCAGCTCAAATCTCTAGGTCACAAATGCAGTGTGTGGTCACAAATCCCATTTGGAATCATATTTGCAGTTCAAGGGTCGAGATCACAATTCCAGTCTGAGCCCCCAATTCCAGTCTGAGGACCCAATTCCGGTTTGGTATCACAGATCCAGCACAAGGCTCAGGGTCACAATTCCAGTCTGAGGACCCAATTCCGATTTGGAATCACAACTTAATTTCAAGGTTCGAAGTCACAGTTCCAGTTTGAGGTCCCAATTCTGGCTCTGAATCGCAACTGCTCTACATTGCTCGAGGTGATGATTCCAGTCTGAAGACTCAATTCCGGTATGGTATCACAACTGCAGCTCAAGCCTAGTTGTCACATTTCCAGTCTGAGGCCACGATTCCCGTTTGGAATCACAACTGCTATTCCTGTCTCGAGATCACAATTCCAGTCTGAGGCCCCAATTCCTGTTTGGAATCAGTACTGCAGTTCAAGGCTCGAGCTCACTATTACAGTTTGGAATCACAATAGGAGTTCATGGAATGAGGTCACAATTACTCTCTGAGGTCATAATATCTGTTTGGAATCACAATTGCAGTTCAAGTCTCGAGGTCACAAATCCAGTCTGCGGTCACAATTCTTGTTTGGAATCACAATTGCAGTTCAAGGCTTGAGATCACAATGCCAGACTGAGGTCACAATTGCGGTTTGGTATCAGAACTGCAGCTCAAATCTCTAGGTCACAAATGCAGTATGTGGTCACAAATCCCGTTTGATATCACATTTGCAGTTCAAGGGTCGAGATCACAATTCCAGTCTGAGCCCCCAATTCCAGTCTGAGGACCCAATTCCGGTTTGGTATCACAGATGCAGCACAAGGCTCAGGGTCACAATTCCAGTCTGAGGACCCAATTCCGCTTTGATATCACAACTTAATTTCAAGGTTCGTAGTCACAGTTCCAGTTTGAGGTCCCAATTCTGGCTCTGAATCGCAACTGCTCTACATTGCTCTAGGTGACGATTCCAGTCTGAAGACTCAATTCCGGTATGGTATCACAACTGCAGCTCAAGCCTAGTTGTCACATTTCCAGTCTGAGGCCACGACTCCCGTTTGGAATCACAACTGCTATTCCTGTCTCGAGATCACAATTCCAGTCTGAGGCCCCAATTCCTGTTTGGAATCAGTACTGCAGTTCAAGGCTCGAGCTCACTATTACAGTTTGGAATCACAATAGGAGTTCATGGAATGAGGTCACAATTCCAGTCTGAGGCCCCAATTCCTGTTTGAAATCCAATTGTAGTTCAAGTCTCGAGGTCACAAATCCAGTCTGCGGTCACAATTCTTGTTTGGAATCAAAATTGCAGTTCAAGGCTCGAGATCACAATTCCAGTCTGAGGCCACAATTCCCGTTTGGAATCACAACTGCTATTCAAGGCTTGAGTTCACAATTCCAATTTGGAATCACAATTGCAGTTCAAGGCTTGAGTTCACAATTCCAGTTTCAAATCACATTTGCATTTTAAGTCATGAGGCCACAATTCCAGTATGAGGACACAATTCCTGTTTGGAATCACAATTGATGTTCAAGCCTCGAGGTCACAATTCCAGTCTGAGGCCACAATACGGCTTTGGAATCACAACTAAAATTCAAGGCTCGAAGTCACAACTGCAGTCTGAGGACGCAATAGCTGTTTGGAATCAGTACTGCAGCTCAAGGCTCCGGGGTCATAGTTCCAGTCTGAGGCCACAATTCCCGTTTGGAATCACAACTGCAATTCAAGGCTCGAGGTCACAATTACAGTTCAAAATCACAACTGCTATTCAAGGCTCGAGGTCACAATTCTAGTCTGAGGTCACAATTCCGGTTTGGAATCATATTAGCAGTTCAAGGCTTGATTTCACAATTCCGGTTTGAAATAACAATTGCATTTCAAGGCTTGAGGTCACAATTCCAGTTTGAAATCACATTTGCATTTTAAGTCTTGAGGCCACAATTCCAGTATGAGGATAGAATTCATGTTGGGAATCACGATTGATGTTCAATGCTCGAGGTCACAATTCCAGTCAGAGTTCATGAATCCTGTTTGGAATCACAATTGCATTTCAACTCTCAAGATCACAATTCCAGTCTTAGGCCCCAAATCCTGTCAGGAAACACTACTAAAGTTCAAGGCTCGAAGACACGATTCTAGTCTGATGACCCTATACTGCTTTGGAATCACAAGTGCAGCTCAAGGCTCGGGGTCACAATTCCAGTCTGAGGCCACAATTCCCGTTTGGAATCACAACTGCAGTTCAAGGATCGAGGTCACAATTACAGTTTGGATTCACAATAGCAGTTCATGGAATGAAATCACAATTCCAGTCTTAGGTCAATATTCCTGTTTGGAATCACAACTGCTATTCCTGTCTCGAGATCACAATTCCAGTCTGAGGCCCCAATTCCTGTTTGGAATCAGTACTGCAGTTCAAGGCTCGAGGTCACAATTCCTGTTTGAAATCACAATAGCAGTTCATGGAATGAGGTCACAATTACTCTCTGAGGTCATAATTTCTGTTTGGAATCACAATTGCAGTTCAAAGCTCGAGGTCTCAATTCCAGTCTGAGGCCACAATTCCGGTTTGGAATCACAATTGCAGTTCAAGGCTTGAGATCACAATGCCAGACTGAGGTCACAATTCCCGTTTGGAATCACAACTGCTGCTCAATGCTCGGGGTCACAATTCCAGTCTGAGGCCACAATTCCCGTTTGGAATCACAACTGCTGATCCTGTCTCGAGGTCACGATTCCAGTCTGAGGACCCAATTCCGATTTGAAATCACAATGGCAGTTCAAGGCTCGAGATCACAATTCCAGTCTGAGCCCCCAATTCCGTGTTGGAATCACAACTGATGTTCATGTCTCGAGATCACGATTCCAGTCTGAGGACCCAATTCCGGTTTGGTATCACAAATGCAGCACAAGGCTCAGGGTCACAATTCAAGTCTGAGGCCACAATTCCGCTTTGGAATCACAACTTAATTTCAAGGTTTGAAGTCACTGTTCCAGTCTGAGGTCCCAATTCCGGCTCTGAATCGTAACTGCTCTACATTGCTCGAGGTGACGATTCCAGTCTGAAGACTCAATTCCGGTATGGTATCACAACTGCAGCTCAAGCCTAGTTGTCACATTTCCAGTCTGAGGCCACGATTCCTGTTTGGAATCACAACTGCTATTCCTGTCTCGAGATCACAATTCCAGTCTGAGGCCACAATTCCCGTTTGGAATCAGTACTGCAGATCATGGCTAGGAGTCACAATTCCAGTCTGAGGCCCCAATTCCCAGTTGGACTCACAACTGCCGGTCAAGGCTCGAGGTCACAATTCCAGTCTGAGGTCACAAGTCCTGTTTGGAATCACAACTGGAGTTCAAGGCTCGAGGTCACAATTACAGTTTGGAATCACAATAGCAGTTCATAGAATGAGGTCACAATTACTCTCTGAGGTCAAAGTTTCTGTTTGGAATCACAATTGCAGTTCAAAGTTCGAGGTCTCAATTCCAGTCTGCCGTCACAATTCCGGTTTGGAATCAGAAGTGCTGTTCAAGTCTCGGGGTCACCATTCCAGTCTGAGGCCACAATTCCCGTTTGGAATCACAACTGCTGATCCTGTCTCGAGGTCACGATTCCAGTCTTAGGTCACAATTCCAGTTTGGAATCACAATTGCAGTACGAGGCTGGAGAACACAATTCCTGTCTGAGGTCCCAATATCGGTTTGGTATCACAACTGCAGCTCAAATCTCTAGGTCACAAATTCAGTGTGTGGTCACAAATCCCCTTTGGAATCACATTTGCAGTTCTAGGGTGAATATCACAATTTCAGTCTGAGCCCCCAATTCCGTTTTGTAATCACAACTGCTGTTCATGTCTCGAGGTCACAATTCCAGTCTGAAGACCCAATTCCGGTTTGGTATCACAGATGCAGCACAAGGCTCAGGGTCACAATTCAAGTCTGAGGCCACAATTCCGCTTTGGAATCACAACTTAATTTCAAGGTTCGAAGTCACAGTTCCAGTCTGAGGTCCCAATTCCGGCTCTGAATCGTAACTGCTCTACATTGCTCGAGGTGATGATTCCAGTCTGAAGACTCAATTCCGGTATGGTATCACAACTGCAGCTCAAGCCTAGTTGTCACATTTCCAGTCTGAGGCCACGATTCCCGTTTGGAATCACAACTGCTATTCCTGTCTCGAGATCACAATTCCAGTCTGAGGCCCCAATTCCTGTTTGGAATCAGTACTGCAGTTCAAGGCTCGAGCTCACTATTACAGTTTGGAATCACAATAGGAGTTCATGGAATGAGGTCACAATTACTCTCTGAGGTCATAATATCTGTTTGGAATCACAATTGCAGTTCAAGTCTCGAGGTCACAAATCCAGTCTGCGGTCACAATTCTTGTTTGGAATCACAATTGCAGTTCAAGGCTTGAGATCACAATGCCAGACTGAGGTCACAATTGCGGTTTGGTATCAGAACTGCAGCTCAAATCTCTAGGTCACAAATGCAGTGTGTGGTCACAAATCCCGTTTGATATCACATTTGCAGTTCAAGGGTCGAGATCACAATTCCTGTCTGAGCCCCCAATTCCAGTCTGAGGACCCAATTCCGGTTTGGTATCACAGATGCAGCACAAGGCTCAGGGTCACAATTCCAGTCTGAGGACCCAATTCCGATTTGGAATCACAACTTAATTTCAAGGTTCGTAGTCACAGTTCCAGTTTGAGGTCCCAATTCTGGCTCTGAATCGCAACTGCTCTACATTGCTCGAGGTGACGATTCCAGTCTGAAGACTCAATTCCGGTATGGTGTCACAACTGCAGCTCAAGCCTAGTTGTCACATTTCCAGTCTGAGGCCACGACTCCCGTTTGGAATCACAACTGCTATTCCTGTCTCGAGATCACAATTCCAGTCTGAGGCCCCAATTCCTGTTTGGAATCAGTACTGCAGTTCAAGGCTCGAGCTCACTATTACAGTTTGGAATCACAATAGGAGTTCATGGAATGAGGTCACAATTCCAGTCTGAGGCCCCAATTCCTGTTTGAAATCCAATTGTAGTTCAAGTCTCGAGGTCACAAATCCAGTCTGCGGTCACAATTCTTGTTTGGAATCAAAATTGCAGTTCAAGGCTCGAGATCACAATTCCAGTCTGAGGCCACAATTCCCGTTTGGAATCACAACTGCTATTCAAGGCTTGAGTTCACAATTCCAATTTGGAATCACAATTGCAGTTCAAGGCTTGAGTTCACAATTCCAGTTTCAAATCACATTTGCATTTTAAGTCATGAGGCCACAATTCCAGTATGAGGACACAATTCCTGTTTGGAATCACAATTGATGTTCAAGCCTCGAGGTCACAATTCCAGTCTGAGGCCACAATACGGCTTTGGAATCACAACTAAAATTCAAGGCTCGAAGTCACAACTGCAGTCTGAGGACGCAATAGCTGTTTGGAATCAGTACTGCAGCTCAAGGCTCCGGGGTCATAGTTCCAGTCTGAGGCCACAATTCCCGTTTGGAATCACAACTGCAATTCAAGGCTCGAGGTCACAATTACAGTTCAAAATCACAACTGCTATTCAAGGCTCGAGGTCACAATTCTAGTCTGAGGTCACAATTCCGGTTTGGAATCATATTAGCAGTTCAAGGCTTGATTTCACAATTCCGGTTTGAAATAACAATTGCATTTCAAGGCTTGAGGTCACAATTCCAGTTTGAAATCACATTTGCATTTTAAGTCTTGAGGCCACAATTCCAGTATGAGGATAGAATTCATGTTGGGAATCACGATTGATGTTCAATGCTCGAGGTCACAATTCCAGTCAGAGTTCATGAATCCTGTTTGGAATCACAATTGCATTTCAACTCTCAAGATCACAATTCCAGTCTTAGGCCCCAAATCCTGTCAGGAAACACTACTAAAGTTCAAGGCTCGAAGACACGATTCTAGTCTGATGACCCTATACTGCTTTGGAATCACAAGTGCAGCTCAAGGCTCGGGGTCACAATTCCAGTCTGAGGCCACAATTCCCGTTTGGAATCACAACTGCAGTTCAAGGATCGAGGTCACAATTACAGTTTGGATTCACAATAGCAGTTCATGGAATGAAATCACAATTCCAGTCTTAGGTCAATATTCCTGTTTGGAATCACAACTGCTATTCCTGTCTCGAGATCACAATTCCAGTCTGAGGCCCCAATTCCTGTTTGGAATCAGTACTGCAGTTCAAGGCTCGAGGTCACAATTCCTGTTTGAAATCACAATAGCAGTTCATGGAATGAGGTCACAATTACTCTCTGAGGTCATAATTTCTGTTTGGAATCACAATTGCAGTTCAAAGCTCGAGGTCTCAATTCCAGTCTGAGGCCACAATTCCGGTTTGGAATCACAATTGCAGTTCAAGGCTTGAGATCACAATGCCAGACTGAGGTCACAATTCCCGTTTGGAATCACAACTGCTGCTCAATGCTCGGGGTCACAATTCCAGTCTGAGGCCACAATTCCCGTTTGGAATCACAACTGCTGATCCTGTCTCGAGGTCACGATTCCAGTCTGAGGACCCAATTCCGATTTGAAATCACAATGGCAGTTCAAGGCTCGAGATCACAATTCCAGTCTGAGCCCCCAATTCCGTGTTGGAATCACAACTGATGTTCATGTCTCGAGATCACGATTCCAGTCTGAGGACCCAATTCCGGTTTGGTATCACAAATGCAGCACAAGGCTCAGGGTCACAATTCAAGTCTGAGGCCACAATTCCGCTTTGGAATCACAACTTAATTTCAAGGTTTGAAGTCACTGTTCCAGTCTGAGGTCCCAATTCCGGCTCTGAATCGTAACTGCTCTACATTGCTCGAGGTGACGATTCCAGTCTGAAGACTCAATTCCGGTATGGTATCACAACTGCAGCTCAAGCCTAGTTGTCACATTTCCAGTCTGAGGCCACGATTCCTGTTTGGAATCACAACTGCTATTCCTGTCTCGAGATCACAATTCCAGTCTGAGGCCACAATTCCCGTTTGGAATCAGTACTGCAGATCATGGCTAGGAGTCACAATTCCAGTCTGAGGCCCCAATTCCCAGTTGGACTCACAACTGCCGGTCAAGGCTCGAGGTCACAATTCCAGTCTGAGGTCACAAGTCCTGTTTGGAATCACAACTGGAGTTCAAGGCTCGAGGTCACAATTACAGTTTGGAATCACAATAGCAGTTCATAGAATGAGGTCACAATTACTCTCTGAGGTCAAAGTTTCTGTTTGGAATCACAATTGCAGTTCAAAGTTCGAGGTCTCAATTCCAGTCTGCCGTCACAATTCCGGTTTGGAATCAGAAGTGCTGTTCAAGTCTCGGGGTCACCATTCCAGTCTGAGGCCACAATTCCCGTTTGGAATCACAACTGCTGATCCTGTCTCGAGGTCACGATTCCAGTCTTAGGTCACAATTCCAGTTTGGAATCACAATTGCAGTACGAGGCTGGAGAACACAATTCCTGTCTGAGGTCCCAATATCGGTTTGGTATCACAACTGCAGCTCAAATCTCTAGGTCACAAATTCAGTGTGTGGTCACAAATCCCGTTTGGAATCACATTTGCAGTTCTAGGGTGAATATCACAATTTCAGTCTGAGCCCCCAATTCCGTTTTGTAATCACAACTGCTGTTCATGTCTCGAGGTCACAATTCCAGTCTGAAGACCCAATTCCGGTTTGGTATCACAGATGCAGCACAAGGCTCAGGGTCACAATTCAAGTCTGAGGCCACAATTCCGCTTTGGAATCACAACTTAATTTCAAGGTTCGAAGTCACAGTTCCAGTCTGAGGTCCCAATTCCGGCTCTGAATCGTAACTGCTCTACATTGCTCGAGGTGATGATTCCAGTCTGAAGACTCAATTCCGGTATGGTATCACAACTGCAGCTCAAGCCTAGTTGTCACATTTCCAGTCTGAGGCCACGATTCCCGTTTGGAATCACAACTGCTATTCCTGTCTCGAGATCACAATTCCAGTCTGAGGCCCCAATTCCTGTTTGGAATCAGTACTGCAGTTCAAGGCTCGAGCTCACTATTACAGTTTGGAATCACAATAGGAGTTCATGGAATGAGGTCACAATTACTCTCTGAGGTCAAAATATCTGTTTGGAATCACAATTGCAGTTCAAGTCTCGAGGTCACAAATCCAGTCTGCGGTCACAATTCTTGTTTGGAATCACAATTGCAGTTCAAGGCTTGAGATCACAATGCCAGACTGAGGTCACAATTGCGGTTTGGTATCAGAACTGCAGCTCAAATCTCTAGGTCACAAATGCAGTGTGTGGTCACAAATCCCGTTTGATATCACATTTGCAGTTCAAGGGTCGAGATCACAATTCCTGTCTGAGCCCCCAATTCCAGTCTGAGGACCCAATTCCGGTTTGGTATCACAGATGCAGCACAAGGCTCAGGGTCACAATTCCAGTCTGAGGACCCAATTCCGATTTGGAATCACAACTTAATTTCAAGGTTCGTAGTCACAGTTCCAGTTTGAGGTCCCAATTCTGGCTCTGAATCGCAACTGCTCTACATTGCTCGAGGTGACGATTCCAGTCTGAAGACTCAATTCCGGTATGGTGTCACAACTGCAGCTCAAGCCTAGTTGTCACATTTCCAGTCTGAGGCCACGACTCCCGTTTGGAATCACAACTGCTATTCCTGTCTCGAGATCACAATTCCAGTCTGAGGCCCCAATTCCTGTTTGGAATCAGTACTGCAGTTCAAGGCTCGAGCTCACTATTACAGTTTGGAATCACAATAGGAGTTCATGGAATGAGGTCACAATTCCAGTCTGAGGCCCCAATTCCTGTTTGAAATCCAATTGTAGTTCAAGTCTCGAGGTCACAAATCCAGTCTGCGGTCACAATTCTTGTTTGGAATCAAAATTGCAGTTCAAGGCTCGAGATCACAATTCCAGTCTGAGGCCACAATTCCCGTTTGGAATCACAACTGCTATTCAAGGCTTGAGTTCACAATTCCAATTTGGAATCACAATTGCAGTTCAAGGCTTGAGTTCACAATTCCAGTTTCAAATCACATTTGCATTTTAAGTCATGAGGCCACAATTCCAGTATGAGGACACAATTCCTGTTTGGAATCACAATTGATGTTCAAGCCTCGAGGTCACAATTCCAGTCTGAGGCCACAATACGGCTTTGGAATCACAACTAAAATTCAAGGCTCGAAGTCACAACTGCAGTCTGAGGACGCAATAGCTGTTTGGAATCAGTACTGCAGCTCAAGGCTCCGGGGTCATAGTTCCAGTCTGAGGCCACAATTCCCGTTTGGAATCACAACTGCAATTCAAGGCTCGAGGTCACAATTACAGTTCAAAATCACAACTGCTATTCAAGGCTCGAGGTCACAATTCTAGTCTGAGGTCACAATTCCGGTTTGGAATCATATTAGCAGTTCAAGGCTTGATTTCACAATTCCGGTTTGAAATAACAATTGCATTTCAAGGCTTGAGGTCACAATTCCAGTTTGAAATCACATTTGCATTTTAAGTCTTGAGGCCACAATTCCAGTATGAGGATAGAATTCATGTTGGGAATCACGATTGATGTTCAATGCTCGAGGTCACAATTCCAGTCAGAGTTCATGAATCCTGTTTGGAATCACAATTGCATTTCAACTCTCAAGATCACAATTCCAGTCTTAGGCCCCAAATCCTGTCAGGAAACACTACTAAAGTTCAAGGCTCGAAGACACGATTCTAGTCTGATGACCCTATACTGCTTTGGAATCACAAGTGCAGCTCAAGGCTCGGGGTCACAATTCCAGTCTGAGGCCACAATTCCCGTTTGGAATCACAACTGCAGTTCAAGGATCGAGGTCACAATTACAGTTTGGATTCACAATAGCAGTTCATGGAATGAAATCACAATTCCAGTCTTAGGTCAATATTCCTGTTTGGAATCACAACTGCTATTCCTGTCTCGAGATCACAATTCCAGTCTGAGGCCCCAATTCCTGTTTGGAATCAGTACTGCAGTTCAAGGCTCGAGGTCACAATTCCTGTTTGAAATCACAATAGCAGTTCATGGAATGAGGTCACAATTACTCTCTGAGGTCATAATTTCTGTTTGGAATCACAATTGCAGTTCAAAGCTCGAGGTCTCAATTCCAGTCTGAGGCCACAATTCCGGTTTGGAATCACAATTGCAGTTCAAGGCTTGAGATCACAATGCCAGACTGAGGTCACAATTCCCGTTTGGAATCACAACTGCTGCTCAATGCTCGGGGTCACAATTCCAGTCTGAGGCCACAATTCCCGTTTGGAATCACAACTGCTGATCCTGTCTCGAGGTCACGATTCCAGTCTGAGGACCCAATTCCGATTTGAAATCACAATGGCAGTTCAAGGCTCGAGATCACAATTCCAGTCTGAGCCCCCAATTCCGTGTTGGAATCACAACTGATGTTCATGTCTCGAGATCACGATTCCAGTCTGAGGACCCAATTCCGGTTTGGTATCACAAATGCAGCACAAGGCTCAGGGTCACAATTCAAGTCTGAGGCCACAATTCCGCTTTGGAATCACAACTTAATTTCAAGGTTTGAAGTCACTGTTCCAGTCTGAGGTCCCAATTCCGGCTCTGAATCGTAACTGCTCTACATTGCTCGAGGTGACGATTCCAGTCTGAAGACTCAATTCCGGTATGGTATCACAACTGCAGCTCAAGCCTAGTTGTCACATTTCCAGTCTGAGGCCACGATTCCTGTTTGGAATCACAACTGCTATTCCTGTCTCGAGATCACAATTCCAGTCTGAGGCCACAATTCCCGTTTGGAATCAGTACTGCAGATCATGGCTAGGAGTCACAATTCCAGTCTGAGGCCCCAATTCCCAGTTGGACTCACAACTGCCGGTCAAGGCTCGAGGTCACAATTCCAGTCTGAGGTCACAAGTCCTGTTTGGAATCACAACTGGAGTTCAAGGCTCGAGGTCACAATTACAGTTTGGAATCACAATAGCAGTTCATAGAATGAGGTCACAATTACTCTCTGAGGTCAAAGTTTCTGTTTGGAATCACAATTGCAGTTCAAAGTTCGAGGTCTCAATTCCAGTCTGCCGTCACAATTCCGGTTTGGAATCAGAAGTGCTGTTCAAGTCTCGGGGTCACCATTCCAGTCTGAGGCCACAATTCCCGTTTGGAATCACAACTGCTGATCCTGTCTCGAGGTCACGATTCCAGTCTTAGGTCACAATTCCAGTTTGGAATCACAATTGCAGTACGAGGCTGGAGAACACAATTCCTGTCTGAGGTCCCAATATCGGTTTGGTATCACAACTGCAGCTCAAATCTCTAGGTCACAAATTCAGTGTGTGGTCACAAATCCCGTTTGGAATCACATTTGCAGTTCTAGGGTGAATATCACAATTTCAGTCTGAGCCCCCAATTCCGTTTTGTAATCACAACTGCTGTTCATGTCTCGAGGTCACAATTCCAGTCTGAAGACCCAATTCCGGTTTGGTATCACAGATGCAGCACAAGGCTCAGGGTCACAATTCAAGTCTGAGGCCACAATTCCGCTTTGGAATCACAACTTAATTTCAAGGTTCGAAGTCACAGTTCCAGTCTGAGGTCCCAATTCCGGCTCTGAATCGTAACTGCTCTACATTGCTCGAGGTGATGATTCCAGTCTGAAGACTCAATTCCGGTATGGTATCACAACTGCAGCTCAAGCCTAGTTGTCACATTTCCAGTCTGAGGCCACGATTCCCGTTTGGAATCACAACTGCTATTCCTGTCTCGAGATCACAATTCCAGTCTGAGGCCCCAATTCCTGTTTGGAATCAGTACTGCAGTTCAAGGCTCGAGCTCACTATTACAGTTTGGAATCACAATAGGAGTTCATGGAATGAGGTCACAATTACTCTCTGAGGTCAAAATATCTGTTTGGAATCACAATTGCAGTTCAAGTCTCGAGGTCACAAATCCAGTCTGCGGTCACAATTCTTGTTTGGAATCACAATTGCAGTTCAAGGCTTGAGATCACAATGCCAGACTGAGGTCACAATTGCGGTTTGGTATCAGAACTGCAGCTCAAATCTCTAGGTCACAAATGCAGTGTGTGGTCACAAATCCCGTTTGATATCACATTTGCAGTTCAAGGGTCGAGATCACAATTCCTGTCTGAGCCCCCAATTCCAGTCTGAGGACCCAATTCCGGTTTGGTATCACAGATGCAGCACAAGGCTCAGGGTCACAATTCCAGTCTGAGGACCCAATTCCGATTTGGAATCACAACTTAATTTCAAGGTTCGTAGTCACAGTTCCAGTTTGAGGTCCCAATTCTGGCTCTGAATCGCAACTGCTCTACATTGCTCGAGGTGACGATTCCAGTCTGAAGACTCAATTCCGGTATGGTGTCACAACTGCAGCTCAAGCCTAGTTGTCACATTTCCAGTCTGAGGCCACGACTCCCGTTTGGAATCACAACTGCTATTCCTGTCTCGAGATCACAATTCCAGTCTGAGGCCCCAATTCCTGTTTGGAATCAGTACTGCAGTTCAAGGCTCGAGCTCACTATTACAGTTTGGAATCACAATAGGAGTTCATGGAATGAGGTCACAATTCCAGTCTGAGGCCCCAATTCCTGTTTGAAATCCAATTGTAGTTCAAGTCTCGAGGTCACAAATCCAGTCTGCGGTCACAATTCTTGTTTGGAATCAAAATTGCAGTTCAAGGCTCGAGATCACAATTCCAGTCTGAGGCCACAATTCCCGTTTGGAATCACAACTGCTATTCAAGGCTTGAGTTCACAATTCCAATTTGGAATCACAATTGCAGTTCAAGGCTTGAGTTCACAATTCCAGTTTCAAATCACATTTGCATTTTAAGTCATGAGGCCACAATTCCAGTATGAGGACACAATTCCTGTTTGGAATCACAATTGATGTTCAAGCCTCGAGGTCACAATTCCAGTCTGAGGCCACAATACGGCTTTGGAATCACAACTAAAATTCAAGGCTCGAAGTCACAACTGCAGTCTGAGGACGCAATAGCTGTTTGGAATCAGTACTGCAGCTCAAGGCTCCGGGGTCATAGTTCCAGTCTGAGGCCACAATTCCCGTTTGGAATCACAACTGCAATTCAAGGCTCGAGGTCACAATTACAGTTCAAAATCACAACTGCTATTCAAGGCTCGAGGTCACAATTCTAGTCTGAGGTCACAATTCCGGTTTGGAATCATATTAGCAGTTCAAGGCTTGATTTCACAATTCCGGTTTGAAATAACAATTGCATTTCAAGGCTTGAGGTCACAATTCCAGTTTGAAATCACATTTGCATTTTAAGTCTTGAGGCCACAATTCCAGTATGAGGATAGAATTCATGTTGGGAATCACGATTGATGTTCAATGCTCGAGGTCACAATTCCAGTCAGAGTTCATGAATCCTGTTTGGAATCACAATTGCATTTCAACTCTCAAGATCACAATTCCAGTCTTAGGCCCCAAATCCTGTCAGGAAACACTACTAAAGTTCAAGGCTCGAAGACACGATTCTAGTCTGATGACCCTATACTGCTTTGGAATCACAAGTGCAGCTCAAGGCTCGGGGTCACAATTCCAGTCTGAGGCCACAATTCCCGTTTGGAATCACAACTGCAGTTCAAGGATCGAGGTCACAATTACAGTTTGGATTCACAATAGCAGTTCATGGAATGAAATCACAATTCCAGTCTTAGGTCAATATTCCTGTTTGGAATCACAACTGCTATTCCTGTCTCGAGATCACAATTCCAGTCTGAGGCCCCAATTCCTGTTTGGAATCAGTACTGCAGTTCAAGGCTCGAGGTCACAATTCCTGTTTGAAATCACAATAGCAGTTCATGGAATGAGGTCACAATTACTCTCTGAGGTCATAATTTCTGTTTGGAATCACAATTGCAGTTCAAAGCTCGAGGTCTCAATTCCAGTCTGAGGCCACAATTCCGGTTTGGAATCACAATTGCAGTTCAAGGCTTGAGATCACAATGCCAGACTGAGGTCACAATTCCCGTTTGGAATCACAACTGCTGCTCAATGCTCGGGGTCACAATTCCAGTCTGAGGCCACAATTCCCGTTTGGAATCACAACTGCTGATCCTGTCTCGAGGTCACGATTCCAGTCTGAGGACCCAATTCCGATTTGAAATCACAATGGCAGTTCAAGGCTCGAGATCACAATTCCAGTCTGAGCCCCCAATTCCGTGTTGGAATCACAACTGATGTTCATGTCTCGAGATCACGATTCCAGTCTGAGGACCCAATTCCGGTTTGGTATCACAAATGCAGCACAAGGCTCAGGGTCACAATTCAAGTCTGAGGCCACAATTCCGCTTTGGAATCACAACTTAATTTCAAGGTTTGAAGTCACTGTTCCAGTCTGAGGTCCCAATTCCGGCTCTGAATCGTAACTGCTCTACATTGCTCGAGGTGACGATTCCAGTCTGAAGACTCAATTCCGGTATGGTATCACAACTGCAGCTCAAGCCTAGTTGTCACATTTCCAGTCTGAGGCCACGATTCCTGTTTGGAATCACAACTGCTATTCCTGTCTCGAGATCACAATTCCAGTCTGAGGCCACAATTCCCGTTTGGAATCAGTACTGCAGATCATGGCTAGGAGTCACAATTCCAGTCTGAGGCCCCAATTCCCAGTTGGACTCACAACTGCCGGTCAAGGCTCGAGGTCACAATTCCAGTCTGAGGTCACAAGTCCTGTTTGGAATCACAACTGGAGTTCAAGGCTCGAGGTCACAATTACAGTTTGGAATCACAATAGCAGTTCATAGAATGAGGTCACAATTACTCTCTGAGGTCAAAGTTTCTGTTTGGAATCACAATTGCAGTTCAAAGTTCGAGGTCTCAATTCCAGTCTGCCGTCACAATTCCGGTTTGGAATCAGAAGTGCTGTTCAAGTCTCGGGGTCACCATTCCAGTCTGAGGCCACAATTCCCGTTTGGAATCACAACTGCTGATCCTGTCTCGAGGTCACGATTCCAGTCTTAGGTCACAATTCCAGTTTGGAATCACAATTGCAGTACGAGGCTGGAGAACACAATTCCTGTCTGAGGTCCCAATATCGGTTTGGTATCACAACTGCAGCTCAAATCTCTAGGTCACAAATTCAGTGTGTGGTCACAAATCCCGTTTGGAATCACATTTGCAGTTCTAGGGTGAATATCACAATTTCAGTCTGAGCCCCCAATTCCGTTTTGTAATCACAACTGCTGTTCATGTCTCGAGGTCACAATTCCAGTCTGAAGACCCAATTCCGGTTTGGTATCACAGATGCAGCACAAGGCTCAGGGTCACAATTCAAGTCTGAGGCCACAATTCCGCTTTGGAATCACAACTTAATTTCAAGGTTCGAAGTCACAGTTCCAGTCTGAGGTCCCAATTCCGGCTCTGAATCGTAACTGCTCTACATTGCTCGAGGTGATGATTCCAGTCTGAAGACTCAATTCCGGTATGGTATCACAACTGCAGCTCAAGCCTAGTTGTCACATTTCCAGTCTGAGGCCACGATTCCCGTTTGGAATCACAACTGCTATTCCTGTCTCGAGATCACAATTCCAGTCTGAGGCCCCAATTCCTGTTTGGAATCAGTACTGCAGTTCAAGGCTCGAGCTCACTATTACAGTTTGGAATCACAATAGGAGTTCATGGAATGAGGTCACAATTACTCTCTGAGGTCATAATATCTGTTTGGAATCACAATTGCAGTTCAAGTCTCGAGGTCACAAATCCAGTCTGCGGTCACAATTCTTGTTTGGAATCACAATTGCAGTTCAAGGCTTGAGATCACAATGCCAGACTGAGGTCACAATTGCGGTTTGGTATCAGAACTGCAGCTCAAATCTCTAGGTCACAAATGCAGTGTGTGGTCACAAATCCCGTTTGATATCACATTTGCAGTTCAAGGGTCGAGATCACAATTCCAGTCTGAGCCCCCAATTCCAGTCTGAGGACCCAATTCCGGTTTGGTATCACAGATGCAGCACAAGGCTCAGGGTCACAATTCCAGTCTGAGGACCCAATTCCGATTTGGAATCACAACTTAATTTCAAGGTTCGTAGTCACAGTTCCAGTTTGAGGTCCCAATTCTGGCTCTGAATCGCAACTGCTCTACATTGCTCGAGGTGACGATTCCAGTCTGAAGACTCAATTCCGGTATGGTGTCACAACTGCAGCTCAAGCCTAGTTGTCACATTTCCAGTCTGAGGCCACGACTCCCGTTTGGAATCACAACTGCTATTCCTGTCTCGAGATCACAATTCCAGTCTGAGGCCCCAATTCCTGTTTGGAATCAGTACTGCAGTTCAAGGCTCGAGCTCACTATTACAGTTTGGAATCACAATAGGAGTTCATGGAATGAGGTCACAATTCCAGTCTGAGGCCCCAATTCCTGTTTGAAATCCAATTGTAGTTCAAGTCTCGAGGTCACAAATCCAGTCTGCGGTCACAATTCTTGTTTGGAATCAAAATTGCAGTTCAAGGCTCGAGATCACAATTCCAGTCTGAGGCCACAATTCCCGTTTGGAATCACAACTGCTATTCAAGGCTTGAGTTCACAATTCCAATTTGGAATCACAATTGCAGTTCAAGGCTTGAGTTCACAATTCCAGTTTCAAATCACATTTGCATTTTAAGTCATGAGGCCACAATTCCAGTATGAGGACACAATTCCTGTTTGGAATCACAATTGATGTTCAAGCCTCGAGGTCACAATTCCAGTCTGAGGCCACAATACGGCTTTGGAATCACAACTAAAATTCAAGGCTCGAAGTCACAACTGCAGTCTGAGGACGCAATAGCTGTTTGGAATCAGTACTGCAGCTCAAGGCTCCGGGGTCATAGTTCCAGTCTGAGGCCACAATTCCCGTTTGGAATCACAACTGCAATTCAAGGCTCGAGGTCACAATTACAGTTCAAAATCACAACTGCTATTCAAGGCTCGAGGTCACAATTCTAGTCTGAGGTCACAATTCCGGTTTGGAATCATATTAGCAGTTCAAGGCTTGATTTCACAATTCCGGTTTGAAATAACAATTGCATTTCAAGGCTTGAGGTCACAATTCCAGTTTGAAATCACATTTGCATTTTAAGTCTTGAGGCCACAATTCCAGTATGAGGATAGAATTCATGTTGGGAATCACGATTGATGTTCAATGCTCGAGGTCACAATTCCAGTCAGAGTTCATGAATCCTGTTTGGAATCACAATTGCATTTCAACTCTCAAGATCACAATTCCAGTCTTAGGCCCCAAATCCTGTCAGGAAACACTACTAAAGTTCAAGGCTCGAAGACACGATTCTAGTCTGATGACCCTATACTGCTTTGGAATCACAAGTGCAGCTCAAGGCTCGGGGTCACAATTCCAGTCTGAGGCCACAATTCCCGTTTGGAATCACAACTGCAGTTCAAGGATCGAGGTCACAATTACAGTTTGGATTCACAATAGCAGTTCATGGAATGAAATCACAATTCCAGTCTTAGGTCAATATTCCTGTTTGGAATCACAACTGCTATTCCTGTCTCGAGATCACAATTCCAGTCTGAGGCCCCAATTCCTGTTTGGAATCAGTACTGCAGTTCAAGGCTCGAGGTCACAATTCCTGTTTGAAATCACAATAGCAGTTCATGGAATGAGGTCACAATTACTCTCTGAGGTCATAATTTCTGTTTGGAATCACAATTGCAGTTCAAGGCTTGAGATCACAATGCCAGACTGAGGTCACAATTCCCGTTTGGAATCACAACTGCTGCTCAATGCTCGGGGTCACAATTCCAGTCTGAGGCCACAATTCCCGTTTGGAATCACAACTGCTGATCCTGTCTCGAGGTCACGATTCCAGTCTGAGGACCCAATTCCGATTTGAAATCACAATGGCAGTTCAAGGCTCGAGATCACAATTCCAGTCTGAGCCCCCAATTCCGTGTTGGAATCACAACTGATGTTCATGTCTCGAGATCACGATTCCAGTCTGAGGACCCAATTCCGGTTTGGTATCACAAATGCAGCACAAGGCTCAGGGTCACAATTCAAGTCTGAGGCCACAATTCCGCTTTGGAATCACAACTTAATTTCAAGGTTTGAAGTCACTGTTCCAGTCTGAGGTCCCAATTCCGGCTCTGAATCGTAACTGCTCTACATTGCTCGAGGTGACGATTCCAGTCTGAAGACTCAATTCCGGTATGGTATCACAACTGCAGCTCAAGCCTAGTTGTCACATTTCCAGTCTGAGGCCACGATTCCTGTTTGGAATCACAACTGCTATTCCTGTCTCGAGATCACAATTCCAGTCTGAGGCCACAATTCCCGTTTGGAATCAGTACTGCAGATCATGGCTAGGAGTCACAATTCCAGTCTGAGGCCCCAATTCCCAGTTGGACTCACAACTGCCGGTCAAGGCTCGAGGTCACAATTCCAGTCTGAGGTCACAAGTCCTGTTTGGAATCACAACTGGAGTTCAAGGCTCGAGGTCACAATTACAGTTTGGAATCACAATAGCAGTTCATAGAATGAGGTCACAATTACTCTCTGAGGTCAAAGTTTCTGTTTGGAATCACAATTGCAGTTCAAAGTTCGAGGTCTCAATTCCAGTCTGCCGTCACAATTCCGGTTTGGAATCAGAAGTGCTGTTCAAGTCTCGGGGTCACCATTCCAGTCTGAGGCCACAATTCCCGTTTGGAATCACAACTGCTGATCCTGTCTCGAGGTCACGATTCCAGTCTTAGGTCACAATTCCAGTTTGGAATCACAATTGCAGTACGAGGCTGGAGAACACAATTCCTGTCTGAGGTCCCAATATCGGTTTGGTATCACAACTGCAGCTCAAATCTCTAGGTCACAAATTCAGTGTGTGGTCACAAATCCCGTTTGGAATCACATTTGCAGTTCTAGGGTGAATATCACAATTTCAGTCTGAGCCCCCAATTCCGTTTTGTAATCACAACTGCTGTTCATGTCTCGAGGTCACAATTCCAGTCTGAAGACCCAATTCCGGTTTGGTATCACAGATGCAGCACAAGGCTCAGGGTCACAATTCAAGTCTGAGGCCACAATTCCGCTTTGGAATCACAACTTAATTTCAAGGTTCGAAGTCACAGTTCCAGTCTGAGGTCCCAATTCCGGCTCTGAATCGTAACTGCTCTACATTGCTCGAGGTGATGATTCCAGTCTGAAGACTCAATTCCGGTATGGTATCACAACTGCAGCTCAAGCCTAGTTGTCACATTTCCAGTCTGAGGCCACGATTCCCGTTTGGAATCACAACTGCTATTCCTGTCTCGAGATCACAATTCCAGTCTGAGGCCCCAATTCCTGTTTGGAATCAGTACTGCAGTTCAAGGCTCGAGCTCACTATTACAGTTTGGAATCACAATAGGAGTTCATGGAATGAGGTCACAATTACTCTCTGAGGTCAAAATATCTGTTTGGAATCACAATTGCAGTTCAAGTCTCGAGGTCACAAATCCAGTCTGCGGTCACAATTCTTGTTTGGAATCACAATTGCAGTTCAAGGCTTGAGATCACAATGCCAGACTGAGGTCACAATTGCGGTTTGGTATCAGAACTGCAGCTCAAATCTCTAGGTCACAAATGCAGTGTGTGGTCACAAATCCCGTTTGATATCACATTTGCAGTTCAAGGGTCGAGATCACAATTCCTGTCTGAGCCCCCAATTCCAGTCTGAGGACCCAATTCCGGTTTGGTATCACAGATGCAGCACAAGGCTCAGGGTCACAATTCCAGTCTGAGGACCCAATTCCGATTTGGAATCACAACTTAATTTCAAGGTTCGTAGTCACAGTTCCAGTTTGAGGTCCCAATTCTGGCTCTGAATCGCAACTGCTCTACATTGCTCGAGGTGACGATTCCAGTCTGAAGACTCAATTCCGGTATGGTGTCACAACTGCAGCTCAAGCCTAGTTGTCACATTTCCAGTCTGAGGCCACGACTCCCGTTTGGAATCACAACTGCTATTCCTGTCTCGAGATCACAATTCCAGTCTGAGGCCCCAATTCCTGTTTGGAATCAGTACTGCAGTTCAAGGCTCGAGCTCACTATTACAGTTTGGAATCACAATAGGAGTTCATGGAATGAGGTCACAATTCCAGTCTGAGGCCCCAATTCCTGTTTGAAATCCAATTGTAGTTCAAGTCTCGAGGTCACAAATCCAGTCTGCGGTCACAATTCTTGTTTGGAATCAAAATTGCAGTTCAAGGCTCGAGATCACAATTCCAGTCTGAGGCCACAATTCCCGTTTGGAATCACAACTGCTATTCAAGGCTTGAGTTCACAATTCCAATTTGGAATCACAATTGCAGTTCAAGGCTTGAGTTCACAATTCCAGTTTCAAATCACATTTGCATTTTAAGTCATGAGGCCACAATTCCAGTATGAGGACACAATTCCTGTTTGGAATCACAATTGATGTTCAAGCCTCGAGGTCACAATTCCAGTCTGAGGCCACAATACGGCTTTGGAATCACAACTAAAATTCAAGGCTCGAAGTCACAACTGCAGTCTGAGGACGCAATAGCTGTTTGGAATCAGTACTGCAGCTCAAGGCTCCGGGGTCATAGTTCCAGTCTGAGGCCACAATTCCCGTTTGGAATCACAACTGCAATTCAAGGCTCGAGGTCACAATTACAGTTCAAAATCACAACTGCTATTCAAGGCTCGAGGTCACAATTCTAGTCTGAGGTCACAATTCCGGTTTGGAATCATATTAGCAGTTCAAGGCTTGATTTCACAATTCCGGTTTGAAATAACAATTGCATTTCAAGGCTTGAGGTCACAATTCCAGTTTGAAATCACATTTGCATTTTAAGTCTTGAGGCCACAATTCCAGTATGAGGATAGAATTCATGTTGGGAATCACGATTGATGTTCAATGCTCGAGGTCACAATTCCAGTCAGAGTTCATGAATCCTGTTTGGAATCACAATTGCATTTCAACTCTCAAGATCACAATTCCAGTCTTAGGCCCCAAATCCTGTCAGGAAACACTACTAAAGTTCAAGGCTCGAAGACACGATTCTAGTCTGATGACCCTATACTGCTTTGGAATCACAAGTGCAGCTCAAGGCTCGGGGTCACAATTCCAGTCTGAGCCCCCAATTCCGTGTTGGAATCACAACTGCTGTTCATGTCTCGAGATCACGATTCCAGTCTGAGGACCCAATTCCGGTTTGGTATCACAAATGCAGCACAAGGCTCAGGGTCACAATTCAAGTCTGAGGCCACAATTCCGCTTTGGAATCACAACTTAATTTCAAGGTTTGAAGTCACTGTTCCAGTCTGAGGTCCCAATTCCGGCTCTGAATCGTAACTGCTCTACATTGCTCGAGGTGACGATTCCAGTCTGAAGACTCAATTCCGGTATGGTATCACAACTGCAGCTCAAGCCTAGTTGTCACATTTCCAGTCTGAGGCCACGATTCCTGTTTGGAATCACAACTGCTGTTCCTGTCTCGAGATCACAATTCCAGTCTGAGGCCACAATTCCCGTTTGGAATCAGTACTGCAGATCATGGCTAGGAGTCACAATTCCAGTCTGAGGCCCCAATTCCCAGTTGGACTCACAACTGCCGGTCAAGGCTCGAGGTCACAATTCCAGTCTGAGGTCACAAGTCCTGTTTGGAATCACAACTGGAGTTCAAGGCTCGAGGTCACAATTACAGTTTGGAATCACAATAGCAGTTCATAGAATGAGGTCACAATTACTCTCTGAGGTCAAAGTTTCTGTTTGGAATCACAATTGCAGTTCAAAGTTCGAGGTCTCAATTCCAGTCTGCCGTCACAATTCCGGTTTGGAATCAGAAGTGCTGTTCAAGTCTCGGGGTCACCATTCCAGTCTGAGGCCACAATTCCCGTTTGGAATCACAACTGCTGATCCTGTCTCGAGGTCACGATTCCAGTCTTAGGTCACAATTCCAGTTTGGAATCACAATTGCAGTACGAGGCTGGAGAACACAATTCCTGTCTGAGGTCCCAATATCGGTTTGGTATCACAACTGCAGCTCAAATCTCTAGGTCACAAATTCAGTGTGTGGTCACAAATCCCCTTTGGAATCACATTTGCAGTTCTAGGGTGAATATCACAATTTCAGTCTGAGCCCCCAATTCCGTTTTGTAATCACAACTGCTGTTCATGTCTCGAGGTCACAATTCCAGTCTGAAGACCCAATTCCGGTTTGGTATCACAGATGCAGCACAAGGCTCAGGGTCACAATTCAAGTCTGAGGCCACAATTCCGCTTTGGAATCACAACTTAATTTCAAGGTTCGAAGTCACAGTTCCAGTCTGAGGTCCCAATTCCGACTCTGAATCGTAACTGCTCTACATTGCTCGAGGTGATGATTCCAGTCTGAAGACTCAATTCCGGTATGGTATCACAACTGCAGCTCAAGCCTAGTTGTCACATTTCCAGTCTGAGGCCACGATTCCCGTTTGGAATCACAACTGCTATTCCTGTCTCGAGATCACAATTCCAGTCTGAGGCCCCAATTCCTGTTTGGAATCAGTACTGCAGTTCAAGGCTCGAGCTCACTATTACAGTTTGGAATCACAATAGGAGTTCATGGAATGAGGTCACAATTACTCTCTGAGGTCATAATTTCTGTTTGGAATCACAATTGCAGTTCAAAGTTCGAGGTCTCAATTCCAGTCTGCGGTCACAATTCCGGTTTGGAATCACAATTGCAGTTCAAGGCTTGAGATCACAATGCCAGACTGAGGTCTCAATTCCCGTTTGGAATCACAACTGCTATTCAAGGCTTGAGTTTACAATTCCAGTTTGGAATCACAATTGCAGTTCAAGTCTCGAGATCACAATTCCAGTCTGAGGCCCCAATTCCTGTTTGAAATCACAATTGTAGTCCAAGGCTCGAGGTCACAAATCCAGTCTGAGGTCACAATTCTTGTTTGGAATCAAAATTGCAGTTCAAGGCTCAAGATCACAATTGCAGTCTGAGGCCACAATTCCTGTTTGGAATCACAATGGCAGTTCAAGGCTCGAGATCACAATTCCAGTCTGAGCCCCCAATTCCGTTTTGTAATCACAACTGCTGTTCATGTCTCGCGGTCACAATTCCAGTCTGAGGCCACAATTCCCGTTTGGAATCACAATGGCAGTTCAAGGCCCGAGATCACAATTCCAGTCTGAGCCCCCAATTCCGGTTTGATTTCAGAGCTGCAGCTTAAGGTTCAGGGTCACAATTCCAGTCTGAGGTCCCGATATCGGTTTGGTTCCACAACTGCAGCTCAAATCTCTAGGTCACAAATTCAGTGTGTGGTCACTAATCCCGTTTGGAATCACATTTACAATTCAAGGGTCGAGATCACAATTCCAGTCTGAGGCCTCAATTCCCGTTTGGAATCACAACTGAAGCTCAAGGCTCGGAGTCACAGTTCTAGTCTGAGGCCACAATTCCCGTTTGGAATTACAACTGCTATTCAAGCCTCGAGGTCACAATTCCGGTTTGGAATCACAATTGCAGTTCAAGGCTTGATTTCACAATTCCGGTTTGGAATCACAATTGCATTTCAAGGCTGGAGAACACAATTCCAGTTTGAAATCACATTTGCATTTTAAGTCATGAGGCCACAATTCCAGTATGAGGACACAATTCCTGTTTGGAATCACAACTGATCTTCAAGGCTTGAGCTCACAATTGCAGTCAGAGTTCATGAATCCTGTTTGGTATCACAAATACATTTCAAGTCTCGAGATCACAATTCCAGTCTTAGGCCCCAAATCCTGTCAGGAAACACTACTAAAGTTCAAGGCTCGAAGACACAATTGCAGTCTGAGGACCCAATACCGGTTTGGTATCAAAACCGCAGCTCAAGGCTCAGGGTCACAAATCCAGCCTGAGGTCACAATTGCGGTTTGGTATCAGAACTGTAGCTCAAATCTCTAGGTCACAAATGCAGTGTGTGGTCACAAATCCCATTTGGAATCATATTTGCAGTTCAAGGGTCGAGATCACAATTCCAGTCTGAGCCCCCAATTCCAGTCTGAGGACCCAATTCCGGTTTGGTATCACAGATGCAGCACAAGGCTCAGGGTCACAATTCCAGTCTGAGGACCCAATTCCGATTTGGAATCACAACTTAATTTCAAGGTTCGTAGTCACAGTTCCAGTTTGAGGTCCCAATTCTGGCTCTGAATCGCAACTGCTCTACATTGCTCGAGGTGACGATTCCAGTCTGAAGAGTCAATTTCCGGTATGGTATCACAACTGCAGCTCAAGCCTAGTTGTCACATTTCCAGTCTGAGGCCACGATTCCCGTTTGGAATCACAACTGCTATTCCTGTCTCGAGATCACAATTCCAGTCTGAGGCCCCAATTCCTGTTTGGAATCAGTACTGCAGTTCAAGGCTCGAGCTCACTATTACAGTTTGGAATCACAATAGGAGTTCATGGAATGAGGTCACAATTACTCTCTGAGGTCATAATATCTGTTTGGAATCACAATTGCAGTTCAAGTCTCGAGGTCACAAATCCAGTCGGCGGTCACAATTCTTGTTTGGAATCACAATTGCAGTTCAAGGCTTGAGATCACAATGCCAGACTGAGGTCACAATTGCGGTTTGGTATCAGAACTGCAGCTCAAATCTCTAGGTCACAAATGCAGTGTGTGGTCACAAATCCCGTTTGATATCACATTTGCAGTTCAAGGGTCGAGATCACAATTCCTGTCTGAGCCCCCAATTCCAGTCTGAGGACCCAATTCCGGTTTGGTATCACAGATGCAGCACAAGGCTCAGGGTCACAATTCCAGTCTGAGGACCCAATTCCGATTTGGAATCACAACTTAATTTCAAGGTTCGTAGTCACAGTTCCAGTTTGAGGTCCCAATTCTGGCTCTGAATCGCAACTGCTCTACATTGCTCGAGGTGACGATTCCAGTCTGAAGACTCAATTCCGGTATGGTGTCACAACTGCAGCTCAAGCCTAGTTGTCACATTTCCAGTCTGAGGCCACGACTCCCGTTTGGAATCACAACTGCTATTCCTGTCTCGAGATCACAATTCCAGTCTGAGGCCCCAATTCCTGTTTGGAATCAGTACTGCAGTTCAAGGCTCGAGCTCACTATTACAGTTTGGAATCACAATAGGAGTTCATGGAATGAGGTCACAATTCCAGTCTGAGGCCCCAGTTCCTGTTTGAAATCCAATTGTAGTTCAAGTCTCGAGGTCACAAATCCAGTCTGCGGTCACAATTCTTGTTTGGAATCAAAATTGCAGTTCAAGGCTCGAGATCACAATTCCAGTCTGAGGCCACAATTCCCGTTTGGAATCACAACTGCTATTCAAGGCTTGAGTTCACAATTCCAATTTGGAATCACAATTGCAGTTCAAGGCTTGAGTTCACAATTCCAGTGTCAAATCACATTTGCATTTTAAGTCATGAGGCCACAATTCCAGTATGAGGACACAATTCCTGTTTGGAATCACAATTGATGTTCAAGCCTCGAGGTCACAATTCCAGTCTGAGGCCACAATACGGCTTTGGAATCACAACTAAAATTCAAGGCTCGAAGTCACAACTGCAGTCTGAGGACGCAATAGCTGTTTGGAATCAGTACTGCAGCTCAAGGCTCCGGGGTCATAGTTCCAGTCTGAGGCCACAATTCCCGTTTGGAATCACAACTGCAATTCAAGGCTCGAGGTCACAATTACAGTTCAAAATCACAACTGCTATTCAAGGCTCGAGGTCACAATTCTAGTCTGAGGTCACAATTCCGGTTTGGAATCATATTAGCAGTTCAAGGCTTGATTTCACAATTCCGGTTTGAAATAACAATTGCATTTCAAGGCTTGAGGTCACAATTCCAGTTTGAAATCACATTTGCATTTTAAGTCTTGAGGCCACAATTCCAGTATGAGGATAGAATTCATGTTGGGAATCACGATTGATGTTCAATGCTCGAGGTCACAATTCCAGTCAGAGTTCATGAATCCTGTTTGGAATCACAATTGCATTTCAACTCTCAAGATCACAATTCCAGTCTTAGGCCCCAAATCCTGTCAGGAAACACTACTAAAGTTCAAGGCTCGAAGACACGATTCTAGTCTGATGACCCTATACTGCTTTGGAATCACAAGTGCAGCTCAAGGCTCGGGGTCACAATTCCAGTCTGAGCCCCCAATTCCGTGTTGGAATCACAACTGCTGTTCATGTCTCGAGATCACGATTCCAGTCTGAGGACCCAATTCCGGTTTGGTATCACAAATGCAGCACAAGGCTCAGGGTCACAATTCAAGTCTGAGGCCACAATTCCGCTTTGGAATCACAACTTAATTTCAAGGTTTGAAGTCACTGTTCCAGTCTGAGGTCCCAATTCCGGCTCTGAATCGTAACTGCTCTACATTGCTCGAGGTGACGATTCCAGTCTGAAGACTCAATTCCGGTATGGTATCACAACTGCAGCTCAAGCCTAGTTGTCACATTTCCAGTCTGAGGCCACGATTCCTGTTTGGAATCACAACTGCTATTCCTGTCTCGAGATCACAATTCCAGTCTGAGGCCACAATTCCCGTTTGGAATCAGTACTGCAGATCATGGCTAGGAGTCACAATTCCAGTCTGAGGCCCCAATTCCCAGTTGGACTCACAACTGCCGGTCAAGGCTCGAGGTCACAATTCCAGTCTGAGGTCACAAGTCCTGTTTGGAATCACAACTGGAGTTCAAGGCTCGAGGTCACAATTACAGTTTGGAGTCACAATAGCAGTTCATAGAATGAGGTCACAATTACTCTCTGAGGTCAAAGTTTCTGTTTGGAATCACAATTGCAGTTCAAAGTTCGAGGTCTCAATTCCAGTCTGCCGTCACAATTCCGGTTTGGAATCAGAAGTGCTGTTCAAGTCTCGGGGTCACCATTCCAGTCTGAGGCCACAATTCCCGTTTGGAATCACAACTGCTGATCCTGTCTCGAGGTCACGATTCCAGTCTTAGGTCACAATTCCAGTTTGGAATCACAATTGCAGTACGAGGCTGGAGAACACAATTCCTGTCTGAGGTCCCAATATCGGTTTGGTATCACAACTGCAGCTCAAATCTCTAGGTCACAAATTCAGTGTGTGGTCACAAATCCCGTTTGGAATCACATTTGCAGTTCTAGGGTGAATATCACAATTTCAGTCTGAGCCCCCAATTCCGTTTTGTAATCACAACTGCTGTTCATGTCTCGAGGTCACAATTCCAGTCTGAAGACCCAATTCCGGTTTGGTATCACAGATGCAGCACAAGGCTCAGGGTCACAATTCAAGTCTGAGGACCCAATTCCGCTTTGGAATCACAACTTAATTTCAAGGTTCGAAGTCACAGTTCCAGTCTGAGGTCCCAATTCCGGCTCTGAATCGTAACTGCTCTACATTGCTCGAGGTGATGATTCCAGTCTGAAGACTCAATTCCGGTATTGTATCACAACTGCAGCTCAAGCCTAGTTGTCACATTTCCAGTCTGAGGCCACGATTCCCGTTTGGAATCACAACTGCTATTCCTGTCTCGAGATCACAATTCCAGTCTGAGGCCCCAATTCCTGTTTGGAATCAGTACTGCAGTTCAAGGCTCGAGCTCACTATTACAGTTTGGAATCACAATAGGAGTTCATGGAATGAGGTCACAATTACTCTCTGAGGTCATAATTTCTGTTTGGAATCACAATTGCAGTTCAAAGTTCGAGGTCTCAATTCCAGTCTGCGGTCACAATTCCGGTTTGGAATCACAATTGCAGTTCAAGGCTTGAGATCACAATGCCAGACTGAGGTCTCAATTCCCGTTTGGAATCACAACTGCTATTCAAGGCTTGAGTTTACAATTCCAGTTTGGAATCACAGTTGCTATTCCTGTCTCGAGATCACAATTCCAGTCTGAGGCCCCAATTCCTGTTTGAAATCACAATTGTAGTCCAAGGCTCGAGGTCACAAATCCAGTCTGAGGTCACAATTCTTGTTTGGAATCAAAATTGCAGTTCAAGGCTCAAGATCACAATTGCAGTCTGAGGCCACAATTCCTGTTTGGAATCACAATGGCAGTTCAAGGCTCGAGATCACAATTCCAGTCTGAGCCCCCAATTCCGTTTTGTAATCACAACTGCTGTTCATGTCTCGCGGTCACAATTCCAGTCTGAGGCCACAATTCCCGTTTGGAATCACAATGGCAGTTCAAGGCCCGAGATCACAATTCCAGTCTGAGCCCCCAATTCCGGTTTGATTTCAGAGCTGCAGCTTAAGGTTCAGGGTCACAATTCCAGTCTGAGGTCCCGATATCGGTTTGGTTCCACAACTGCAGCTCAAATCTCTAGGTCACAAATTCAGTGTGTGGTCACTAATCCCGTTTGGAATCACATTTACAATTCAAGGGTCGAGATCACAATTCCAGTCTGAGGCCTCAATTCCCGTTTGGAATCACAACTGAAGCTCAAGGCTCGGAGTCACAGTTCTAGTCTGAGGCCACAATTCCCGTTTGGAATTACAACTGCTATTCAAGCCTCGAGGTCACAATTCCGGTTTGGAATCACAATTGCAGTTCAAGGCTTGATTTCACAATTCCGGTTTGGAATCACAATTGCATTTCAAGGCTGGAGAACACAATTCCAGTTTGAAATCACATTTGCATTTTAAGTCATGAGGCCACAATTCCAGTATGAGGACACAATTCCTGTTTGGAATCACAACTGATCTTCAAGGCTTGAGCTCACAATTGCAGTCAGAGTTCATGAATCCTGTTTGGTATCACAAATACATTTCAAGTCTCGAGATCACAATTCCAGTCTTAGGCCCCAAATCCTGTCAGGAAACACTACTAAAGTTCAAGGCTCGAAGACACAATTGCAGTCTGAGGACCCAATACCGGTTTGGTATCAAAACCGCAGCTCAAGGCTCAGGGTCACAAATCCAGCCTGAGGTCACAATTGCGGTTTGGTATCAGAACTGTAGCTCAAATCTCTAGGTCACAAATGCAGTGTGTGGTCACAAATCCCATTTGGAATCATATTTGCAGTTCAAGGGTCGAGATCACAATTCCAGTCTGAGCCCCCAATTCCAGTCTGAGGACCCAATTCCGGTTTGGTATCACAGATGCAGCACAAGGCTCAGGGTCACAATTCCAGTCTGAGGACCCAATTCCGATTTGGAATCACAACTTAATTTCAAGGTTCGTAGTCACAGTTCCAGTTTGAGGTCCCAATTCTGGCTCTGAATCGCAACTGCTCTACATTGCTCGAGGTGACGATTCCAGTCTGAAGAGTCAATTTCCGGTATGGTATCACAACTGCAGCTCAAGCCTAGTTGTCACATTTCCAGTCTGAGGCCACGATTCCCGTTTGGAATCACAACTGCTATTCCTGTCTCGAGATCACAATTCCAGTCTGAGGCCCCAATTCCTGTTTGGAATCAGTACTGCAGTTCAAGGCTCGAGCTCACTATTACAGTTTGGAATCACAATAGGAGTTCATGGAATGAGGTCACAATTACTCTCTGAGGTCATAATATCTGTTTGGAATCACAATTGCAGTTCAAGTCTCGAGGTCACAAATCCAGTCGGCGGTCACAATTCTTGTTTGGAATCACAATTGCAGTTCAAGGCTTGAGATCACAATGCCAGACTGAGGTCACAATTGCGGTTTGGTATCAGAACTGCAGCTCAAATCTCTAGGTCACAAATGCAGTGTGTGGTCACAAATCCCGTTTGATATCACATTTGCAGTTCAAGGGTCGAGATCACAATTCCTGTCTGAGCCCCCAATTCCAGTCTGAGGACCCAATTCCGGTTTGGTATCACAGATGCAGCACAAGGCTCAGGGTCACAATTCCAGTCTGAGGACCCAATTCCGATTTGGAATCACAACTTAATTTCAAGGTTCGTAGTCACAGTTCCAGTTTGAGGTCCCAATTCTGGCTCTGAATCGCAACTGCTCTACATTGCTCGAGGTGACGATTCCAGTCTGAAGACTCAATTCCGGTATGGTGTCACAACTGCAGCTCAAGCCTAGTTGTCACATTTCCAGTCTGAGGCCACGACTCCCGTTTGGAATCACAACTGCTATTCCTGTCTCGAGATCACAATTCCAGTCTGAGGCCCCAATTCCTGTTTGGAATCAGTACTGCAGTTCAAGGCTCGAGCTCACTATTACAGTTTGGAATCACAATAGGAGTTCATGGAATGAGGTCACAATTCCAGTCTGAGGCCCCAGTTCCTGTTTGAAATCCAATTGTAGTTCAAGTCTCGAGGTCACAAATCCAGTCTGCGGTCACAATTCTTGTTTGGAATCAAAATTGCAGTTCAAGGCTCGAGATCACAATTCCAGTCTGAGGCCACAATTCCCGTTTGGAATCACAACTGCTATTCAAGGCTTGAGTTCACAATTCCAATTTGGAATCACAATTGCAGTTCAAGGCTTGAGTTCACAATTCCAGTTTCAAATCACATTTGCATTTTAAGTCATGAGGCCACAATTCCAGTATGAGGACACAATTCCTGTTTGGAATCACAATTGATGTTCAAGCCTCGAGGTCACAATTCCAGTCTGAGGCCACAATACGGCTTTGGAATCACAACTAAAATTCAAGGCTCGAAGTCACAACTGCAGTCTGAGGACGCAATAGCTGTTTGGAATCAGTACTGCAGCTCAAGGCTCCGGGGTCATAGTTCCAGTCTGAGGCCACAATTCCCGTTTGGAATCACAACTGCAATTCAAGGCTCGAGGTCACAATTACAGTTCAAAATCACAACTGCTATTCAAGGCTCGAGGTCACAATTCTAGTCTGAGGTCACAATTCCGGTTTGGAATCATATTAGCAGTTCAAGGCTTGATTTCACAATTCCGGTTTGAAATAACAATTGCATTTCAAGGCTTGAGGTCACAATTCCAGTTTGAAATCACATTTGCATTTTAAGTCTTGAGGCCACAATTCCAGTATGAGGATAGAATTCATGTTGGGAATCACGATTGATGTTCAATGCTCGAGGTCACAATTCCAGTCAGAGTTCATGAATCCTGTTTGGAATCACAATTGCATTTCAACTCTCAAGATCACAATTCCAGTCTTAGGCCCCAAATCCTGTCAGGAAACACTACTAAAGTTCAAGGCTCGAAGACACGATTCTAGTCTGATGACCCTATACTGGTTTGGAATCACAAGTGCAGCTCAAGGCTCGGGGTCACAATTCCAGTCTGAGGCCACAACTCCCGTTTGGAATCACAACTGCAGTTCAAGGATCGAGGTCACAATTACAGTTTGGATTCACAATAGCAGTTCATGGAATGAAATCACAATTCCAGTCTTAGGTCAATATTCCTGTTTGGAATCACAACTGCTATTCCTGTCTCGAGATCACAATTCCAGTCTGAGGCCCCAATTCCTGTTTGGAATCACAATTGTAGTCCAAGGCTCGAGGTCACAAATCCAGTCTGAGGTCACAATTCTTGTTTGGAATCAAAATTGCAGTTCAAGGCTCAAGATCACAATTGCAGTCTGAGGCCACAATTCCTGTTTGGAATCACAATGGCAGTTCAAGGCTCGAGATCACAATTCCAGTCTGAGCCCCCAATTCCGTTTTGTAATCACAACTGCTGTTCATGTCTCACGGTCACAATTCCAGTCTGAGGCCACAATTCCCGTTTGGAATCACAATGGCAGTTCAAGGCCCGAGATCACAATTCCAGTCTGAGCCCCCAATTCCGGTTTGATTTCAGAGCTGCAGCTTAAGGTTCAGGGTCACAATTCCAGTCTGAGGTCCCGATATCGGTTTGGTTCCACAACTGCAGCTCAAATCTCTAGGTCACAAATTCAGTGTGTGGTCACTAATCCCGTTTGGAATCACATTTACAATTCAAGGGTCGAGATCACAATTCCAGTCTGAGGCCTCAATTCCCGTTTGGAATCACAACTGAAGCTCAAGGCTCGGAGTCACAGTTCTAGTCTGAGGCCACAATTCCCGTTTGGAATTACAACTGCTATTCAAGCCTCGAGGTCACAATTCCGGTTTGGAATCACAATTGCAGTTCAAGGCTTGATTTCACAATTCCGGTTTGGAATCACAATTGCATTTCAAGGCTGGAGAACACAATTCCAGTTTGAAATCACATTTGCATTTTAAGTCATGAGGCCACAATTCCAGTATGAGGACACAATTCCTGTTTGGAATCACAACTGATCTTCAAGGCTTGAGCTCACAATTGCAGTCAGAGTTCATGAATCCTGTTTGGTATCACAAATACATTTCAAGTCTCGAGATCACAATTCCAGTCTTAGGCCCCAAATCCTGTCAGGAAACACTACTAAAGTTCAAGGCTCGAAGACACAATTGCAGTCTGAGGACCCAATACCGGTTTGGTATCAAAACCGCAGCTCAAGGCTCAGGGTCACAAATCCAGCCTGAGGTCACAATTGCGGTTTGGTATCAGAACTGTAGCTCAAATCTCTAGGTCACAAATGCAGTGTGTGGTCACAAATCCCATTTGGAATCATATTTGCAGTTCAAGGGTCGAGATCACAATTCCAGTCTGAGCCCCCAATTCCAGTCTGAGGACCCAATTCCGGTTTGGTATCACAGATGCAGCACAAGGCTCAGGGTCACAATTCCAGTCTGAGGACCCAATTCCGATTTGGAATCACAACTTAATTTCAAGGTTCGTAGTCACAGTTCCAGTTTGAGGTCCCAATTCTGGCTCTGAATCGCAACTGCTCTACATTGCTCGAGGTGACGATTCCAGTCTGAAGAGTCAATTTCCGGTATGGTATCACAACTGCAGCTCAAGCCTAGTTGTCACATTTCCAGTCTGAGGCCACGATTCCCGTTTGGAATCACAACTGCTATTCCTGTCTCGAGATCACAATTCCAGTCTGAGGCCCCAATTCCTGTTTGGAATCAGTACTGCAGTTCAAGGCTCGAGCTCACTATTACAGTTTGGAATCACAATAGGAGTTCATGGAATGAGGTCACAATTACTCTCTGAGGTCATAATATCTGTTTGGAATCACAATTGCAGTTCAAGTCTCGAGGTCACAAATCCAGTCGGCGGTCACAATTCTTGTTTGGAATCACAATTGCAGTTCAAGGCTTGAGATCACAATGCCAGACTGAGGTCACAATTGCGGTTTGGTATCAGAACTGCAGCTCAAATCTCTAGGTCACAAATGCAGTGTGTGGTCACAAATCCCGTTTGATATCACATTTGCAGTTCAAGGGTCGAGATCACAATTCCTGTCTGAGCCCCCAATTCCAGTCTGAGGACCCAATTCCGGTTTGGTATCACAGATGCAGCACAAGGCTCAGGGTCACAATTCCAGTCTGAGGACCCAATTCCGATTTGGAATCACAACTTAATTTCAAGGTTCGTAGTCACAGTTCCAGTTTGAGGTCCCAATTCTGGCTCTGAATCGCAACTGCTCTACATTGCTCGAGGTGACGATTCCAGTCTGAAGACTCAATTCCGGTATGGTGTCACAACTGCAGCTCAAGCCTAGTTGTCACATTTCCAGTCTGAGGCCACGACTCCCGTTTGGAATCACAACTGCTATTCCTGTCTCGAGATCACAATTCCAGTCTGAGGCCCCAATTCCTGTTTGGAATCAGTACTGCAGTTCAAGGCTCGAGCTCACTATTACAGTTTGGAATCACAATAGGAGTTCATGGAATGAGGTCACAATTCCAGTCTGAGGCCCCAGTTCCTGTTTGAAATCCAATTGTAGTTCAAGTCTCGAGGTCACAAATCCAGTCTGCGGTCACAATTCTTGTTTGGAATCAAAATTGCAGTTCAAGGCTCGAGATCACAATTCCAGTCTGAGGCCACAATTCCCGTTTGGAATCACAACTGCTATTCAAGGCTTGAGTTCACAATTCCAATTTGGAATCACAATTGCAGTTCAAGGCTTGAGTTCACAATTCCAGTTTCAAATCACATTTGCATTTTAAGTCATGAGGCCACAATTCCAGTATGAGGACACAATTCCTGTTTGGAATCACAATTGATGTTCAAGCCTCGAGGTCACAATTCCAGTCTGAGGCCACAATACGGCTTTGGAATCACAACTAAAATTCAAGGCTCGAAGTCACAACTGCAGTCTGAGGACGCAATAGCTGTTTGGAATCAGTACTGCAGCTCAAGGCTCCGGGGTCATAGTTCCAGTCTGAGGCCACAATTCCCGTTTGGAATCACAACTGCAATTCAAGGCTCGAGGTCACAATTACAGTTCAAAATCACAACTGCTATTCAAGGCTCGAGGTCACAATTCTAGTCTGAGGTCACAATTCCGGTTTGGAATCATATTAGCAGTTCAAGGCTTGATTTCACAATTCCGGTTTGAAATAACAATTGCATTTCAAGGCTTGAGGTCACAATTCCAGTTTGAAATCACATTTGCATTTTAAGTCTTGAGGCCACAATTCCAGTATGAGGATAGAATTCATGTTGGGAATCACGATTGATGTTCAATGCTCGAGGTCACAATTCCAGTCAGAGTTCATGAATCCTGTTTGGAATCACAATTGCATTTCAACTCTCAAGATCACAATTCCAGTCTTAGGCCCCAAATCCTGTCAGGAAACACTACTAAAGTTCAAGGCTCGAAGACACGATTCTAGTCTGATGACCCTATACTGGTTTGGAATCACAAGTGCAGCTCAAGGCTCGGGGTCACAATTCCAGTCTGAGGCCACAACTCCCGTTTGGAATCACAACTGCAGTTCAAGGATCGAGGTCACAATTACAGTTTGGATTCACAATAGCAGTTCATGGAATGAAATCACAATTCCAGTCTTAGGTCAATATTCCTGTTTGGAATCACAACTGCTATTCCTGTCTCGAGATCACAATTCCAGTCTGAGGCCCCAATTCCTGTTTGGAATCACAATTGTAGTCCAAGGCTCGAGGTCACAAATCCAGTCTGAGGTCACAATTCTTGTTTGGAATCAAAATTGCAGTTCAAGGCTCAAGATCACAATTGCAGTCTGAGGCCACAATTCCTGTTTGGAATCACAATGGCAGTTCAAGGCTCGAGATCACAATTCCAGTCTGAGCCCCCAATTCCGTTTTGTAATCACAACTGCTGTTCATGTCTCACGGTCACAATTCCAGTCTGAGGCCACAATTCCCGTTTGGAATCACAATGGCAGTTCAAGGCCCGAGATCACAATTCCAGTCTGAGCCCCCAATTCCGGTTTGATTTCAGAGCTGCAGCTTAAGGTTCAGGGTCACAATTCCAGTCTGAGGTCCCGATATCGGTTTGGTTCCACAACTGCAGCTCAAATCTCTAGGTCACAAATTCAGTGTGTGGTCACTAATCCCGTTTGGAATCACATTTACAATTCAAGGGTCGAGATCACAATTCCAGTCTGAGGCCTCAATTCCCGTTTGGAATCACAACTGAAGCTCAAGGCTCGGAGTCACAGTTCTAGTCTGAGGCCACAATTCCCGTTTGGAATTACAACTGCTATTCAAGCCTCGAGGTCACAATTCCGGTTTGGAATCACAATTGCAGTTCAAGGCTTGATTTCACAATTCCGGTTTGGAATCACAATTGCATTTCAAGGCTGGAGAACACAATTCCAGTTTGAAATCACATTTGCATTTTAAGTCATGAGGCCACAATTCCAGTATGAGGACACAATTCCTGTTTGGAATCACAACTGATCTTCAAGGCTTGAGCTCACAATTGCAGTCAGAGTTCATGAATCCTGTTTGGTATCACAAATACATTTCAAGTCTCGAGATCACAATTCCAGTCTTAGGCCCCAAATCCTGTCAGGAAACACTACTAAAGTTCAAGGCTCGAAGACACAATTGCAGTCTGAGGACCCAATACCGGTTTGGTATCAAAACCGCAGCTCAAGGCTCAGGGTCACAAATCCAGCCTGAGGTCACAATTGCGGTTTGGTATCAGAACTGTAGCTCAAATCTCTAGGTCACAAATGCAGTGTGTGGTCACAAATCCCATTTGGAATCATATTTGCAGTTCAAGGGTCGAGATCACAATTCCAGTCTGAGCCCCCAATTCCAGTCTGAGGACCCAATTCCGGTTTGGTATCACAGATGCAGCACAAGGCTCAGGGTCACAATTCCAGTCTGAGGACCCAATTCCGATTTGGAATCACAACTTAATTTCAAGGTTCGTAGTCACAGTTCCAGTTTGAGGTCCCAATTCTGGCTCTGAATCGCAACTGCTCTACATTGCTCGAGGTGACGATTCCAGTCTGAAGAGTCAATTTCCGGTATGGTATCACAACTGCAGCTCAAGCCTAGTTGTCACATTTCCAGTCTGAGGCCACGATTCCCGTTTGGAATCACAACTGCTATTCCTGTCTCGAGATCACAATTCCAGTCTGAGGCCCCAATTCCTGTTTGGAATCAGTACTGCAGTTCAAGGCTCGAGCTCACTATTACAGTTTGGAATCACAATAGGAGTTCATGGAATGAGGTCACAATTACTCTCTGAGGTCATAATATCTGTTTGGAATCACAATTGCAGTTCAAGTCTCGAGGTCACAAATCCAGTCGGCGGTCACAATTCTTGTTTGGAATCACAATTGCAGTTCAAGGCTTGAGATCACAATGCCAGACTGAGGTCACAATTGCGGTTTGGTATCAGAACTGCAGCTCAAATCTCTAGGTCACAAATGCAGTGTGTGGTCACAAATCCCGTTTGATATCACATTTGCAGTTCAAGGGTCGAGATCACAATTCCTGTCTGAGCCCCCAATTCCAGTCTGAGGACCCAATTCCGGTTTGGTATCACAGATGCAGCACAAGGCTCAGGGTCACAATTCCAGTCTGAGGACCCAATTCCGATTTGGAATCACAACTTAATTTCAAGGTTCGTAGTCACAGTTCCAGTTTGAGGTCCCAATTCTGGCTCTGAATCGCAACTGCTCTACATTGCTCGAGGTGACGATTCCAGTCTGAAGACTCAATTCCGGTATGGTGTCACAACTGCAGCTCAAGCCTAGTTGTCACATTTCCAGTCTGAGGCCACGACTCCCGTTTGGAATCACAACTGCTATTCCTGTCTCGAGATCACAATTCCAGTCTGAGGCCCCAATTCCTGTTTGGAATCAGTACTGCAGTTCAAGGCTCGAGCTCACTATTACAGTTTGGAATCACAATAGGAGTTCATGGAATGAGGTCACAATTCCAGTCTGAGGCCCCAGTTCCTGTTTGAAATCCAATTGTAGTTCAAGTCTCGAGGTCACAAATCCAGTCTGCGGTCACAATTCTTGTTTGGAATCAAAATTGCAGTTCAAGGCTCGAGATCACAATTCCAGTCTGAGGCCACAATTCCCGTTTGGAATCACAACTGCTATTCAAGGCTTGAGTTCACAATTCCAATTTGGAATCACAATTGCAGTTCAAGGCTTGAGTTCACAATTCCAGTGTCAAATCACATTTGCATTTTAAGTCATGAGGCCACAATTCCAGTATGAGGACACAATTCCTGTTTGGAATCACAATTGATGTTCAAGCCTCGAGGTCACAATTCCAGTCTGAGGCCACAATACGGCTTTGGAATCACAACTAAAATTCAAGGCTCGAAGTCACAACTGCAGTCTGAGGACGCAATAGCTGTTTGGAATCAGTACTGCAGCTCAAGGCTCCGGGGTCATAGTTCCAGTCTGAGGCCACAATTCCCGTTTGGAATCACAACTGCAATTCAAGGCTCGAGGTCACAATTACAGTTCAAAATCACAACTGCTATTCAAGGCTCGAGGTCACAATTCTAGTCTGAGGTCACAATTCCGGTTTGGAATCATATTAGCAGTTCAAGGCTTGATTTCACAATTCCGGTTTGAAATAACAATTGCATTTCAAGGCTTGAGGTCACAATTCCAGTTTGAAATCACATTTGCATTTTAAGTCTTGAGGCCACAATTCCAGTATGAGGATAGAATTCATGTTGGGAATCACGATTGATGTTCAATGCTCGAGGTCACAATTCCAGTCAGAGTTCATGAATCCTGTTTGGAATCACAATTGCATTTCAACTCTCAAGATCACAATTCCAGTCTTAGGCCCCAAATCCTGTCAGGAAACACTACTAAAGTTCAAGGCTCGAAGACACGATTCTAGTCTGATGACCCTATACTGGTTTGGAATCACAAGTGCAGCTCAAGGCTCGGGGTCACAATTCCAGTCTGAGGCCACAACTCCCGTTTGGAATCACAACTGCAGTTCAAGGATCGAGGTCACAATTACAGTTTGGATTCACAATAGCAGTTCATGGAATGAAATCACAATTCCAGTCTTAGGTCAATATTCCTGTTTGGAATCACAACTGCTATTCCTGTCTCGAGATCACAATTCCAGTCTGAGGCCCCAATTCCTGTTTGGAATCACAATTGTAGTCCAAGGCTCGAGGTCACAAATCCAGTCTGAGGTCACAATTCTTGTTTGGAATCAAAATTGCAGTTCAAGGCTCAAGATCACAATTGCAGTCTGAGGCCACAATTCCTGTTTGGAATCACAATGGCAGTTCAAGGCTCGAGATCACAATTCCAGTCTGAGCCCCCAATTCCGTTTTGTAATCACAACTGCTGTTCATGTCTCACGGTCACAATTCCAGTCTGAGGCCACAATTCCCGTTTGGAATCACAATGGCAGTTCAAGGCCCGAGATCACAATTCCAGTCTGAGCCCCCAATTCCGGTTTGATTTCAGAGCTGCAGCTTAAGGTTCAGGGTCACAATTCCAGTCTGAGGTCCCGATATCGGTTTGGTTCCACAACTGCAGCTCAAATCTCTAGGTCACAAATTCAGTGTGTGGTCACTAATCCCGTTTGGAATCACATTTACAATTCAAGGGTCGAGATCACAATTCCAGTCTGAGGCCTCAATTCCCGTTTGGAATCACAACTGAAGCTCAAGGCTCGGAGTCACAGTTCTAGTCTGAGGCCACAATTCCCGTTTGGAATTACAACTGCTATTCAAGCCTCGAGGTCACAATTCCGGTTTGGAATCACAATTGCAGTTCAAGGCTTGATTTCACAATTCCGGTTTGGAATCACAATTGCATTTCAAGGCTGGAGAACACAATTCCAGTTTCAAATCACATTTGCATTTTAAGTCATGAGGCCACAATTCCAGTATGAGGACACAATTCCTGTTTGGAATCACAACTGATCTTCAAGGCTTGAGCTCACAATTGCAGTCAGAGTTCATGAATCCTGTTTGGTATCACAAATACATTTCAAGTCTCGAGATCACAATTCCAGTCTTAGGCCCCAAATCCTGTCAGGAAACACTACTAAAGTTCAAGGCTCGAAGACACAATTGCAGTCTGAGGACCCAATACCGGTTTGGTATCAAAACCGCAGCTCAAGGCTCAGGGTCACAAATCCAGCCTGAGGTCACAATTGCGGTTTGGTATCAGAACTGTAGCTCAAATCTCTAGGTCACAAATGCAGTGTGTGGTCACAAATCCCATTTGGAATCATATTTGCAGTTCAAGGGTCGAGATCACAATTCCAGTCTGAGCCCCCAATTCCAGTCTGAGGACCCAATTCCGGTTTGGTATCACAGATGCAGCACAAGGCTCAGGGTCACAATTCCAGTCTGAGGACCCAATTCCGATTTGGAATCACAACTTAATTTCAAGGTTCGTAGTCACAGTTCCAGTTTGAGGTCCCAATTCTGGCTCTGAATCGCAACTGCTCTACATTGCTCGAGGTGACGATTCCAGTCTGAAGAGTCAATTTCCGGTATGGTATCACAACTGCAGCTCAAGCCTAGTTGTCACATTTCCAGTCTGAGGCCACGATTCCCGTTTGGAATCACAACTGCTATTCCTGTCTCGAGATCACAATTCCAGTCTGAGGCCCCAATTCCTGTTTGGAATCAGTACTGCAGTTCAAGGCTCGAGCTCACTATTACAGTTTGGAATCACAATAGGAGTTCATGGAATGAGGTCACAATTCCAGTCTGAGGCCCCAGTTCCTGTTTGAAATCCAATTGTAGTTCAAGTCTCGAGGTCACAAATCCAGTCTGCGGTCACAATTCTTGTTTGGAATCAAAATTGCAGTTCAAGGCTCGAGATCACAATTCCAGTCTGAGGCCACAATTCCCGTTTGGAATCACAACTGCTATTCAAGGCTTGAGTTCACAATTCCAATTTGGAATCACAATTGCAGTTCAAGGCTTGAGTTCACAATTCCAGTGTCAAATCACATTTGCATTTTAAGTCATGAGGCCACAATTCCAGTATGAGGACACAATTCCTGTTTGGAATCACAATTGATGTTCAAGGCTCGAGGTCACAATTACAGTTTGGAATCACAATAGCAGTTCATAGAATGAGGTCACAATTACTCTCTGAGGTCAAAGTTTCTGTTTGGAATCACAATTGCAGTTCAAAGTTCGAGGTCTCAATTCCAGTCTGCCGTCACAATTCCGGTTTGGAATCAGAAGTGCTGTTCAAGTCTCGGGGTCACCATTCCAGTCTGAGGCCACAATTCCCGTTTGGAATCACAACTGCAGCTCATGTCTCGAGGTCACGATTCCAGTCTTAGGTCACAATTCCAGTTTGGAATCACAATTGCAGTACAAGCCTGGAGAACACAATTCCTGTCTGAGATCCCAATATCGGTTTGGTATCACAACTGCAGCTCAAATCTCTAGGTTACAAATTCAGTGTGTGGTCACAAATCCCGTTTGGAATCACATTTGCAGTTCTAGGGTGAATATCACAATTTCAGTCTGAGCCCCCAATTCCGTTTTATAATCACAACTGCTGTTCATGTCTCGAGGTCACAATTCCAGTCTGAAGACCCAATTCCGGTTTGGTATCACAGATGCAGCACAAGGCTCAGGGTCACAATTCAAGTCTGAGGCCACAATTCCGCTTTGGAATCACAACTTAATTTCAAGGTTCGAAGTCACAGTTCCAGTCTGAGGTCCCAATTCCGGCTCTGAATCGTAACTGCTCTACATTGCTCGAGGTGATGATTCCAGTCTGAAGACTCAATTCCGGTATGGTATCACAACTGCAGCTCAAGCCTAGTTGTCACATTTCCAGTCTGAGGCCACGATTCCCGTTTGGAATCACAACTGCTATTCCTGTCTCGAGATCACAATTCCAGTCTGAGGCCCCAATTCCTGTTTGGAATCAGTACTGCAGTTCAAGGCTCGAGCTCACTATTACAGTTTGGAATCACAATAGGAGTTCATGGAATGAGGTCACAATTACTCTCTGAGGTCATAATTTCTGTTTGGAATCACAATTGCAGTTCAAAGCTCGACGTCTCAATTCCAGTCTGCGGTCACAATTCCGGTTTGGAATCACAATTGCAGTTCAAGGCTTGAGATCACAATTCCAGTCTGAGGCCACAATTCCGCTTTGGAATCACAACTGCTGATCCTGTCTCGAGGTCACGATTCCAGTCTGAGGACCCAATTCCGATTTGAAATCACAATGGCAGTTCAAGGCTCGAGATCACAATTCCAGTCTGAGCCCCCAATTCCGTGTTGGAATCACAACTGATGTTCATGTCTCGAGATCACGATTCCAGTCTGAGGACCCAATTCCGGTTTGGTATCACAAATGCAGCACAAGGCTCAGGGTCACAATTCAAGTCTGAGGCCACAATTCCGCTTTGGAATCAGAACTGCTATTGAAGGCTTGAGTTTACAATTCCAGTTTGGAATCACAATTGCAGTTCAAGTCTCGAGATCACAATTGCAGTCTGAGGCCACAATTCCTGTTTGGAATCACAATGGCAGTTCAAGGCTCGAGATCACAATTCCAGTCTGAGCCCCCAATTCCGTTTTGTAATCACAACTGCTGTTCATGTCTCGCGGTCACAATTCCAGTCTGAGGCCACAATTCCCGTTTGGAATCACAATGGCAGTTCAAGGCCCGAGATCACAATTCCAGTCTGAGCCCCCAATTCCGGTTTGATTTCAGAGCTGCAGCTTAAGGTTCAGGGTCACAATTCCAGTCTGAGGTCCCGATATCGGTTTGGTTCCACAACTGCAGCTCAAATCTCTAGGTCACAAATTCAGTGTGTGGTCACTAATCCCGTTTGGAATCACATTTACAATTCAAGGGTCGAGATCACAATTCCAGTCTGAGGCCTCAATTCCCGTTTGGAATCACAACTGAAGCTCAAGGCTCGGAGTCACAGTTCTAGTCTGAGGCCACAATTCCCGTTTGGAATTACAACTGCTATTCAAGCCTCGAGGTCACAATTCCGGTTTGGAATCACAATTGCAGTTCAAGGCTTGATTTCACAATTCCGGTTTGGAATCACAATTGCATTTCAAGGCTGGAGAACACAATTCCAGTTTCAAATCACATTTGCATTTTAAGTCATGAGGCCACAATTCCAGTATGAGGACACAATTCCTGTTTGGAATCACAACTGATCTTCAAGGCTTGAGCTCACAATTGCAGTCAGAGTTCATGAATCCTGTTTGGTATCACAAATACATTTCAAGTCTCGAGATCACAATTCCAGTCTTAGGCCCCAAATCCTGTCAGGAAACACTACTAAAGTTCAAAGGCTCGAAGACACAATTGCAGTCTGAGGACCCAATACCGGTTTGGTATCAAAACCACAGCTCAAGGCTCGGGGTCACAAATCCAGTCTGAGGTCACAATTGCGGTTTGGTATCAGAACTGCAGCTCAAATCTCTAGGTCACAAATGCAGTGTGTGGTCACAAATCCCATTTGGAATCACATTTGCAGTTCAAGGGTCGAGATCACAATTCCAGTCTGAGCCCCCAATTCCAGTCTGAGGACCCAATTCCGGTTTGGTATCACAGATGCAGCACAAGGCTCAGGGTCACAATTCCAGTCTGAGGACCCAATTCCGATTTGGAATCACAACTTAATTTCAAGGTTCGTAGTCACAGTTCCAGTTTGAGGTCCCAATTCTGGCTCTGAATCGCAACTGCTCTACATTGCTCGAGGTGACGATTCCAGTCTGAAGACTCAATTCCGGTATGGTGTCACAACTGCAGCTCAAGCCTAGTTGTCACATTTCCAGTCTGAGGCCACGATTCCCGTTTGGAATCACAACTGCTATTCCTGTCTCGAGATCACAATTCCAGTCTGAGGCCCCAATTCCTGTTTGGAATCAGTACTGCAGTTCAAGGCTCGAGCTCACTATTACAGTTTGGAATCACAATAGGAGTTCATGGAATGAGGTCACAATTCCAGTCTGAGGCCCCAGTTCCTGTTTGAAATCCAATTGTAGTTCAAGTCTCGAGGTCACAAATCCAGTCTGCGGTCACAATTCTTGTTTGGAATCAAAATTGCAGTTCAAGGCTCGAGATCACAATTCCAGTCTGAGGCCACAATTCCCGTTTGGAATCACAACTGCTATTCAAGGCTTGAGTTCACAATTCCAATTTGGAATCACAATTGCAGTTCAAGGCTTGAGTTCACAATTCCAGTGTCAAATCACATTTGCATTTTAAGTCATGAGGCCACAATTCCAGTATGAGGACACAATTCCTGTTTGGAATCACAATTGATGTTCAAGCCTCGAGGTCACAATTCCAGTCTGAGGCCACAATACGGCTTTGGAATCACAACTAAAATTCAAGGCTCGAAGTCACAACTGCAGTCTGAGGACGCAATAGCTGTTTGGAATCAGTACTGCAGCTCAAGGTTCCGGGGTCATAGTTCCAGTCTGAGGCCACAATTCCCGTTTGGAATCACAACTGCAATTCAAGGCTCGAGGTCACAATTACAGTTCAAAATCACAACTGCTATTCAAGGCTCGAGGTCACAATTCTAGTCTGAGGTCACAATTCCGGTTTGGAATCATATTAGCAGTTCAAGGCTTGATTTCACAATTCCGGTTTGAAATAACAATTGCATTTCAAGGCTTGAGGTCACAATTCCAGTTTGAAATCACATTTGCATTTTAAGTCTTGAGGCCACAATTCCAGTATGAGGATAGAATTCATGTTGGGAATCACGATTGATGTTCAATGCTCGAGGTCACAATTCCAGTCAGAGTTCATGAATCCTGTTTGGAATCACAATTGCATTTCAACTCTCAAGATCACAATTCCAGTCTTAGGCCCCAAATCCTGTCAGGAAACACTACTAAAGTTCAAGGCTCGAAGACACGATTCTAGTCTGATGACCCTATACTGGTTTGGAATCACAAGTGCAGCCCAAGGCTCGGGGTCACAATTCCAGTCTGAGGCCACAATTCCCGTTTGGAATCACAACTGCTGATCCTGTCTCGAGGTCACGATTCCAGTCTGAGGACCCAATTCCGATTTGAAATCAC